>NC_140768.1:228730929-229370214 GCF_044657685.1 Stegodyphus dumicola | reverse complement strand
ATCTTCGGAATCTCAAGATTATGTTATTCGTGAAGCTGTTTATATTCTCGCTAACAAGATATTCATTATTAATTGCTTCGTGACTTTGTAACGTTTAATTTGGTTTATTTCTATAAAACAACAGTCGCTATAGTGTCAGTTTTAGCATCTAATGTTGTGTTCACCATTTCGTCGCATAGAAATTAGTTTGGAAGAAATATAAAACACAGAAACTGCTGTTTAAAATATAGATTTCGATCAACTGCAAATACTCGTAGCTTCATTGAGAATCTAATTCAACATTTGGTAAGCAATAAGACCTTTTGCTAAGCATTTTACGAGTAATTAAAAGTACGTTTATTTTAGTTATTGAATGAGGAATTAATTATTGAATTTTAGTTATTTAATATAGGTAGAATAAGTTTTAGTTAATTTATAGATATGTTAGAAAATTCAAAATAGGATTTATTGACATATTCATTGTTTCTTTCACGGAAATGGATTTCAAAACCCCAGATTACCACACTGATATCTTCTCCATGTGAAAGCTCGCACAGAAAACTAGCCTTAGCGTTTTCTCGGATTTATCATCTAGATACACTGCACAGAATAATAAAGCTATGTTTAAGTCCTTTAACGTCGTCAGATACAGGATCGGATTTTCGCACTGGGTCCAGTTGTGTGGCTCTGATCACATAACCCAATAAGAATACAAAGAAGGATACCTTTAACTTTTAGCAGTGTTGATTTATTATCCACTCCATTTAAGTTCTGGGGTTACTAGTACGGAAATAATAGCGATGCAATTGTTTAAAAAATTCATTGGGCTCTCGCTCAAATCGAATTTAAGTCTATTGTGCAGTTTTCTGCACATCACCGAATTCACCACAATGACATACACGAGGAATGAATTTATGTTCATTGAAATTTAGCTTTATTTTCTAGGGAAAGTTTCTGCGGGATATAGAGAAGAATGTGTTAGTTAAAAATATGTGTCATAATGGTTTAGAAAATGGAGTTGGTTGATAATTAAAGTTACGTTAAGCTAAAATTTAAGTTCGTTATTAATTTGTACCTATAATGACGAGTGAAATGCGAATTCATATTTCGTTATAGAAGTATTATAGATTTGTGATCTTATGTCCATATCAATCATATTCTCTTTACGAGAAGATACATGCTGTATATATAAGACTCTACCTGGCCTTTATGTCGTAGACATATACTTCAAATTACGAAAGTGTTTTAAGTGACGCAAAGATTTATGTTTTTGTATTTTTTAATTTAGAAACTTAATTTTTGCTTAAAATATCGAGTATAACGTTTTACACATTGCCCCGATCTCTATACTTACACTGTCATATACAAAATTAAAATAATTTGAAAATTAATACCATTTTCCCAAACGTATTGAACCAAAGATACTAGTTATGCTGCTGAAGAATCATGCAAATATTCGAATACGTAAGCGTATAGGAGTATGTCTGCCGAGCTGTGATTGTGGTGGGATATAAGCGCATGAAGAGTTTTCGACGATTTATGTGCTCGTATTCTTTCATAAGACCAGCCGAGTTTCTTCCAAATTTTGGGCAAATTTTTTCAGGCAGGCATCAGGTAAAAAAAGTAGCCACGAATATAAGGATGACGGAATAAGATGGAGAACTATCGGTAGATTGGAGGCAGACAATCATAAGCGCAGGTGGTTATAGAGCTCAGTGTAACGTCCAGTAACGTCTGCAACTTGTGGAAAAAGCTACAGAAATCTTAGTCCATATCGAGAAGACCTGGATAAGGTCGACCAAGATCCACAGCGACGAATGAGTAGCGTTATTTGGCACTTTCAGCGCGGCGACACAGGACTGCTGTGATATTACAATACTCATATGAGTTGTATACTGTCACTGAAACCCGATGGTTCACGATTTCACGGTCTACAGTTGGCCCGAAGGCTTCATCAGATAGCTCTGTCTGCCAGAATACCCGCTGTTGCGTCCCGTGCACTGTACCACACAGGAGAGCGCGTTTAGCATGAGGTAGAAAACATACGTCTTGAACCAGACTTTAGTGGGGCACCGTATCTTTTACAGATGAGTCGAGATTCAGTATGGGCCTTGATTCTCGGTGTACCTGTATCTGCAGAGCTCCTGGAACATGATAATATCCCTCACTTAGCAGGAAAAAGGACCATTACTATGGTGGAGGCGTAATGATTTGGGCAAGCATTATGTTGGACTGCCTTTTACCGCTGCATGTGTTTGACAAAGGCTCCCTGACTGCTATGAGGTGTAGAAGAGAGATCTTAGAGCTCTATGTTCGAATTTTCAGGGAGCAATTGGTCTTGTGTTCCAATTAATGGACGATAACACTTGCCCGCATAAGGCTCAGCTAGCCGACGATTACTTGGAAAGTGAGGATAATCGCCGCATGGATTGGCCAGCCAGATTTCCTGACCGTAATCCTATAGAACATGTCTGGGATGTTGGGATGTTCTTGGATGGGCAATTTCATCTCGCCATTGCTTTACGAGAACCATCCAGGAGTTGAAAACTGCCTTTCTGCAAGAATGAGATCGATTGTCATAAGGGGACTCCTGAAGTGCCGCCTATCCAATATGCCGTCACGCTACACGATTTGTCTGTCTGTGAGATGGATCAGTACCCCATATTAGCCTCCTTTTCAGTTCGATATCATAACATGGATTTTGGATATCCTTCACTATGCGCTCTAGTAATAGTCATGCTTACGTAAATGACTTTAGATTGGTGCATTTTCCTCTGTTATAATTGTATATTCATACGAAATTTCATTAAACTCTGTCCATTAGTTTTTCAGATATTCGACAAAACATACGAATTCTTTAAGTTTGCACACAAGTGTGTTTAGGAAATGTTTTACTAGTAAATAAGAATAAAATGCCAAAACGTTTTATTCTCGTAAAACAAAAACTGACCGTGATATTTGATATTAAAATTAAGAATCACATTCGGGGGCCATACACAAACTGAAGAGCGAAGTGTTTGCATTTGTAGATAGCTAAATTCAAATATCATTTAGAAAAGGTTTCCGCTGCTAAGCATTTAAGTGAAGAGGATTTCTATGTACATTATTGTGAAAATATTAATCAATATAATTTTTTTCAAAATGGAAATCGTATTCACAGAATCTTATAGAATTCATGTTCTAGAAAACACAGGTAGATATCTGCATTAGCACATAGCCAACTCGTAATGTTATCTGCATTAGCTAAAAAGGAAAATTACTCATACTTAATGAATTTTTGGCATCTGATTAAGATTCTAAAGTATTAAAGAAGATTAATAACGTATTTTTAGACTGGATTTATTTAAGTGGAAATTCTTTCGGCGTACCAAATGTAATAAAATTACAAAGAAACTAATAAACCACAAAAGAGTATCATTGAAGGACATTTAAAGGGAGGAATAAAACCTAATTTATTCTTAACTATTTATTAACCGATTCCTTTATGCAAATTGTCCAAAACATACCTGTGTTTTCAAAAGACGAAAAACTTTTACATTAAATATTTTAGTCAATTTTTGTCGCACGGAAGTCAAACCTTTTGCATTTTATTTTCTGTAAAGTCTAAAATTTTCTTAAATGTGAGTAGGAATGTATAAAAAGTTATATTTTTCACTATTTAGGCCGGGTAATGACTTTTGTGGGCATGGTAGATATTTTATAAATAGAAGATTCATAAGCCGCTGCAAAATATTTTTACAGATATATGGGAGCTATCTTTATCAAGAAGTATAGCAACCAGTTTACCTTCTTATGAAGTTTTACTGTTAGTTATCAATTACACGATATACGCACAGTTAATCATATCAGATATCTGAGAAAGAAAAAATTCATTAAATGTCATTTTTCTAATGCAAATTAGCAATCCATGTAAAAATTCATAAGTAGAGAAAAAAGGAAGAAAATCTCATGCACGTGTAAATATTTATTTTATATGAAATTTAAATTGGAAAAATTGGATATGTTGCTTCATTAATTTTACGTTCCTCAAATAAATGAAGCGTCACGTTGCTTCAGGAACTGGCTACTTAGTATGCTTTAAGCGTAGAATCAGTTAAGCACATATATAATAAGCCTTAAACCAGTACAATTTAGTTAATTTTTTTGAAAGCGTTACCATGGAATCTTACCCGATGTTTAGCAATACACACTCATTAACATTCCCAAGTTGCTCCAATTTGTCTTTGTGATGATACACCGTAGTCACGGAAACAACTCGAAAATCTCATGCTCAGCGGTATAGTTCTTATATTTAATATGAAAACTTTTATATAATAATTGCAGCTACTTAATGACTTACTCAGATATATATGAAGTTTTTGTATAATGTTTTTATCAGAAGTTTTTGTCTCATAGGGATGTAAGACTTCATATGAAAAACTTTTCTTATTCTGAATTAAAAGCATTTTAGAAAATTATAGCAATGTTCTTTTAAGGAAAAGTATCTGGTAAATATTAGTCAGTCGAAAACACTTAACAGACATGTAGGTGTTTTCGGCTGACTAATATTACCAGATATAGAAGCAAATAATGGCTAGGCCTGAAAGTAACTATAAAGACTTGTAGAGGCTTAAGACCTTTTATTTAAACAGAAATCAGAACATAAGCGCACGTTCTTATGCTAGAAGTATGGACCACAACTCCTGGCGATGCAGCTGAAATAATCAAATTCTAATTTAAAACGTAGAATAGTAATCGAAGATTACACAGTTAAATTTTATACTAAGCTCGCTCAAAACTTATAAACAGCGTATCAAATTTAAATGCCGGCAGCAAAGCGCAAAGCCAAATAACTTCAAACTTCTCAGAGCTCACAGGAACTACGCAATATAACTTCGAGGGAAGAAGCATGCTCTATTTGATAATGCAAAAACCTCAGCTCAAATCCAAAAACCTCAGCTGATTTGCATTCTGGTGAAGAAGCGGAAAGGAGATGTTATAGTAAAGGTTAAAATTATAAATAACTGGTTGGTTTCAAATAATAACCTTACAGTTCCCTCAAATACTCTACAAAAGACTTTTCAATGTATTTGAACTTCACAGTTATAAAGAGGGTTTAACAATATATATGTAAATAGCAGGACTCAAATCTTTAATATACAACTAATTTTTAGAAGAATATATTTCATTAAGACAGCACTTTAATATTAGAACCAACATTCTCCTTCTCCGTCTTTAACTTGGAGAACGACTCATATTCCTACTTTTCCCCATATCGATCTTCTTGTAAACACGCTTTTCTGCCGACGCATAATTTTTTACACAGCGGTTTGTCTTTGTCCTAGTTTACTAAGGCAGTAAATTGATTTAAAAAACCCATTAAGGAATCATCAGCTTTAGGCTAACTGACAAAATTACAGGACATGCTGAAAACTTTATATTTTAAATTTTGCTGCGGAAACCGAACGCATATTTAATTGATTTTCATTCTAGATGATTTTAGTGTTATGAGGACAGAATAATGTGGGTTATGTTGCAGAAAGAAATTTTTTTCCCTTTAAATTGCTGTCGAAGAAGATGCTTCTAGTAGCTAGAAAAGCATACCTCTGAAATTTAATTACAATTTACACGGCTTTCCTTTTTATAAAAGTCCAATACGATGACTTTATATTTGCATATATTTCATACCTTTCAGAACTCTTCCCTAAATTATAGAATTTTTATGATGTAACATAATACATACTGCTCAGATTTGCGGTATGAAAGTGTCAATATTACTGCTTTGTACCTCTATGACCATTACTTTATTTATGAAAACGATATCAGAAATTTATATTTTCTGAAAAGTGTCTTTTGCATGTTTGTTTGTCGAAAACCGCCCCTCCATCTGACCACAAGTGACCCTATGGCTTCATTAGGCTGTCCCAGTTATGAGCACAAACACATTGCCTCATACAGATGTAAAGAATTACTGTATCTCCTCGGCCAGCTCCTTCAGTTAGTAAGTGGACGATCGGTGGCTAGAACACCGGAGTGGGAGCAGTTGAATTTCTATATTTCTCTCTTCGTAAAATCTAATGGTTTCTTCAATAGCACAAGAAATAAAGTATGGTAGACAATAATTATTCACTATTAATTGGGTTTTGTTGGCTCTTAAAGTATCTAGGGCAAATGCAAGGAATTATCCCATTTCTCCTTGCTTATTTTCGTGGTACATTCAGTTTGCACTTACAGTGAAAAGATAAGTGGTTCGAATCTCGGCGAGAGCACATCTGAATTTTCATACTTCCTGGTCTGAAGAGTCTAATTAACCTTGCAGAGCCATTTATAATTTTTCGATGTCAGGAACCTGAAGAAATCTGGAATGCCCTTGGCGAGATTCGAATCCTGAACCTCCGGAAGATAAGTACAGCGTGCTTCCGGTTACACCACGAAGGCATGCAAAAAGGAGGGAGAGAACACCGTATATACTCCCCCTTTTAAGAGGTTACTGGGGATTAGGAGACCAGACCTAACCGCCAAATCCTGGTGGTGACAAATTATCGTCCATCACCTTTTTAGTTCGGGTGCTACTTATAAAAGTGCTTTAGAACTTTTCGGTTTCACTGAAGAAATTCGAATTGTCTTCGCCGGATTCGAATCCTGAACGTCCCGAACACGTGTCAAGCGTGCTCTCAGTTATACCACGAAGGCATGTGAAAAGGAGAGAGAAGCTGCTTTAAAATCTCTGCAACGGCAAGTGTTAACGTTCTTGTATGAGAGTTTTGGGAAAACTGCGAATGTGTCAATACGACAGAAAAAACAAAACTGATTACTAGATTATGAAGAAACCGCGTGAAGTCTCTCTGCTTTAGTAAAGACTTCGTAAAGCTGTCCATTCAATATTTAAGTTACATACGTTAGAAAACAATACAGGTACATGCAGCCAGCTATTTAGAGCGCTACCTCTTGTCTTGCCCACTTAAAAAAACGCATCACAGTGCTAAGAACAATTACAAGTGAACTCGTCTTTAGAAGATGTGTCGTAAGTAATCCAAAATTTTATTATACAAAATCAACAATGTAATAAATACCTTTCGGAAAAAGACCAAGATATTTGTGAGCAGTATTTGTTGCGAAACAGTCCTTATTATAGTGTACATATCCTTTAATTAATAACTGAATGAAAATGTTTTGAAAAGATAGCGCTGAGCCTCTGTAGGATGTTTTAGTGGATCAGTAGCGGCACTGATCCTGTATTATCATATGGTGAAGCCCTCGTGCCTCGTATGCCATTTCTGTCCTCTAGTAACTAGCCCATAAAGTTGCTAGGAATTTAATCTCATTCCATTTAATGGCGTTCAATAATCTTATCCACTGTGTTACTAACTGATCACCAGAGCTAAAAATAAAGCGGATTGGTTAAGTGAAAGGATGCTACAAAAGTCGAAATTTAAACTCAATATCTATAAAGATGATACTCAGACAAAACTGAAGAATTATTAAAATGTAGCCTAATTGATAATATGAGAAAAAATGACAAAGCGAATAATCTAACTGAACATACAGAAAATTTAGCATTTGTAGTCTTCGAGAATAATATCAAGAATTTGATATGAAATTTTTATTAATATAGAGTATATTTTTATTTAGAAGTGTTCTTGTATTATAAAAGCGAATTTGATGTCTTACAAAATCCTGTAATGTGAAACATAAAATAAGGAGATTTTTCTTGAATCATATCTTATTGATTGCCTGTATTAAGAATTAAATATATCAATTAATTATTAACTGTTTTCTAGAAATTGAAAAGGAAAATTTTTCAAGTGTTTTGATGTAAACCATTTTTAATTTAATTCTTGTGATACTTCAAAAAACTTTTGATATTTCATATCACTGAAAAATGAACTTGTATATAGCAGAACTTTTATTAATATATTTGCTTGAATAAATGTACTTCTTGAATAAATGTATGCCAAAGCTCGTTAGAGGATGGGGAAGATATACTACATAAATATATTTGGAAATTTTCTGTTCGAATTTATAAAATTATAAAATTCTGCTGAAAGCAAAATTTTTAAGGTTCTGAATACCATATTTTAAAACGTAAATTGCCTCAGTCATATAATTGATTTTAAAAAACAAATAAAAAAATATTTAAATAAAAATACATAAATAAAAGTTGGAAAAAATTACATATTGTAATCTCGGTAATAAAATATTTTAGATGTAAAGCTTGCGAGATCTGTCATAGCTTAGTTCTCAGTTGCCTAAATATTATTTTCATAAAATATCTAGTTGTCCCACTTAAATACTGCTGCCACTTCAACATTGTTGGTACTCATGAGTTGTGAAAGATTCATTTCATGCAACTTAATCTATACATTTTGAGAATTTATTGAAATATATTTATTAAATACAGCTAAGATGTAATTTTGTATTTATTTTTTATAGATTTAACTATTTTATCTAGCACATGATGTTTCAGTTAACTGTTTTTCATCAATTTCAAATTTCTTTGTTAATTGTGCAACAGTTATAAAGTTTATAAATTGATTAAAGAGGCAATAGTTGCAGACGTGATCGAGGAATATGAAAATACTTTACTATAGTTATTTTATAAAATGTAAGTAAATCCAGTTTTGAAAAAAAGTGAATTTTTTATATCTAAAAAAAAAAACTGCCTTTAAATAAGAAAGTTTTATGGACATTTTATTCGAGTATTATTTATTAAAGGATGTTCGAATAAATTCTACATAAAGTATTTTTATATAAAATGTTGCTTTAAGTTAAAGTAAATTTAATTCTCAAAGTACTTTCTACATATGGCAACATACAATACAAATTTTACACCAGGATAATTTATGTCGTGAAAATATTTCATGAAGAAGCATTATTTAGAAAATTTGAAAGCTATGCATCAACAGCTGCATAAACGAGAGAAATATAACAAATAATTCAAAACCTCATAGGAAGAGTAGCCACTTTTTATCGATCTGGAAAACCATCTCGAATATTGATTTTTGTATCCAGCTTTACACGATGCATGTTTACGTTGATACTTTGCTCCTTATAAATTTGAATAAAAATCGCATTTAATCTTCTAAATGGGCGAAAAACACAGATGTGTAATTCAGTGTATTAAAAACAGCCACTTTGTGTTGATATCTGCACGATTAAAGACAAGAAATGTTACAAAACTCAAGTATCGCTAAGCCTAAAACGTCTCTCACGCAGATTCTAACGAAACTATGGTTTCAATATTTTGAAATATCGGAACAAATCGACTAGCTTACCTCTACTAAGTAGTACTTCCGATACATTGAATTTTAGCTATCCCGTGTCAATCATGGCTTGCGGAGAGTTTAGAATCGCTGCAACTTTTCGCAGAATCATTCAGAGCAACTGCGAATTTCGCACCTGCTTTCAATCTGATGTAGAAGCTAGGAGGCGAAAAGCATAGTTTGCTTGCTCAGTTAGGCTTAGCGCTCTCCGGAAGGAGGCGACGGTATCGTTATAAATATTTTAATGTGCGTGAAATGTTTTGCTTGCAGCCAAGTGAACAGGGTAAACGCTCTTTGTTTCTGAACGGGAAATCGGTAAAATTTTACCTGTTTAAAATTTGAGAATTTTCTACATTATTATTATTCACTTAAAATTTTTGGTCTTGGAGCATAAAACTGGATATTTCTTACACTCATAAATATAAACAAGAATATTTCTTTCATGCAAAAAAATTTCATCCACGAAATAGTTGTTCATGTAAAATTCGCTTTGTAAATTTGATTGAAAAATTCAAATTTGATGAATTATTAATTAATATTTCGATGTGAAATTTTAGTTAATATTATATATAGGAATAAGAAATTCCTTATATATCATAAACGCCTTTAGTAAGCAAAACTTTTTTTGATTATTTTTTTAAAATTTTAACATTATTATTATTTTATGAAGGTTGTTTCTTTTAAAACAATCTTCATTTTTTTTGTTGAATTAAGAAAACTTTGGAATACACATTAAAATTCTAAGTTTTCAGGAATTCGAGAATAATAACGGTTAAAAACTGTTGGGAAGACTTCGAAATAGAAGTAGAAAAATAAAAATATTCACCTACTTTCAGCTGCGATTGAACAAAATATAAAAGTATAAATTTTGTTCTATATATTAGGCTTTAAAATAATTAGTGCTTACTCCTTTTTAAATTTTGGCGCCCACAAGCATGCTTTTTTGCTTTTATTTAATAGACCTTTTAAATAAATGGTAAGAAATGATGCTGCAAATTCTGAGCAGTATTCTCCTCTCCCAGAGTTTTGCTTACTTGCAGAATTAATAATTCCTAAAATATAGCAACAAATTAAAATCTTAGTTTTGGTAATTTCAATGAGGAAAGAAGGAAAAAACTATGAGTACTTTAAAGTAACCTGTGTTGTATTATTCTATGGTTGCTAAGATAATAAATTCCGGGCTAAACTATTTTACTAAATTTAGCATTTATGTAGCTAGATAGGAATTGAAATTAAAGTTATTTATTTCAAATGTACTTAGCTAAATAATAAAATCTGAAATTCTCAAAAAAAAAAAAAAAAAAAAAAAAAAATTCTATTTTATAATTCTATTCTATAAGTTGGAAATAGTTTCTGTTTAAAATTTTTTAATTAATTATGAAATTATTTATCTATACATTAACAACAGTATAAAAAAGTGTGTTGTAGCCAGCACCTGATCACGCACCGATTTCGTACTTTATATAGCAAGGAGCTTTAAGTACAGTATTATTACGGTTTATCTTGTATAATCAACTCTAATTTTGTTATTCCAATAAACTGAAAGTCCTGTAATACGAGATCTTTTATTATATTTTATTAGGTACAGTTGGACATGTGTAAAAACTGGTTTTTCTAAATTTATATTACCATGATCAAGTGTTTGCCCTTTTATTTCTTTTTGCTAAAAATTGTATTTTAGTGGGTGGTTGACTATCATATCAATCAATTCGTGTTTAATTAAAGAAAATAACTGTTCGTGATATATTTAAAAAAAATACTTCTGAGCAAATACCGTAATTTAATTTTCTTCTCTGTATTTCTGTACTATCAACAAATCTAAATTCATTTGGATCTGCATATATATTACCACGGTATTATGGTATCAGTATGCTTGTTAGTTTCGGGAATTACTGCTGAATAGTGATTAAAGTACTTTCCCGAATCCCTAAGAAGTAAAACAATAGAGGTTTCAATTTTGTCCTTCATCAACAGTATAAGAGAACCGCAAGTGCATTTTTCGGTAACATTTCTGCATTAAGGTGTTTTGAAGTTCTACAAATGCAACGCTGTTATGAAAATCCTGCTGTTCTACGGCTTGGTATAAATAGATAAGCTTTTTCTTTGATAATGGTGTAAGTTCATTTTATATCAAATGGAAATATTTAAGAGTTTGTATTTCAATGTTTTAAAAAATATTGGTATATTTTAATATGCTCACTTTATGTTTTTATACATTAAATGGATTTAAATTTATAATGTAATTAGTTTTAATGTATAAGTTAAATGAAATTTATATTTTTGATGACTTCAAATGAAATTACATCACTTTCAGAGTCAACAAAATGTGAAAATGATACATTTATGAAACATTAAAATTAGGTTTTCAATCGAATCAACATATTTTTTATGAAATTTTTATTAAATATGTCAACAAACAAAATAAAGGCGCTTCATTTTAACATTTCTTCAGGTACTTATGCTATTTAAATTACTTTAATTATAACTTTATATTAATATGTGCCATTTTTAATTTTTATCGTCATGAGAAAGTCTTTGAATATAATCATGATGTATTGGAGGAAAATATTTTTTTTTTTACTTGGCCACTACTAAGGCCAGAAGTGGTGGTGACTTTATTATGGAGGCACCTAATAGGTGCGCCACCTTTGCCGACAGGCAGTTAAAACCATGATTACTCCAGGATTCGAACCCGGGCCCTTTGGTATTGCGGTCGGCTCCCCTAACCATTATACCGTCTGGGCGGCAATACATAATGAAAGAATATAAAATATCATAGCAGATTGCGTTTATTGGTATCATTAATTAACGTTTTGTCAAAAATGGACTTGACCAATTTCAAAGATAACGGCTCAAATATCGTGTCTATAGTAATAGTACTACAATATTTTAGATTAAACTCTAATAATTCTATTTTTGCCTATAAAAATCTAATTAAGTTTTCCAATTAAAGCACTATTTTCAGTTTATCATATATTGCCAACATCTAAATATATCGTTTTCAAGGGTGAATGTATATGCACCTTATATGCATATACGAGTTTTAAATAACAAATTTCACTAGATTTCGATTATATCAAAATAAATTTTTTCCCGAAAATCTGTTTAGAATTTCAAATAAACAATCACTTGCATTTCAGCAATTTTAGCCAAAATTTAATATTTTGCTCTCATTGATATAAAAACCATAAATATTAAAATTGAAAAGTTTTGAATTACATTTTAATAATTTTTTATTAAAAAATGCTTTTTGTATACACTAAAGTCCATCGTGTTGTTTAATTTTACCCAAAATCTAATCAACCCAATATGAATGCTGAAAGCTTAAATACGGAAAACAGAATTTTTGGAAGCCGATGTAAGAGCCATCGGGGGCCAAAATGTCATCACACGTATGCACTCAGAGAGACAGACATCATTGTAAAAATAATAAGACCGTGATGCCGGAACCCTAATTCGTCTTTTTTCACTTGAAACTCAACTGTGAAACTTTTGGATCTAAAATATTGCCTACCTTAACAATGCATATAGTTGGAGGAGGGTAAGAAACGCGCTATGATATTATTTTAACAAGAATTATCATTATATTGTTACGAAATGTACAAGCGCGGTGAGATAGTTTCCCCGCAAAGCAGCTTTAAGGTTGCCATAAAAATGGAGAGAAAAGGCAGGGTTGCCACATTTTGCGAGAAATGGACCATTTGGCGACAAAATCGGCGATATACCATGGACGGATGGAGAACCTTCTGGAACGAATTCTTACCGGTTTAGCTCAGAATGTTCTCGAACACAAACCGAAAGCTATATAAACCCTGCTGGTCCGCAGTCAGTTAATGTGTATGCTTCGACTAGCGAGCTGATAGTCAGTCATTGAGCGAGTGTCTCGAACTCTAGCGCCGAGTTGGTCGTCGAGTGCATCGAGAGAGTCTTTTAATGCATCGCGAATTAGTGCATCGTCGAGTTTTGTCTTAGACTGTGCTGAGTCGAGAGCTATACTCTTGTGTATCGTCGAGTGCATCGCGTAGAGAGTCTCGAGAGTACGTGGAGTTCCGAGAACGACCAAACAGAGTCGGAAGCTGTACTCTGGTGCTTTGCAGTGAAGCTATTTCTACCGTTATTGCCTGACAGTGTGAAGGCTGTGTCGCTGATTGTTCCAGCGTGTTTATTGTAGCTATTCGACGACTGTAAAAAGTGTTATTGGAGCTGTCCTGATTAAATATTGGCTAAATAAAGTGTGTTTCGATACTTCATCAAGTGTCGTCGTTATTCACTCCAAATCTACAAACCCCGTACGAAAGTGAAGGAAGAAAATAACGTAACAACTGGTGTCAGGAATTGAAAAACGTAACAGTATGGAGATATATGCTCTTATTGAATAAAAAAACTGATATGGACACTACATGGTGTCTTTTTGCTTCCTATTAAACCATACACATTTTTAGCTGCATTTCAAATTAATCGAACCTCAAGTCAAATTGAAAAATTGCAAATTTTGAAATTAAGTATCCCGGTCAAATTCTTCATTTAAAACACCCTGTAACTGGAAGCATGTGACAAGGAAGTAGAAAACGACTTCGTTATTTAAGATTATGTGGATTCATTCCACTGTTTCGTCTACTCACGAGGTTTGTAACAAATATTTTTCTCAAGTGATAATACTTTGGAACGCGAAATCAGAAAAGGAAACTATAAACATCTTAAGCAGGTTTCCTTCGAGATGTTTAAAAAAAACCGAAGTACGTTGAATTAAAGTAATCTTATGATAAATAAATAAATAACGGAATTTGATAATACTTTAGAACAAAAATTATCAATAAAATTTTCAGGATGTTAAAAATCCCTGTTTTTCTTGAGGGATTTTGTTGCTTTGAAGTGCTTATATATACTTTAATGTCCGTAAGCTATATCAGTAATATTTTCTCTGAAGAAAGTATGGAAACTTGCTCATTTTGTATTTTATCATTTTCCTTAACATATACGAGTATATATATATATATATATATATATTCAAAAGCAGTAAAATACAATTCTTTAAATTAGGAATGAGCCCATAGTTTTTTATGCTTCAATTTTCGTTCTTTTGAAGGGTACAAAAAATTCCAAAACTACTTTATCAGAAAGAAGAAAGTATTAATTCAAAAAACAATTTCAGCTTCATTTTGCAATATTAAAAAAAAACCTAAATGCCTTTCTAAGGAGCTTAATTTTGATTAAGAAAAGCTTACTGGCATGTTTACAAAGCTGAAATAATCCATTGCATATTTTGGCTTAAATATTTCACAAAATAATTAAACTTTTATTGCACCAAATTCTACAAAACATCCATCAGCGGAAATTAGTTACTGAAAATCGATATTTACTCTTCATCGATTATACATTGTCATTAGAATGATTCCTTACGTAGAAGAAAACTGCGAAACAAAATCGGTTCATTTAACTGGTGTACAAGCAGCAAAATAATAAAAAACGTATTCCACCGACATCGTCTGCAACCTCATATCCGATAGATCAATACATTCTACTTCAAGTTACCCCCTCCCCTTCATTAATTCTGATTTTAGAACGAAAGAGAAGATTTATTTCCACATGCATATATGCGCACTACTTTAACATCACGGAAGAGAACTATGGAAACGGCTGTGCTCAGGCCTAGAATATGCTTTGCCCCATTAGCGGGATTTTCGATAGATCTGAGAGTTAAGTTTAATGGCAGCAGCAGGCCTTTTATCGTAAGTTCGAAATGCAGGTGTTTTATGGGCCACTTTGCCCAAGGACTTGGACGATTTATGAATTATGTATTAGTTAATACGGAACTTCTGTAAAATTTTCAGCGCTAATTTGGTTTTAAAAGCGATCTTTAACGAGAGGATCTTCAAAGTTCTTATAAAATTTATTCCCATTTTGGAGAATATACCACTATTAAGTGATTTACCTTCAAAGCACGAACGGTGGGTTTTAGCTAAACTTTGTTGAGAAGCCGAAGAAATTAAGAATTCGATTTACATAAATTTTATGCCGTTTACACAGTACTGTTCTATGATTTATTATTTAGATTATAAAGCATTTTATTGAGCGTAATCATGTGTGTTCAGGATTTTTAAAAATTTTAAATAATTGACAAAATTGTGTTTTATTTAATATATATATTGTTTTTACAAATCTTTTGTAAACTTCGCTTACTATTTAATTTGAAGTATTTATTGTGGGGAAATAGTACAAATAAATCTATCATTGATGTTATTTTTCTCAGAACACTACTTAAAAAAATAGAAACAGGCGATGAACATACTATTATCAAAGTATGATGTTTGATTTTTGTTTTTTACGTTTTAGACTAACATTTGTTGAATTTCAGGATTACTAGATATGTTAACACAAAAATATTTATCAATATATTACTTTTAGGTTTGTCACATATATTTATTAAGCTCTAAGGAATTAAATGGACTAAAATTTCAGTGGTGAAGTAAAATGTCTATTGAGTATACCTGTTTGAGTACATACACTAACTAGTTTTCGATAAAGTTTACTCTTTTCATTTAACTTTTAGTTAATTTAATTCGCAATATTTCATAGAAAATCTGTGGAAAGTTTCGTAAAATTACTGTAGTGATATTTTAAATTAAAGTTCTTTTTGTAACCAAAAAGTTGAAAAAAATCAAGTTTTTTTTTAAAAAAAAAATAGGTTAAATATAATGCAAACAGCAACAGAATGAAAGGTAAATGTTACCAAGTATGAAAATTAAATTGCAAAACTAATCTTCTTCCTGAGCGCTTAATAACAAACAGAAAGGTTCAAAATTGAAGGAATATAAATATATAGTAGAATTCAAATAGAAAAGTAATAGAATAATCAAATCGAAAGGCTCGAAATAAAACGCTCTTATCTTTCGCACGCCATTGTGTTGCTCTTTGGCAAAGTGTAAGACGTTTAGCTTTCGGATATAATCAACAAATAAAATGCATTTTTCTATTTTCTACCCGCCAGAGTGTTGGCATTCGGCAAAGCATAATTTAACTTTAAAATTTAATCTGTCTGTTATTGATTTGATAGCAATAAATCAACAGCAGAATTTACCAATAGTTACACTTAACAGTAAACAAATAAGGAATTATTGCTGAGTTATTCAATAGCAATAAACTCATTTAATATTTTTAAATCACTAATTTTTTGGTACTTTTTAATCTGACTGATTTAACTAAAAATGCATCTTTTCTGATTATAACTAACAATTAATTTTCTAGCTTTGTAATGTTCCTCATTAATTTGTGTATGATAAAATGTCGAGAAACCTAGTGAAGTAAGTTGCGAATTATGAGTTCCAATAGTTACTACAAAAACGTGAGAAGGTTTAAAATACCCTTTTATTCGCTCAAAAGAAAAATAACAGATGGCTTGTGCTTTCAGGAAAGGCTCCACTCGGGTTTTAAAGCAGGATAAGAAAATAAGAAACTAATCTAGTACTAGACTAAATAGACTTAGTCGAAGCTAAACACAAATACCTAACGTAGTTGACCTTAAATTAACCTAAACGGCGATTCTCAACAGGCACGTACAATACGGCCGAGCATAATAAATTCAAGAACAAAGCAGCCAGATGGCAAGCACGCGGCTCTAAGTACTCCTGAACAGTCTCTTTTGAAGTAAGTTGAACTTCCTTTAAATACTTCTTCTTACTCATTTGCATTCAACGCGATTCTAAAAACTCAGTCTGGTAGGGAGGTGTAAGTGAAAAAGAAGAATTGAAAGGAAAGGGTTTCAAATTGAACTTCATAACGTTATAAAATTAAAATACACCTTACAGCTTCATCTATTTTTCTCTTTTCTTTTATAATTTAGAAATTATTTTAAAGCCACATGGAACACTTTTTAAAGACAAATAAATTTTTAATGCTGTTATATTATAATCCGAAGCATTTAGATGCAATTGTCTTGTCTAGCAGAACCCGTTCCTTATTACTTGTAGAGAAATTCTTCAGTATTCATTATGTTTAGTACATACAGTCTATCTTGTTTTTTTATAACATAACTGTTTCCTAATTTTTTTAGTGTTCCTAAAGAAAGATTCACCAGGTACAGAGGTTAGGCAGGTTCTTAGGTACAAAGAAAAAAAATAATTTTGCTACAGAAGTAATATGTATGATGGCTGCACAGAACTATGTCATCGAATTCTTCAGTGAAAACAAAAGAAAAAAATGACAATCTATATTTGAACTAACATGAGTAATGCCAACAGATAATGAAAAATTGAAAAACCAACTAAAATTAATATAAATATAGGTGTAAAGAACTGATAGTAAGATAACATTTAAGGTAATAGTGATGACAGTAAGTCAATAAATATAGTGAAGGTCTGAAGATGCTTTTATGCGTTGAAAAACAAAATAGTTCGAAACATTTTCTTTAATGCCGCTTCTTATCAGATCTTAATTAAAAGTAGTTAATTAAAAGCTTAATTAAAAGTTTTTAAATTTTTGCTGAATCTAAAATGTTTAGAAATTTGAACTGAGACGATTGGTTAAATTAGTATAATAAAACAAAGAGTGCTTTTAGTTTATTATAAAAATAATTAAATATAAAATTACACTATCTGGGCTTATTAAAATCCTTATATATATATATTTTGTTTTTATAATAATTATTTTATGAGGCTGGACGCACAAGCGTCTAGTTCATAAAAAGAGCGAAGTATATAGCTGACTCTGCACTGCCAATTAGGACAACTAAATTAGTAGGGGAGGCTATTTCTCTAATCAGTGACGGGCGTTAGATTCTGAGAAGCTGAAACCCTGCTGAATTGCGGTTTAATAATTAAAAAAAGAAATGAGGTTGATTTACGGCCATACTGAAACTTTATTAATGAAAAAGAAGGAAGGAAATAAACCTCATTAACGAAATAAAGGAAACGTGAAACAGTTTTCAGTTACTAATTAAAAAATAAACTTCCCTCCCACCCAAAAAAAGTTGTTTTGAAAATCTTGGAATTAAATTCAATATATTGTCGTACGTTCGTATTATGCTTTGTTTCATTTCAGTACCATATTTGATATGGCATAAGTGACACATTTAATAAAATATGTATTTTGTATCTACCATTTTTATTACTTTATTCTTAAAGAATTGACTCAGGACAGGGTGAAGAGATTTCTCGGTCCTTTAATTGCCATGCTGCTGTTTCTCCCCTCCCTTCCCTGCAGTGGAAAGTCTGGTATTTTCTTAAGGCTGGGAATAATATTACGCTTTGACATATATTCCAAACCTGTTTCAAGTTTCTGCACCTTACAATCATTTCTATTAATTGAGTTGCATTTAGTTCACAAAAGCACACCACTCAGTTGCAGTGTCTAGTTCGTGTGAAGGAAGTAAAATATAATCCCTTCACTAAAAAGAGTCTTTCAAATATTCGAAGTCAACCATCGGCCGAGGAGTAAAACCCGCTGAACACTGGTAGTTCGGTCCGCGGTTCGAGTCTCGGAGAAAGAACTGGCCACATGAGTGTTTTCGTGGTTTCCCCTATATGGAACGTTGGTAATAGCCAGTTTCCTTTATAAAGTCCTCATTGGGGCATACCTCCCTTTCCGTGTGGGGCCTAATAACGGAGCACGTAATAAATATATAAAAAACATTGTAAGACTTATTATCAAATAGATAATTTCTTCAGTTTACTACATTGTTTTCTAGGGTCTTTAAATGATATTTAGATATTTTTATCTTTAAAACTGGTTTTACTTTGCAAAGAGAACTTGAAATTTTAAACCCAGTTGAGGATCTCGAGAGATTCTTTCTGAACTTCCGTTTAAAAAAAATATCTCAATCAGAAAATAAGCAAAAATGGTATGCTGAAGAAATGTTTAGCAGTGGTTAAAATTAATGGAATAATTTCCTACTGACATTATATATGTCGAACATACCAGTCTAAATGTTTTAATAATACCTTGCTTCCTAAAGATCTTTGAAGTACAGATATCAAGAAAAGGATTATCTTACCGCTGGATTCAAAATTATCTCGATTAGATTCTTTTATGTACTTTATCCTCAGTAAGCTGATTCAGCTGTGGCAAAATATGGAAACTTCCATTAATTTCTTTGCGAGACAAGATGACTAACATTATGCCATAAACTTTTCAACTTCCGTGATATTGCCTGAAGTCCAACGACCTCATTGGAATACGTGTGAGACACCAAAATTTACGACACTATCTGGGTGCTGTATACTAAACAAAAGCACTGAGATCATTCAAGAAGCTGCCGGATGGATAAAAGTTGTCCGGGAGGTCTGAGATTTCTTCACCTAAATGTGCCGATGTCTGCACAAAAAGCGGGAGTCAATATTTTATCTCTTAAACTAATGCTACGTTGTCCCTGAATTTCGCATGGAGATATTTGCACATTCAGCGTATTTTGATTTTTTGGAATTTTCTTCTTCCCCAAATCTTTTTTAGTTTCGTCTCAGTTTATTCTTTTACACCTTTTACTACCGGATTTCGTGAAATCTGTGTGTGTTTAAGAGGAATTTATTTAAAACTCCTGTATTCCTTTTAATATACTAATAAAGCCTATTTTAGACTTTAGATTTGTTAAAACAGCTAGATTTCAAAATGCTTCCGTGTAATTTCAAACCGATTTCTAAACAGTTGAAGACCGTTCGGAATGTAACCTAATTACAACGCAGATTAAAACAAAAAGATATGAAAGTAATATTAATGATATTACGTGCGGACGAGTGTAATGGATTGAACGCACGCAGAACCGATGACAGCTTGATTCAATTTATTTTTTCCAAAACAAACACTTTGCAGTTTTGAAACTTTCCATAAAAAGAACTCGAACTAGTAAAGCTCTTTTCAGTATAATAGAGCACAATCAATAGTTGCTACTTCAAACTACTAATAACTTAAAACACAACACAATGCATAGAGCATCCAAAGAGCGGAGCTTGAAAGATCTCTCAATACTACGAAATCAGTTCCGAACTATATAACTGAGAAATGATGCTCTCTCTGAGCATATATAGCTTTCTACGGTCTCCGAGAAATCTCTAGCACCTTCCATTTCTTAAACTACTGGAAACTACATATATGGTTACATCGAAGGGAAGGATACGGTTACAGTTACATATAGGGATCAATTACAGTACCAATTACAATTATACAGGGATCGGACAAAAATGTAGCTAAACGGCCGCCAAGACTTGCGACGTTGGGTGATTTCTCGCCAAATTTGGAGACAAAAGTTAGTCGCCAAAATTATTGCCAGCTTGGAGACATCTTGCCAATTTAGCTAGCCATTCGAACGTTACGATGATTTAGAAATCTTGCTAGTGAAGAAAAAGCAACAAATTATCGACATAAAAACAGATTCGTTGTTAAAAATCTTAATTTAAGAAAGAGCAGCTCCTAATTTGTTTGTTATAAATTCATGAGGAATATCTAGAATTTTCTCACATAGTTATAAACATTTTAATGCCATTCAAAGCAACGTCTTTAAGTGTACTTAAGTACCTTTTTAAACGTAAATGGTAACTAAAACAAAATATAGAAACAAATTAAATTCAAAATATTAAATTCCGCTGCAGATAATAACAATAGACCTAGACTTGGACAAATGTAAAAAAAATGCAAAGCACATCCCCTGCCGCTAAATATAATGCAAGGATAAGTGACAAGTGAAGCACCAGTTAATGCTATTGATGAGTAAATTACGCTAATTTTACGCTCAAATATTTTAATAAAAATGCTATACTTTCCTTTAATTGTCTTTAAATAAAGTACCTGCAACATATTGATCAACTTTAAATATTATTTCAAAATATATTTTTCTATGTTTGGGATGGTGTTTCTCCATAAAATATTATAGTTCTAAGGGTTCCGTGAGTCTACAAAGTTTCAAGAGCACTTGCATAGAGCAAGCCCTAGAGTAAGAGAGTTAAGCCTGATCCCTGGATCAGTTTACGTTTTCTTCACTTCGATAACTTAGTGAATTATCCTCAGCAGATTATTTAATTTTTCATTGTATCTTCTTGTTTAACATTTAAAGAAAAAATTTAATATTTAGATCAAATGCTTTTTTATCCACGTTTCATTTATATCACTGCACCTTATTTGGCTTTTGGTGCCTATTATGCACAGTTTGAATCTCAGCGGCTGTAGTGTGCTTTTGTGTTTGTTAAGAATTTGCTAAATGGAATATAATAATCGTACCGTTATAAAATTAGAAGATTCTACAGTATGATGTGAATTTTATCAACAAGTACTAATGGTCACCCAACAGACGCGCAATCATGCTTTTATAAAGGCGAGCAAATAAGAAAATACTTTTTAGCCAATGCTCAGGATGTAATAGACATTGTTGAATGATGATATTGCAATTAAGTGTAAAGAACGCCGTTAAACTGTCAAGTGTTTTTCAATTACTTATAATAAAAAATGTAAATGTGAATTCGCATGAAATGTTAAAAATTCATTCCATTCACTATTACTGTAAAAACTGTTTAACGCTAACATAGTTTATATGATAAACTGAGCTATTATTACTACCAGTGCGTTAAACCTGAGTTGGACTGCTTGTCTTTAGACTTAATACTAGAATGTTATCTACAAATACTTTCGAGTTATCGGTTATCGTCGGCTACTATTCAATTACCAGCACACAAGTGCAGACTCAAAAATCTAACATTAGTAGCCACGATTGTAGTGTAATACAATTAAAAATAAATATCCGATGTGGAACACCACATGACTTTCTTGCGCGGCCTATTAAATTATACAATTTCGTTTAAACTTATTTCCTCGAATTTCATTAGCGATATATTCCTCATTCAATTAATTCATTTCTCACTTCGCGGCAAGGTGAAAATACATAAAAGCTCAAAATATGTTCATTAAAAATTATAAAATACAGAAAAATCTAAAATACTAAATACAGTTAAAAAATTTTTTTGAATTAAAAATTAGAGTTTCTACGCAAAAAGAAGCGATTCGGACAGCGAGCAGGGAAACAAAATTTTCGGCGTATAAAACCGAAAGTTAACTTTTGGTCCCACTGAGCAAAAAGGGCTTTGAAGTTGGTGCACAAACTGGCTTAATTCACTATTTTACTGTTTCAAATGTAAAGAAATGGTGTCCTCTTTAGGCCAAGCACCATTTAAACTTTGAAATTGTTGATAATCCTATACTTACTGCATGCAGATTAACTAAAGGCATTAAAAAAAAAAAAAAAATCTGAAATGTTTCAGATTTTAAATTACGTCCAAAGGGGCGTTTTTTAACATTTTGTGTGTTACCTTTCTTTATTAAATATCATGTTCCTCGCACTTTAACCATAAGATCCAGTGCAACAGCAATATCGCAAAATAGTTTTAAAACGAGCATATCTTTAGAATTTCCGATACAGAGACTCACGCGCTGGAGATAAAAATGTTTTTTCTGCACAACGTTGCCATTGCTCGCTTTGAAATCCTTGAGTTTGTTAATCAAAAATTCGTCAAAGTTTTAAAAAATAGGAAATCGATCATAAAACAAATTTCAAATTTCAAATTTGGTCTTCCACATGCTCATATTCGTTGGAGGATTACGTTATTCAAAATTCGATGACTCTATGTACCGTTATTTTATGACAATGTGAGAAATATACATACATTTACGCAGATTTTCATTATTTAATTTCTTCAAATATAATGCAGGACTCTAACATTTTATGGCAACAGTTTGAAAAGTGAACCGACATTTATCCGACCGACGCAAAATGCCAAAACGAAACTAATAGTCCTTCGGGATTCAAATCCGTTTGGACTAATAATAACATAAGAACAATATAATTCAACCACTTTTGAAGCAAAAAATGCAGTTTACCAACATATAAGAATAAAAAAAATCTGAGCTCACAAGACCGATTAACAGAGTGGAAATATACATATATATATGTATATTCGTTTGGTGTTCCAGATTCCAACGGAAAAGGGAGGTGCATAACTGAACGTTATAGCAGTCCCATATATAAAATTTCAGAGTTCTACAGCTTCTCGTTTTTAAGTTATACAATACATTTTAAGTTCCTTTTACAATTCGTTTTGGAAAATAGGGGTCCTTTATCCTGTCCGTAAGTACAAATGTCACCCAAAAAAGTTTTTCAAATGGATTCGAGAACGGTTAAAATGGATATTTTCGTTGATATATGATAGCCGAAATTTTCCCCGGTTGCAGTACTTCTTTTACTTTGTAGAAGGAAGTAAAAACAAACTCTACGACCTTTTGACAACTTAGATTACAGTTGCTTCTGGTATATTAAGACGTGATTACAATAACAAAATATATGCAGATCTGTAACACAGTTTGAGTCCAACGGAAAACAAGCTAACTTTGTAACACTTGTGAAATTCTGCAGAAACCTTCAGTAGCTCTAATTTCTATTCTACAAGCGGCATCTGCCACAAAATGGCAGTTATCTTCAACAAGTTCCAATTCTCTCACAGTTAAGATTATATTATAATTTAAAAATTTTTATGCCTTGTTAATTTGTTACATAACGTAATAGATTATTTGATTGCTTAGAATTAAATACTATAAATTCTACCTCATGAAAAGTATATACTTATATTATTTAAAAACATATTATGACATTCGGATACAAATGTTTTAAAACTTTTTCCTTCCCTGGCTGGATACGTGCTTATTAAGAATTGTTGATGATTTCGTCATCCCATCATTAAGCACGTTTCCCAGGATGCCCTGCTGCAGCAAACAATTTGAGAAAAAGGGAAAGGAAGACAGAAGAACAATTTGTTGCGCGGAACATGAACTCACACCTTTGTATTAGACCTTTGAAATTAAAAAAAAACATAGAGAATTAAGAATATTTAAATACACTTATAATTTAATGCAATTATTAATTACATTATTTTTAGTACTAAATATTTTTTAAGTGCCTAAGAATATGTTACGAAAAATTAATTTCAGTTTGTGCATTAAATGTTACAATAAGGGTAGATTTATTTATAAATAATACCTTTACCTAATTTTTTAGGTTTCGAGTGCATTTCTAAACAGGAAAATAACAAATGCTTCGGCATTTTTGCACTGATATGATGCAGCAAATTCTTTAAATACTTTTTATGTAAGCTGACCAAACCTAAAGGAATTTTAAGAAGTTCTGTTTTTCTTTCAAGTTTAATAGTACCAGCAGTTTATTAAATTATTAAATAGTTAAAATAGTTTAAAATTAAAAAAGTTAAAAAATTATATGCCTTATTTTTATTAATTTGGAATTATTTTACTTTTTCATTCTACTATCAATAATAGCAATAAAGTAAAAATGAATATTAGCTCCGTATTTCGTTAACAGATGGCGCAGTATGTCTGGAACGGACTTCAGAAAAGTTAGATGATTCTTGCTTAAGGTTCCGTGTATATCCGTATCAACAAGTATTCTAAAATAATAATAGTAGTAATGGCCTTCTTACCTTTTTGATATATTCAGAAAATGCATTGCGAGAAAAGAAAAGGTTAATAGTTGTACTAACACACACGCAGTAGTAATACTAGTAAATACACGCAGTAGTAATACTAGTAAAATACACGCAGTAGTAATACTAGTAAAAACAAAGCAAAGTCACGTAAAAAATTTTTTGAAAATATTTCCTCAATTTTAATCATTAAAGGTCGGCTGAGTAAAGTTAATCACGAGTTGAAATTGATTTATTCTTAAAATTTATATTCATATTTATTATAATTTGAGTTACGGAAATGGAAAATTCGAAGATAATATCATCAACTAAAAAATTCCATCAACAACAAGTGTTTCTCTCCCTACGTTTCCTTGTCTATCGTATATGGCACTTATCATTCAAGCGATTTACTCTACGATGAAAATTCTAAAATTACATTACTAATTTTTATTTACAATAAACATAATAAGGGTAATGTAAATTTTTAAAAAACACATAAACATAAATAAATGTTGTTCTAAAAATTACTATGTTAACATTTTATAATAATAACTTTCTTTTACATGAAAATATTTTTAAAACTTTTATGGCATTTTATTTCTAAATTTACACAGAACATTGATAAGTCATTTCAAGGATTCTTTCGGTTACTTTTTTACATAATTTCTCCATTTAATTTCTTTTTTTATATATCTTACAATACACTCGAAAATTTTTAGCATATTCCATTGAAAATTTTACATTGATTGAATAGTGTTGCCATGCGCTTCTGGTTGAGCCGTTTGTAAGAAATTTCCATAATGTTATATGAAGCACCTCATAAATACCGGCCAGCCGGTATAGTGGTTAGTGACTCTGACTGCCATACCGAAGAGCCCAGAGAAGGCATGGATACTTGTAAAAGTGTAGTGTCTGTGAAACACGGGGGCACTTTAAAGTATACCGAACCGAAAGTCTTCTCTAGAAGTTGGTGGTAGGAAAAGAATGGTGAGAGACCTTCGGACACATCCCTTCATGGTGCCTTTTTTAAGAATTGTGAGTGGAACTGAGCAAAGTCGTTCTGTCATTTGTATGACGGCCAAGGTTCTTGTCGATGGCAGTTGCAATCTTGCCTTCTTGCAACGAGGAATTCCATGGACTTGCTCTGATATCAGAGAAGCCAGATTACTCACAAAACAACAACAACTTCATTAATGTATTGACGTTAAACAGTGGTAATGTTAATTATTTTACCTGGTTTCTACTTTAAATCTGTGATAAAATAAACCTGTAATTTTGGATATATTTTCATAAAAAAATTTATAAAAATTTGAAAGCTTTTAAAATTTACATTACGCCCAAAGGGGCCTATTTTTTAACATTTTTTGTGATACCTTTATTTATTAAATATCATGTTCTTAACACTTAAACCATGAAATTAAATTCAACAGCAATATCGCTAAATAATTTTAAAATCAGCATATCTTTAGAATTTCCGATACACAGTCTCGCGCGTTGGAGATAAAAATGATCCCCCGTAAAGTGTTGCCATTTCTCGCTTTGAAATCGTTGAATTTGTTAATCAAAAATTCGTTAAAGGTTTACAAAACATGAAAAAGATATGAAACAAATTCCAAATTTGGGCTTCCAGACGCCCATATTCGATGGAAACGTTAGTTATTCAAAATTTGATGGCTCTAGGTACCGTCGTTTTATCAGAATACGAGAAACATCCGTACATTTATGCAGTTTCTTCATTATTTAATTTCTTTAAATATAGCACAGGGAGATAATATTTGCTGGTAATAACATGAAAAGTGAAACGGGCATTTAAAGTTTTCAACGCAAAATGCCAAAACCAAATTAATACCCCTTCTTTTGGGTTAACGCCCTTTGGGCCAAAATGAAACGAAGACTGAGTATTTTAATCTCAAGTGTATGTTTTCTAAATTTTCCATTAAATTATAATTTTGTTATGAAGCTGTAATATTATATTCTAGAGTTACCTGTACCAGAAAAACGTGATAAAATTTTAATTGTGCTTAAGAGAGTCAAACACAGCACATATATTATAACAATTACTTTTTGATTAAGATTTTAAAAACTTTTTTATTAACAATTATTTTCATGCACCGCTTTATTTTTGTTCAATGTGTATTTCTGTTCAAAAGAGGACTG
The DNA here is from genome assembly GCF_044657685.1 of Stegodyphus dumicola. Classification (NCBI taxonomy): domain Eukaryota; kingdom Metazoa; phylum Arthropoda; class Arachnida; order Araneae; family Eresidae; genus Stegodyphus; species Stegodyphus dumicola. The sequence continues at coordinate 229,343,393 of NC_140768.1, read as the reverse complement.
AGAAATGTTTTCTCGCTTTAGATGAATGACACATTTTATAATACAACATCCGTTCTTTACAAGAGGAAAAGAAAACTATTTCTAGAAGACCTCGTTGAATATTTCAAAAATCCACATAAGCGGGGAAACATTCAATAATAATAGTAAATAAAAAAAAAGAGAGAGAATCGTTGCTTCGGTAATTCCTGAATCCCAAACACTGAGCTGTATCCATCGAAATAGATGAAATAAAAATGTTAACTTCAAATTAGAAGGGTCTTTAGGATAAATTTCAGCATCACCGAGCAGGTTTTTGCATAAAGTATGGAGCTATATCCATCGTAGTTTCGAAGCTTTCTTCTCTCCTTTCTTTCTTCTCAATATCTCTTCAGTTTGATGACCATACTACAAATAAAATGTAATAAGCAACAAATATCATAAATGACTAATTCAAAGACTAGAATACGAAAACTCACTTTGATAAAACTGCTACAGTATTCTTTGGTTTTCACAAATATTTATGCAAAAAACGCAAACATAAATAAATGTTCTAAATTCTCAATTCTAAAAACTTGAAATTCCATTTAGTACCTCAGTACCAATGGGAAACTCTACGTGATACATTTTTACAACCTACTTAGAATATCCAGAAACTTTCTTTCAAGAACATATGATGCAAAACTACAGATAAAATCCATAAATTTTAATGCCAATACTTTTGTCGATATGCTTTTCAGGCGAATCGTAACTAAATGCTAAAATAAAAACATTGCTATCTTCGGATGATTGGAGACATGCTAATGCATCCAGTCTGGAGTGCCAGCTCATAGCAACGGTATATTTATGCGTATTTTTTAGAATGAAGCCCTGTGTATTCCCTTGTTTTCTAAATACTATTCGCAAAGACCACGAGATGCAATATCTAAATAATATCAGGTGTCTGTCTATACTTTAAATGCATTGCGAAAAACATAGACCTTGAACTCACTAATACCTTAAGGTGTTATTAATGTTTGATTACCCAGTCTTTCAAAGAAACACGTACCATTTATAATATGAATATGGTGAAGTGCAGTGGAACTCTGTTATTTTTAAAGAGTAAAATAGAGGTTTCCGTTTTAGTCTCTGGATGCATCGCGTAGCTCAGAAAAGACGTCGCCTTCGAAGAGATTGATTTCAAAAATTGATTTAGATATTTTTACTTCCTTGTAAGAGGTACTGTAACCTCCCACACCACAAAATTGACTGGAATATTTAATTTCAAAATCTGCAGTTTTTGATTTAATTTAAACTTGCCTTGAGAGATCGGTTAAATTTAAGTAATTCGAGGAAATAAGTTTAAATGCAGTGTAGCAAAAAAATGTGTATAATTTAATACACCTTACAAGGAAGTAATGTGGTATCCACATCAGATTTTTCGCTTCCTTCAACGAAGTAAAAAGGAAGTATTGTAATCCCGAAAAGTTTCAGGCAAAATTTTTCAACGAAAATATCCATTTTGACCGCTATCGAATGCAATTTAACGATGTTTTTGCGTGAAATCTGTACGTAAGGACAGAATAAAACACTCTTTTCCTGGAAAAAATTATTAAACTGCTTTAAAATGAATTATGAAGCGAATTTTTCGTGGTGTCTGTACGTACGTGGGTATGTATGTATGTATCTCACATAACTCAAAAACGAGTAGCCTCAGAACGTTGAAATTTTGTATATATTGCTATAGCACGTAGATGTGCACCTTGTATTTTGGTTGCAATCGGCCGCACCAAAAGTATTTTCCGATCAATGGCAATGATTACTTGCATTTAATTTAATTAATTGCTTTTAATTTATTTTTACAATTGAAATTTTGTTATTCATGATTTAATTCAAGACACCGTTAAACATTTTTAACAATTTACATTCAAGTTACTTTAAAACAATTTTCCAAACTGAACTAAGTAAGTATGGATTCACTCTTTTAAGATAATTCTACTAAAATTAATCTTAGGAGATAATATAATCAATATTTCTTTAGTGAATAAATTATTATTAACTTACTTTGCAGCAATTGCGCAAGTACTCAATTTCGCACTAAGCGAATTTAAGATCATACAACATTTAATATATTTATATATATATCCACTCTATTACCCGGCTCAGTCTCAGTTTCTTTACTCTTATATGTTTGTAAATTTTGCATTTTTTGCTTTAAAAATGATTGAATTATGTTGTTTTTGTCTTCCGGCTAAGGTTTTTATGCCTTTAGGAAATCTGCAGGCAATATTTGTAGAATTATAAACAATTTAAAAGCTATTAAGTGCGGTTAAATGACATGGCGGACATGTTTGTTTACAATTGAAACAACAGAATAGTAGATTTGTTGCCAATCTAGAGAGACTAAGCTTCGCAACAACGAAGATAACACCTTCATTTATTATTGCGAATTAAATCATGCTTAATCCTTTCTGGAATTTGTTGGAGGAAATAAGTGTTTAAAATTTACTTCGTAATTCTTAATATAGACATTTTGAGTTTTTATGTATTTTTGCCTTGCCGCGAAGGGAAAACTGAATTAATTGAATGAGAAATACTGAATCAACTGTGAAAAACTGTTTCTTTTCTTGCTTGTTTGTTTAATTTCTTTTATGCATCGTTTTAGATTTATTATAGTATTTAAATAGAACAACGATTATATAATTCTTCAGATGATATAAATTTTATGCATTCTGAGTTATAAAATGAATTTATGAACTGCCGTTAGATTTGAGGCCCCTAGTGAGATTCCGTGATAAGCTCTGGTAAGAGCAGAATAAATTCCTGCTGAACACCAGAAATGCAACTAAAGCATGAAAGCATCATTATAAAATGTATGAAATTTAACGCTGTTAAGAGAACCTAGCGCCAGAGTGTCGCTATGGTATACAAATATAGTGAATTTTAAAGAGTGCATTTATTCTATTGTGATTTATGCGCTATCGACGAAGTAGATTTAATTCAATCCAATAAGTTTAAATGAAATGCAAGAAAAAATGCGTATAATTTAATATTCCGCACAAGAAAGTCATGTGGTGTACACATCAGATTTTTTTATTTAGTATTGAAACGATTCTTTGTGTATCTGTCGCACATATCTTCATCTAATGACCAAAGTGAGATAGCATATGTCGATCAAGAAGAAAAACAAAAGTGAATTACTTTTTACCATAAGGAGATAGGTACTCACTTTCCAAGTGTCGTTGTAGCTCCTATTTCAACCCCATCGCTCGGCTTTCTAACAAGGCTAGAAATTGCGTTCAGATGTCGTAAATGTTACCTCAGTTTCCTGAAAGAAAGTTAACACATTGTTGGTCGAGAGAAGTAAACTCTGAATGACTACGACACAAAACGTTCCAAAAAAAAAAGGACGTTTTGAAGAGTTTGGGTATTACCGAAACCGAAACGTAGTTGGTGTCTAGAGAGGAAGTAACCTCTGAAGATGCGAACATTTAGATCAAAATTAACAGAGTCATCATCCGTTATTCCAAAAATTAAACATGAAATTCAAAATAGATTTTCGGACTAATATGATATTTTTATTTCATATTTTTACTTTCATATAAATGTTCTAAAATTTTTTGTTCTTAATGAGAATTAATATTTAAGTTCAATTTAAATGTTTTGATCATTTGTATCAAAGATTCCAGTTTTTGCAACTCCAGGTAACAAACAGATCACTTCGAATAATAGGCTGCTTTTTCCTGATCCAAAAGGTCTTAACAAAGCTCACCAGCAGCCGAGTGATAAAATCCGCTGAACACTGGCATTTCGACCGATGTTCGAGTTCTGGCTGCATGCGCATTTTGTGGTTTTTCTCCATGTGTAGCGTTAGTACGAGCCAATTTTCCTTAAAAAACCCTGCACGGAACGTCCCTCCCTTTCTGTATAGGGCTTAAAGGTGGAGCATGTAATAAATAATAATTATGGTCTTAACGAGGTTCCCAACATACTGTTGTCTTTAATCCGAGGTTTTTGTTCAATGCTTTTGGTTCAATTCATCCAAATTCTTAGGTTTCATCTTTAGATTTATCTCTTATCTTGTTCTTTTATTTGTGGTTAACGTCAAATTTATAAAACATGGGAAAAATAAGCTGTGGCGTTGTTGATTTCTCAGTTCTTAAATTCTTAAAATTATTAAAAAATATATATATGTTTAATTTGGGACTACATTTTTTAACTGATTTTCTTTCGGGTAACAAATAACTATTATATGTATTAAAATAAAATATATCTTGATAGCTGAAATTCTGGTATTAATCTTTTTAATTTAACCAATTTTTTATTCATTATTATTGCGCATATCTTTTCAGCTTTTAGAGCATACAGCTAACATAAATTATTTCTTTCCGTCCGAACGTGACGAACTTTTCTACATAATGCTAGAACTGAAATCCAGAATCGCAGTATAAAAGAATGCGTTAAAATCTCATTACCGTTCATAAAACTAAATTTGAAAGTATTGCACAAGAATAAGTAAATAAACAGTTTTATATTATTTGGCAATTCCCCCCCCCTTGAATCTACTTTAAAATTATTACACGTATATATAAATATTTACGTTTTTATTATGTTGAAGAAATAAATATAAGCTCCGCATGACTGAATTTTGATGACGTCGGCATGATTCTTTCAATCATTAACAAAATGGGCTGTTCGCTACAAACAGAAAAATACGAACGAATAAACTGCGAACATAAAACTGCTTTTCACCACTAAGAATTAATACTTGCCATAAAAACACCTCAACTCATTTCGGGAATAATCATAATAATAAAACGTGAGGATAAAGTTAAAAAAAAAATTATGATGAATTCCCATACCAGGAGTGTTGCCATTCAAGCTCAACCCATAACTTCTACTTCAGCGAAGCAAACGGTAACACGAGTTCTCCCCCCAGGCGCTTGTAATCAGCAATTATTGCAGCCATCATAAATTGTGTAGGGGCTGTTACTGTAGTTGCATAAAAATTTTCTCGATGCTAAAATAATAAAAGAGCTCCAGATTTTAAATAAAATGACTATTTAAATACCTTTTTAAAAATTAATTCAAAGATATTGAATTTAAAAAATTAAATTACAATCAATTTTCCTGTAAAAAGTTATATATTACAAATTTAAGCTTATTTTACTTGTCTAACTAGTATTCGGTGCTGAGATATTATTACGTCACTATGGCAACTAAGAAAGATAGGAACAGATTCTCTGTTATTATTTTTTTTTCAAAAATCAAGCTACTGAAAATCCATGCTTATTGAAAATGAAGAATGGTTCCTTTGATCTTATTTTCCTCTTAAAATGTTAAAAAATAATAAAGGCTTCTAAACAGCAGGCTGCTTTTTATCCTTTATTAATAAATCTTAAGAAAGAGGGACCTGTCTATTTGCCTTCGAAATCGACTGAGATCTTGTACATAAATCTGCACCAAACTCAAGATTGTCGTGCTACTAACTTTATGCTTCACTTAGCGTATTTCTCTTCAGTTTCCAAATCTTCAGAAATTTCTGGAAAATTTGTTTAAGTAAAACACACAATAAATATCAGATTATTACCAATATATTGACAAATCAGTCTCTGATAAAATGGCAAACTGAGACTTGGATTTTTGCAGTGACTCCAAGTGTAAAATTGCCAATTGAAAATGTTACACTTTCTCGGCCGTTTCTATGCGCAATACCGGACTGTTGTAGCCAACTTCACAGTTAATTAAAATATTCTCAGCAAGACCGTATCATGTTAAAACCATGAAAGATTCAAAAATACCGTTGAAAGCTGTGTGGATAAATTTCAGTCTATTGTTAGAACTTGAACTGATAAAGCCATACAGTAAAACCTAGCCACATTCATACTTCATTAATGATTCTAAGAGCAATACGGAGCAATACTACCATTATTATGTATCTCCGTCTGTTGTCATAATTTATACTGAAAAATACCATACAGAAAAAAGTAGTCACGCTCGTATTTCTTCAATCATTCTAAGAGCTATACAGAACAATACTACCATTATTACGTATCTCCATCTGTTGTTAGAACTTGCATAGAAAAATGCCATACAGGAAAACCTAGTCACGTTCGTACTTCTTTAACGAATCTAAGAGCTGTATGGAACAGTACTACCATTATTCCACTTCCAGAAGCTTATTGCAAGAACATTATATTTTAAGAAATAGTATAATGTCCTATGTTTTCTTAAAAATAGTACACGGTATATTTTAAGGAACAGTATAAGGCGTTTCAAGAAAGAGTATGAAGTTCAAAAACTGCTATGGTTTTGAAGAAAGAGTTGCTTGTATGTACAATAAACGTTGTGCATATGAATATTCGTGTACCAGTTTAGATACATTTAAATTATCTATTGAAAAATTTTCTGTAATTAATTTTTAAAATTCAAATTTTTTCAAGACCCTCAATTTTGATTCGACCCCTTAAAGTCGGTCATAACATAACTGGATGCTTTTGATGTTGAAGATTGCTAGATTTGCGAGTTACCCACCTTCCTTAAATTTCACTGATTTCTTCCCCCCCCTCTCCCCTTCATCTTACTTCATTGACCAATGGAGTGCGAATACTACAGAAGCCACACGAACGGACCAATGAGCAGCGAGCGCTAATTCCAAGACCAGTTTCTGGTCCATAGCCCAAACAAGTGCTGCCATAACTGCTGACAGTTCAAGTTATGCGATTAGCAGTACCATTGCAAACATCTGTTACAACCGGGTATATTTTATGTCCACCGAGTGTTTGATATCCTTTCTGCCGTTGAGTTATTGATCGAGGAGGGTTGGAAGAGTCTGTTGCCAATTTCTGGTTGAACAGGATCCAGCGATTATTCGAGGCATTTTTATGCTTAAACGCTTCACTTTTGATAGCTTGCTTTTTGACCATAGTTATATCTTAAAAACGCAGGTTATGCATTTTGTTTGTTTTCTGCTTAAATTGACATACAGCTTGTTAACGAATTGCATTACGTAATACTTTTTAAGAAATCTGTATTCTTTTGATTTAGATTCAAATCCTTATGAAGTGATAGATAAAAGCTCTGCAAGCCCGCAATATTTGAGACTGTTACCGAATGATTGTAACTACTGAAATAATTGCAATTAAATAATTATAACTTTCTTTATCTATTGGAAAATTATTGTTATAAATATGGTAGTTTAAATTAAAGAGAAATTCAACCTCGGGTTACAACTGGTATTAAATAGTGTGGGCTCTAGCGTTTTGCGGGTGCAATCAGTGCCTTCCCCTAAAATGCATAGTTCCTTTTTAAAACTGGGCCCAGATTTAGCTCTCTTTAAAATTTCATATTAGAGTACATAAAAAATTAGAGTAAACTTGAATACAATTGGAGTCAATTCAAGTAAATTGAACTATTGGAGTACATAATATTAACAATGTAAATTCAGTCGTTTAATTTATTATACGAAGTTAAGTAAATCTGGACACAAAACATTCAAAATATCGATATTTTGGTTTAAAGTTTAAAAAACGTAGTAGGTTCATTTAATTCTGTATAATTATATTCTGAAACTGTATAATTTATGTTCTTTTGTTTCGATAAATTCAATTATTTAGCGTTTAAAGATGTTAGCAAATATCCACTGTTTATTTAATCTGTAAGTCTTTGAACTCTTACAAAATCTAAAGGGAAGCCTTAATAACTGTATATAGGAACAGACAAATCTGAAACAAAAGCTGGTCTGCATTTGGTGGGATAAATGCAAGCAAGAGCACTTATTGGAGCAATAAGTGTTCTTATTTGCATTAATACTAGGTGATTCTAATATTGTAAAATTATATAAGGTTACTGTAAAATATCTGGCTAATTTATAAAGGCATGTACAGGAGACCGAAATAAACCGAATTTGTAATGGAATGTGAGTTCGAAAATGGCGCATATAAGTGTTGCGCGTAAGGAAGGTGTAAGCAAATGGTAAGTAAGAAAGACAGGCTCTGTGAGACAGACAAGCGAAAGGAAACAAGCATCTCAAGTGTTGCAACGTTTTACAAATGCTTAAAAGTACGACAACCGAAGTAATGCAAGATTCAGAGCATAGGCGCATGCGTTGGTGTACATTAAAAACGATGTCAAGGATTTTACGGAAATTTCTAGCAGCAGCCGACTGTTGATCGTAGTTCGTAGGTCATGTTCTTTCTATGCTCTCCGGAAAAAGGACTCCACGCAGGTTAAGCCTAGGGATCAAGTTGGCAAAAAAACTGATCCACCTCTTTAAACGGAAGCAAAGGCAAGGTAATTTCTGACGTTACTACTGAAGGGCTCCACCATGCTGAAACTGCATCCTTATTTTTACTGAGAGAACCTTTACAAATAAAATTCTAAAATTTTGTAGCTATTTTGATTTAACTCAAGCTTCTCCAGAAGTCTGTGAATTCGACATATTTCCAGTGTCTTCCTTCCTTAAAGACAAATTTTCACAAGAGTCCATGTTTTAACTAGAATTCGAATAAATCCAGAGGAAAGCGAACTAGTCAGCCATCTTATTATACCAAGCTGTTTTTACGATATATTAAGTCTATTAAATAAGTCGACTTAAATAAAACTAACGCCAGATAATTCAACTTCTGAGGGATTCTAAATTCCCTCTTCTTCGATATAAATTAAATACGCCTTGCTGGCAACAGCTGAATAGATCTAGAATAACTCGCTGATGTTACGATCCAAGACAATCTCAGCTCTGAATCAATACACACTTTTTTAAAAATCTCATCCGTTATTCATATTCTAAAGTGAAAGCCAAATAAAGAGTGCAAACAGAAAAGAAAACTAAAAATATTTAGTGTTTAGTCAAAGCTTTAAAAACTGAAAAACCTTAGAAAAATAATTAGGATAATTTGCCTATTTTAAGCGGATCCCCTCGATGTTTTCGTGCATAGGCAAAAAAAAAAAAACACAATCCATTTGCATAAAAGGGCAGTTCGTTTTGTCAGGATGTGTTAGTTTATTTTATGTTTTATTAAGACTATGCTGCAGATGCTCATTTTTTAAATACTACGTGGTGCACAGGTAATCAAAAGCAGATACAAAAAGATCAGAATGATTGCAATAAATAATAAAGAAAGAATGTCTGTATTTACATGGAAAGGCAAATCTTAGAAACATCCCTTTCTCCCCGAAAATAGGAATCGAACTCTCATGGCACGCTTCCAAAAAAAGCTTTCTTATCAGTGGGTGAACTGTAATCCTATTTTTCGATTGAGGTTTTTTTTTTTTTTTTTTTTTCCCTTGATGTTAGGTTTGGATTAATTTGTTTCTGTATAGCTGATTTTTGTATGCAAGAATTCGAGAATTTGCGGATAAAACTCTAAAACACGGATATTAATTATAAATCCATTTCACGCTAATACTTTGAGCTGATACAGACCTGCTTCATCTAGACAGGTGATTCTCGATAATTTCCATCTCTCCCACTTGCGTAAATATTCTGTTTGGTTTCTCACACCCCTCACAAAAATAATATTTCCTCTGTATTAGTATTTATCCTCACAAAGTGTATCACATTAATCTTGGCATTAATCTTCTGGGAAATTTATATTTTCAAGAGGCCATCTCCAATTTAATAATAACCAACACAGAACCATCAATTTCAAAATTGGGCAAATGTTTTAATTTCTTTAATATCAAGAAAAGCTTAAATGTAGTCGGCAACAAGAATCACTAAAAAGGCTCCTATGTTCGTACCTTTCTTTTCTTTTCTTTTTCTTTCTTTCTTTCTTTCTTTCTTTTTTTTTTTTTTTTTTTTTTTTTGAGACATTTCGCAGTTTTAAAACATGTTTAAGATTAATATTTAAAGAAGTAAAGTGTATAATAAGCTTATGGAATATCCTGAACCCTAATACTGTCGATTTTCATTAGATCTTCTTCCTATTCCTAATTTTGTATACTTTTTCAATGTCCAAAATAACTTCATTAGACAGGAGGAATAAAATAACGAAAGTGATACTTCCTTTCTGTCTATCTCTCTTTCAGTTCTTTTTATTTTTTTTTAATTGCATGCTTACCAAGACTTCTAAAAAACAGAGTTCTAATTCGAGGTTAGCGCTTTAGCTTTCCAACCATCAGGTGCTCTACTTTTTAAGGGCTCGAGTCTGGTGCAGTTGGTAGCATTTATCCCAATTCATCCAAATCATCGGCACGTTTCCAGCAATGTTGATTTTTCTGTTAAATTGCTTTCCTCTGAAACTCTCTTCTCTCTGGCTTCTCTTTGATACCTTTACACATACGACATACGATAAAATTTTATTTTATCATATATCGTATGTGAATTTAAAAAAAAATCAAATTTCTTTAGTTTTAATTTAAATTTGAATTCATTTCATATGCATTATATAAGTATGATGCTTTTTCTGGCAAATAAATGTCGATAAAATTTATTTTTGTGATAAAATATGTTTTTTTTGGATTAGAAAATATTAAAAATAACCCATTTAAATTCAAACTTTTTGATGAGATTTATTTGCAATTTGAATTCGAAATAACGCAGGAAAAAAAAATTAAAAAATTTTCTGATTATTCGATTTCTACCGCCTTTTTCCTGTTTTAAATATTAAATATTTTAGTCTCATATATAATTGATGCACTATATTTGCCCTATCCAATTAATCAATCAAAAGGCTATTTTTAACAAAATGGTTTATTTTTACCATTGCTTTGTTTTTAAGTAAATAATGAATTGTTTTCATGCATTTTATTTCAAAGCAACATGTAAGAAAATATTTTTCTTGAGCTCAATTTAAAAATATGTTGTAATGGTATTTTTATAAATATGTAAAATTTTGTCCATCACAGTTATTTGAAAAGTAACCGTGTAAACAAAAATAATGAATATTTGAGAAGAGAACGTAAATTTTGTTCGTCTGACTTGTAAAAAAACTGTTAGCAACTTAACTAGTTAAATAATTTTGAATGTAGTTTTTATATGACTTTTTCATTCAGAGCAAATTTAAGAATAAATTTGTATAATTTTATGTATTCATAGATTTTATTGAATATACATCTACATTGTTTTCTTCTTTGTTTTATTAGGCTGTAGAGAAATACCTCTTCTAATCTGGTAGTTTGTAATTCTATCGTTTATAATTCTATTTATTTATTTATTTGTTTTGTTACTAGTTTAAACTCGGAAAATAATTAATAAACTTTAGATAATTATGAACTCATCAGAGCGTTAGTTTGTTTAGCATTTTCTTTTCTTAATTTAAGACCTGTTATTATTACGGTTTCTTCGTGAATTATCTTTTCTCAGAAATTTGAGAATAATTTCTGAATTTTTTCCAACTGCATATTAGGTAATGTCTTCTCATCTATTCTTTTCTGTTAAATTTGAAATCAGCATTCTGATTTGAATATGCGGTTTCATTTGATTTCATGGCAGCATAGCATAATTATTCAAACATTTGAAATGAGGGGAAAAAGATTATACTAATAACGCTTTAATTTCGCCTCGAATGTTGCGAAAGATCGGATGAAAGCTTTAAACGGTCTTTTAACTGCAGATCAAAATATAAACTCAGAAAAATTACCCTTGCAAGTACCGCCATCTACTAGCAAAGCTGAGAAATAAAATTTGTATGGTATTGTTTTTCCACTTCGTAAAGGAATAAAAGCAAAGCAACGATAATTCTGTCAGATGCTTTTAAATTTATTCCAAAGAATTTTTAATTAATAAATAACAACACAGCATTCTAAAGTTTTAAACAACCAAATCGTATATACTTTATTAATCTGATAATCAAGTGGTTTTTAATTTGAATGCGCTTTCACAGTGTGAGATATTTTACTTCTAAAATAAATTACAACTTAAAAGTTACATTTTCGTTCTTAAAATACAAATTTAAATCACCATGAAAAACTATATTTTTATATAAAATAGACATTAATTTCAGTCTGATGTTAATAAATTTGATGGCAGTATATTTTTAGATTATCTAATAATGTTTTAAAAGTTATAACAATTTCTTTCTATTAAACAGCTGTATCACGAGAGCAAGGAGACATTAAACAAGTTTCAACACAAGATATTATAGCTAAAATTTAGGGATAATAGTTTTGTATCTCAATTTTAAAAAGCGATTTAATTCTAGCTTTTCGACTTAAAGTTAGAAAAAAGAATTGTAACGATATTTTTTTTGTATATAAAACTGGCTTTAAAATTATTAAATATATTCTCTATCTTTATTAAAATACTCCATTTTGACTCCGAGTTGTTTGTATAAAGTGAGTTAAATTTTAATAAAACAATCCCTTATTCATATTCAAATTAAGAACTGTAAAAAACGTGCGTTTATTTAATTTGTTCTTTCTTTCGCAAATTATCAAGCGCTCGATTAACTTTCATTCTGCCATCTTTTCAATAAATGATTTATTGTACGATCACTAGATGGCACTAACATCGCAAAAATGAATTTAAAAGTTCGGAAAAGTTTCGTTACAGAATGAGAAATGAACATTGCTCAAACTCTCCATTGCGTTGAAACTGTTTCTAAAGTTCTTTCTGTCGTTGTAACTCAGATATTTAAAAATCCTCCAAGAATTTAGTATATTTTACTCCACGAAATCTCTAGTTTCCTTGCAAATAAATGATACCCGAATTTTTACGTTAAGAGTGCAAGGAAAATTAAACATTCCTGCAGCAATACATCTAAAGATTTGAGGTACTGCAGCGACGCCTATTGACAATGACGGGTTGATCAGGCGAACAACTATTGAGGTTTTAAACGTATAAGATGACTTGGCTATTGGCGGTTAAGTATGAAGCACACGCTGAGCGCCGTCGATAAAAGGCGAGTGAATTATAGTTATTCGAGCTGGCAATGGCAATCGGCAGGCAGAAATGAGTGCTAAACAAGGAGGTTAGAATAGTTGGTGCTAAACGATACATTGGAGCCTGAGTAGCAGCAAACAGCAGGCAATTATGGAAAAAATGAATGAATACTGGTTCTGGAGCAGCGTCGGCTCTACCAAATGTATCCGTTAGTTAGATAAACTCCAATATGAACGGCCCTTTACAAAACACGGGGTGTTTGTAATTGCTGTCAGAATCTTATTTCGAAAGACAAAGATTTTCTTTCTAGAGAATTTTAGCGCTGTTATCCAAACAATGTCACTGTAAAAAAGTATTGGACGGATGAAAGCAAGATAAAGTATCCGTTTCACTTTTAAGCGAAAATACAGTAATAATACAGTAAATTTCTATAAAATCAGCATTAGCTCTGTTCAAAGCATGGCCAACTTGTTCTTTGATGTTTAATACATGGTATTAGGAATGTTAGAATTACACAAGTATCTTCGGGAAAATATAAACACGAACATCGATGCGAAACACTATAATAGATCCAAACTTGAAGCTTGAAATAATATATAGAGTAGACTATCTTAAACACAGGATGCCAAACTAAATAAACAATTCTTGAGAATGCTGAATCATTCTAAACTAATTGATTTTGTGCATGAATCGACATTTTAAAACTTTTGGTACATTCTTAAGAATACTATGTGCATACAATCACAAGTAGTTGCCTAATAAGCAGTATTATGATGGATGGCTCGAGGACATTTGAATGGATCTTCGACAGCTGAATTGTAATCCGCCAGCTTAAATATGGGTATAAATTGAATTCACGATTCCTTACGGACCATTCACACTGGGATTTATATTAGCTAACGAAGTCGAATCTATGTGTCGACTAGCTTCTCTATACGTGAAGTTAAGTTGGTGTATTTAATTATGGCAAAGCACACGAGGGCTATCTGCCTAAGGGGAGGGATGCCTTCGTGGAGGACTTTCTAAGGGGAACTGGCTCTTATACACGTTACACATGGGAAAAACCACGAAAACACCCATGCAGCCAGCCCGTTCGCGGGATTCGAACCTCAGACCAAACTACCAGTGTTCAGCGACTTTACCGCTCGGCCGCTGGTGGGCTACGTGAAGTTAAGATTTTTCATCTCGCTCCGCTAGGAGGTTATTTGTATGAGAAAAACTCGCTCTGGACCAGCCTCGGTTGTGCCAGATGTCTGAATTAGTTCAGATAAACCCCAGTATTAACGGCATTTTAAAGACCAAGAGGAGTTTGTAATCCCTGTCAGAAACTTATTTAGAAAGACAGGTTTTTGTGCAGGTTTCTAGTTCTGTTATCGAAACACTGATATTGTAGAAAAGTACTGGATGGATTAAAAGTAGATAAAGCGTCATTTTCACTTTTAAACTAAGCCTTGATATTCTCCCTATAATACTGTAAATTGCCATAAAAGCAGCATTAGCTCGGTTTGAAGTGTGATCAACTTGTTCTTTGAACTTTTTCCTAGAAAGACATCAAGTTACTTCGCAGAATTCACAGCTGGGATGCTTTTGTTGTTGATCTGTATGTCAAAGCTTATAGCTTGTTTTCCCTTATGTCTTCTAAAGAGGATGACATGATATTCATTGGTGTTAAGCTTAACTTTACAAAGGTCACAACAGTGTGCAACAATACTTAAGTTGATTTGTAAATAGCATGCTGCTGTTCCACCGGTTTTTGTCATAATGACGGTGTTGTCAGCATTCATAGTAACTGTATCGGTGAGGCATATCATTGACACAGATGTTAAGGAGGAGAGGTACTAAGCAAAACCACTGCGGAGCTCTAGCGAGAACTAGTTTCCTTTGTGAGAACGTCTCTCACAAAAACTTGATGTATCCAACACTTCAGATGACTCGATTATATTATAACATGTTAATAGGCGAGTAGGCACAACATCCTTTTGATTAACATGTACAGCCTGATTACTTTTAGCTTGTTAGTAAGCGAGTTTATACAACATGGCGAGTTTGTACAGCATCTTTGATCTCATGTTCGATCGAAGGCCTTTTCCATGTCAAGAAAACAGACCCCAATACAATTTTTCGTGAAGGCCTCAAGTACAGTTTCGAGAAAGTTTAGAATTTGCATTACGGTGTTATGACCTTGTTTGAAGCCAAACTAATTATTTTTATTACATTAATATGGATGAGGTGTTCATGCAGTCTGCATTAAATAACCATCTCAAAATTTTTCCCTAAACAGGGTAACATAGTTATTGGTCAATAGCTTGTGGGCTGGCTTGGATCTCTCCCAAATTTTAGAAAATGTATGACTACCGCAAGCTTCAGCTGTTGTGGGAAATAAATACATTACTCGCAGACATGCGTTTATGATATAAGTGATTAGTACAATGAATTTTCTTGGGACATCTTTGGTGGCTCTATTGAAAATTTCGCCATACCCACGAGCTTTCTTTATATCTAAACTTGTGATAAGACTTGAGATCTCATTTAGCATTGCATGTTGAATGAACTCCATCTTGTCACTATGCAGATGTGAGGGAAGCTCGTTTTTTTAGAAGGTCATTATGCTGTGGCGAATTAGACAAGTTCGGGGTTAAGTTCTCTCCTAAATCCTAAGCAAAAAACTCTTATAATTCATTTTCGATTGCGCAAGTACGGGTCCATGTATCAGAGGGCCAGTATGATTGGTTCGCTTTGACCGTTAAGTTCGAGTGACCTACATTTAAACATACCAGTGACGTACATTTAAAAATTACCACGAATTATTCTTGAATCAAAAACTAAAATGCATTTAGAATAATAAATCTTATCATGGACCATGACCTAAAAACTGCATTACGGTGAAAAATATTTTATATGATTCAAAGTAATGCAGATATTACTATTTACTTTCTTATAAATGTTCATATAATAACTGATAAACATCGATAATGAATCTTTTTAATATGAATTTCGTTTTAGCAATTAACCCTACTACTGTTTAACCCTACTTGAAGTTTCAATACATAGAACGATCCAGAAGAAAGTGCTGAAAGAATGGTCCAAAGTTTGAAAAATACTATGAACAATTTGTAATCGGAATGGACAAGAATTTGGTGTTTTAAGGCAGGTAATGCAACGTATAACTTTGAAATAAAGCATTCCTTACATACTATCGACCAGGTAATACAAAGTGTAGTTTTGGAATAAGGCTTTCCTTATATACTCTCATCCTTACATTAAATAAACGTGTTGTTAAAGCTAATTGCAATGCTGACATTGTACATAATATAACAAAATGAGCTATGGGAAACCTAAATCTGGACACAGAAAGTATTGTCCTACATTTGGCAAATTGTCAATTCTAAGTCTGTTAAATAATTCCTTTCCAATATGTTGAAAATTTGTTGAAGTTTGAGATTCGCAATTAAAAGAAAAGCTGGATTTGAATATGAATGAACTTTTTGATGAAAAAATAGCATTTAAAAAAATTGATTGTATTCAAATATTTCAAAATTTTACAAGAACCAAAACATGAAGTAGCAAAAGTGCTAAAAAGTGCTAATTGTAAATATTTCAAAAGTCATTTTGCATATCTTTTTAATTCTAGTAACATCAGCATACTGTAAAAGAAGGTTTTTTTTTTTTTTTTTTTTTTTTTTTTTTTTTCAGTCATGTCAACTAAACGGAGAAATGAACGAAATAGGTGCACAGTTGATTTAGAAAAATGAATTATCTGGTAAAGAACAGGCATTTTATTAAATGTAAACTTGTGGCAAATCCTCAATAAGATTGTCGCCTTGTCTAAGATGAAATAGATACACAATGAGGATGTAAAAAACCTTTTTATTTAGAGCTAAATAAGCTGAACAGAAGGCACATCTGTTGCTTACAAATTAGCCAGCAATTATGGCGAGAACTCAAAGTAGAATTTAAAATTTAAAACTAAATCTAAGTATCAATTAACCAAAGGTTACGCAGCGTAAGTTAAACGCAGAAGTTTGCTCTTAAGCTTACACCGATGTGAAAGTACTATCATCCAGAATAAAGCAACGCTGAAGACAAGGGCAAACTAGTAATGAGGCCTTCAGGCAGAAAACACTCTGTCTAAACAATCTGAAACCATCATTTAAATGCAAGCAAGCTAATTTGCTTTCTGGCAGGAAAACGAAAAGATAAAAGTGACAGTGCAGGCGCAAAATATAAAATAATTGGTTAATTAACATAAATATAACTTAAAATTTGTATATTTGAATTTGAAAGAAAGTCGTTCAGAATTTACCCCACAAATAAAATTGATGCATATTTTCTCAAATCCACAAAAAGTCAGAACAAATATAATTTTAAAAAATAAAAGTTTAATTTTGTTTTAAAAGTTTCAAATATTTTAAATGTTTATGGATGTTTTTAAATTCACATTTTAAATTTAATTCTAATAATGCACCTTTTGTGTTTAATGCGTTGATATATTGATATTATTATTTAAAGTACTAAAGTTAAACTTTTTTAAATTGTTTTAAAAGTTTTAAGAAATTATTCGTTCACGTGAACATTAATTCTAAAATTGTATTCTAATAATTTACAATAATAATAGAAAAGGATTTAATATAAATACATTTCGCAGTGTCCTTTATTGCGTCTCGACAGAGTTGGCAACTCTAGTTTCAATACCCCCATCACTTTTTTGGTCCCCTGTCGTATGTCTGTGACTACATGCTCTGAATTATTCGAAAAGAATAAGCAATTTTTGTTTAAATTTAACTATAACTGTAATATGTATAATATTCAGCAATATAGAAACAAGTGGAAAAATTTACCGTTAATTTAACGGTACTATATAAAAATGCTTGTTGTTTGACATTTTTCAAGGTAAACTTTCATATTGGGTTCAAGGTTGAGACGGGTTGAAGGTCATAGTGGGTTCAATGTGCTGTTCATGCAGTAAGATTACAATTTATGCCAAATGGTAATTTTGAGTCTGCGTCTTTAAAGGCTGGCATCTTGAATTTTTTTTTTTTTTTTACCAAACGCATAACGATCATAATTTTCATTCAGAAAGGGAACAGAAAAATAAATCCACTAACTTATGTTCATTCAAATAAAATTGTTGTTACAGTAATATCGTAAAAAATTAAATTACTCCACAATATAACTTATATAACTGATCTCTCAAAGCAAATTGAGACTGTCATCTAAAATTGAAAATTTTGAAATTAAATAGTTTTTTCGTACGAGAGTCAAAACTTCTTCTATTTTTTTTTTTTTTTTTTTTTTTCATAATGAGTATAAAACTTTACCAAATATAATTACAGAAACCGGAATACCGCATTAAAAATTAGATGCAGTTATTTTTTGTCGAAAATTAAATTTATTTGAAACTTGACATTGCCGAAACATGAATATTTTTTATATATTTTCTATCTTTATCTCTGTTAGCCTAACGGTTAACAGAGATAAAGAACGCGCAAGTTGGCTCTGACCTAAAGTCGGCGGGACAAACCTAATTGCAAGAATAACGCAATGCCACAAAATACAACGCTCATGAGAATCAAATTAGCAGAGCGGAACCCGTTGTAATTCTACCCCGTAAAACCTTCCTTTAAATACTATCTCCTTTCTATCTCATCTTAACACACACGAGCTAGAAATTTACATTCGGGCAGGAAAATGGGAACGAGAAGGAAAGAAAAGCTAATTAACATAAAATAAATGGTTAACAAACTAAACAAAACATTATAACACAAATAATTAATGTACAATTACAGATTTAAATTGAAATTTACATTTATAAAACAAACACATTCTGAAAAGAAAATTCAGTATTAATATTGTTGTTGTTGCTGCTCTTACCTAAAGACTGGAAGGCCAAACCAGGTCCATGGCATTGAGCATCCTAAAAACATTCAAAATCAGCAAAGGATTGTCATTGCCTCTGCGTAGAGAACCCCAGGCAAAAAAGAATATGATCAGGGAAAACTTTCTCAGAAGAACACTGTGCAGACTTAGAGACACTTAGAACCCTAAAAAAATATCAAAAATATCAAAGATCTAAGATGTCCACTGATGAAGCGGGTGAGAGTGGTGTTAAGCTTACAAGAGAAACGTATCACCGACTTTTTCAGCTTTCAGTACTTAAAATCATAAATCACACTTATGCACTAAGTAGCCCTTAATTAAAGACTCGCATCATAAATTTAAAGATAGTCTCTATCATTAAAACACTATAACTGCGGTGATTATTTACACAATAGAATCCGTTTCAACGAAAACAAACTTTATTGTCACGAAAGAAACAATCGAAAAAACAGAGCAGTAGTCGGGATTCCGCATCTGAAATTTTATGTATTGATTTTGTGATCTTATGCAAATTTCACTGCCAGTGCTATCATTATTGCTTTTATTTCGTCCATTTACACTTAAACAGCGTCTACTGGAATTACGAATTCTTTAGAGAGCCAGTTGCCTTAAATAATCAGAAAGATATTTTACTTGTTTACATGAACAGATACGTTAGTATGGAGAAAGACATCAGACACACCCTCTGAAGAATCGGTACACTAAGTCAGATCGTGCTGTATCTATTATTTGGCTATACATACCATCAATTCCAGAAGATTTATTTAGGTTTGAATCTATAATCGCAGCTTCGAGCTCCTGGATATTGAAATCCTTGTTAAAGATATGTATTCCATCTTGTGAACTGCTACGGCAACCATGCATACCACTGGCTTTGGCCTTAACGTGTTTGTCGTCTCCAGTAAAATTTAGTCTGCTGATACACTGTAAGGATTATATTAATTTTATTAACATTTACATTTTAAGTTAAACTTCCTTTCCTATCGATTCTTAATTTCAACTTACCATTTCCGGCCAGAACGTAGTTTTAGAATCACGTTTGAATGCTAATGAGAAAGAGCGGTATTTAACCACGAAGTTCTTCTGTCTTAGTGAGATAAATAACAGATATTCTGGCTGCACGCGTCTGCCTTGTTAGGCTACTGTCTCGTAAAAGCTATTATTACACTCGGCCGTACTTTAGGCCCTTGATAGCTTCGCAGTCAATTAGCGTTAAGGGGCCAACTCTGTTAGAATTTTGATAGCTTCGGTTATATCTCTTTAGTCAAGATTAGTTTAGTTTAATTCTTAGTCTCTTAAGGTCAAGCCTCAGTGTCGGCTTTATTGTACAACTCCAAGACGGAGTTCTGTTAAATCGTATTTTGAATAATAAAGGGTTATTTTACCCTTCTATCTTGTCGTTTCCTGTCACACGAACTCAAACGATTATTCGCTTATCAGTTCTTAAGATTCTTCACTTTCAAAAGTAACTTAGAATTACACAGTGGATAATCCTACAAGACATCTAATAGGTTAACTGGTTGTTGGCAAAATTTCCGTCTTTGCTCTGAATCGTGGTACAAGTTTGAACTTGAGGCTGTTCTTTTTTTATATTTTTCACCAACTTCCCCGCAATTTGCCATTAGAAAAACTTGAATGAAGACTGGTACAAAGTTCATTCCATTATCTCTCTTAATTTGTTCATACATCCTTTTTAATTTTGAATTAACTTTAATTTAATTCTTGCTGTTATTACTGTTAGAGTTTATACTGCGAATAATTCTTCGTTCCTCCAGTAGAGGTTTAAGTAAGGGCGATTTTCTTGTTAAATAGAGTCTTCCGCTCTTTATTTTACCAGGATTATTATGCCTAGCAGCTCCAGTTATTGTTATTTTTAGGCTGAGTCAGTTCGAGTTGAGACTATCAGGGAGAGGATTAATTTAAACCTCATTATCAATAAATGTTGTGAAGGAGTGCCCAAGTCTGCCTGCTTAAAGTTCTAACGTTTATTACTATTATGTAAATTGCTTTCCTCCTACTTAGTTCCATTAAAATTGGAAGAAACCACTTCCTATATTTTCTAAAACATTTCATTTGCGAATAGAATTAAGATCAGGGCTAACAACTGATATATCAAGAGCTTCTTTGGAATTATAATTATATGAATAATGAGTAGAAGTACCATCGTTTAAGACTATGAAATCTCTGTCATCAGTCATCTCAAGTTTGTATAGGAGGAACCCCTAAAATGGCTGTCTAGTGTTAAGGTCATCGATGTAGATGGTGCTTGCAGAAAAATAAGCCTTGTAGCTGGTTCAGTAAACTCTTGAGATCGGGAGGATGAAACTTAAAGATGTTGATGGACCATACTCTCCAGGTAACCCTAATATCCTGTATTAGGGTTGGTTACCCTAATACCCTGTATTAGGGTCTATGTTTGTGTTATCTGTGACACTTCTATCAATATTTATACTCTGGTAGGAAATGTCTCTGATAAGTAAAACAAAACCTCCTTCTCTTTTACTCTGTCTATCAGTTCGAAAATTATTATATCCCTTAATTTAAAGAGAGGTACTGGTCTCTAACTTAGTTTATTGTACTGCAATAATCTGAACTCCATAATTTTTATCAAAATCCAAGACCTTATCCAGATAAATTCTGACAGCACTAGTTAAAATTGCATTAATATTAAACTGTGATATCTTCTGAAGTTGTGGAGACTGTAACTCATTTTTCGAATCCGGCCCTCTACCTAAGTCAGGAAAGTGGTTCCCTTGTGACAACGTGACGACCGATGTAGCCTGAAAATCATAGAGTGACTTATTCATGGATGGGGAAAACAAGCAGCTTCTGTGGTCTGAATCAGCTCCATTGCCTGCAGGCTTTAGTTGGGCAAAAAGGGATGGCCTTTACACCTAGGGTGGCTCTACCAGGAGTAAACTCCCGACCTACTTCACATATTCCGCCCAGGGACACACCCTTGCCACGATGAGGCAGTCTGCAGTATTTGAGGGTGTCAGTGTTAATATTTAGATGGCGATTATCATTTACTGGATCAGATACATAAATTAACATTATTTAATAGCACTTTGAAAAATATTATTCAGGACCGAAATTGTCGGCAATATCTCCTTCTTGCAACCGAGAATGACTTTATATTTCGAAAAATTGTTTTTTTTTTTTTCCCCACGATTCCGGGATTTCTGCAAAACTTAAAGTTAAAATTTAATTTAATTCTTCTGAATTACTCAAAACTAATCATATTTTAAAGTAGAAGTTTAATTTTTCAGAAATTTTAAAGGAAATTAGTATAAAATTTATTTAAATACAAAAATAATCTAATAATTTTAATACAAATTAAAAGAAAACAATCTGAAAAATTGTAGATTTATTCGACAACTGACAAAAATTTCAGCTCTTGTGATGTTTTAGAAAATTTCCTAGAATTTGTGAAATTCATCACGGAGATTCGTGCCGCGATGACGTTACTGTCCTATCGATCACTCATAAATGAGCGGTGTCCTTGAGATTTAGTAATTGTTATGAATATAAATTTTTACCTCCCATCAGCTTAGATAAGGAAGGTAACATTTTTGGTCCAAAAATTTTATAGTGAGTTTTCCGTGAACAAGGACGAGTTAGAGCCCCTACAACACATTTTTATTATTTTTAAGAAGACACTTGGGCTTTTGCACGTGTGTGACAATTTTTTCGTCCACAGCAACTCTTATGTCAAATTTCTAACACTTTCTATTTTCGGAATTTTAAGATTTCTACATTTATATAGTAAGGTGCTGATTAGATTCTGGGTAAAACTGGAATAAAGGAAGCCCATAACAATGTTTAATGCACAACCAGAAATGTTGTTTTGCTTGAAGTCTATAATAGTCTTCAATGAAATTTCCTAGAATTTGTGAAATTCATCACGGAGATTCGTGCCGCGATGACGTTACTGTATGAAAATATAATCCAAAACGTTTTAGCTTTTGTATTTAAGACTTATATATCAATCAGAGCAGCATATTCAATTTGGGCTAAAATTGATGTCCCTAAAGAGATACTTTGCTTGGAGCTTTGAAAAGACTATCTAAATATATATGTTATAAGATAATCCAAAACTTCTAAAACTTGGTATTGAAAATAGATATATGATTAAGAACAATATATTATATAAATAAACTTTAAATGTATTCTGGAAATTATGCTAAATGATGTGAGAAAAGGCTCATTATGATTGCGTGTTCTCGTTATGATGCAATTAAATGAATTAGCCTCAATCCTCAATTTTGTGTTCGATTTACTTTGTCGAATCACTATTCAAATAGAAGGACGTTGCCACCAAATGTTATCGCTGTGCATTATCTTTTAAGGAATAATATAGTAAGTATAAATAATATAGCGAATATTTTCTAACGATTTGTTCATTTTAAAGATCTTGCGATTTCGTTGTTGAGTTTTATGTGACGTACGGACGAAGAAAATTATACTTAAAACTAACTACTATAGCTAAAAGGATAAAAAAAAAAAAAAAAAAAAAAAAAGTCGATCGTCTTATTAAGAAAATTGAACACGGATATCATAAACTGAGAAAAGACTAAAAAAAGAAATGTAAAGCAAATCTAAACAATCTATCGGGAATTCTAAAGATATGACGTTTTTACAATTTTTACGATTGTATTGATTTATGAATCCAAAACACTATATGACCAGAAGCCATAAAGAGACATAAAGTTTATAAACAAATTAGACTTGATTTACAAACGTTCAATCAGATTCCATGTTGTGCAATTGGCGGGAGGTTATGTGCTGGCCATATCACACATTTTCTTTTACTTCAGTATTGTATTGTTTCCTTCAAACTGTTGTTCTTACCAATTTTACTTGTCTGACAAAGGTCAACACAAGCCCACGGCATTCATCGTGGCAAGGAGTTATGTGCGCCTGTCGTTGGGTGTCATATAGAAGACAGCCGGACTTTAGCTCAGCCCTCCTCCCACCCAATTTTGAGGGAAAGCACACAAGGGGACTGGTCCGAGGTCTCCCACCCCCTCTTCTCCTATCAGCAACCTTTCGAGAGGACTTTCTGCTCCTTGCATATTTTGAGTGTCCCCATGCCGCACATATACTATAAATTTACAAACATCAATGCCTTCTCCGGGATTCGAGCCGAGCTCTTTACAACAGTCATAGTTACAACCACTATCCTAGATGGAAGGTTTCCATCAACCTCTTACTATTAAATTTGGACTTCAGTAAGTCCTATACTTTAATATCCTATGCTTTATACTCAGATGGAAATTCATGTATGTCTAAAAGAAGGAGACAGAGAGTATGTATGTATGTGGGAGAGAGAAAGAGATGCAAAGAAAGAGAAATTGCTACTCAATAAATAAATTTGAAGTTAAATTTTTTGGTAAATCAGTGGATAATGATGCTTTACAATTAATATATTATAAACTATTTTTCGGAGAACAACCAATTTTTGTTCTCAAGAATGTTAATAAACTGAGAATGTTATTTTAAATTGAGAGCCTGTTAATTTTTTGGGCTTCACACAATCCATGAATAATTAGACAAGGTGAATGTACAGTTCACTTAGCGAAATCGAAGACTGAATGTCAATTCGTGTCTACTTCGCAGTGATCGATTGTATGTGGGAGATATTCGTAGATAATTCGTAGGTTCTTGCGCAAAGATGGCATAATGTTTAGCAGTTAGAAGGGAAAGGTTCGGCACGATCTTCGCAGGTAGTTTGCGGGGATTTGTCTTTGTTAGTAAGATACAAATCACATGTAGACGAATCTATTTTAAAATTTCTGGGAGCTAATTCTCTGAACGCATTGACAAAGGCCGAACATTATTCGAATACTTTTAAATTTTCAGCAGTTAGGTGTTAGAAATAGGGAGGGGGAATATGCGAGGGGGAAAAGTACGAGAGAAAATGCATTAATGCTTCTCAAATTTTGAATCAAATCGAGTGTCAGATTGTCAGTTGTATTATCATTAAGATTTCCAGATCTGAAATTTTCATTAAATTATTATAAAATTTGTCCTAGTTTATAATATTAAATTCATTAAAATTAAAAATTCAATTTATCTAGATTTGCATGCGCAGAATTCTTCATTGCCCAACTTATTTTTAGCTAAGTAAAAAAAAAATACCATTAAGAATTGCTAAAAATAGACAAAAAGTATGTACCATAGATCGAATCAGTTATTAGACATGAGATTTAAAAAGTAACAAAAACAAATCAATATAATAAGCTAAAAATAATAAAAGGAATTAAATCGAATGAGTTACAAGAAGTGGGAATAAAAATGAGAAATTATTAGGTTTTGAGCAGTATAAGTATAAGTTAGTTTGAATAGTATAAATTAATTTATAGGTCTATAGAATAGATAATAGAATACGTAATAGGTCTACAGAAGAGATAATAGAATTTATAGGTTTATAGAATAGGTAAATTTAGAAGTCTAATAAGACCTATAAATTTACCTATTCCCATATTTGGTAAGGTTGTGTTTTGATTTTATAATATTTCAAAAACATATACTTCCTTTTAATGATAAAGATATATGATTACTTTTTCCTCGTCTATTTTGAAACCAATAAAATCAATAAATAATTTCTTGAACTAAAAGCATCTTAAATTTAAACATTCGTTGTTATGGTATGAAAATACCTGAGAAAGTAGGTAAAAAAATCTGAAAGGTTTCAGATTTTAACGGTAGCGCAAAAGCGTTTGTTAAGGTTTTTTTACGATCTCGTTCAGCTAGAAGTCTGCCAGTCTACTGTTACACTCACTCCTACTAACGTTTTTTCTTCCTTTTTAGCTCCATTATTAAGCATCATTTTCTTCGCACTTACGCCATATACCAGCGGTTTTCAACCTTATAACTAACGCGTATTATCTAAACAAAAACTGAAAACCTTTTGTACTACCACTATAAAGTACTACTACCACCGCCAAACTCGAATAAAGCAAAGATCGCACAAATGTACGAGTGTTAGAGAAAAACCTCAATCAGGATGTTGTGGT
This sequence comes from Stegodyphus dumicola, assembly GCF_044657685.1. Taxonomy (NCBI): domain Eukaryota; kingdom Metazoa; phylum Arthropoda; class Arachnida; order Araneae; family Eresidae; genus Stegodyphus; species Stegodyphus dumicola. The sequence continues at coordinate 229,317,719 of NC_140768.1, read as the reverse complement.
TTTAATTTTTTAATTTAATAGTTAAAAATACTTTGCTTCTTTGCTTACCACCTATTTTTCTCTTGCGTACCACCGGTTGAGAAGCCCTGTCATATACAATTCAACAACAAAATTACAAAAATTTTAAAGTAGCATAGCACGGTTATAATACGTTTAGAATTCCGGATGCAGAGTTAAGTGTTCGCATAACATTTTTCTGTTTTTTTTTTTTTCTGTCTTTTCTCAATTTATCACATCAATGTTCAGTTTTCTAAGATGGTTTTACAAAACTTTATTTGTGTCTTTTGTTATTAACTTTTTGTGTGTTAACATTATTTATTAACTATCACGTTCTTGGCTCTAAGGCCACATAAAATTCGATTCAACAGCAAAATCATAAAATATTTAAAAACAGCATATCTTTAGAATTTCCGATAAGGCTGGAGGGCTGGAAATACATTTCTTTTCCATTCAATGTTGCCACTGTTCTCTCTCTGAAGTCGTTGAGGTTGTTAAGCAAAAATTTTTCAACGAAATAGATAATAAAATAAATTCGAAATTTAAATTCAGGGCTTTCAGATGCCCATGTTTGTGTGGAGGACTACGTTATTGAAAATTAGATATTTCTAGCTACCCGTTGTTTTTCAACAGTGCCAGAATCATACACACGTTATGCAGATTCTTCATTATTTAATTTCTTTAAATATATTACAGGGCGATAACATCTGGTGGTAACACTTTGAAAAGTGATACAATGCATTTAAGTGTTTCTGCGCAAAATGCCATTTCGAGACTAATATCCCATTCGAAACTAACGCCCCTTTTGGGCTAATAAAGGAGGAGAGAATAAAAGAAAATCTCTCATTGAGTTTATTTAAAATATTCACACGAAGTGTATCATTTTCTACTGCATTTCTAGTTTGAAATTTAGCGTGCCATTCTAGTTACAGCTGTTTTCACCGTGTTATTTAAAGTATTATAGATTTTATTACACAGTTTTAATTTTTAATGTCGAACATTACATTTCCCATTGATTCTTTAGTTTTCAAGTAACATTGGGAGCAACAATATTGAGACTTATGCAATTTTTACATCGCATATATTGGGGAAGACTCCTGTAATCTCCTATTTCTGGGAAGGTTCCGTTTTCAATTGATAACCAGCTTATCTCATGAATTCAGTGGATCTCTACATTGAGTTGAGAGTAAAGGGAGAAGTAGAAGAGATTCAGGCTCCTGGGATTAAGTTGACTTCTTACAAGATTCAATCTCGTTTGCAAGGCTGCATAGGTCTTATACTAAACGAGGAATCAACATAAGAAACTAACAAAAGGATAAAATACGGGGCATTGCTGCAAGACAGTGTAGGAGATTCCAGTTCATTTTGAAGTAAAACACAATTTCGCAAAATGTGGATCGATTTTAAGACATTCCTTGCGCGGAGGCAAAGGAAGATAAAAGTTTATTTCTACAGATAATGAATTCGAAAGTCGTGCGCCTGCATTAACATTTCTGGCAAGATATGCTTTTCAATTTAATTAAAAACTTCAGTTATCAATTACTGAACTTTTGAGACATAATTTATGTATTTTCAATAACGTGGTTTGATGGTGTTTGCTTTTAATCAAATTTGATCCCAAATCCCATAATATTAAGCCATGCATTAATTCACGGTTTGGTAATTTATAAAAAAATTTGCTGTACTTTAGATTTTTGTATCGCCGGGAACCTAACCGGGAGAGTGGTAAGCGACGCTGAATGCTGTATGGAAGGGCCCGAACTCGAATCTCGGAGAAGGCTTGGATGTTGAATGTATAGTTTAATGTGTCTGTAATGAAGATCATTGTGTCTGTAATGAAGTAGGTACACCTGATCATTACGTTACGTCTTGCCCTCTCACGGAAGAATGGCACATGAGGCTTCCTGATACTGACATTGCTAATTGAATAATCCTAATCCGTTACTTTTAAAAAGATATATTATTTTAAGAGAAAGGAAAAGCTTTGAGATATTTGACTTAATTTTGATCCTCAGCAATAAAGCAAGAATGTGTCTACACAGATTAAAAAAAAGTCGTACTTCATTTACTGCTTACACCGAATAATATTTTACATGTGCCAGTGAGGCAAAAGATGCAAAATTCAGTCTAGCATTTATCTTGCTTGTTTTTATAATTCTGTGGACAAAATATGATTTATTAAAAACGATCGTTTTATGACAGTATGTGAAATATAACTTAGAATAAAGTACAGGGCTACATTTATTTTTAAAATACGTTTGTGGTAAAAATATAGCCTAAGAAATTATTTTTCGAATTCTTTCTTAGGTTACCTTCCAATTTTGTAGCTTATTCTTTCGTAGATTTTATTGGCATTTTTTGTCAGTGCCTTACCAAATACATCGACTATGTTTACTTCTTCGCAAGAAATTGATGTAAAATAATAAATAAAATATAAAAAAGAAGAAAATAATAAAAAATAATCTGAAAGTGTTCAAATTTTACATTACGCCCAAAGGGGGCGTTTTTTTAACGTTTTGTGTGTTACTTTTATTTATTAAATATCATGCTCTTCGCACTTAAACCATAAAATTCAATTCAACAGCAATATCGCAAAATAATTTTAAAATCTATGGAATTTCCGATACACAGTCTCGCGCCCTGGAGGTAAAAATAGTTTTTTTCATAAAACGTTGCCATTGCTTGCTTTGAAATCGTTGACTTTGTTAATCAAAAATTCGTTAAAGTATTACAAAGTATGAAATCGATAATAAAGCAAATTCAAATTAGGGTTTCCAGGTGCCCATATTCGGTGGAGGATTACGTTATTCAAAATTGGATGGCTCTAGGTACCGTCGTTTTATCACAATGCGAGAAACATACATACATTTATGCAGATTCTTCATTATTTAATTTCTTTAAATATAACGCAGAGCGTTAATATCTGGTGGCAAAAATTTGAAAAGTGAAACGGACATTTAGAGTTTTTGACGCAAAATGCCAAAACGAAATTAATAGCCCTTCTGGGCTAACGCCTCTTCGGATATTTATAATCTAAAAACTTCAGGGTGTAATCTCAGAAGTTCTAAGTATTTACTTCAAAACAGTTTTAAGATTGAAAAGTTAGAAAATTTTTTATGCTTTAAAAATAAATCGTAATCTGACCCCAATATTCAGATATCAGTTTAGCACCTAAAATAATTTTAAACTAAATAGCCTTATTAATTAAATAATTAATCCTAAATAAATTTCAAACCTCATTATTGTAGCTATTGTAAGCCTCATTAATTTTATAATGAGTCCTAAAGGAAGTAAATGTATGGAACACAAAATTCAAAATGAGCAGTTAATAATGGCAAGGCCAAGCGGTAGGAGAAAATTTTCCATCTTATTGTAAATTAATGCAAATTTCGGCACTAATTTAATAGGAAAAAGACTTTACTGTTAATTAGATTTTCAACAAACATTCCTTTCCTATTTTATCAGGACTCGAAATCCTTTATAGTGAACTGAATAAAAACAATAAGCAAAAACAATAAGTAAAAAAAAAATAAGCACTTTGAAGAGATTTCTTGCTAGGTATTTAGAAAATATTAAACATTCATTTTTAAAAGTAGAAAAATTATTATAATGTTCATATGAGGTTTTGAATTTTTATGTAAAGTTCACCCTGATCATAATTTTGAGAACACTGCCAAGTGTAGAGGAATGATGAATAATTATAGAATAGTTAATTAATTATCATTGCGTTTATAGATTACGAAATATGAGTAGAATACTCAAGGTCTCGATTCCCTAAGCTTATTACTAATTGCATCAGTGAAAACCGGAAATTAAAAAGTTATTGTAGAATTAACCGTAGACTGATCATAAAATTGCACATTAAAACGGTTGTTTAATGACGTAGTAAATCTAACATTATAAATAATCTAACACTATTAAAATTCTTTGTAGTGGAATTGGTGAGACTTTAATGCACGAATTAAATTTAAAAACATTTATTTACTACCTGAGAAATTAATATAAACTAAATTTATAGAATAATAGATTTAAGGGGGCTCATACACCTTAAACCCCTTATGATCTTCGAATATGTGACTGTTTCAAGAATTGGGATATTGTATTTATTTTAAAAGCAATTACTTCCAACGTTTTACAGCTGACTACATAATATAGCTGCTTTAGAATCTAGTAACCAGAAAGTGTGTGTTGCCAGAAATATTTTTGTAATTTAATTTGCTTTGTGACAAAAGTTTTCATCATGTTTCCACCTTGCGCACATGATATTTTAAAACTGGGTACATACTTGAAATTTGACGGAATTCTTTATATGGGCACTCCAAATGTTATGAAAGATATATATTAAATATGGAATTAAATTATGCGACAGAATGTTTTAAACTGTGTGCGCAAGGTGGAAACTTGACGAAAAATTTTGTCACAAAGCGATTAAATTATAAAAATATTTATGGCAACACAAACTTTCTGATTACTATTTCAGAAAGCAACTATATTTTGTAGTTACCTGTAAAAAGTTGGAAGTAATTGCTTTTAAGATAAATAAGTTATCCCAATTCTTGCAACAGTCACATATTCGAAGATCTTATGGCTTTTAAGGTGTATGGGTCCCCTTAAATTATTTAAAATTACTTTTTCAACTAATTTATAAGACCTTTACAACTTTAATAAAGACATACTTTCAACGAGAAACGTTTTTGAACAGGATTAAGTGCCCATCACAAGTATGAGATAAATTTACTTTCTTTTATCCATAAGATGTCACTTGTCTAATTTAATTTCTATAAATAATTTTTTTAATATCGTTCATTAAACCAGTTTGATTGGTTGACTGACTGTCATTCGAATGTAAGTAACCGCCCGATTGCTCTTTCTACGTAAAGGAGGGATGCTTTGATGGAGACTTTCTAAGGGAAACTGACTTGTGTTCACGTTCCACGTGGGGAATGCTACGAAAGCCAAACATGCAGCCAACCCTTTCGCCTGGATTTGAAAACCACCATAAAATACCAGTACTTAGCAGTGTTTAACCTCTTGGCCACTGGTAGAGCTATCTTCAGTTTGATTTTTATGAAGGATTTTTTTTTTTTATTCTTGTTCATTCTGTACAGATGCTAGTCATGGAATCAGTTTAAATTTTCTAATTAAATTTTTTGGTATTATTTATTTTGTAAATATAATCAGTTTGACTTATATAGGAAAATTTATATATATTTATATATAAAAAATTTTCTTATATTTCTCTTATTTCTTAGAATTTTTTTCATTTATATAAGAAAATATATAAGAAAATTTTAATATTATTTATTTTTACATATAAACAGTCTAATTTTTGTAAATCAAAATTTTTGGGAAAAGTAAGTTTTTCCAGCAGGTAAACGTAATGTTAGAGATCGTTTGAACAACTCCAAAATTTTAAAATGTGTAGAGGATGATGCTTGAGAGATATTTTTCACAAAAACTAGTAACTCATTTTAATTGTCTTATTCCCTTAATAATTTCAATAAATGTTAGATTACTTAAAATATTTACCTTTATTAGTATTTTTGATATTAGTGTAAAATTGATAAAAGGTGTTAATCGCCAAAGAATAATTGTTTGCTTTCATTTACAGAATGTTCGAGAAATTTCGCTTTTGTTTATCGAAGTAAACTGTAAGAAAAGTCTTTTTCGTGAATTTTGATTAGTGACCTAAAATGTGAGAGAAATCAGCATCCTTTAAAACTTTTCCGTGATAAAAAAGCCGACTAGTCGGAATAGTGAGTATTGTCATTTTGTTTAATCGAGAATCATAATTTGATATAAAGTATCATTTTCGATGACTTCTGAGTTATAAACTGGACTGTAACTTTAGAAACTAAATCGTGGAAAATAAATGCTCTAAATTTTTGGAAGTTCAGTCAAAAATTAGATTTAAGGAAAAATTAAATGTAAAGTTATTTAACCTACTAAGTAATTTTTTTTTAAAAAATTTTTTATTGTTGTTGTTAATATGATTCTTCTCGCTTGTCTGAAACTAGACCGAGCCCGTGAAATTCATCGTGGCAAGGAGTCAAGATTGCGCGGGTCGTTGGCAAGAGCTTTTGGGCATCGTACAGAGGACAATACGATTTTGCTCATTTGAAGATTTTGAAATTCCACCTCCAGTTTTGATGGAGAAAGCTCCATTGGGAACGGAGTCCGAGAATTTCCACCCCTCTTCTCCTACCAAAACCTCTCGAGAGGGCTTTTTGGCTCGCCGCATATTTTGAGTGCCCCCATGCCGCACAGATACCATACATTTACAAACATCCATGCCTTCCCTGGGATTCGAACACGGGCCCTTCGGTACAGTAATCAGAGTCACTACTCACTATTCCGACTAGTCGGCTTTTTTATCACGGAAAAGTTTTAAAGGATGCTGATTTCTCTCACATTTTAGGTCACTAATCAAAATTCACGAAAAAGACTTTTCTTACAGTTTACTTCGATAAACAAAAGCGAAATTTCTCGAACATTCTGTAAATGAAAGCAAACAATTATTCTTTGGTGATTAACACCTTTTATCAATTTTACACTAATATCAAAAATACTAATAAAGGTAAATATTTTAAGTAATCTAACATTTATTGAAATTATTCAGGAAGTTACTCTGTTTCAGAAGTTAAGTCTTGATACTGATCATACGATAGAACATTAGAATATTACATGCTACATTACTACATGGTGTTATTGCACTGCAGTAACTAAAAAAAATAAAGATGAAAAGTATTTAAAAGGGTATTAATTTATGAATAAAGTAGAAAAGTATTCATTAATTTTATTTTTAATTAATTGTATATTATTCAATCCGTTAAACTAAAAATCCTTTTGCTGCTGTAATCTGAAAAATAAAGATCATGGCAAATAAAGAAATGGTAGCAAATCTTAGAACAAAACAATAATTAATAAATGCTGTTATCAACCTGCATGGCAAGGTAGTATGAAATCTAAGAAAACTTATTTTAACATCATCAAGGTAGGATATTTGGTATACTGGTTTAGGTGATTTAAAGATGCCTTAAAAAAATTAATTTAGAAAAAATGTGTAAGACCTAGTCCTCTTGGCTAACATACACTGTAATTAGACCTACTTGAAAATCTGTGAACCGATTTATCGCTAAGACTAGAAGATAAGTACAACAGGGAAAGGGTGTAAAGGACCCTTTTATTGAACTCAATTATTTACAGACGCCACAGTCTCTGTGCTTACAAAACCCACCATCCACTTGTGGGGAGTAACTTAAAGAGCATGGTAATAAATTAAATTTAAAGGTAACCTAGCTGTTCAAGACGACACAAATTAATTTAACCTAGAAGGTTGACTGAGGCAGGCATGATATTAGCTTCGGCGGCAAGAATGCGAAGCCGATATTCAGAATTCGAACTGCTGCCCAACAGGTATAGTAGTTAGCGCTGACTGCTGTGCCGAAGAGACCGGGTTCGAATCTCGGAGAAGGCATGTTTGTTTGTAAATGCATAGTGTCCGTGTGGCATGGGGGCACTCTAAATAGTCGAAAGTCTTCTCGAGAGGTTGTGGCAGAGGAGATCCTCGGATCCGTCCCATCAGGGTTCTCTCCATCAAAATTAGGGGCGGAACTGAGCTAAATCGCACTGTCACCTGCAATGTGCTTAAGGCTGTTGCCAACGACAGGCGTAATCTTACGCTTCTTGTTAGGAGGAATTTCGTGGGCTTGGGTTGACTATAGATCAGATAAGTGAGCATTAGTGAAAAACAACAAGAATTCAAACTGCTGGTAGAAATAACAACTTGCGCCCTGAATAGCGAAAATATGCTCTGACGAACCTTTTTGTTACTTCAGTTTAAATACACTCTCGTTCCCTCTAACTTATGTGCATCCTGGCGAGGAAACGACAGAGAAACAAGGAGTGACAGAAAACGCTAACAAATTAAAAATAACTATCAGTTATAACTATCATTTATAAATTTTATAAATGTACACATGAGCTCAGACATTTTAATAAAAGCTTTTTACATTTTCATAAAATATATTCCAAATTATTAAACATAAAAACGTTTTATAAATTCAGCAGTTTTTTATTAATTAATAATGTGAGGTTTTTCACTAATATTATTACACAATTAACAGCATACTGAATGTTTAAAAAAGAATTCTTTAATCAAACTTAAATTATAAAAATTTGATTATCGTTTGATTAATATATTAGTCACATACAATACTTCCTGCAGAAAGACTGCGTTTATTAGAGCCACAATACATACATGTCCATGTCCCCTTATTAAGCATTGCTGTGTTGAAATTCAGTGTATTTGTCTCTTTAGTTTTGATATTCAGCATTAGAAAATGCACAGTAAATAAGTAAGTAATTAAAAATGAACTATACAAAAATTTACAAAGCACTACATAATTTTGCTCTTAAAAAGTGTTCGTCGTGTTCCTTGTCAGTAAAACCTTCGTACTGCAGTCAACTACCCAGGAAAATTTATAATATCGATTTCTCGATTGTATTATTTCGGGATTTTCTGGAAATAAAGCATGGTGTTGCCTAAAAGTTCTTGATTTGCTTTTACGTCTTTTAAAATTTAGCGTGTTAAAAATGACACTGCGATGCGATGCCGAAGCTATGCACTCTCTGCATTGTTACCATGGACACCGAGAAAAATCATTGCATTTATTTCAATGTCGATTTTTTCCCTTCTGATTTTTCACTCAAGGCGCGTTGTCGAGCGTGCATTTTCTAAGCAACCATTTTGTTGCGCTTCTTCTTCTTTTTTTCTTTTTCTTTCATTCGCGTACTCCCTTTTCATCCTGAGAGAAAAGTAGAAAGTCTGAAAGGGAGGGGGGAGGTCGAGGTTCCAAAGTGGTCGTGCCAGGATGCACGTCGCGCGTGGCGCAAGCCCATTTGTATTTGCAAATGGAATGAGTCTCCATCCTGACAACGCTCTTCGACTTTTCTCTGCCTTATTATTCACCTTTCTCTTCCTTTTCTTTATATTTTTTTATATTCTCTTCCTCCTTTCTATCTTTCTTCGCTATTTTTTTTCACCTGAGTCGGATTGGTCCTGAGTTTTCGAGGAGGATGGAGAACAAGGGGTTGAGGCATTGGAATTTGCATGCGCGCGCCCCCAACTCATAACGGCGTACAAGTCTCTGTCTTTCATTTCACTGTCTGTCTTGTCTTCTGCGAAATTTTGCAGCGTTATTTTCCGCACTCGGTTTCCCTCGTTCGCTCTAACAAGAAGCTCTATTTATACGGCTTGGTACTAGGAAGGAAAGAAATAAATTGACATGGGACTCGGCCCAGTGCGCGTCCGCATGCAAATGATGCAGATATGAGCGTACAAGTAAAATTTCAAATTCTCTGTCAGTATCTTGTTAAGGCAGTTCCCAGAAGTACTCAGCATTGTTTATGCTTCAGTAGAAGATATTTTTTTCTTGAATATTTTCCGGGATTTCCTCTTATAAATAATGAGTTTACCATTGAAAAGAGAGCATTCAATTTCGCTTTCAGCGGTAATAATATGGGATCTCTGATCTCTGCTAAGAATATTTAGTTTCCTTCTTTTTCATACATTATTTCTTTAATATTATTTATTTTAACTTCAAGCATTCAAGAGCTATAAAACCGAAAGAGTTCTAGAATTGAATAATATTTTTCTTACGAAATTCAAGTACACAGTTTACAATTTTCTAGCTCATATTTCCTGAAGAATATAATTCTAGTTTCCTGCTCGTGTTTTCGGAGAACTTCCCATGCAAGGTCTATTGAACACCTAGGCCCGCAAGGTCCTTTTCTAGGAATTCCAACTTTAGGGGAGCTCGAAAATAATACTTTAATTCCTCTATAGTGTTTTTCCCCCCTCGAAAAACAGGGAAGTGAGTTTCAGGAGTCCTTGAAAAGATACTTACTTAAGGCCTTACTCAAACTATCTCTCTATGATTCAATTCACATTAATTGTCAAAATATTTAACTTTCATACATATTAGATATTGAATTGCGCAAAGAAATTTTTACACATATAAGTAAATGCAGTTTATCCTTTCTGATAGAAATGTTTGTTACCTATTTGATTATGCATATTCATTAAAATATTCATATTTGCTCAAAACCTAAGTATAAAGCGAAAATTAGTGCATTCATGCAATGAGGCTTTGTCAAAAATCAGCAAGGAATTTAAAAGAAATTCAAAATGTCAAGAATAATTTTTCATCAAAGAGGACATTATTTAAATGTTAAAGCGTACCCAAAATATATCAAATTTAAAAAATCAATATCTTTATGATTATCTGATTTATGGTCGTGACATTTTTGTATATTTACATAATATTGCATATGGCATTTTTCATTTTCTCTTTATTTTTCAGACCAGCGGCCGAGCGGTAAAGTCGCTGAACACTGGTAGTTCGGTCCGAGGTTCGAATCCCGCGAACGGGCTGGCTGCATGGGCGTTTTCGTGGTTTTCCCCATGTGTAACGTGTATACGAGCCAGTTCCCCTTAGAAAGTCCTCCACGAAGGCATCCCTCAGGCAGATAGCTCTCGAGGCTTTGCCATAATCACACACACACACACACTTTATTTTTCAGACATTAAAATATTTTGAGTAAAATGTAAATAAAATACCTTATTTAAAACCCTGAAAAAAATGTGTAGTCAAAATTTAAATTATTATTTTAAATAGTAATTTCAACTTCTTGTTTAAATGTCTGCATAGAACATATGTTAAATTCAAAATTACAATAATATATATATTAATCACATATATTAAATATATATATTATAAAAATAATACATATATTAAATAAATATATACATTAAATACATATATATTAAATAATAATAATAATAATAATATATATTAAAATATATTATTGGATGCATTTTGAAATTCTTTTAAATTATTTGCTGATTTTTGACAAAGCCTCATTGCATGAATGCACTAATTAATATTTTCGCTGTATACTTAGGTTTTGAGTAAATATGAATATTTTAATGAATATTTGTGACATCATTTATAAGTTTGTAACAGCGTATAATTATATATCTAAAGCTATTAAGTACATGATCACTATATGTTTAGGGGAACAATGAAAACTGAGGAATTGAGTGTCAAATTTATTTATGATTCTAAAAGTTTTTACGTCGGGAAAAACGTAATTGGTATTTTTATGTGTTCGCATAAAAATACCGATTACCTAATGAAGGTATGCCCTAATTGAGTAGGTATTTACATAGCTAATCAAATTTTCTTGAACTTCTGATCATCCACTTTAGAAAAATCATGCAGTTAAGGAAGAAATTACACGTTTATGAAATCGTAACTGAAAAGGAAATTACATTGATTATTTGTAGCACATTCTTTTCTTATAATGAATGAATATAAAACAGATATGTTAATAAATTAACTCTCTCTCATCCGTAAATGTATATTTGCATAAAATTGTATACAGAAGCACTTAAAGTGTAGTTCAGGAATTTAGCATGAGAAATTTGCTTATACGCAAATGCAAACGCGTCATCTGGTAGTTTAAACATCAGAAGTTTAGAAGTATTACCATAATTTTGGTTATAGAGTGAAAGTTTATATGGGATTTGTTTAAAAATGCTTTCAAGAAATATGTACTGTAAAGACATAAAAATATCTGTTTTTCTTGAAATACCTCAAGGTAGTGATTGATCTTTTAAGACAGTAACAGACGATATGCAAAATTTAAAGGGCAACTTGAACAATGATCGAAACATAAAGGTTGTCAAGTTTTCAGTTATTTCAAATTATCTTTAATCAACAATGAAAAGAACTGTGTATATTTGTACATTACAAATTTAATGGCTCTAGCTACCGTAGTTTTTTCACGCTGCGTGGAACATACATACTCACATTAAGATTCTTTATTATTTAATTTATTTAAAGATATTATACGACAAAAATATTTGGAGCCAACAATTTGATAAGTGATTCGCCGTTTATAGCGGACGAATCCCATTTCGAGACTAAGAGCCCATTCGGGCTAAAGCCTGTTTGGGCTAAAAAAGAAAATGCTCTTATTTAGGCTGGCATTAATTTTAGAGAAATGAAATATTTAGCCAATTGCTAATTAATATTATTCCAGGTTGATGCTGAAAGTGTATACGTTAGTGCTATCCACACCCTCAAAACCCTTTTTCATCTCAAAGTTTTTTTTTTTTTTTTACTTTAAGCAAATACATTTCAGTAAAGTGGTTATTCAAATAGTTTTGATATGCATTTTAGAAAAGGAAGATAAAAAAGTCATGTAATCCTCATGGGTAGATTTTCAGACCCACAGTTTCTCCTGAGAAAGCAGTTCATCTTGCAAATGGTATCCGGCTCTAACGACTGCGGTGGTTTTCCTTTCCGGAAAAATAAAGGTTTTAAAACTTGGAAAGATTCCTTACTTCAGAATCTGAGCCAGAGTGTCTTGAGGATCATTCCAAATCGTCTTTTGTCAGGAACGTACTCGACGGAGCGTCCATCAAATCCTCACTTCTACTGTTCTCAAGAATATTCCAAAACTGATGACTGGAGAGCACCTCCACCCCCCAACTCCACGGGGATCTTCCAACGACGGGCATTTGAAATAAATAGAAAAGATCTGGTGACGATGGAAATGTGACTTATGAAGTGTGAGAATATTTTTCTTTCGAAGAGTTATTAAGTTGTTCTTTCTGGATTCATCTTTCAAAGTCATTTCAAAGTAGCTTGTCAAAAGATAATTTTTTTATTAACTATTAGTTACCAGTATTTTAAAAAGTCACTAGTTCTGATAATGAAAAGTGCGTATAGCTTTTGGAATAATGGCTAAGGCCATTATTCCAAAAGCTATACGCACTTTATATTTATTAATTTATAAATCTTGCAAACCAACCAATATTTGAAACTTTGTTTTTTAGTCAACTAAACGTTATTTCTACTTAAAGATATGCATACCATTTAATCAACTTATTAGCCCAAGCGTTTCATTTAGAGATATATTTATACAAACAAGAAATGCGTGATTAATCAAATTCTGACATTTCGCATGCTCGTTAAATCTATTTTGCCCTTGTGAAGTTCGTATTAAATTCACCAATTGTTTTACTAATAAATGTTTGATTCCGTAAATTCTGAGCATCTTTGCATTTCATGTGCTCATTAAAGCTATTTTGCCCCAATGAAGTAGGTATTTATTTCAACAATCTGTATTTTATTTATGTAACAAAGTCCAGTCACTTTTCCGAGAAACAAAACTCAGACAGGAGGTTAAAATTTTATCTACAGGTAAAAAGTTTTTGTACTAGAAAAGGCAACAATGAACTCATAAAATATTTGATTTAAAATAGTTTGTTCCACGTGAAAGCTTGTTATGAAAATTAAAGTTTTAAAACATGCATTTAAGTGTCTTTGGAATTTTAAGGGCATTTTAATAACAAATTTTAGTTCTTAATTACATCAAAATTTTAAATAATGTATTTTGAAATTAAATTATAAGTTTCGGAAACGTATATTCTGAATTACATTTGAAAAGTTCGTACTAATTAATTAATTTGTTAAAAAAGTTTTAAAAATTTTGGGGGAAACTTAAATTTAAACTGATTTATTTAGAAGAATTTTCCCTCCCTCCTTGATTTCTCCTGCCTTCGCGGTGTAACTGGAAGCAAGCTTGACTCCTATTCGTGAGGCCCTTAGTTCGAATCCCGTCGAAGGTATTTCATATTTCTTCAGTTTCCTTTCTTCGAAAAATTCTAAAAAGACTCTACAAGTGGCGCAGGAACTAAAGGGTGGTGGAGGATAATTCGTCACCACCAGGATTTGACGACTGGATCCCTTTACTCCCCAGTCGCCCCTTGAATGGGAGAGTATGTAATGTATTTTCTCCCTCTTTTTATCTATCCGGAAGCACGCTCGAGGCGTATTCGGGAGCTTCTGGCTCATTTTTTATGTTCCTGCATTAATATAAGCGGAGACTGTACACGTTTTTACTTTATTTGCTTAATACATTTGGTATTTGATTCTTATATTATACAAAATCCTAATTTTGAAAATTTTGATTTCAGTTTTTCATTAAGCTGTATTCCATATTTAATTTGACATTTATTTTGTATGAAAAAACGTTGTTTATCTTGTTGCTGAAGAACTCATATTAAACTTACTGCATAAAATTTTATGTACTGTATAGAACATTAGTATGCTATGCATTTAACAAATAATTGCATAGCATAGTAAAGCGAAAAGCTGCCTTTGTAGAAGATATTGCCTCGTATTCACATCATACATGGGGAAAATCCGAAAAAGCTCATATAGAATTATCTTTTTGTCCGGAAAAGCATTAGCATAAACCTGTTTTAAAAATGTTTGCTGTACTTATTTTTTTCTATAATTTAAATTCTAATAATAATTGATAATATTTCTTTAATGCTTTTCAATTAAAAAGCTGTTGTAATTGGAACTAAATGTATCTCTTTTAAGATTCATAGAGATTTTTGATCTCATTACGACAAATTTTATAACTTATTTTATAATTAAAAACGTCATTGAAAGCAGAGATATTAGAGTTTTATTCACATAATAGGATTCTATAGTAAATGTCGAGAGCAATATTTTTAATTAAAAGTTTATTTCCATGTTTATTATATAAAACTAAGTGTTGCATGTCATCAAATGCATTAAAAAATTTAAATTATATTTTACTTAAACAAAGTTTTTCAATATTAAGTTTACTGGCCATCTCTATATACTTGTTTCATAAGAATCGCAAGATTGGAATAGAGGAGAAAACAGAAACATGATATTGAAATGGTCAAATAAAAGTTATGTTAAAAGCAGTGAAGAGTCCAAAAACTTCACTTTAAAGTATTTTATGGCAAAAGTAATAAATGGAATCACATCCACGGTTAACCCAAAATCACAATAATTCCTATAGCAGCGATTAAAAAAATCACAGAATAGAGGAATATTTTTTATTATAATTAACAGGATTATTTTTAACAATTTTATTTTTTGAAGCAATTTAATTTAGAAAATAAGCTCATTTAGTTATGTTAGTTAGATATGCAATTTCAAACAATAACACACTTTAAAACAGAAAAGAAAGTAAACTGTAAATAGTTCATTAATAACTGATTATTTAATTTATTTTTCCAGTTTAGCAATTTATGTTTACTGATTTAACAGTTATATATATAATTAAGACACAATAACACGCCGAATAAATACTGATTCAGAAGTCAAACAACAAAAATCAGCGTTAATTCACAAAATTTTCACAGGACTAGTTTCGATGGTTTTACCGAACCATCATCTTCAGCTGCAAAACCGCAAATGAACAAGATAGGAAATAATGTTTAGATAAGATAAGAAAGCCTGGACAAGAATAAGCAAGTGGCGCCATCTGTTGACGAAACCAGAACTAAAACATAATTTCTCTAAAAGCCGAAGGCAAATTTGGATTGGAATTAGGATCGTTAACTAGAACAGAAAGATTTTTATGAATGTGAAATGCCTCTAGAAAATCCAGTTCTCCAATGGAAGATGTTTTTTGAATAATTTTGGCAGCAGAAAAATTGAAAGTGTGATTTTCGGACCAACAATATTGAGCAACAGAAGACTTCTGTGTTTCCTTTTTTCTAACATATGCCTCATGTTCTTTGACGCGAAATTTTAAGGCTGTCTTAGTTTGGCCAATGTAAATTAAACCGCACTGGCAAGGAATCCTATAAATACCCCAGGAATTCATATCCGGAATGGGGTCCTTGAGTATAGAAGTTGGAATTTTATTGATGGGAGAGTAAACAACCCGAAAGTTAAATTTCTGCAAAATATGTGCAACTTTATAGCTAATTGATGGAAAGAAGGGAATGACAACAGAATTTTTATAATCTCCTAAAATAAGAGTGTGGCTTTTAGTGTGTTGAGATGAGAATTTTTTAACTGCTTGATTAATAATGTTGGGTGAAAAGCCCCTGTCAATAGCTATTGCTTTTAAATAATTTAGTTCTTCATCAAGGGCTAGTTTGGAGGAGCAAACTTGAAGAGCACGGAAAACATAGGAATAAAATGAAGCTAACTTTTGTTTAGTCGGATGACATGATTTAAAGTGTGGTGGAAGGCAAACCGATGAAGGTTTACGGTAAACTGTAGTACTGAAGTTGGATGTGTTACGTGTGACCAGAATGTCGAGAAACGGAAGAGAATTGCAAGTCTCAAGTTCAAAAGTGAACTGAATAGCAGGATCAATAGAATTCATTGTTGAAAGAACTCTATTTAAATCATCTTTATTACCTTCAAACAGGGTAAAAGTATTGTCTACGTAGCGGAACCATGCCGGGAAGTTTCAAACAATTTTGATTCATAATAATGCATGTAGATATCAGCCACGATGGGACTGAGGGGGCTTCCCATGGCTAATCCCTCAGTTTGCTTGTAATATTTATTTTGGAAAACAAAATGTGTTTGTTTCAAACAGAGTTGAGTGAGAGAAATTAGCTCATCAATTTCGATGCAAGAGAAATGAAATTCGCGAAGTCTGGTTTCTAGACATCTTAATGCACCCTTCACTGGGACATTGGTGAATAATGATTTTACATCAAAAGAAACCATGAGTAAATTACGAGGAGAAATGTTTTTAACCTTTTTTACAAACTCTATTGAATTTTTTATGGTGTAAATGTTATTGTCTAATAGAGTGGAAAATCTAGAAACTAAATATTTAGCTAATGGATACGAGGCAGTACCTAAATTTGATACAATAGGGCGGAAAGGAATACCACTTTATGAATTTTGGGAAGAGCATATAATCTGGCACAATTCGCAACAGATGGGATAAGCGAATGTTTTAAGTTGCTTGAAATGATTTGCGAAAATTTGATCGCAGTTTTTATTTTGGATAAGTCCGAAGGTGAAGGATCTTTAGGGATCGGATTATATGGTCCTTCGTTTAAGAGTTTAGTGACACCATCGATGTAAGTGTTCTTATCCATGACGACTATCTGGCCACCTTTGTCGGCCTTTGAAATGACAATATCCGGGTTAGAATGAATCTCGCGCATTGTAGCTCTTTCTCTCGCAGTTAGATTTGGTTTCAAAGGTTTATTATTGAATTTCACATTATGAGCGATAAGATGCCTAATCATTTCTTTCTGTGAATCTGAAACTTTACTGAACTTGAAAGCTTTTTCGATAGGAGCCAAAATCTTTGGAATCGAGGGTTTACAGGTTTGTGAGAAGTTAAAATTATATTTTAGAATTCTCTCTTGTTCTTCTGAAAGACTAACATTAGAAATATTAACTATTGGCTTGATGTTTACAATGGGAAGATTTTTTGAACTACTTGAACTGGAAGACTGTAAAAGAAGTTTTTCGAATTTAACTGCAAGGGTGTTTTTATGACGGTTAACTGCATTCTCCGTTCTAGACCAAGACTTTTGTTCAAGGGCAGTGAATTTTGGATATGTTTTAGCGAGTTCCAGATGAAGCTTATAGAGTTCATGTTCAATTTTGGACAATTGTTGACGTGTATCCCTTATCACGGACCGAAGTAAGGCAAGTTTGCAATTTAACAGAATTCTTGAAACGCGACTCGAAGGTTTTTGATTAGATTTGATTTGAATAAAATTGGGGATCAATTTTTTACATTTACATTTAAGTAAAAAGTCAAGATGATTCAGGAATTTTTGCCGTTTCAGGCGTAATTTAGTGAAACGATTAACGGATGAAGGCATGATAAACAATGCAGAAAATCAAACTAAATTAACTGAGCAATAATAAAGTACACACAAAATAGCAGAAAAATCCCTCACTGAAATGAATAGAAAACAAAATGTTTGTAAGCAAAATGCATGAAATCAGACAAGCAAAGCACAATATCGAAATGTACAAAACATAAACATAACTTGAAAATTGCAAAAATGTACTCACCGAAACTCCTACAATCACAAAATGGCGGCCACACCACGTGCAAAAAAGAAAGCAAAATGTAAGCCTGTTTGGGGCTTCTATAATTAAGACACAATAACACGCCGAATAAATACTGATTCAGAAGTCAAACAACAAAAATCAGCGTTAATTCACAAAATTTTCACAGGACTAGTTTCGATGGTTTTACCGAACCATCATCTTCAGCTGCAAAACCGCAAATGAACAAGATAGGAAATAATGTTTAGATAAGATAAGAAAGCCTGGACAAGAATAAGCAAGTGGCGCCATCTGTTGGCGAAACCAGAACTAAAACATAATTTCTCTAAAAGCCGAAGGCAAATTTGGATTGGAATTAGGATCGTTAACTAGAACAGAAAGATTTTTATGAATGTGAAATGCCTCTAGAAAATCCAGTTCTCCAATGGAAGATGTTTTTTGAATAATTTTGGCAGCAGAAAAATTGAAAGTGTGATTTTCGGACCAACAATGTTGAGCAACAGAAGACTTCTGTGTTTCCTTTTTTCTAACATATGCCTCATGTTCTTTGACGCGAAATTTTAAGGCTCTCTTAGTTTGGCCAATGTAAATTAAACCGCACTGGCAAGAAATCCTATAAATACCCCAGGAATTCATATCCGGAATGGGGTCCTTGAGTATCTTCCCATTGTAAACATCAAGCCAATAGTTAATATTTCTAATGTTAGTCTTTCAGAAGAACAAGAGAGAATTCTAAAATATAATTTTAACTTCTCACAAACCTGTAAACCCTCGATTCCAAAGATTTTGGCTCCTATCGAAAAAGCTTTCAAGTTCAGTAAAGTTTCAGATTCACAGAAAGAAATGATTAGGCATCTTATCGCTCATAATGTGAAATTCAATAATAAACCTTTGAAACCAAATCTAACTGCGAGAGAAAGAGCTACAATGCGCGAGATTCATTCTAACCCGGATATTGTCATTTCAAAGGCCGACAAAGGTGGCCAGATAGTCGTCATGGATAAGAACACTTACATCGATGGTGTCACTAAACTCTTAAACGAAGGACCATATAATCCGATCCCTAAAGATCCTTCACCTTCGGACTTATCCAAAATAAAAACTGCGATCAAATTTTCGCAAATCATTTCAAGCAACTTAAAACATTCGCTTATCCCATCTGTTGCGAATTGTGCCAGATTATATGCTCTTCCCAAAATTCATAAAGTGGTATTCCTTTCCGCCCTATTGTATCAAATTTAGGTACTGCCTCGTATCCATTAGCTAAATATTTAGTTTCTAGATTTTCCACTCTATTAGACAATAACATTTACACCATAAAAAATTCAATAGAGTTTGTAAAAAAGGTTAAAAACATTTCTCCTCGTAATTTACTCATGGTTTCTTTTGATGTAAAATCATTATTCACCAATGTCCCAGTGAAGGGTGCATTAAGATGTCTAGAAACCAGACTTCGCGAATTTCATTTCTCTTGCATCGAAATTGATGAGCTAATTTCTCTCACTCAACTCTGTTTGAAACAAACACATTTTGTTTTCCAAAATAAATATTACAAGCAAACTGAGGGATTAGCCATGGGAAGCCCCCTCAGTCCCATCCTGGCTGATATCTACATGCATTAATTTGAATCAAAATTGTTTGAAACTTCCCGGCATGGTTCCGCTACGTAGACGATACTTTTACCCTGTTTGAAGGTAATAAAGATGATTTAAATAGAGTTCTTTCAACAATGAATTCTATTGATCCTGCTATTCAGTTCACTTTTGAACTTGAGACTTGCAATTCTCTTCCGTTTCTCGACATTCTGGTCACACGTAACACATCCAACTTCAGTACTACAGTTTACCGTAAACCTTCATCGGTTTGCCTTCCACCACACTTTAAATCATGTCATCCGACTAAACAAAAGTTAGCTTCATTTTATTCCTATGTTTTCCGTGCTCTTCAAGTTTGCTCCTCCAAACTAGCCCTTGATGAAGAACTAAATTATTTAAAAGCAATAGCTATTGACAGGGGCTTTTCACCCAACATTATTAATCAAGCAGTTAAATAATTCTCATCTCAACACACTAAAAGCCACACTCTTATTTTAGGAGATTATAAAAATTTTGTTGTCATTCCCTTCTTTCCATCAATTAGCTATAAAGTTGCACATATTTTGCAGAAATTTAACTTTCGGGTTGTTTACTCTCCCATCAATAAAATTCCAACTTCTATACTCAAGGACCCCATTCCGGATATGAATTCCTGGGGTATTTATAGGATTCCTTGCCAGTGCGGTTTAATTTACATTGGCCAAACTAAGAGAGCCTTAAAATTTCGCGTCAAAGAACATGAGGCATATGTTAGAAAAAAGGAAACACAGAAGTCTTCTGTTGTTCAACATTGTTGGTCCGAAAATCACACTTTCAATTTTTCTGCTGCCAAAATTATTCAGAAAACATCTTCCATTGGAGAACTGGATTTTCTAGAGGCATTTCACATTCATAAAAATCTTTCTGTTCTAGTTAACGATCCTAATTCCAATCCAAATTTGCCTTCGGCTTTTAGAGAAATTATGTTTTAGTTCTGTTTTCGCCAACAGATGGCGCCACTTGCTTATTCTTGTCCAGGCTTTCTTATCTTATCTAAACATTATTTCCTATCTTGTTCATTTGCGGTTTTGCAGCTGAAGATGATGGTTCGGTAAAACCATCGAAACTAGTCCTGTGAAAATTTTGTGAATTAACGCTGATTTTTGTTGTTTGACTTCTGAATCAGTTATATATATATTCCACATTATTTAGAAAATAAGCTGCGTACTGTTTGTGAATAAAAACATTCCGAAGTACCGTGATATCATATGCGGTCATTCTTGTTATCTTAAACATTTTCTTCTCCTGTTTATGTTTCTCGTAGAAATTTCGCTTTATTATGAGGGTTTGTGATAATAATTTTCTGTATTTCCAAAATAAGTAAACTTAAGGTCTTTTTAGGCAAGGCCCAGTTAATCGGAAGTAGAGTGTGTACTCCCAGTCGGTGCGCATAAGATAAGTAAGATATAATAAATAAATAAAAATAAAAAAGAACTAGAAGTTAATTCTGAAATTTAATACTTTATTCTAATGATTTCAGAAAACCTAAGTAAGATATAATTAATAAATAAAAATAAAAAAGAACTAGAAGTTAATTCTGAAATTTAATATTTTAGTCTAATGATTTCAGAAAACCTGAGGGAACTTTCGTTCGAATATTTATTGTATAGCATTATAATAAAAATTATGACGTTATAATAAAAGAAATTATAATAAAAATAGCATTATAATAAAAATTATTATAATTAAAAATTATTATAATTAAAAATTATTATGTTGATTATTTGGCCCACCGAAGTCACAATAAATAATTTCTTTGTGAAATTTTAGATTCCAGCCATTTTGGGTATTAAATTAAAAAAAATAAAATGAAAGAATGATGGTGATGACAGTATTTCTTACAGATCTTATTACAAGGCTGAAAACATTTTCTGTTCCAACAGAATGCAATTATCTTATGTAGAATTATCTTCACGTACATTTACAATTATTTTTGCGTACCAAATCTCTTATTTTCAGGTGTGATAAATATTAAATTTTATTTAATTTTATTCACGACACATGCTTATTATTTATGCCTGGGAACAAATAGTTTTTTTTTTTTTTTTTTTGAAAAAGTTCTAGAGTTTGATATGTCTGGGTAGATCAAACTCCTAGCAGATTGGAAGCGAATTATGGCTTGAACTGAAGATAACAAAAAAGTCTTGGGAAGGTTTAAAAATAATGCCTTTTTGTTAAATCAAAACTTGAATATAAAGGCACTTCTCTTGCATACAACTTGTGGCGATAAAACTTACAATAACTGCCAGATTCAAGATTTAAAACTAAATGCAGCAGCCAAAGGCTACACAATGATTTAACGGTTAGTTGACTAAAAACGTCTCACTGTCGTAACAATTTAAATTTCAATGGCCTAACAATTTAAGTCACTGGCGTAACAACTTAAATTTCAAGGGCCTAACAATTTAAGTCACTGGCGTAACAATTTGGCATAACAATTTTAACTATAATGCAAAGCCGAAGAATTCAATTTTAATTGAGCTAGCAGAAACCTAGTAACAAGGCCTCGAGACACAGAAACACGTTCTGTCTTACAATTCGCAAATTTCACTTTTAATGCTCTAGAAATAATTTGCATTCTGGTAGGGAAACGGAAAGAGAAATGGCAGTAAAGATCTAAATCATAAAATAACTGGTTATTCCAAATAATAATAACCGTACATCGTGAATGAAACTGGAAAGTAAGCTTTTTTCAGTAATAGTGAAACAGGGATTAACTATTAGAGAAGCACTAAACTAGGGAAAAGGCTCTTGACTCTCCCAGAATGATGTAATACAAAAAGCACGTGAAATATATCCGCCATTATCTGCCAGCCAATTTTTCACTACCCTACAAGCATACCCCTTCGTTGGCCATCAAGTTTTTGCTTAATGTTTCTGTCTCGGCAGACGCATCAAACATTCTGCCATATACGTATATATTACAGGGGTGTGCTTGCCAGAAGCCATGGGGGACTTCTCCAATGGGCTGAGAGTGCAAAGTGGGAGTAAAGCCGCCATCTTAAATGCAGGGACCTCGCGCGCAGGTGTAACACAACCTTAACATATAACGTGAGGGCAAAAAGCTTAAGAGTAATCTCCATGTATGCAAGCCAGGAGAACGGATCAATGTTAGACCTTTCGGATGGCTGTAAATCAAGGGGGTCTGAGGGTGTCTTATGACCCCCTAAGGTATCATCCCTCTCGACTGCAGGAGGTACAAAGAGTGCAAAAGGTTTGGTAAGGAATATATGATGGTGTGTGATAATCCCTTCATAACTCAAGCTTAAGACTCGAGCCGAAGTTTGCTTTTAATAAAAGTTTTTGTTTTTATCATTTTTTTGGACTGAAAACAAAAGAGAGATTTGGCCAATAATTTGGTCTTGTAGGATGTTGCGAAAAAGTATTTTTTTTCTTTTTTTCATCTAATGGTAGACGAGTTGGATTATTTATTGCGTTTCAAAATATAATGCGGCACCGGATAAAAGCAAAACTTCAGTCTTATCTTTTTTTTTATTTTACCTTACCCGTAGTTTTAAGTGTAAAGCACCTTAAAATAGTTTTTCCGAGCACAATACTAGTTAAGAAAAGGGGACAGTTTAAAGTGCAAAAATGTATGTGCAGTGACTGAGTAAATTTAGTAAAAGAATTTTTAAAAGGCACTTCGTGATACCGTAATGATTATTTTGCAATTTTGAATGCATAAAAATGTTAATGATGCAACTTACCGTATATCCTGGTGGCTCTGGATATAAATATGGGGAAAATTATACAAAAGTTACATTTTTAAGTGTACTTATGCTATTTATTTAAAAGAAATGACACACCTTTAGAACTTAAAAACTTTTCATTGTCGGATAACATGAAACGTTCGTCATGTTCGTCATATCTTCAGGCACATCTTCACCATTATTGTTATTCTGATCCATAAATAAACAATCCTCATACGTTCCATCTTTTACCAACATCAAACATCCTTGCTGCAACGCGATTTCTATTTTCTTTCGCAAACTGAATGATTTTGCATTTGAAACCAGCAATGTGTTATTTCGTTTGGCAGAAGCTATATTTATTACTAAAAGGAGCACAAGATCAATTGTATTTCAACTAAAATCTTCGATATTCACTTCAAAATCACGCCTTCAAATGACTATAGAAAGAGAAAGCATCTTAATCTCAATTCAGTGATTTCTTTTTGGGTTGGAAGTATATTCTTACTCCAAATTATAACCCCCTTTTCTCGAAACCCTAGAAAAGGATTCTTTTGGACATTTACATTGAATAGAATCCACCATCTTTTCAGGAATATTTACTTCCTCAAACGTTTAACCTACACACACATTGTTTCCCTTATCGCTTGTCAGTTCAATGTATCATTGTTCGAAAGGCTTGGACAAATTTTCGAATGAGTGGCCTCGAAAGATAAGAGCATTGCACATGTATCTTCGTGAAGAACTGGATGCGCGTTATACTGCGAATATAAATAAAAATTAAAAAATATAGCTTGAAATTATGCGCGTTATACGCCGGAAAATAGGGTGTTTTTTGAAAATTAACTTGATCAACATTTCGAGAAATATTTTAAACATACATTATTTGCTACAGAAGACTCTTTAAATGTCTTGGAATGTTTTCTCATGTAATCATACTTATCAACAGATGCCTGTTATTTGCACGAAGTATTACAGTGTAATGTGTAATCTAGTAACACCCGTACAAATTCAGTTTCAAGTTCTGGAGGGGGGAAATGTTTTCAGTTTAAGAAATAGTCTTGTACCATAATTCTTTCTCAAACTTTCTGTTAATTGTTCCAACAATGTTTGCCCATCTTGGAGAGCTTGTTGCTCTCTGATGAATCCTCTTGGTGTAACTATTAGATTTGATCATAGGTTGCAACCAGCCTAGCGTCTCACATTATCACTTCATATTTATAAAAATGCAGTTAATTGGTGTAAATATTGTTCATCCCACGATTAGTCGTCGCTCTTTACCATTACCTGTAGATTAAAGGCGAATCTGTTCTTCAATTTTGACCTGGAGTACTAGCGAAAACTAAGGCTTTTACCTAGCTTGATCCTAATTCTGATTAAAAGCATTGGGGAATAGAATTAAAGGATCTTATTGGCTTTTTCTTTACTCTTAATTTCCTGAAATGACTTTCGAGCTGGCGAATTGTAAGTGCCATCAGAAAGATCGATTTAAAAAATTATTCATTATGCCCGATTTAAATTATTCATTATGCTTTATTAAAAATAAATCATTCTATAATTTTGTGTGCCTTATAGAAGTGTGTGTGCTTCATGTATTTTTGTGTGCTGAAGTAGATAGGAGTAATTAATATTTTTATGGCATTACCTATAAATTTAACTGCCTGAGTTTTTTTACACTATACAGAACTATTAACCACCAAATCACCGGCCAAATCATATTGCTCTCGTTTCAGACTAGATGTCCAAAATTACTGAAAATCTAAAAAACCTAAAACTCTCACTGTAATAAGCACTGAAAAGTAAACGTACCCAAATATTTCTGCAAACTTTGCAGATGAAAATGGGAAACGCTTTTAATTTTACAAGATTACCACTTTACCAATTCGAGATTTTTCCTTAGGAAGACCATCTGGAACAGTGGTTCCCAAACCTTTCTGCCCCATGCATCCCTTTCAGCATTCTTAAGAAGTCATTGCCCCTTTCCAAAACTCGAAAAGTGTATACACATTTACTTAAATTTAAATTATTTTCAATAAGTTTTATGAATTCAATAAGAAAAATATACAAAATATTTATAAATTCCAAAACTTGAATAAAAATTGTTTTTATGTCATAAACTAAAATTAAAAACAGGTAAATAAATGGCTGAATGTATATTTCCCTAAAACTCTGAGATCCCCCCTCAGCGGGAATTCTCCTCTGGTTGAGAACCTCTGATCTAGAAGGTTGTGGGCTCTTGTGATACGGACCATGCGGACTTTTGTGGTCAAAAAATAATACTTTACGTAGTCTCTTGTAAAAGGACGACTGAGGAGGAGGGGATCCAATCGACAATCTGTGGCGATGAGTTATTATCCACCACCGTTTAGTTCGTGCGCCACTTCTAGAATGATTAGGTATTTTGAAGCAAGAAACATGAAAAATATCGCTTGCAGTCGCCATGACGAAGAGAAGGGTTAGTATTTTATGTAACCAATGTAAGAGGTTAGTATTTCCACCCTTAAACTGAAAGAACCAGTGTTCGAATTCATGCAAGGCCATGTTTGATTTTTCCCTGATCCCAAATGCCTGATAATCCTTACAGGGGGCTCAGAACTAAAAACAGATTAAATGGTAATTCATCAGCATTGGAAATCATCGATAGATAAGGTTTCTTTTTTCTCCTAAGTACTTCCTTAAGTTGCAAAGAAATAATAATAAAAACTGTGAAATTTACCATGCATGCTAATATGGGGCGAGTAATTAGCACATCGTATTAGCAACTGAAATATCCATGGCTAGAAGCACAATTTATTTCTGACAAAAGTCGATTTCTGACAGAATTGATTTCTGACGTAGTCAAAATCCTAATAATCTCTAAAAAATTGCAATTCACATCTACTGAGTTTTCTCGCTTTCAAGTTTGCAAGTGCTTTTATAAAATTTTGTTTCTCAGTTTGAGAAATTCTGAAATACGAATTATCTTTATAGAATCGATGATAAATAAAACACGTTTTGTAGGCACCTGTTTCGAATTATACTTTGTGTGTGATGGCATTTCAAATTTTGGTAGCCGTAATGATTTAACAAATTTTCTGCTAATGTTCATATATACTTAATTAATTATCTATAACTGGTAAAAATTTCGTTTTTTACTCAATTAAAAAATATCTTACATCTTTATTTATCTTATCTTAAAAATTTATCTTACATTTATTTATCTTTAAAATCTCAATACATTTTTTAAGATAAATTGTACCATAATGAAGTATGTTGATAAAAGCTACACGACTTAAGAACAAAACTAAATGGGAATTTAAAACTGAATTTTAAAAGATAAAGCTTCTTGTTTAAAAAACAAAAAGTATCGTAGCTACGGTTCATTCTAATAAGCAACTGTCTCTGCCCCCCCATAAAAAATAGAAACAAATTTGCAATACGAGACACTTTCCCTATCAAGATAAGACCTCCGAAACGCCACGTTAGTCCTAGAGCTAATACATAAACATCTCTGATAAGGGAGCGAAGTATCAAACTGTATAATAAAAGAAGGGAAAAAAAAAAAAAAAAAAAAAAGAAGAAGGAAACAAAATCGAAGTAGAAAAACACTGTCGTTTCTAATACAACTTCGAATATGCTCTGGGCAACTTAGCTACAGCGGGGAGGGGTCACATCAGCTGAGGGAGCAGCAAAAGAAAGGGGGGAGGTGTGACTGTAGTGTTTTATAGTTCAATTTTGTACATCGGAGCATTTTTACGCGCCTCAGCTATTGCTTGCCATATATTTCTTCTATCAATTGGGCCTCTTTTGTTATTGGAATTCTTCTTGTTGGAAGCCGTTAGTGAACGATACCCTTGGATAAAGTCAAGCACGAATTGTAGAGAATCTGCAGAAGCACAAGTACAGTAAAGGAGTGGGTGGCAGGGAAATGATGATTCCCACCCCCCTTTAATTTTTTTCGTTCTTTGCTTTGTTATGGCATCATAGAACTGTAGATTTCCAAAGAGGGTTCTTATTAGTGCTTTTTCCGGTGAGTTTTCTTGAAGAGGTTATAACGACTACGCACAGGAAGTTAAGAGAAAACGTTATTTTATTTTTGTTTTTCTTACAAGAAATTAAGCATTATAAACTTTTTGTGATGTTTTCATCTAAGATAATCCCATTTCTTCTTGAGAATGACAGCTTGCGTCTCATGAGACAGGAATCGTTTCGAGCTGATTTATATATGTAGAATAACTTACTCATTTAATTTAGTTCATTACAAAAAATTTAATTACAGATTTAGGCATAGTTTAAGTAATAATAATAGGTAAAATGCATTTTAGTGCTTGTCGCATTCATTTTTCTAAATAAAATTTCTGTCAATAAGTGAGTCAATTGCACCAAAATATTAATTTATTGATTCCCAGTATAAATGTTTAATAAAATATTATTAATCTATCCCGTTTCATCGTTGTCTAACGAACGAAGCAAAAGGAGTATAACAACAACAACAACAACAACAAAAAATAGTAATGCTTCTTTGTGGCAATTTATTTGGAAGTCGTTAAATGAAAATGTTAAATAAATAAGCTCCATTTTGTAGAATTATTTTCTATGGATGTGTTTATTTTCACATTAATTGAATAATTTATGAAAATGAAATGTTTAGGTTATAGTAAGGAGTTTTTAGTATTAATTCATATTTTCAAGGGGAATATGATTTACAATGCAGTTAAACATTATTTTGTGCATACAAAATGAGTTGAGTTTTTCTGTTGGCAACAGAGAAATCAGAGTGATATGATAGTGATTAACCCTGTTAAATAAATAAATAGTAATAAACAGTACTTGAAACTTCACTGGTATCTTTCCTCGTTTACTTACGGGTTCACCAGCGGACGAACGATGAAGTCGCTGAAAGCCGGTAGTTTTACCCGGGGTTCGAATCCCAGCGAACGGCCTGGCTGCATGAGCATTTTTGTGATTTTCCCATGGGAGATGTAAATACCAGCTAGTTCTCCTTAAAAAGCCTTCCACTGAACCATTCCTCCTATTAGGCAGATAGCCTCTCCAGTGTTTGATGTAATCAAATAAACCAAACGTCATTTATTTACTCTATGTTCTGAATAATACCGGAAAAAGGCTCTTAAAGTGATCTTTTAAGCTAAAGATACCCACCATACCTACAACATATGCTAGTTGTACTACCTAAAAAAATTTTTAACTTACTACATCTCACATCGTAACTAGTTACTATCATATTACGAACACTGGCTGAAGACAGGATCGTAACTAGAGACCTGGTGGTTCTTGAGCAACCGGTAATAATGAGGATTCTCTCTTTATTGTTTCTCTCAACTTGAATCTTTTTTTCTGTTATGAATGAATATTTTTCTAATAATTAAAGTAGCTTTATACACTTTAATTGAATGAAACATTTTTTGATAAATGTCTTGTTGATGTGTGTTATATTTTCATATTTTATTTTTAATTCCTGTCAAGACCTGTTAAGTATCGTGGATATGTACTATTTTATATGTTATTTTTTTTATTTCTATTTACTTCTGATAATTAATGACATACGAATTTATTTGACGTCATTCAGAGCGTAATACAAAACATATTCGATATAATTAAGTTACAAATATTTGCTAGCAAATTATTCAGTATACTTGGGATATTCAGTACACCAAGCATACAAATATACTATTCAGTGTATGTTTTATATTTTGATTATACAAATTTCGCTTTTCGAATTGTTAAGGAAGCAGATTCATTAATTATTTTATTAAGTTAGATTTTTCTCAAATGAGAGCAAAACTAAACTGATGAGCCTTTCTATCCTATACAGCTTCGCAAGTTATTTTTTTTATTAACTTTAGTTTTAACATTCGAATCTCTTTGACGTCATACAGAGCGTAATATAAAACGTGTGCAATATAATTAAGTTACAAATGTTTGCTAGCAAGTTATTCAGAATATGAGGTATTTCTCCCACTTCCCTAGCGTGCCTCCACCCAGGATTTAGTGACTAGGTCCCATAAAACCCTAGTTGCCCTTTAAAAAGGGGAGTATATAAGGTATTTCTCCCATTTCCCTAGCGTGCCTTCGTGGTGTAACGGTAGCACGCTGGGCCGGTATTCCAGAGGTCTGTGGTTCGATTCCCGGCGAAGGCGGTTGCATATTATTCATCTTTTCTGCTTCCAATTAACCTAATGGCTCTACAGGTGTACTTTGGATATTCCGTATACCAAGCATAAAAATATACTATTCAATATATTTTTTATATTTGGATTATAAATCTCTCGGTTTTCTAATTGCTAAGGAATCAGATTCATTAAATATTTGATCAAAGTTAGGCTATCCTCAATTGAGAGTAAAGCTTGACATGCCTTTCCTATCCTATACAGCTTCGCAAGCAGTCTTTTAATTTAATTTTGATATTAATCTTTAGCCTTAGCTACAGTCACAGGAACCGTTAAGTAAATGATGCATACTGTGCATGCGTCACGAAAACTAGATGAAAAGTAACTGTGATTTATTATCAACAAATCTGCTAATCCTTTGAGACTATTAATTTTCTATGAAGATAAATAACTTCTCGACTTGAAAAGTTAGCTAAATAACTACTTGACTTGAAAAGTTAGATAAAAAATATGCTTGTGTTGAAAAGTTAGATAAATAACTATTTGACTTGAAAAATGAAAAGGAAATATCTTTAACGAAGCTTAATTTTTAAATTATTAAAAATAAAATATACAGTATAAAGGAAATCGGTATATTTTTCTGCTCATTGTCCAATTTTAGTTGCGATTATGGCTGGAGAAATTATTAATTCCGGTCAGAGACCAAAAGCACATTTCTTTGCAAATTCTTTATAAGTGTTATTATTTATACTTTTTAATAGCATATTTGCTAGCATTTTTGCTAATATTTTACTCCCCTTTACTTGTTTTCATAAAAATAAATCTGCCTGTTCTTTCAGAGTCAGATTTGCTTGCATCAGTATGCATGACCAGGGTACAAGAAAAGATATTATTAATAACCTCAAAAGCCAACTGACGCAGCAAGCCTGGGTGTTCATTGTATTTGGTAAAGTTCATTTTTAAGTTTTCATTAAAAGTTACATCACTGAGAAATGTAATAGGTATCAATAGATTGAAAAGAAGACAAGGACATCAATGTTTGCCAAACCGTGCTTCCACGTTAAACCAATAGGGCTGTCCTTTTTCAACATCTTTTTGTTTGTCCAGTTCGATAAAACTGTTTGTTTTCTTCTACAGGGTTCAAAACTCTTAAGCTTGGCAATGTACTTTGCAAAGTTTGCTTTTCTTCTCAAGAATAATGACTGGAGATCAGCCTCAAAAAGAACAATATCATTGGGACAACAGTTTCTGAGAACAGTGATAATTCTGGCAGCGCTTAATTTAATTCGCCCTATTTTTCTAATTGCTAGGTGTGTAACCTGATGAATCTTGTAGCCATATTCGAAGACTGGTCGAATGAGTTCAATGTAAGTAATCCTGAGAGTTTTAGCATCTGATCTCCAATCAATGCCAGATATGTATTTTAAGAGCTGTAGCCTCTTTCTACCTTTATCAGCAAAGTCTATTAATATACCCCCTACAGTTTATTTTGTTAATTCTACAGTCTATTAATTTCTCCCTACAGTGTAAGCCCCAAGTATGTAGGGGTCTTGATAGATTCAAGCAGTTGTTTCCTAGATAAATCATTGGCTGATAATTGAACAAATGTCTGTTAGTAGTGAAGAGGCATATGTCTTCTCATTTCCATTGAAGTTTTAGTAACATTAAAAAATTATTTTATGCTCCTTTGCGGAAAGCTGGATTGTCCCCAAGGTAGCAATGAGGAAATTTTCCAATTTTATGTAGATCCAAATCATGGTCCCAAATCACCACATCATCGGTAAATATGCCTATTTTGACAAGGGGAAGCTCTTTTCTGCATACCAGCCATAATTGACGAAAAGAGGGTGGAACTTAGTACTGATCCCTTGATAAGTTCTAAGAATTCCGGACAAGCTCTTTCGGCATTTCACTCGAAAATAATTAATTGTTCTAAAATTCAGAGCATGACGTCTGATATCAGACTCAGAAAAGCATTTCAACCAATAGCTTATTTCTCCAAACTTTATCGAAAGCCTTATTGAGATCGAAAAAAAACAGCTATAATATGTCTAGTAGGCTTCATACTGAGGACATTCCTAACATTTTTGACCAAGTAGAGTGTTTAGTCGATTGTACTGTGTTTACTACGGAACCCGTAGTAAACACAGTACAGACAGCAAGTTATGATACATAAGATGAAATTTCTTAATTTTCATCTTATGTATCCTAATTTCAATATGAAAATTTCTTAACAAACAAATAATAATAAAATTTCTTAAAAAGACATAGAGAGTTTTATGAAAACTGTTTCTGTAGAAGAATTATGTAATTAAACCTAATTCTTCATGTGATTCCTGTAGACAAAACTTCCAGCAGAAAGCATTCACCGTAATTTAAAAATTTTAGTAAACAAAGCTCCATAGGTTTATGTGCAAAATTCTCAGAAATATACTCTGTTAAAAAGGTTTAAAGGTCCAGCCACAAATTTAAAAACAACTATTATTTTACCCTTTGTGGAATTATTAATTATCAAAGTAAGCAGTTTTTTTAATACTTACTTTCTAAACAAGGTGAGAGATAATAAGAGAGATTTCCTCAATAATAGATACTTGAAATTGATCTAAGTAATGCGTTCATTGTCAAATACACTCGTAAAATTTTAACCAAAGGGTATAAATCTTTGTTTTATTTAACTTATGAAACAACTAAAGTTCTTCTTTGGCACATTAAAATTTATTTAAGGAAACTCTTACCTTAATAGTTTTCATAAAATTTTCTGTCTAATTTTGAAATCATTTATATCCACATTAGTCGAAATTGTAAGCATCCGAAACGTAAACTGAAATAATAAAAATAACGCTAAACTGAAATAATAAAAATAACGCTTTGAATTTCCATATACAGAGTGTTTGAAAATGCAGAAAATATGAAATAAAGTACAGAATTTTATGAGAACAGTTCAATAGTTAATTTCAGTGGTGAAATTAAACTTAACTGAGTTCGAGGGCATACTGCGATATATACAGTGTGTCCCATCAAGACCGCCCAAACTCTGCACAGCCAGATTATTGGCTTGGACTACATAAAAAATTTGTCTAAAGAACTGTACCTGTACGACCCGCAGTTTTTGAGACATGAGGGAAAGAAAAGTATGACGCCATATCCAGTGGAAACTGCAACGTGTGTAGTCAGCCACTGCATGGCACGCGCATGAATGCCTTGATATGCGCGGTGGACATTTTGAAAATCTTTCTTTGTAAACACATGCAAATATCGATGCTTACGTTTCCAATAAAGTTTTTTTCCATCTTGCGTTGGTTATGACGTCATACTTTTTTTCCGCATTTATCTTGAAAACTGTGTGTCGTGCAGGTATACTTTTACAGCGATTTTCTATAAATTCAAAGCGAGGGATTTGGCTGTGCAGAGTTCGTTCAGTCTTGATGCGACTCCCTGTAGACATGAACCAGCAGATTAAGCGGCGAAATTTAAAATTACCAAAATTATGTTACTATTTCTGCAACTATCATTAAATGTATGGAAAAAAGTGGTTTGGGGCAAAATTTCTGAATGATAGAAATTAGTCAGATATTAAAAGAAAGACTTTTGATATTCTGTCGTAGGTTTCTCATTCAAGGACATGAATAGATTATATCAATTTATTCAACAAGCTTCAGTGCATAGAAAGTTTTTGATTTTTTAAAAACAAAATCTACAAAATGATCAAGGTTTGTTTTTTTACGTATTTGTATCTGCTTATCACAGACGCGCTGCTAGATTTTTAGTATCAACTGTCCACATTTTGAGTGCCTTCCTTCTTGATGTCATTTGATAATATCTAAGTGCTTGTTAAGAATGTGTGATTATGTTGAAGTTTAAATTACAAATGCATTAAACTTTAAATTATGAGAAATCACTTATTTCCTAAGAGTTTTTCTTGCATTTTTTTCGATTTTCATACTTCATTTTGACTCAGTTAACTGAAAATGAAACTGTAATTTTAGTAGCAAAAGCATATTTTTATTAATATCTCATGCTGTCATATACATTTATGAAAATTTATCTATCATATACATTTATGAAAAATGCAAATGGAATTTTTATTAGAATTTAAGGATAACTTACTAATTCTTATTGGTGGAGTTATAGAAATAATTGTATCATCTCACAGATTGGATAAGTAAAATGCTATTACAAATGGCAGGATCAGAAACATTCATTACATACAAAAATATGGACAGAAACCACTTTTGAGAAAGTTTAATATTATTTGAAATTTATGAATATGTATTTACTATACAGTCCTTAATTACGAATTTAAATTAGATTTATGAAGAACCTTGTTTAGCTATAGACAGCAATTGAACTTGGGTTATACGATTCCTGTATCTGAAAAATCAATTTCATAGCAAGTAACGGCGATATTAAAGATTCTCTTTTTTTCGGGAAAAAGTTCAGCCTTGCTTTTGGATACTGGACATGTCATTGTAGTTAATATAATACAGATTAAAACTATATTTTAACTGAAATTGTATTATATTATGGAATGTTGCTGAAGTGGGGACCTCCCACCTCAAGGAATGTGACTTCTCTAGTAGGGAAGAAGACAATTCCAACTTTCTCAAACTGAGCGATTCCACAGTTTACTGACTCCTTTATTATGTTTAGAATTATCCTTTTTACTTCCGTGTACCTAGTAAGGGAAATAATGTAATAGCGAAAAATTTTGGGAATCATGTTTCAACGAAAATATCCATTTTGAACGTTCCCTAATCCATTTAGACGGGTTCTTTTGAGTGACGTCTGCACGTAAGAACATAATAAAGGACTGCTTTTTCCAGAATAGAGTCTAAAATTGATTTAAAGTGGATTCAAAAGGGATTTTTCCGTAAAGTCTTTCCGTATATATGTATCTCACGTAACTCAAAAACGATTAGCCGTAGAATGTTGAAATTTTGTATATGGGACTACTATAACATCTAGTTGTGCACCTCCCTTTTTCATCGTAATCGATAATACCAAACGTTCATATATATAGAGAGATATATAGATAGATAGAGATACTTAACTCCTTACTCGGCTTAAAAATCCTTAACTCCCCTTTCTTTTTTATATCGGTGGTCGTAGTATCGTTGGTGTACTTCCAAATACAGAAGTGTTTTAAATAACAAAAATTTTCATATTTTAGCAATGTCAAATTTAAAAATAAATTAATTTTCAACAAATAAAAAATGTAACTTTAAATGCGATCATAGCGCATTGACTTCTAAAGACAGGCATTTTACAGTGATGGTATATATGAGTTTGTATGATGTTGGGGAAAGATTATCCATTATAATGATTATTATTTTTATGAATACATACCTATGTGTATTAAAAATGAATGACAGGAAAGAAACTGAACTAACTTTAGGGAATTTTCATTTGTATATTTGTGAAAAAAAAAAGATATATGCTATCATTGATATTTATTAAAGGACTATGCTGAAAAGTCAAAAATACTAATGCAAGAATCTCACCGAGCGGTAAAGTCTCTAAATACTAGAGTTTTGGTCCGGGATTCAAATCTTGGCGAACGGGCTGGCTGCTTGGTCATTTTCGAGGTTTCCTCTATGTGTAACGTGTGTAAAGCAGAATGCAACTGTCCTACGCTTAAAGGCAGAAAGCCCTCGAGTGCTTTGCCATAATTAAATAAATCAGTCCAAACCGTATTTGAAAGTAATCATTTGTGTTCTACACTTAAAAATAGTACTTTGTTTTCAATATATATCCCCTTTTCATACAAGACGGCAGCTGTGTTTGAGGTATTTCCATAGATTCAGAAATTGTGTGTATCTCTAAAACTAAGGGATTGTGAGGGCTGCGGAACCAGGAGAGACTATAAAAACTAAATGCCCGGTGTCCAAGTCTATATATCGAGGGCGGAAGTTCTGCTCTCAAGGGTCCAAGGGAGGGTGTTGAAGTATGCACAAGACCAAAGGGGGATAGGGAAAAGCCAATCCAAGATCGCAACGAAACAATCAGCGGCTGATCGAACACAGACGGCCATCTGTAAGAGAATTTATGGGCTCACGTGTCCTAGGAGTTTAATGGCAAATAAGAATAGGGATGGAGAGAGAAAGAAAAGCGTATAAAATCTGGTCAAGTCTTTTTCTTTAAAATTAAACACCGCATTTTGACAGTTAAGAAGTTTTGAAAACGTTTCGAAGATAATTAAGCTTTTGCTATAATTTATATATTTCTAGTCGCTAAATCATAATTTTACGGGACAAGTTTTGTTAAATATTCCCTGAAATAAAGTAACATATATTTTATCGGCGATCTCTCACATGGAGCCTAAAAGTATTATTATTCGCATTGATTGAGCTTTAGCATCTTTTCTTTCTAGCTCCCAATATTCGTAGTTACCTCATTTGTAGCTCTTGTAATTTTGTTTAAATGCAGCGAACCATCTCGAAGGCGATATATACATAATAAATTTAGGATATATATGTGTGTGTATGTGTTAGCATTTAAGATGCGATCAAAGATACAAATACTTTAATCATGACCGAAGGTTTTAAATGGTGATGGTTTGTAGGATACCTTGTTGCGCAGTTGCAGTTGACCGCAGCCGTGGCTAGAGTTTAACATTCTTTCTGTACAAAAGTATTGAAACATATTGTGATTCACACATCATATATAAATATAAATTATAATTTAAATTAGCAGTAGCCTTTTAATGTATTTTCCCTGTATATTCTAAAAATTTCTATATTGTATATTCTGATCTTTTTCTACATATTGTCATTTCGAGACTAATCCATGTAATATAATTTTCACATAACGCTTGTGACGAAAATGGAACTAAAATAGCCAATGATAATTTTATAGCATTATTAATTATCCAATCAAATGCACTGAAATCGAAATTAATCCGTTCTTTATTAAGATTTTATCCTAAACACAAATCACTTGTTTCCCTTCTTTGTCCTACCTAACTCCTGCTGCGCTGCTTGCTTCTTATTGCAAAGATATTAAAAATGGAACTTTTCTGGTACAAAATTCAAATAAGTGTGAGAACGAACAAAGAATTAAGTTTGCTATGACAACTAATTTTATTTTATTCTGCATCCATAGGAAACATCGCTTTTGATCTATACAGTATGCAGAAGTGAATGAATCAATGCTTCCAAAAATTAATTCAGCATAATATTTATATTAAAAACCGATTTGATAGTGTTTTCAAAGACACAGTGTGCGAACGTTCCAAATCATCTCAACTGGTCATTCCCAATGCTTTTAAAATAGTTAATGTGCTTGTGCGTTAAATTTGTGTTCACTTCTTCTCTTCCTCATTTATGTTATGTTCGTGAATCGAAAAACTTAAACGGTTTTCAGCAAATTTTATACCTAATAGAACTTTGTAATTATTTTCTTTTACTCATAATATGTTAAATTACAGTCACTTCACAGAAATAAAACTTAAATAATACTGTGGATTTTAAACTTTTACATCAAGTGTTTTATAAACAAAGTAAGGTTCTAACTAGTGCAGCTAGAAATACTTTGTATTACCCTCATCTAAAAAAATGCTAGTAGGTAAAGTACTTTGAAATTTAGATATTTTCTTATTATATAGAATTTTTAAAATGTTGCTATTCATTTTGGATCAACATCTTCAATATTTACGCAACCAACTTTCCTGCATCATTAGATCTAAGTCTGCTACATTACACAATGTTGCACTAAGTCAAGCAAAAGTGTATCAATGAAAATTTTTTCTATTCAAAATAAAAACGATGTTTTACTTTCAACTCAGTTGTGATTTTGGCTCCAGTCAGATCTATGCATACATAGATAGATGTAGATATTTGCATAGCTATTAAAAGGAACAGTAACAAAAAAAGCGATACCAATTTTTTGTCAAATATTTACTAGAATTTATTTTTAATTCAGAATAGTTGCAGCTTATTTGCAATTAATTGCAAATTTAAACTTAATCTTATTTGCATTATTATTTAATTAATCTTATTTGCAATTAATTGAGAATAGTTGCAGTCAATTTTGCAAAGTTTCCACCTTGCAAAATTGTCAGGAACACAGATATGTATTATGCTACTGTGATTTCTCCTCTAGAAAGTTGGCATATTACTTTGATATTCAAACCATTAAAAGCACATTCTATTTTAACTTTGTGGACTGAATAGTGAGAATTTCTTGGCGTCTTTAAAAGAATTAGGAGAGTTCCGATTTGAGGAGGGAAGAAGAAGTGTGAAGGGAATACAACGATAATTAACATTCTTTGCCGTGTACAATCATGAAGAGATGAGAAGACACACATCATTCTTACTTCACTTATTTAGTTATGATTTGTGCCTTCCATATTTAACCTATTATAGTATTGTACTTCGGAGCTTCTTTCTTTTTTTTTTCTTTTTTTTTTTTTTTGCAGTATTTGATTTAAAGTTTTCTTACATATTGTTTCAATTTTGCTATGATGCTTGAATACCAAATGGCTTATTTGATAATTTGTTTATTTATTTTTCGTTTATAGCTTTTTTTTAACCTTATTTGGAATATTTTTGCGTGCTTTGCATGAGAAAGGATCATTATATTAAATAATTATATTAAATAATAGCTGATACCAGCCCGCTTTGCTGAGCATACTTTCTATTTGAATGTGAACCTAGACTTCTTATATGGACGTAATTACATTAATTCTAATTTCAAATTGATAATTAATGTAATTTTTTTAAAATTTAAAGTCGGAAGATATAGTGCCAGTCAGTGAATCTCTCATACACAGATATTCTCATCACCCATGAGGTACTGTGTATTGGGATGCGTCCCCATTATTTAACGTGGCGGGATCTCCAGTAGGACTACACCACGAAAAATTGGCAACGTAAAACTAAGGCTTATATATATTTAACTGTAAGTTTCATGAAAATAAATGTTATTATCTTTGTTATCAAATTTTTTAATCAATTATAATTATTTGTCCTTGATTTTTTACGTATGGCAATTTTTATAAATAACAACATTTTTATTTTTCATCACGATACTTTATTTCTCTTAATAATATTATTTATTTTCATGAAACTTATGATAACAGTTAAATATAAATGTTATTATTAAACTTAGCATTTAAATGTCGTTTGTATTCATTGGTTAGATGCAAGTTATTTACCGATTTTATAATTTTAAAGGAA
Organism: Stegodyphus dumicola; assembly: GCF_044657685.1. Lineage (NCBI taxonomy): Eukaryota > Metazoa > Arthropoda > Arachnida > Araneae > Eresidae > Stegodyphus > Stegodyphus dumicola. Next base: position 229,279,210 of record NC_140768.1, on the reverse strand, counting down.
AATGAATTCATTGGCAACATTGTATTTCATATCTGTTTTGGCATTAATAAGAGATAATTCTGAACTTGGATTTGAATTCCAAATCCTCACGGACTGGAGGAAACGGCGTTCGCCAAAGTCCGCATCTCCTTTGTTCTTGCTTAAAAGGAAGATTGCTAAAGATTGCTAAAACCAAATGTATGAGAACTTCTTTGTACAACAAAAATACATTTTAGACACGATTTACGTAAAATCCGTTCTTAGTGCGCATCTACATCGTGGAATGAGTAACTATGGAAAATTTCAAATTAATCGGGTGTATAGTTTTGGAGATCTCGTGATGAGTCAGTGGTATTTCGCTTATATATATATAGAGAGAGATTATCACATTTCATTTAACCTATGAATTTTAAGTACGTATAAATAATGTGCGTGTGTGTCTAATTGTAAAATTAAATTTCAGTTTCATTTTTTTAAGCTGTCATATTTCTCTTCATCCCCTAAACATTGTAATTTGTAATTAATACTTTTGTTGTGTCGGCCATAAATTAGCACTTTCATGTGTCATTTAGATAACGTCATATCTTACTGGGATATATGCTTGCGTAACAGAGAAAAGGGGAAAGTGGTATTAATATCAAATTTTTAATAACCAGCGATAATAAAACAATAACTTACATATCTCTTACTAAAAATCAAATAAATTCGTCGTTTTGAATTTATCTCCCTTAAGGATACGCTTTCTCTTTTGTTTCTCTGATTGCTTAAAAACATGCAGAATATGTACTTTACGTTTTCAGATGCCGTCCAGACGGAAAAGTGTTTAGCGACGTTGACTGCTGTACCAAAGTGCCCGGGTTAGAAATCCGGAGAAGGCATGGATGTTTGTAAATTTATAGTATCTGTGCGGCGTGGGCAGAGCGAAAAGTCCTCACGAGAGATTGCCGCTTGGGGAAGGGGGGATAGGATTGTCACCTGCAAGGTGCTCAAGACTCTAGCCAAGGACAGACACAGTCTTGTGCTCCTTGCCGCAGTAATAATTCTTGGACTTGTTCTGATTCAGACAAATGAGATTAGTAACAACAACAGCAACGTTTTCAGATAAAGGTCTCCGTCTGGCATTTGTTTTACCGTGGCAGCACGAACTGATGTGACATTATAAAATGCGTATTCAGTATATGAGATGAATTATACTAGAAACTAAAGGCCATATTTAATACGCTGAAGTGCAAAACCACCCATGGAATTTTCTAACTAATGCAGCTATCTAACATGTAGCTATTTGTCTGTCTAACTATGTTTGTGTATATGCATGCATGCACTTACGTATGTATGTATATAAAGATTAAATAAATCAAATTAATTATTTAATACCAGTCTAAAGTAAATCAAAACATGCGTGAATTCCTCTGTGATAACAGACCGACTTTGAGAATTTTGAGGGTATACCCAGTTTCAGAAATTTTAGTAGAAGACGTCATTTTAAAGCAAGTGAAGAGGCCTTGTCAGTGATCTGAGATTCAGACATAACTAAATAAGCATACAAAGGCAACAACGGAGGCATAAAATCATTTCGAATAGAAGATTATTGGTGCAGATAGAATATTTTGTCTTGATGCAACTCGACAGCTTTCCTTCAGCCTATGAGCTTAATTCTGATGCGCGATGAAAGACATTTGCTATGCTCAACCTGCTCTCAACAAAAAACGATCAACAAACTCCCATAAGCTGTCACTATATTGCAAACATTCTATTTTCTATGGCACTTTGCTCTATGATGCTGTCATATTAAACTGCATTCAGCGTTTTGCCCTTTTTTCACACGGCATTTGCCCCACATATTCCCCCGTGCACGAAACTCCGTCGGAAACAGGGATCACAGCCAAATATAAATACGTTTTTGAATGGCCGATAGCGAAGTCAATGTATCGGAATTTATTTCCGCATTCAGTCACAGTTAAACGCGTCTAAAATGCCGATAAACTTTCGCCATTTTAAACCACTTCACTTCACTTTTATCGAGCCCTCCTGTCGTCGGAATAAAATTGATATCGTAAGAAGAAGAAGCAAATAAACTAAAAACGCGACACGAAAAAAATACAGAAGAAATAACACACTACTACTTCTACTTCGGCATAAAAGAACGGAACAAGCAGACTACAATGGCGGACTGGCAATAAAAAACTCTTCTATCTCCGTAAAGCTTTTGAAAGTCAGGTTAAACAAGATGTTCTGTCAGTGCACGTTTCACTTTGATAGAGCACCAGCCAGCGCTGATTTGCATGTGGTTGAGCATATGCAAGCCGGGTCTCGGAACCTGCAATGATTGATGGGATTTTTCCTTAACCCTAGACGTCTCAAGCAGAAAAGACCGCCATTGTGCAGTCGCGGTTTGTCCGGTAGATGGCGCTGGGCGGAGATAAGGCGGGAAAGGGGCCACTTTTGCCCAGAAATGCTTTTATAAGTCAGGTTATGCTAGAGAAATGGAAGGTTACTGAAAATATCAAATATTTTCGGAACCACTCAAAGTTTCTTTTGTAAGCTCAATTTGTAATATAGTTGCCTCGAGGTAAATTTAAAACCATAGGAAACTAATGTATCTTTCTCAATAGCCAACATTTTCTTCCTTTTAAAAGAACGCTATAACTGAAACTGAACATGAAATTTCAGATGTGAAAAAGGATAGAAAGTCGTAGTAAATATAAAAGTTTCCGATTTACTTGTATTAAGGATTCAGGATAAATGCAAGAAAAAGTATTTCTTACCTTTGAAATTTAATGGGAGTGATAATAATCCTTCAACGAAATCAGCAGATGGTAATCACATTTTTTTTTTTTGAAATTTTTGAACACGTGTAACATACTCGTACTTAATATAAAGCAGACAATAACTACCCCTATGAGCGAAAGTCCCAATAATACGCTATCGAAATATTCTTTTCCCCCTGTTCATTATAATAAAATCCATACTTTTAAATTTTTAACACTTTTATCCATTGCATAGTAATTATAAAATTCTGTGTCTAGATTACTAAAATATTATGCATATATGTCGATTGGAATGCATACTAACACAGAAGGCTATTTGATATACAGCAGTCCGAACGTGAGCTATTAAACATATCTCATAATAAAACTTTGAATAAAATTACCAGTGGGAGACTTTTGATACTTATTTAAAAGAATTTTAAATCTAGATATTAATTATCTATTACATAAATTTTAAATGGGTAAATTGTATAGCTGTTGCAATCAGTAAAATAAATTCAAGATTCCTACCTTGTAAAATTATCTAATAAACTTCCAAATGAAATTTGAATATCGAAGCACAAAACAGAGCAAATTTCTTACAAAATCGTATAATAAGGAGATAATCAAAAAATAAGAATTTGCAAGTGGAAAACATTTCTTAATCAAACATTAAGAAGTTGCACGCGGAAAACATTACTTATTTTTTTTTTTCAAAATAATGTAACGAATTTTATTAAAAAAAGGGTATTTCAAATCTAGAATATTTATAAAGTCTTATTTCGATGTTTCCAAAACAGAACAAAAGAAATTAATAAATAGTTAAACGTTTAAAAAACTCATATCATAAATTATTTAAAGTCAAGATACATTGGTCATCCCCTATGTCAGCTTGAACTGTTAAAATATTTAAAAAAAATAATTAAAATTACTGTCTACGGGAACATTTCACTGCCGATGGAAAGTGTGAAAAATCATTTGAGTGGCACAGATATTTAAAGAAGTTAGAATCGATCAAAAAAAAAAAAAATTATCAAAATCATGTTACAATAAATGGAATTCTTGGCATTTAAAGCAATGCTGTAGACGTTACACATGCGGAAAATCGGAAAATAATAATAATAATAATAATAATAAAAGCAGTTAGATCTTTTGTCTGGGATAAACCCCAGACCGAATTCTCAACATTCAGCTATCATAACCTGGAGTAATTGGTATTTGTGCCACGTTATTTTTATTTGTTTTTATATTTTCTAGTTTAATCAGACTTACGATTAATGACTTAGCTGTGTTCCTAACCATTATTAACAAGAAAACCTGCATTCCGTTCTCTTTACTAGAAGAAGTTAACAATTAGTCTTTTCAAATCCTTAGAAAGGAAGAAATACGAAAGACAACTTTGATAAAACAAGTTCTGATACACTATTTCAGTTTTTTTACTATCTTCTGTACCTAATGAATTATTTTAGAAATATTATGCTGAAAAAAACTTTTTGTTCACTCACTCTCCATTTAGGCCCACAAGCTGCCGAGCGGTAAAAACGCTGAACACTGGGAGTTCGATCCGAAGTTCGAATTCCTGCGAACGGGCTGGCTGCATGGGCGTTTCCGTGGTTTTCCACATGTGTAACGTGTATACGAGCCAGTTTCCCTTAGAAAGTCCTCCACGAAAGCATCCCTCCTTTTAGGCAGATAGCCCTCGTGTGCTTTGCTATAATTAAATAATCCAATCCAATCCAGTCTCCAGTTACAAAACTATTCACATTAACCGTTTTTGTATATAACATCATGCACAACACGTAATGATGGAAGAAAAGGATAAACAACTTCTACGAAACACTCACTTCCAAGAAAACACTTATAAAATTTAACTTTTGAGTAGCTTCATAGCGAAGAACTTTAAATTTTTCGAAACTTGAAACGGAAAAGAGGTAGCGAAATACTAATAAAAATCTTTCAACTCGTATTTGACTTTACGGTACATATATTACAACACATCAGACTTCAGATCAAACTTCAGATCGTTTAATAGTCCTTTGGGAGTAATCTGAGGCTGAAACGCAGCACTAGACTTACATATAAGACTTAATCCAGAATCAGTGGGAATAAGTATACCCAACTGGAGACTTAAAAAATATATATATATATATAATTTCAACTTTTTATTTTATTCAATATATTAAAACATTTATATTAAAAGTTATAAGCCTTTATATTAAGAAGACGAGGAATTTATTTTAAATAATACGCATATTAGCATAAGTTGGTTATGTGTTACTGATGCCTTCAAAAATCGTTTTCTTTTAAAATCAATTTCAGTCTGAAATCTGAATGCTCAAGAATATTTTGCCAAAAAAGAAATTAAATTTTTTTAGAAGTTCTACTTCCATAGTTTTCAAAAGAATCTAAAATCATATTAAATGCCACGCATATTTTTGAACAAATTTCATCTTCTGATGCACGATTCATTGCAAGATGAATGCCAGCTGTCCTGTAAGAAGGCGACATGAGAATTTACAAATTTAAAAGACAGCCAGTAAATGTTAGCCTGCAAAATTTAAAGGATTTCATATTGATTCAAAATTTGAAATTAGGTGCTTATGTAAACCTCTTTAATTTTTTTTGCCTTTACCACGTTACACTACCTCATTATCTATCATCGACGCGTTCTTTCAAGTAGTTGATTCCAAGAATGTTGCCAATCAACTCGAAGTAAGATCTTTGTTTTACTTCTCGAGCTACGGCTGTAGTTCTAAACAAACTAAGCGATCAAAAGAGAATAAGTGAACTGCTTAATAATTTAAATCTTCACTTTATTTTCAATAATATACATAATTAGTGCAAATTTAAACACAAGTTGAAGCTACGATGCATTAATTTTATTATTTTTCCGAACATTTGGGACATTATTATAATTAATTAAAAGAGTTCATTTTTGTTAGTGTTATAAATTTTAATAATACATATATTTCATATAATTCGTATTATATCAAAATTTTGTTTCATAAATATTTACATTTTAATATACTATTAAATAAAAGACGTTTATAGCATCATGTGTAATTCAAAATTTTATTGAATAGTTTTTATCCGATGCGTATCATTCTGTTTGTCTTTTTATTTAGATTAAAATATAAACTTTAATTAATTTGATGTATAACATTAATTAAGCCCCAAATGGTACGGTCATTTACAGCTACGGTCCCAGTGGCTTGTTATTGAACTCTAATTAACTGAATCTGTCATTTACAGAGAATGTTTTAGTCATTTAAAAATTCTTTGGCGAAAAGCACTTAAGATGTCAATAATTGTGGGGCAAAAGATTCCCAAATATAAGTTTAATGAAGTTTAACAAGTTTTATTCCCAAGAAAAAGCAAATAGATATCCCTGACACTCATTCCGCATTTTGCATTCCATTTTGGAAATTAAACAAGAAAGTGTATTGTGTACAAGAGCAATCCCAAATATCCGGAATAAATACGAATGATAGATCATTCGAGTATTCCAAAACTAATTTTATTTATTTATTTATTAGCCCATAAGGAGTATTAGCCTCGAAACGCGATTTTTGTTATTTCACTTTGATGTACTGTTTAACTTTTCATTCGAGTCTGATCCTATTGGAAAAACTTTATCTTCCAGATTTAATCTTCCAGATGCTTATTATAAGAAATCAAGCTGTTTAAAAGCAATAGCTACAGCTCTTAAGAATATTATTTTTTTACTTTTGAGTCTGACTTATTAAAATAAAAGTGCATTTATTCCGTTATATATCTAAATAATATAATATAAACATGAAATATTTTTTTTAAAAATGCGCTATATATTTTTTCATTTCTCAAATATATATAAGATATTTAAATTTCCTCTGTTAGTCTAAATCTATATTCATCAAGTATCCTATAAAATGTTCCATTATTTCACCTGGGCTCCGTGTATTGATACTCTATGCTGACGAATCATATTAAACTTTAAAAGAACTTTTTGGGGCGAAGGTTAAAATCTGAAACTTTTCAGATTTTTTTTTCTTTTACCCCCTTTCTTTTTTGTTATATTTAGTATGTCGATAGAATTTTCGTACAAGCATTTTATAAATTATCAAAATCTAAAAATGCATTGTTAACATTCTTCTGAAGTTTAATTACTTTTAAGTAACCACTTGGTAATCGTAATAGAAAGGTTAAACAGCAAATATTTTTCGTTTCTAATTACTGAAAATAACATTACAATTTCATTGTGAATGAATACGGAAGCCTGCTGAGTTTTCTTATTTTGTTTAGTAGCTCAAATGCATTTATTTCTCTGCAATTAAAACAGATTATTATACTCTTTTTTATTTATCATACCTTATTTATGAGAAATTTACTTTAATTTAGAACAGATCGTAAGCATGCTGCGGAAATCCTTTCATTAGAATTGCTCCATTGAATTAATATTTATAAATATAGAAATTAAATAAAAATTTAATATTTTGCATTTAGTCTTGCATTTTACTAGACAAATGTACGCAATTGAGAAAAAATAAATAAATTTCGATGACACAGAAGCAATGATTAATCTGTCAAGCGATTGCACTTTCCAAATATTAAAGCAAGACTGCATATTAAATGAAGATGTACGTTTCTGTAATAAGTTTACATTTATCGTTACATTATTTATTACTATTTTAAAACATTATTTCCTTTTAAATAAACATATGCAGATAAAAAAAATATTCCTTTTTTCGTCATAGATTCTTGGAATACGAGTGAAAACAAAAAAATATAAACATGTGATTCATTTAAGTAAAGCTGAATAAATATACGAAATAGGAAACATTTTATGCGAAATTTTTTGAATAGCAAAAAGGATACATAATAGCGATACACATTTCTGATTGCGGAAATGAAATAAACTAAAAATATTTCCTCTCCCCATTAAAATGAAACCGCTATAAAATAAATAAATAAAAAATGGAATTAATAGAAAAAAGTTAAAAGAAACATTTCAAGAAATGAAATGAAAAACGGAGAAATGAAAGAAATGCAATTTTCAAACTCACTCTCATTTGTCCATGGTAAAGTAATAGAAAAAAAAAAAAAAAATAGAAAAAAAGAGTGGGGGGTGAGGCAAGACTGAGATTGGAGGGAAGATGAAACGACGTTATTTAAAGAAAAGTCGGAAGCGGTGAGAGGGAAAGTGGGAGGGAGGAGGCGCAACAGCGAATGAAATACCGTCAGAAATGTAAAAAAGAGAGAACTAGAATAATAAAAGAAAAAAAAAACTTCAATGGCCGTCCCCAGATGTCGCGCGGGTAGCCCCACTCGAGACTGTTGCCATCGATTGACCAGTAATTGTTCTTCTTCAGGGTAAAGGGGTCCAGGAGATTAAAGAACATGCAAAATAAGCCTTGGGGTAGAGTATGAAATCTGCTTCCATCTAGAATATTCAAGGAAATTCTGCCTTTTCTCTTTCCCTTTTGTAGGAAGAAAAGACCATTAAGCTTTATCGTGTTTCATAATGGTTTCCCATGCCCTCTGTACTAAATCATCTTACTTACTTACTTGACATCTACATTTTTTTAGTTCTTTTACTTTAGCCAGAAGGTTTTTAAGCTTCATTTCAGTTACTTATGATCAAATGCTTTTTAAAAGCAGTTGTTTATACTAAATGTTCTTAGCAAACATTTTTTTTTATTAATGGTTGGAAGTTTCTTTTAAGATGAAAAATTGATTCATATTTTTTTTATTATTATTTTTGAGGTAATTTTTTTATTCTTTCTTGTTATTAAATGTTTGTTTGAAAGACTGTTTTTTCGTTCCAGTGACGCGAATTTGAAAACATCAGTTATACTATTTTTAACCAATTTCAAAGAATTATTTCTTTGAGATAATTCTCTGAAATTCTTTTCGGATTTATAGTGACTGAGTAAATATTACTGAAATGTAAAGGGCTTAAAATATTGATTTTTCACGCATTTAGCTATCCCGTTTCTTACATGTTTTTAGAAAAAAAATGTAAAATATTTTAATATATGCTTGTCGTATGTCATGTGCGGTTATTAAAAAGAAACTGTTTAACATTATGCATTGTTAAATAATTTCTTTTTTATAAAGGCTAAAGTTTGTAAATTTAAAATAAAAGTAAATAGTAAATCTCGCTATATCTTATCTATATGAAAATTAATGAATTTCATAACTGGTAATTATAAATTAATAAAATCAGGATGTGTGCAAGGTAAAAGAAACGTTGATAAGATAAAGTATTAACTTTAATTTCCGATAGTCTCTAATTTGGTTATTTACTCTTTTCATTCTAAAAGTAGCACATGTAACAATAAATCACTCTAAATTGTGTCATTTTAAAATTAATTCTACTCACATGATTCTTATATCTCTAATGACGCAGCTACTTATATAACGCTTCGACAATAATGATGCAAAATTTTTTAGCTTTCAACAAACGATAAGTATGAAGCTAAAATGAAATCATCTGAACCGAGGTTTCATCTTCAAACATTTCACATTTGCTTCTCTGTTTCATCGCCTTACTTTGTTTTCTACTCTTTTTCTTACATCTTTCAAAAATGTGAAATTTCATCAAAGAATAGATGCGCTTTTGGGTCAGTTTATCCGTGTCTGGATAAAAAAAAATCTGTTATCAGCAATGAAAAGTATTCAAGCTTCCAGGATTGCAGGTATGGATATAGCACATTTTAGGCTTAACTACTAAACAGATCGAATATATTTTTTCATTTCTAAACGTTTATTGGCTCTAATATATTTAAATTTAAAAAATATTATTGCTCTTATATTTTTGCTATAAATTTGAAAGTTTTACACTGCTTGCTTCGGCCTGACAGATAAAGACACTGATTTTTTATGATTATCATTCTAGATTATTCTAAATTTTAAACTTTAGTTTGTGTCTTTATTGGTTCAAAAACGGGTTTATTTTATTTACTTCTTTAGTTGCACTAACGCCCTGATGACGATGCAACGAAAGATGTAAATTTCTTATTTCATTTTTAGTTTTGACATGTTACACCCCTACTGCGGTACCGAAGGGCCCGGGCTCGAATCTCGGAGAAAATATGGATGTTTGCAAATGTATAGTGTCCGTGCGGCATAGGGGCACTCTAAATATGCGGCGAGCTGAAAGTCCATTCGTGTGGTTTGGTGCAAGGGAAGAGAACAAGACCACGGGGGCAACCCCCCAGGATGCTCTCCTTCAAAACTGGGGTGGAAAAATAGAAGTCAAACCTCTCTTTGGATAGGCTCTGGCAACCATTCTTCCATGTAATATGGACACGACAACAACAACAACGCGTCACACCCCCCCTTTTTTAAGTATGTTTCTTACATTTAGTTTTTTTTTAATATTTTTATTTCGAATTTTGTATTATATATGTATGTAATAAATTCAGGAGAAGAAATTTGTATGGCGTAGAAGGGCTGATCCATAATGACTAAGAAATTAATAATAAGGCGAATGCAGATTAAATCTTCCGTTTTATTTTCAGCAACATGTTACGGCTACACAGAAGTCGGCACATTGAATAATGTGACTGATCCAAAAGACTTACATTTTTGATAACTTTGTAGCAAGAAAGCAGCAGCAGACAGACAGCAGTCTAGCTAGGCCGGTTTTATATAGTTTCCCTACGGGCGCCGATAAATTTTGAGTACCTTCCATTTCTCGGAATTGCCGGAAATCCTGTATAGTTACACATAAGGGCAGGATACGGTTACAGTTACATATAGGGATCATTTACAGTTATACAGGGACCAGACCAATAGTCACTAAATTTCGCGACAAAAATTAGTCGCCAAAACTATAGTCACCTTGGCAATTTCTTGCCAATTTAGCAAGATAGCCATTTATATCAAAGTTAAATAGGCGTGCCCCTGTAATCTTTATTTCCGACCTAAATTCGCTTTTCTTGTAACCGCTCATATTATATTATACAAAATTCGTAATAATATTATTAAATCATTCATTCTATTTCTTCATTTAAATTAATTTACATCATTCATATCGATTACTCTTCATTCAATTTCGAGTTTTATGTTAACATCGTCCGTGTTCGTAAATTCCAGTACACTGCCTTTACAGCAATTAACTTTAGATAAAACTGATCTGTTAGTCATTAATATTCCTTTCAAGAGACTTTATCAATAAATAAATTATTTAATTTCTTCACATCTGTTAAGCGATGTTGAACATTATTGGGCATATTTCAGGCAGTTTTCGACACTCCGTTTACCGTGTTTCGATTCGAAACGAAATTATGCAGCAGAATGCTGAATTATTTGTATGACCTACATGTTCCGTTGCGTAAATATTATGTAAATTTATTAAAAATTTACATATTTTGCTTAATATACTTCTGTATATTAAATATCCATTATTTAATTAATATTGGGATGTCTAGCATGATTAGTTTCTCAAATATAACTTAAAAAATGATTCTGCTGTTAAGAAGGATCAAATTTTATTACATTTCTAGAATTCTAAGTAATTAAGGCGGAAAAACATGTTTCTGATCCGGATCAGCTTTCGACTTCACGCGAAGAAATCTGACAAAGCACGCGAAGGAAGGTTGACTTGAATTAACGCCTGAAATGAAGAGTGACTCTGTCTACATACCGAAGGCCGAGGGTTCGAATACTAATTAGAAAGAAAAATACAATTAGTGCCGCTTTATACAACTAGTTTGACGGTATAATGCGACTTTGAAAGTTTAGTAGTTATACCTCTCATTTTATCATAAGCTGTAGTACCCTTAACATAGTATGATCACTAAACGCATTACGAATCGTGATCGCTCATGTATGAACCAAACCCACTTTAAAGATTAAACGAACAGAAAAACAAAAAGATAAAAAAAAAAGAACAAGGTATAGAGAAAAACATAAATTAATTTAAAAGATAAATTCATGATCATTTTGATCAATAGTAAAATTTTACAGAAATAACGTATTTTGAATAAACTATGTTTGAAAATGCCCCCGATTTTGTATTTTGCGAAAATGAACAATAATAGTATAGTCATTTGATCCCTTTGGTAAAGTAAACCTATCGAAGGAAATATACTGAAATTTCCATTTTCTCGCGTATCTGAAAGCGCTGAATAAACAAAAAGAAGATATAAAGATAAACACTCGCGCATTTTAAATGAAACTGAATAAAAAGCAAACGCTAAATTTTAAACTATCACCGATTTTTAAATAGTCATTTTAAATCTAGGTTGAATTCACTAAACAAACATTTATTCTAAATTCTATATATCTGTATATAACAATCTTTCTCTCTGCCTTTAACTTGCTCCATTGATTAGTATTTTACTTTGTTTTATAATTTACATTTTATTTCACCTGTAGCCTATTATGTCACTTCATTCAATTTAATTTGGTTTTAAAACTCTGTTAAAATTACCGAAAATATTTCACATATAGTTTTTATTCGAACTTGTAAAAACTACTGAATATGCATATGTTGGATTTTTCTTGGAGCCACAGCTTTTGGTAACTTTTTGGCGAGCTAACTACAATTTCTCTTCTCATTTCCTTAAAATTGCAGCACATTGCGCAAAACATTTTGACCAAAATTGGTCTTTTTTCTATTGTTCTTACAACTTTGCTTATAATATATATATATATATATGCATGTATATATTTTAAAATAAAAATAAAGCATTTAAATCCGTCCCATATTCAACACAGAATATACTATGAGAAATAAAAACTGGAAATAATTGTATGAAAGCAGTGCAAAAACAGTGCAAACAAAAAAGGAAAAAAAACAAAAAACCTGTGTGGACTCTACATGACTTCCACACAGGCGGACATGGCCAGCCTGTCAAATTATACACATTTGTTGCTGAACTTCTTTTAACTTGTTTCCTCAAATTTCATTAGTTCAATCAGTTCAATTCTAACTTCAGATTAATTAAAGGCAAGACAAAAATACCAAAAAACTCAAAATATCTTCATTAAAAATTGTAAAATATAGAAAAAAAAAAAAAAAAAAAAACTAAAACGCCAAATACAGTTAAAAATTTACAAAATTTTCGGAACCAAAACATTTAAAGTTAACTTTTGGTCCCATTGGCAAAAAGAAATTAAAGTTAGTACACCAAATGTTTTAACTCATTACACTACTAAGAGTTTCGAAATGTGAACAAATAGCCGCCTCGCTAAGTCTAGCGAAACTTACACGCTTAAATTGTTGATCTAGAACAGTTACATGCAGATTAACTAAAGGCAAGTACTAATTCAGAAGTCAAACAACAAAAATCAACGTTGTATTTTCAAAAGTTAGATGCTTTGTCACGAATCTAACTGTGAAAATTTTGAAAATATAACGCTGATTTTTGTAGCTTTACTTCTAAATTAGTATTTGTTCGGCGTGTTATTGTGTTAATTAAAGGCAAGTAGTTTTTTAAAAAAAATTAGCTCTCAAAATTTTAGCTCCTCAATGCTGAATGACTTTGGTGTATATTTATTAATATTATTACGAATTTTATATATAGATAATTTTAGTGAAATTCTTATATTTTTCTGTATAACGTAACATTGAAAATCTAGAGAGAGGATGTTCTGCTGGAAAACTGCTGGAAAATACAGGAGCGAGTCTGTTTAACATTGAGTAAGTAGCTATCTTGCTAATTTGGCGAGATGACAACGGTTTTGGCGACAAATTTTGTCTCCAAATTTCTCGAGGAAACACCAGACATTTCGGTCCGTTCCCTGTATCTCTGTAATAGTAGTGTAATAGAATAACTGTAATTGATGCTCTGTAACTGCATTCGGCTATCATATGCCTCCCAGTAATTTCGAGAAGCAGAAAATACTAGAAATATCTTGGCGGCCGGTGCACGACTATTGCTGTCAGAAATTCCAAAATTCTGAAGTTTTTCTTCTGATAAAATAAATTTTATCAACTTATCATCGGACTAGTGTGCATTCAATATATTGTGGACTCGTACACACGCAACAATATATCTTTTTTTTTTTTTTTTAATTAAACTTATTTGATTCCTTCTTTCACGATTCGAAATTCAGGTTCAATTCATGTAAAACTCTGAGCTATTTTCTGATTTGTTTTTAAAATTTGTATTTTTATAAATTTTTCGAAAATAAAATTTGATTTCATAAAATGTTTACCATCGCCTTAAAGTAGGTGTATTTCTAGTCATACCTTAAAAAATATAGAGTTTTTGTTCAAAATTTCCCAATATATATGAATTTAGAAAACAAGTTAAAAGAATATTCTTAATACTTTCGCTAAAAAGTAGCTTAGATACTGTGGTTCCGGTGAAAAAATTTAACATAAGTAAAATAAAGTTCAATGAAAAGTGTAAACATTAAATAAAAAATATTATCACTAGAATTTTTACAAATAAAATTCAAATCTAATTGTAAGTAATATGTTGATCAAGGTAAGGCAAACTTAAAACAATAGAATAAAAGTGTGAAATAAGACTTAATAATAAATAAGCAAAAATACAAAAACAAAAAGGCGGTAAGTGGTAGATTAGCCCAATTCGAATCTCATTACCGACTCTTCAGGGGAAATTTTATAATGATTTTCGAATCCAGCTAGTTCCATATCGCTTTTCCTCGAAACAGACAATTGAAACTGTACGCGAAACTCTTTTTGAATATTAACTGAAAAAAACTTAGTCAAACCCTTTAGTCTCAATTCTCTGTTCCATTTCCCGACGCGTCCGCTCGAAAAAACACATTAAGGTGTTAAAAAAAAAAAAAAAAAAAAAACACTATTCATAATGGCCTGATTAGGCAAATGTACAAAATAAAATAAATATCGATTTGCTATTAGTCAAAAATACAAGAAATTTTGCTGCTCAATGCGCAAAAGTTCTTGACCACAAAGGTCTTTTTTAGTTTGTTCTCCTTTCTCTAATTATATATATGAATTTATTTATCGGAGCGTTTTGAAATTTTGGTAAATTCGTTATAAACGATAATAGCGTCAAATATGGTTTACGCACTTTTTAAAAATTATTTGAAAGCATAAACGATAAAGCCTTTTTTTCGTTCGTGCGCAATAAAAGGACAAGGAAAATACGTTACCATAAATTAAATATATCATCAAGAGAATTTTTGACGAAAGCTCATAAAAAGTGCGTTAAGATAAATTTAAAAATATTTTTGGTAAGTTTCCCGCTTCATTTGACAAAATTTAAGCATAATTTGAGGCGTAATGCTTAATTTTTAGGCATAATTTGAATTGTAGAATCGGAATATGGAAAAATGATCGATATACCACTTCTGAAAAGTCTAGTTTTGGATCAAAATACCTACGTTGGAACAATGTTGTATGTAAATCTAATATATATCTTTAATCGCACTTTCGACACATGAAAAACTCAAGTAAAATATATTTTTCTTCTTACATCACGCCTGCACAGACTCTCGAATCACTCTCGCCCAGTTGCCGATTTATATGCTCAAACGCTTAGAGATTCTACAGCTGTCCATGCGGGAATCGTCCTCTACATATACTTTTAAGCACCTGCTCAGATTCCATCTTCAGCTCAATAGATAAAACTTATATCGGCAAGCTCCATGCTCATGTAACAATATATATCCTCGAAATCCACATGCGCAAAGACGATTTACGTTGGCGGACCGCTTTCAACTGCCTGTCTCGATAACATTCTCTGCCACCTTAAAACGCCATTTCTGCACACAAAACGTTTCATTATAGAATTACATTATCTCAGTCTTTTCTACCTATTTTTATGTTTTTGCCAGATATTTTAGAATCACTCTGTATATTCAGGTATTCCTTTAGGATTTAAGAAAATAGGCATTAAGATTTATTCGTTGAAATTCTTTGTAATGTTTATAATTTTTTTATTTCTAAATCACACAGGACAACAGATATTCTTAAAAAAAAAGAAATGAACATAAAGATGGAACGGCATTGTTTGATCCGTCAACTTAAATTTGGCAAGTGAACGGAAAGTGAGAAATGTCAAAATCCTCTCCAGAGTCGCACAAAGGACAAGCAGAATCCGGAGCCAAATTAATTCTATGGAGGTGTTTTCGGAGGCAGTTGTGGCCAGAAAATTGCCGTAACAGTGCCACCGATTGAACAAGAGGCCACTCAGGAATATCTTGAATATGACTGAACCAAAGCTTTTGACCACTCTAGCGGCAACGTCCCGAGAGAAGGTGCTTATTAGTGTCCTTTTAATTATTGTCTTAATAGACTGGTTGGCCAATTTCTGGCTATTTAGCTGTAAAACAGAAGCCCGCTTTTTTGCTGGAAAGTCAGCGGTCTCGTTCCCCTCGATTCCGCAGTGAGCCGGGATCCGCTGCAAGACAACTGTTTTATTACAATCTGATAAATATGGCAAAATATTGATACAGTCACAGGTATCTTTTGTACGGGATGGACCAGCACAGTCTATGGCCTGAAGATCTACTCTTAAGTCCGAGAGAATCACCAGTTTAGAAAAACATTCCAAATGGTTTTGTAGTTGAAGAAGAGCCAATCGGATAACAGATCGAAAGCTGACATGTGAGCACCAATAGGAGTGTAAAATGTAAGGAGCTCGCAAAAAACACTGGCTTCTGAATTAGCACAATCTATCACCCTAGAACCATCTGTATATACCCTGAACCAATGCGAACCAATAAGGTAATGATTATTCATAGTTTCATATGTCACAGATCGTGGGATTTCATCACAGTCATCTGCTTTAACATTCTTACTAAAGGCAGATAAAAAATGTTTTGGCTTCGATGGGGCAGCAGGATAACAAACATTTCTGTATTCCAAAATCGATGTCAAGTTGAGAAATCAGATCTATGACCCCTGATCAAAGCCTCTCTGAGTCTTTAAATTATGATCAGTTTCAGTAGAGATATGATCTACATGGTGAGACCAGGAAGTCTAATAATTTTCTTCCATAACAGTAGATCACGTTCCTTAAAAACTTAGGCCATAGACAGACTGCAGACATATAATGTTCATATAGAAATATAAATTTTGGATAATTTGATTTTAAAAATTTAATGAATGCAGAAATTAAAGTGAACACGTAATATTATTTGCAGTTTGTTTTTCAGTTTTTCCAGTGAAATTAATTATTTTGTTAAGACTAGTGGGTAAAAATAATTTGCTGATTTTATGAGATTTAACTTTTGGATTTGCTTAAATTTATTCATAAAAATATCTGAATGAAAATTGTTTAAAAATGATGAAAATTTTAGACTTTCTGTATTCTGTACAGATTTAGATCGACTAACGAAATGATGACATCAAGAAATACCGTGTACATGCATTTAGCTTTGAAGTGAAAACCAACTATGATAACAACAAAATGTGTTCTTGCATAATTTTCTTTTTTTTCTCTGTTTCATATTATTTTTTCTCTATTTCATAAATTTTCCGGAATTTATTAGGACTCAGTAGATTAAAGAGTAGTTCTTTCTGTTAGCACAAGGTAGAGCACAAAATATATTTTAGTGATAATTAATTTTGGTTTTCAAGTTTGTCTGCAAACATTTATCCATCTTTTGCTTTTCTCTCCAAGGAGACATTCAGCTGTAAATACCAAAAGGAACAGCTATTAAAAATACCTGACGTTAAGCTTGCATTACTAGGTAGATAGAATTCTATTAGTCCTAATTCCATGATGTACTATAAATAAAACAAACTATCAGGCCAGCGTCTGTAACGTCGTTTGGATCTCTCCAGTCATATGCTACGTTTCGCTGCCTTGTATCTAAGAACAGAAAAGTACAGTTCCGCAGGTACACCTTAGAGAATTCATCTACCAGATGGTATAATTTTTAATACCACAGATTGCTATTGATGCTGGCGATTGGTGTGAATAGTTGTTTAAGAAGTAAGCTCCCTAAATCCTAACAAATGCACTTCTCTTTACTCAAACGGATCCTTTACTTCTATTGTGACCTTAGGTGGTTAATTTTTCTCCATTAAAATTCATATTTGTTCCATATTGAATTACAGGCATCGTTCTTCCTTTCCTATGACGACAGAAGAATCTAAACAGGTATCCACGCTGCATAAGATAGCATAGCATCAGAGATACTTCTTGATACTTCTTGTATCTTCACACCAGCGGTTTTTTGATAAATCGTTCTGTGTTTGAAACTATCTTCATAAGATAAAGGCGTGCAAAGTTCTGTCTTGTTAGTAGGTATTGTGCACTCTTAATGCCTCTGGAATCTCATGCACAGGTAAATGTGGATTTGTTGCGACTCCCAGCCCATTATCGTCCTGATTAGATCCGGTCATCTGAGTCGATATTTCCGCCGTAGAGGCTCGGAAATCAAATCTTGAATTGCCTTTTCTCACAATACTGTCATTAACAGAGCTTATTTATGTGATCATTTTACTCGCGAGTGTCCTGTTTGAAACATCTGAAAGCCGAGAACAAAGGGATTATTTCAAAGGACGTTGGAAGTACCTTTCATTAACTACGCTTATAAGAAATATCAGTTGAATACATTATAGATGAAATATGTTTTTATATCAGTTAAATATATTATTAAACATAAAATAAAGCTTTATGTAACGAAGAAAGTATATATTACTGAGTTTATTGCTTTTGAATCACTCAACTTATTAAGTCTTTGCAGATTGTTTAGATTATGAAAGATAAATTTTAAAAATTTGCGTCATATCAAGTGACAACCTTGTGGAAGCTATTGTTTGCAAAATCGAAGAGGGGGGAGTTCATTAGCTTCACACTTACAAAGTCGTGTGAACAATAAATGGCTTATAACAAAACGCATCCTGGTGGCCCCAAACATTTTGGAGAAATTCCTTTAAAGATGTTTCCAGAATTCTTCAAGTGAACACTTAAATTATTAAGAAGTGCGCTTATAGCTTTCAAATCCCCGATATCGCTGGATTTTCATGTCCTCTAGATTCTGAGTCCTCAAGCAGTGAGCTTGTAAGCCTAGCTGATAATCAGAATCTGGATTCGATGCTTGGAAAAGCCTTCTTTTATTAGGACACTGCGTATCAGTTTTTTCTTGCCTGAAATAATGCTAAACTTTTAACTTCATTCCAAATCTTAGATATTACTTTCGTTGCATAAAAAATTGCGATTTTCGTTCAAAAGGTCACTAATGTTTTATTCAAGTACTAATAAAGTTTTGTGACGTTCATGCATGTAAAATCTGCAAGACTTTAAAAACATCATTTTTTTTTTTTTTTTTTTCATGCAGAAGAAGTAAAAAATGGTAGCTAAGAATTATCATCCACCACCTTTATTAGTTCGAGTGGTTAGATGAAGCAGAACAGGATAAAAATGTGCAGTGCTTTCACCGGGACTTGAACCTGGACTTATCGAATACGCGCCTAGTGTGCCAGCGTTACACTTCAAAGGCATGCTGGAAGGAGGTACAAAAGGCCTTATAAGACGAATGACATTTGAATAATCGATACTTCATAGTAGTTATTTTTTTAACCTTTAACATACACTATTGTTTTCATATAATTTGAAAAACCACTTTTTGACAAAATAAAATCTACAGCCTTTCTCCTGTCTCGGAAGCAGACAGGCAAAATACAGAAAGAATCTAAAAGCAGCACTTACTATCGATTGGCCCTGGTAAATATTGTCTTAAATAACATAAGGTTTTTAAATGTAAGAATTCGTGGCCTAGCTTTTAACTGATCCTCAGAGTGTTGTCATTTCACAAAGCATAAGATCTTTAATTTAACTTTCAAATTTAGTCAATTTGTTATGATAAATAAACAGTGACTTAAATGCAATAAACGAATTTCTCAATAAATTAAATCTTTATCTTACTCTTTTAATAGTACATCTAATTAATATAAATAAAAATACATTTAATTTTTAATGCAGCCAAATAATAATTTTTATGAACGCTTTCAAAATTGTTGTATTTAATAACAGATGTTTCTGATGCTGTACATTACATATATGATACAGAACTGTGTTTTTTATAAGATTTTTTTTCCTTTTTTAATATTTAAAACGTTTTAAGATGTTGGATTAGGATCTGAAGCTTTCAGGATGCAATTTTCTTTTCGCGTCTCTCTTTTTGCCCTTTTCTAGTCCAAAAAATGGTTAGCCCAAATGGGCTATTAGTCTCAAAACGGGATTTGGCAACGTTAAATGTCTGAATCACTTTTCAGATTGTTGCCAGGAAATATTATCACCTTGTATTTATTTAAAAGGAATTAAATAATGAAGAATCTGCATGAATGTATGCATATTTCTCGCACTGTTAAAAAACGACGGAAACTAGGGCTATTAAATTTTGAATAAGGTACTCCTCCACTTGAACATGGGAACCTGGAAGCCGAGTTTGGAATTTTTTTTATTATCAATTTTATATTTTGTAAAACTTTAACGAATTTTTCATTAACGAACTCAACGATTTGAAAGCGAGCAGTGGCAAAAGTGTAAGGAATAAAACACTTTTATCTCCAGCGAACGAGACTGTTTATCGGAAATTTTAAAGATACGCTTTTTTTAAATATTTTGTGATTTTGCTGTTGAACACAATTTTTCGTGGCATAAGCGCCAAAAGCGTAATATTTTATTGTAAGGATCTTAAGTTTTACTAACGTTTATTTTATTTTAAATCTTTACTATCACTTCTTATTTTCTACTTCCGGCCAGAATTATAAGCGTGAAGGATTTTATGCAAAGTTTGTCTGGCGAACGCCAAGTACTTAAGTTGTGGCTTTTTGCCAAGCAAGGGAGAGGAAGCAGTGAGTTCGAAGCAGGCCGCTTACCTTAGAAGTTACGCAGTTGCTATTTGCCTTCCAGGCCAGAGGTTTTAATCCTCTTGATAAATTAAACGTATTGTAGTGTTCACAGTCTCTGTGCTACATACGCTTCCTGTTATTATAAGGCCAATCTTCCACGTGTATTATTCTAAAGTTAAATTAGAGTTTAGTTTTATTTTGATATCTTTTGCGTTAGACCCCGAGTGGAGGGTCATTGTATTCCGAAGTACGGAAGTCATTGTATATAAAGAAAAATAAAGGGGTTTGCATACCCTTCGTCTGTATCCTGTCTACTTACTACAATTAGTGAACATAGCTTTAGTAAGCTCTCTGTTCCTAGTCAGGTCCTTGTATGTTCCCGAAGAAGATTAGAAGAAACATTGAACCTGATATTATAACTAAAGTTGACTCACAAAACGTTAATAATTGCGAGCCTTCTTAATAAGAAAACTAAACATTCATATTATGAATTGAGAAAAGACTAAAAAGACTCGAAAACTGTATGCCGACACTTAATATGCCATCGGGAATTCTAAATACATATATTTTGCTATGCTGCTTTTAAATTTTTTTTTAAATTTTACTGTTGAATTGTATATGGCATAACTACGAAGAAAATGATGCTTAATAATAAAGCTAAAACGACAAAATTGATGGCTTAACAGGAGTGAGTGCAATAGCTGACTCTTAGACTGAGCTTAGCAAGAGCGTAGAAAAATCTTAACAAACTCTTCTGTGCAACAATTAAAAATCTGAGCCCTTTCAGGTTTTTTTTTTTTTTTCTTTCTTTTTTAGCTCAAAGGGCAATTTGCTCAGAATGGCTACTAATTTCGTTTTGGACAGTTTGCGTTGATTCACTATAATCGGTGAATCACTTTTTAAATTGTTGCCACCAAATATTATTGTCTTGTGTTATATTTAAAGAAAATAAATAGTGAAGAATCTGCATAAATGTATGTATTTTTCTCGCATTGTGATAAAACAACGGTACCTAGAGCCATCAAATTATGAATAACGTACGTATGCACCCGAATATGGACATCTGGAAGTCCGAGTTTAGAATTTGGAATTTGTTTTATTATCGATTTTATATTTTGTAAAACTTTTATTATTATTAGTCGAAAGGGGCTTTGTCCCTGAAGGACTGTTTTCGTTTTGCGATTTTGCGTTGAATCACTATAAATGTCTGTTTCACTTTCCAAACTGTTGCCACCAAATGTTAGAGTCCTGCATTATATTTGACGAAATTAAATAACGAAAAATCTGCATAAACGTATGTATATTTCACGCACTGTGATAAAACAATGGTACATAGAGCCATCGAATTTTGAATGACGTAATCTTCCTACCAATATGGGCATGTGGAAGACCAAATTTGAAATTTTGAATCTGTTTTATGATGGATTTCATATTTTGTAAAACTTTAACGAATTTTTAATTAACAAACTCAACGATTTCAAAGCGAGCAATGACAACACTCTACGGGAAAATAAAACCTTTTTATCCCCAGCGCGCAAAACTGTGTATCGGAAATACTAAAGACATCATTCTCATTTTAAAACTGTTTTGCGACATTGCTATTGAACTGAATTTTATGGTTTAAGTGCGAAGAACATGATATTTAATAAATAAAGGTAACACACAAAACGTTAAAAAAAAACACCCCTTTGGACGTAATTTAAAATCTGAAACCTTTCAGATTTTTTGTTCTTTTTTATTATTTATTTTATTTTTGTAAAACGAAGTTTTGATTAACAAACTCAACGATTTCAAAGCGAGCAATAGTAACTCTCTACAAAAAAAAAAAAAAAAAAAAAAAAAAAAAAAAAATTAGATCTAGCACGTGAGACTGTGTATCTGAAATTCTAAAGATATGCTCTTTTAAATATTTTGTGATATTGCTGTGGAATTTAATTTTATGGTTTAAGTGCGAACAACATGATGTTTAACAAATAAAGGTAACTCACAAAATTTTAAAAAAATGCTCCTTTGGGCGTAATATAAAATCTGAAAAATTTCAGATTTTTTAAAATTGTTTTAATCTTTTTTTTTTTTTTTTTTTTTTTTTTTTTTTTCTGTCTTCATATTGGATGTGGAAGAATTGCAAAATTTCAGTGACTTTGGTTGCTAAAAGCGTGAGTACAAAACCGTATTGCTTACTTCTATGCTAAACAATTCGTACGTAATATTCAAAGTTGCAGTTAATTGAACTACGTTATAACAAGAGAAAAATTGCATTTCTTTGGAAAAAGATCTTTCATTGCTGTCAGTTATTATTTCCTATATGCATTCAGAATATTTCTATAAAGAATGATGTTATTTTCATACATTCGTATAGCATACGAATGTTAATATACTGTAAATTATTAATTTTATTTTTAAAGTATATTAAAGCTGATAAATAACAAACATGTTTCATAAAATGAATAGAAGAAATAAAAGTTACTTTTTTCGTGACATGCTTTAGTATTACATGGCATCTGAAACTCTCTTATTAGATCTGACAAAACATTGAGCATGCTTTTTCCCCGAAAACTTTGCGCAAGCGTGTATTCCACGCCGAAACGCCTTTCATTCACCAACTTACTTTGAATTTCTGAACAGACATCGGAGTAAAATAGAAATCCGAGAAAACTCTTTTTGTGCCATTTCTGGAGTGCTACAAAAGGTTTCATATTAAATGTATTCTGATTTATTTTCCCAGATGTGAGCTTTAACAAAAACGAGCTGTAAGAGCAAAACTTTGGACACAATATAAGTATTCCCTTGCTATAGCACTGCTCGATACTATACGGTTTAACTTTTAAGCGGTTGTTCCCGTTTAACCATTTACAGATAATAAAGTTCTGGAATAACACTTAGCAAGAAAGAATATTTATTCGAGCTTTCTGTTCTTGTGAATTAGAATCTTCAATTAGCGGGTCTCTAAGTTTAAATATGGATTCCGTTTAAATCGTATTGTTATCTTGATGGAATTTACTTTCTATGTAAAACATGCAGACCAGGTAACAACAGAAAATTTCGGAGATGCTATAAAATACAAAACAGTTTTGTACCTAGTATATAGCATTAGAAATATTTTAATAATTACAATAATTCTGTAAATGCTCATAAAATTATCAGTTGGGTTTACAGTAGCGACCTAGAGGCGACCAAATTCCCAAGAATGCAATCTACAATATTATCTATATTTCCAAGAGCATAAATAAACATTGATCAACATGAATAAGCATTGATCAAAAGTCACCTTTCTAAAGTGATATCACTATAGAAGACCATAAGTGCCTCAAATCATGAGGGTCGTTTCAGTGAATGTTCAGTATATTCAGAACCAAATGTATTACACATTCTCTCAGCCATATATTTAATTAAAACAGAATGAATGCAGTGAACCTTATTATAGATGAACACTCATATGATTTAAGTTTTCTCTGGAAGTGGTCACCTTAGAGAAGTGACGTTCAGTATCAAAATCTATTATGCTTCCAGATATAGTGGTCACTCAAAAATGTATTCATCTTAAGAAAATTATTGCCGCAAGTGTTAATTGTATATAGTAAATTATTAAAGAATGGTTTTCGTGATTTTAAACTTTCAATTTAATCTTCAATTTCTTTGCAGTTATAATAATTACAAAGAATCCCCCGAAGACGACCATTCGCGATTATAAGCGATGCTGGTGTTTTGGAGAAGTGGTGGGTTTAGAGAGGTGGTTCTTAATTTAAGTGTCTAATTATGTTTTCAGAAATACTGCTCATTTTCAGCAGTATTTCAGCAGTATTCAGAGATGGTTGTCACAAAAGAGTTCTCTGGATTTCAGTTAAATTTTATGTTGATAATCTAATGAAATCGCGATGAATGGCGAAAAAGAACTAAGCGGCATAAGGAAGGAAATGAGTTTCAAACTAGTAAGGCCAAATGACGATGATATGATGACTATGATGACTATGATGATATGATGATCATAGTCATCATAGTCATCATGACTATGATGATGATATGATAAGGTGGCATAAAGTTCTTTGTTTAGAATGTGTGATTTCAGAGTGCACTAATTTTCATCAGTGGTGAAATCCTGTGCCTTTGTTAATGATTCCGGTTGCAGCCTCGAGGGTCACCCCCGTGGACAAAGAGGTAAAAGAAGTCTTTTCAGCAGGGTCACTTTGTTATGTATGAGTTAGATGGACACTTTGTTATGTATGAGTGAAAGAATCATTCTCCCCCTGGAAGTTCAGCGCAAGTAAACAGAGGGAGATATATAAGGTGGTTTCCTGAGAAGAGAAAATCTTTCCTGTTTAGAGCTATGGGCATGTTGGCCTGCTAAGAACGATCATTACTCGTGTATAATGCGTAACAGCATTTTTCCTGTAACAAAATTCTGAAATTATGAGACTAAGTATATTCAAGTCCCATATTGTCAAGATATGTAACTATTAAGGTTTTCATCTTATTAAAATTCATGTTATTATTAAAACTTGAGTTAGAAATTCATTTCCACCCGGTGTCACAACCCAGGGTTTGCTTAGCGGTTTCGGCCACTACACCACAATGAAATATATTTGATAAAAGCTTTAAATTTAAAAAAAAAAAAAATGTAGCTTTAATGAGATTAAGTAAAGCAATATGATTTTTCCCGAGAAAGTTTGACTTTACAAGAAGTTTTATAAATAATTTGAATAATCTTATGGGGCATTGAATGGTAGCATTCTGAGAATGGCTATATGTCGGACTGTTTGGAAGTTGAAGATCTTATACACTTCTCAGATGATACGGTGTTCTTTATGTGCGACGTTATGCAATGGCATCATTTATATAGCAGCAAGTCGTATCAATGATTAATATTTGATAAAATAACATAAGGTAGTTTAACATGGCGTAGCATAATTCGATAGCCGTAAAAGGTGGAAAAATTTAGTTGCAGATATTTCCAAGATCCAAATTCTTATCTTCTGAAAACCTCTTGAACACACCTTATGAACGTTTTCGTGCAGACCATTTCTGAAAGTTTTTCTGTGAGCATAATAAAAATTATTGAACAATATTTTTCTAAGAAGAAACAGTCTCCACAGAAGACAAAGATCATTTGGAACCATGGGTGGTCGTCTCAGAGAGGATTTATTATAATATTATACGTTTCATGACTATTAAGTAAATAAACGTTTGTGTCTATGCAAATGTACACTAAGTGATTTAAATTTGCATGTATGAGCGGGTATGTGTATATTATTTTATTAATTTAAACAAAAATGTATATACGTAAAAAAGCAAATATAAAGTTAAAATAATGTGCAAACATATAAAAGAATTAATTTTCGAACTAATTTACAATATCATTTAAATTCAGATTGCATAAGTAAATCAAGTGCAAAACCAAAACATGAAAATAAATTCACCAATTTAGCAAATTAAAATTAAAATTAATCTAATTTTTTTTTTTAAATTCATAAGTGAATGACTGTTGAGCAGGCAGGAGACAGACTTATCAAGGGGAAGTTGCCTCCTAACCTAACTCTTCAATCATTCAATTCGTGTTTCGTCATTCATGCGAGCAAGGGTAAAAGTCAAAACCAAAAGTAGTGAAGAATGTCCAAAAAGAAATACCAAATAAGTGGTACCTTGAGTAATTAGCAATTAAAATTAAAGGTCTAAAGGAAAATACCAATAATGAAGTATTTTGAGAAATAAGGAATGAAAAGTTTAGTATTAAATTAAACTTTTTTTAAAAATTAAATTTTCCAGAAAAATTAATTTAGAAACCAATGCATTTTAGAAACCCTTGTTTACAGAAACCTCCCCGACACGAATATGCATATTAATCAAAAAGAAACTAAAAAGGAACTAGACAAATTAATATAAACCAATAAGTAACTAAAAAGAACTAATTCATAATTTATAAAAAAAAAAAAAAAAACAAATATATACTTAAAAATAATTAAATATCTAGAAAATACTTAAAAACTACATAAAAAATACTTAAAAATACTTAAAAGCAAGTAAATAGTAAGTTGATGTATTTCATTCATAAATCAGGTCGCATACAAAAGCTGTTACTTAAAAAATTATTACAGTTGTTCTTTTCCATTATCTCAGTGCCATTAGGTATCTTTGGTAAATGCGTTTAATGCCTTCATGAAAATCGTCAAAAGATAAGAAATGAGTCATTATATTTTAGTCTCAGAGTGTCGCATATGTAAAGCTGTTAAGCATTGCATCGACAACCATCAAAGAGATTTCTTTATTTACGTTTTTCTGGCTCTGATATCGGTGTCATTTTAAAACAAAGGAAGCTAATTTATAAAGAACTCAACTGCTTATAATTTCGAAGTACTTACCGAGTTAAAAAAATAATCAGTTTAAGCCAAGCAGATTAAGTAATCGCAGAATCTGTTTAAAATTAATTTAAAATTTAAAAGTAATGGAACACCAGAGATATCAAATCTATCTCATTCTAATAAAATTTTTGTGATTTCTTTTCTAATCTTTCTTTTCTTCCCCCTTTCTTTTCTTTTTTCTTCCCCCCCCAGTCTTATAAACTTCAGTATTTTTACTTTTATTTCATTCAACGAAAGCACTTTAAATGCAATTCTTATCATTACAGTTTCTTTGAAAAAACAGCTACTTAGAATTACCACGTCGTATATTATCGAATTCTATTTGCAGAATTTATGATTGTATAAGTAGGCTATCTTTGATTATATTTAATCACATTATTCGAGTTATCATTGTTAAATCTGGGAAATCAAAAGGCTGAACTAAAATATTTCTCGCTTTTCATAACCAAGTAATTTACATCAGAGGATGATAGAATTTTAAATGGAAACTGTAATTTTTAACAAAATGAAATTCTTAAATAAGAATATTTCAATGCAGACAGGTTCTTTAACCTATTCCACGCGAAATTAAATGCAGATGAATAAAG
The DNA here is from genome assembly GCF_044657685.1 of Stegodyphus dumicola. NCBI lineage: Eukaryota > Metazoa > Arthropoda > Arachnida > Araneae > Eresidae > Stegodyphus > Stegodyphus dumicola. The sequence continues at coordinate 229,251,810 of NC_140768.1, read as the reverse complement.
CTCAGAGTTGGAGACTAAAGTATAGCCTCCAATATTATCGATATTGCCTTCTACAATATTAGAAAATTTACTGAAATTCCTATTTATCAACCTAAGCATATTTAAATATACGGATATTATGTTTGAAAAAACTTTCAAAATCCTTTATTTAAAATATTAGAAAAACTAAGTGTTTCATTTTCTCTGTATCTGCTCGCAAGAGAATTCTCTACCTCAAATGTATTTGCAAAAACAATTAAAATTATGTTTTCGTATTTAATAAGAAACTCATATTTCTGAAAATCGTAATTTAAAAACGATGTATGAAAGCATAAAATCTTATCTGTTCTAATTGATTTTATTAAAAAAATTAGTTATCTTGATTTTATTTCCTTTTTAAATTCCTACTATTAGCTCATACTCTACCTATGGCTTTTAATTAATAAGCTAAATAAGCTTTTATTCAAAAAATTTAAACTAATTGTTAAATTTATATTTTTTTATATAAAAGGGTTTAATTATGTGTGGATAACTGCAATTGTGATTGGAAAATTTATTACTAATAAATGGACCGAATGAAACGGAGAATCAAAATATTCTCATTATTATAAAATTAGGCCCACCAGCGGCCGAGCTTTAAATTCGCTGAATACTGGTAGTTCGGTCCGACTTTCGATTCCCGCGAATGGGCGTCTCCATGTTTAACGTGCATACGAGCCAGTTTCAAACAAGACGCCTTTTACTTGAATTGCTTAAAAACGTACTATATAAATGTTCCGAGGATGGAAATGCTTTAAGCGTTTTTTGGCTTTAGAGCTAATAAAAAAGTTACTGCCACTACAAATGTTACTTAAAAAAAAAAAAAAAAAAAAAAAAACATTGGTATGTAAATGATGATAGAGACGGGGAACTCTAACGGAGACTAGAAGAATCAGTTGCAAGGAAAGTAACGAAATCTCAAGATTTAAAATTGTTTTTACAGTTAAATATAAATTTGAAGTAAGTAAGTAATAATTTGCTCTTAACTTCATTAAATTCAAAGCGTAAACAAAATTTTCAGATTCAAATTTTAAATCAGAAAAGCAACAAAAATGAATTGTCTTTTGTATTTTCTACTTTCGTTTGGAATATATTATTGCTAACGCAATTTTTAAAACATTTTCTTTCTCCTTACCGCATACCTTCATAGTATAACTGGAAAGCACGTCCGGATAGAAATAGAAAGGTCTGGAGTTCGAATGCTGGAGATTACATAGCATACAGTTTTCATATTTCCTACTAATAGCTCACCAGTGGTCGAGTGGAAAAATCGCTGAACGCTGGTAGTTCGGTTCGGGGTTCGAACCCGGCTTGTTGCATGGGCGTTTTCGTGGTTTTCCCCATGTGTAATGTGTATGCAAGCCAGTTTCTCTTAGAAAGTACTCAAAGGAGGCATCTTTTCCCTTAGCAGGTTAAACCTCGAGTTCTTTATCATAATTAAATAAACCAAACCAAAGCAAACCTATTTTAATAAGCCTAATAACTCTACAAATTTTGAAATGACATATATTATGATAAATTTAAATGTCATTTATTTACAAGAAACTTCATGGTAAAACGTTTCTTTCGTACCCTCTAATAAATGAAAACAGTTAATGTGCACAAACTGAAAACATTCATAAAGAAGTCTTAATTAAATATTAAGGCTAAAAATAATCTGTTTTTCATTTAAAAACATATTCCGTGTCATTGTTATCAAATCCAATTGAGGCTAAAGAATATTTCCATACCCCAAGACTTAGCTACAAATTAAAAGTTTTAATGCCATCAGTTTTAATATTTTATAACTTCAGTAAATACAGAGCAATAAATATTCTCAAGTACTTTAACTGAAAATTTATTGCAGGAAGTTTTTTTTTTTTTTTACTACGAACTGTGTTTTACACCTTAGTTTAAAAGTTTTAATATTGTTTGTTAGACTTCAGTCTCTAACGTAGTTTACAGGTGCGTACATATTCACTTAAATGTTTCCATTTCTAATCTTCAATCAATTAATCTTGAACTGAGATCATTTTGAAATATTTAAATATATTAGTTTAGGTTCTCAATAATTTAAGATTTATCGAAGGCCTGAGCTAAAATGTTTTCATGCCTCTTCCAGAGTTAGACTCGCATTTAAGAAAATGTAAATAATATTCTACTGATTTGATGAACAAGAGTTAAAAATAATTCATTGGTTTCTTTAATATATGATTAAATATTTAAATATTTATTTTTTTTTTAATATTTTCTTTAATATAATGAAGCAAGAAGGTTTCTGGGGTGGTTAAAAGGTAAATTACCTGTAAAACCGCCCCTGATATGCAACCATTAAAAGAGTCATTCGTTCATAACTGTGTGTTATTGTTTCAATATAGTATATAAAAACGTTTCAAGTGGCTTGTCTACAGGCTTTAATAATACTTGATTTAATTTTCGTTTGTAAGCACGTATCAGTTTTTACTTTTAAGTTTTAAAGAGCAAGATAACTATTTTTTTTTCTTTTAAACTTTTATCAAAAGTGCCTTTTGCAATTAAAAAGAAGAAATGTATGTTGAAAAATGAAGTTTCCAAACTGATACAATCCAACTTTTGCAAACTGATTACATCCCGTCTTCTTTTTCCATATCGATCTCAGTTTCTTAGAGATAAAGTTTTATATATTTTCTTTTTTTTTATCTCCTCTTTGATACATCAAAAGCAAGAAAGAAGAGATCTAAGAAGCGACAACGCTTCACGAGAATCCTATCATAGGCTACAGTGTATTCATTCGTCTTTTCGTTTTATTGTTACTGTTGCGTCATCATCTTATGAGTTCTATCAAAGTTAGCTGCCATATCAAAATTCGTAAAAAATTCATAATTTGAGCGCAGCTTGGAAAAATGCAGGAGAATTTATCCCCTTAAAAAATGGGAATACGAAATAAAATAAAACTTTCTTTCCGTCCTTTCGTTTTAAAACTTTTGGCAAAACGATATTGTAACGAGCGAAAATATCAAAAGAAAATATAAAAATAAAAGGAAGAACAAAAGGGAGAGAAAGCGTCTTTTCGATGTGAAAAGCAGCACAGCATTTCTCAAATGTTTGGAAGATGCGAAAGTGGGCGGAGCTTAAAAAGAAAATATCGATTCACGCAGTATAATGTATCGGATTTTTTGACGTCAAATTAAAGCGCAGTCTACAGACGTGCAGCGTCTGGTCTGCATAGATAAAACAACTACAAATTACACGAAACATTAGCCACACATAATCCCTCTGCAGACAAGATTAATGTGCATTGCCTCCCTGTAATGGCCGTTACAGCAAGACAAATGGAATACATTAAAAACGGCAGTTTAAAATTGTCAACAAGTATGGAGATCAACATCACAAACACACGCTATAGCGGATACAAATCGATAGAAATCTGTCATTATCAATTACTTGCAATGACGACTTTTAGAACTGGTCGTTTGTCTAAAGCTCTCGCGATTATTTAATGGTTTTTAGAGGGAGGGAAGTAATTTTAAACAAGGGGTTGAAGAAATTTAATAACAGTAGCTCTGCCATTATGTTGATTACCTGGCGTGGTTTGATTATCGTGCAGCCAATAGATGGCAGCACGGTGTCGAGTGGCGGCCATTGTGAAATAGCGTTCTTAAGCCAGAGGCTGTGACGTCATCGATTGCGATGATGGCTTCCATGGTGAATGCGACGAAGTTGAAGATGCAAAGACTGCCCTTTAAGAAGATGAAGAAAGAAAAGGTAACGATCTCCATTTTAAACATGGCACCCCTAAAATCGTCAATGAGACCTTGTCTTTCTGCGACGGAGTTTGCGCAATACTAGCCAGGAGAAATAAACTTCTGCGGAGTTTTTGTTTAATACTCGGCATACATTAAACTGTTTTTTAAAAAAGGAAAACACTGCAATATTTTTTTAAAGCGGCGCGTTTTAGAGTTAAGAAAATAATTAGATTTATTTTTCATTAACATGCTCTTATTAAAAAATATTTTTCTTCTTTTCGTGCACTTAACTGTAAGCAAAATAAATAGCAAGAAGAGTTTAAATTACAATCATTTCTTAATTATCACATTTTTAGAGAAATTTTTACGTTTGATAAATACTTTGAAAACCAAAATATTTCTAGTCTTTGAAAGTTAATTTTCTCGAAATATTAGTGTAATTTTAGCAAAAATGGAAATGGAAGAAATCTGATATTAAATAAAAGTATTTAAATTATGTCAAACTGAGTATTTAATTGAAAACTTAATTATGTAATTAATTTAAATATTAAAATATTTTTAAATGAATATTTTTTTTAAATAATTAAAAGTTAACTTTTGATGTTAGATATTGTTTAATTTGAAGTTAGCATTAGAAAAATTTATATGGAGAAAGCATGTAAAATTTAAGTTGAATGTGTTAAACGATGATTTAATTTTTTTAAAATATTTAATCACGACTTAATTTTTCTGCACTAATAATAATAGTAATAGTTATAAATCCAATTACTTTTGCATACGAATTGAAAAGGGTTTAAAATAAGCTAAGTAAACTTAAAAAGGGGATGAACCTTAAAAAATTACTATGGATATTAAAACAATTGATTTACTTTGTTTAGAGCATTTTAGATTTATTAAGAAACATAAAAACGCTTGTTAACAGAATGTTAATCGCAAGTGCAGTCATTAAAGAAACATGCTTTAGTTTTTGCTATTATTTGAGAGCTGATTTCATTTGCTATTATTTTGAAATCAATAGGTGTTAAATAAAAGAGCAGCGAAGTTTATTTTTGATGTTTAATTCGTGATGTTAGTGGAATCATTGTCCTAAATGTTTTATTTTTCATCTAATATGAATGACTTGAAAAACTGAGAAGGCTGCTATTAAAAAAATAATCACACAAATTCATAATTTGCAGAAGAGTATTAGTAAGCTCAAAAGAATTATGAATATACTTTTATCTAAAGGTTAAAAGGCAGTAAAAAAAAAAAAAAAAAAAAAAAAAAAAAAAAAAGGAAATAAAATTTCAGACAAATTTTTTCACTTTTGAAATCAATATGCATTATCATATGAATCAGTTATCAATTCTAATCTCACTTTTTGTAAATGCCAGAAAAAGATAAGACTGAAAGTGAATTCATTGTTTCTATTAATTTATAAAATAATATTATCTTTAAGTATTATCAGTCAATGGCAAATAGTTAATGAAATAACAACTGCAAACGTGCTTTAAAAATTATGCTCTCTTGGAAATCATTAGCTGATTAATTTGGATCTCTTTTAAAAAATAATAATTTGAAAGAAATCATTTTGCAGTTAACCAATTTAGGGTAAGATTTCCAAAGGAAAATTTCAACCAAATAAATTTTTAGTAAATTATTAAATTCTGTAACTTTTCTACGAAATTTCAGTTATACTTTAGTTTGATACTTAAAATACAGCAGTTGGGAAACGTACTTCATAAACATACTTCAATAAAAGGCCATACCTCGAATGAAAAACTTAGAAAACTTTTTAGCTTTTTTAATTAAACTGTGAGGCTAATTATTCGTCTGAAATTTTGCTGCATATTTAAAGTTTATAAATTATTTTAAAAAGTGTTTTGGTGTTAACTCTTAAAAATTAAATTAAAAATAAATTAAAATAATAATAATAAGAGTAGCCCTATATTTAAGAAAATAACTTTTAAAATTTACAGAACTCATTTAATATACACATCTATAAAATTATCTTACTTCTGAGCTATAATTCTTTTTGGTCTAAAATGTAAAGTTCCAGACTTATTACTAGCTTTTTTTGCAATTCATCTTAGAATAGAAATGTAATTTAAATTTCATTTAAATCAGTTGGTGATTTATGTTCGAAGAAAGTTGAGCGATGATTTTACATTTCAACTATAAGAGTTTGTCTTAGAAAACAGTTTAAAATATCACTTTAAGTTTGAATGCAATACGGATAATGCTTATTCAACTTAGTACTTACTAAGTTATAAAAAATTCATAATCGTTTTTTAATGTATTGTTACATAGTTTTATTTCCAACTACCAGAAAAAAAAGTGACTTTTGTTTTTTTGATGTTGGATTTCTTTAAATGTCATTATGGTCAGGATCTCTTGTTGCAAAATGTAATGAGCTGATCTATAGAAATGAGGATAAAAACTAAAACTGAATTTATTGAATATTTTGATAAAAAAAATTTATTTAGTTAACAATGAAATAATTAGAATTTTATAACTGAATTATTTTAATAAATTGCTAAAAATAGGGTGAATTAGGAAAGCTGAGGGAAAAGAAGGAATGTGTTTTCAAGGGGGGAAACGTGGATATTTTTCTAGTTAGCAGATTTTAACAACTAATTCTGTCATTAATTTTCAACAATATAATGCTTATTTATATTGTTGAAAACTATATTTTTATCAAATTATGTTTCAATTATATTTTTGTCAAATTATGTATCAAGAGAAAGATATAACGTAAAACATCTACAAAACGTTTAACATCCCATAAAACATTTAAGAGCAGTTTGGGTTAATATTCATTAAATTTAAGTAGTAGTTTTCTAGTTTCTTAATGTCATTAAGACGCAAAGAAATTAGAAACTGCATGCAAAAATCTAATTTCTGTATAGTAGGAAGTTCTGATAAACTTTCCAATTTAACACAAGGAAAGGGCTTCACAATTTGTAAGAAGAAGATTAAATTAATAATTCTGAAATTAATACAGTTACAAAACCTTAAGTTCGGTCTTTTCTTATGATTTTATTTAATTTTCGCTTAAGATCCATTTCACTTAGGCATATTTCTAGATTTTAATTTTATTTTGAACTTTTGAATGCAAAGTAGCAAAACGCAAGTTATAGAAAGTCACTATTTTAAGAGCAGTTCATTTCTTTCAGTTCTGATTTCTGAACGGTAAATCATTTAATCTAATTTTTTTAAACACCTGTTTCCAAGATACATTCCTGATTTGCACTCAAAATGTGCATTATAAATGTTAACAATACTAATGAATGATGAATAAAAGCAGTAAGAAACCAGTTAGAGTGGTTACACTCATACACAGACAAAATAATAAATGTCTAATAGTATGTCAAGGAATTAAATTCACAATTATGTCAGAACAGAATAAACTACAGTAAATAAAACTATTATTACAATTGATTTATACATATGCGTAATGCTTTTATAATATAAAAGATGAAAAACATAATTTTTATTTAAAATTTTCTACTTCTAAAGAAAATTAAATTTTTAACAACAAAGTTATTTGAACCAATATGAGTAAGTTAATATATAATTCCAAAAATATTGCATTATAAAAGATAAGATCAAATAAACAATTTTAAGTTTCATCCATACTCTATAATTCAATTCTTCTTCCTCTCTCTTTTTTTCAATTTTTTGCTGAGATGCAATTTTTATTTTGAACTAATATCAAATTATCAACAATAGTAATAAACATTAATCAAAGTTTAATGCTGCAATAAAATCAAGCGCAATTTCTAAAAAAATATTTTGATTTTAATTAGAAATTCACCCATTCTTATGATGTGCATTGTTTTGATAAAATATTCTATAATAGTAAAGCTAATAAAAGAAAATACTATGTTTGAATAACAGTCTAACGTTCAAATTTACAGGAAATAAAAATTTTTCGGTTTTATGAAAAAGTTATTTACTGTTATTAAAATCCTAAAAATACAGTTTTAACAGAAAAGAACTAACAATAATAATAATAATAAAATACACTCAAGTGGACATCAAGCAATGCAATCAAATCAAAATTAGCATAAATGTACCGTAAAACAGATATTGCAACACACAGTACTGTAACAGATTTAGTGAGGTCAATGGATGTCTTAAATATAAAATAATGTAATTCTGCGTCACTGAGATATAAGTGTCTAAGTTACTTACGAGAATATATCAGCATCTTGTCACCAACAGTATCCAAATGCGATTTGACTTATTTGTATGTAGATCCTTAAATTCCGGCGGAAGCTTTGATTGTCGCACGAATTGGGGTTATGGGGAGGTATCAACGTAAGAAGATGTGAAAGATCACTGAACCTATATCGAGAAAGTATGCCGAAAAAAGAAAGTGGCACGAGCCGCCTGCCTTATTTAGGGGCATCCTTTCTTAAACGCCGGGTGTGCAGCACGGGCGCTATTGTCATCGCCTCCCTCCCCCATTTTATGAGTTCATAAGAGTTCTTAGCCCCCTCTCAATCTTCCGCTCAAATGCTTAAGTGTGAACGACCAAGAAGTCAGGGACACCTTTGTGGGGCTGTCGGCTTTTAGTTATGAGTATCAACTGTCTTTTTCGTGGACAGCTAATATCCAGCTGTTTGAGTTTTATTTTTATCATGATCTTGAAAAAAATTCTCTGCAGATCCTCTATAATGCCAAATTTGGAGCTTAAATTTGGATAAAAAGTGTTCTTACATTTACAAAAATTCAACAGTTTGTTTATTTTTAAAAACGTTGTGTGCATGTAGTGGCAAATGGCTACATCTCAGCATGTTTTCCATCACTTGCCTAAATTTGTTACTCTGATAAATGCCTCTAAAATGGCAACAAACATCTTCATGTATGCAAGGCATTAGGAGTTACGAATTTTACCCCACGATGTATTGATAGAGAAAATAACATGTTTGCTATCAGTAAAAAATAATTTTGTTCATTATCTTGATTAGTAATTATTATCTTAATAAAGGAAAATCTTCTTCTGATTCTTTTGCAGAAGTAATATTTTTTTTATCAATTCTGTTGTTCTTTTAATGTACAAGTCATTTATATTTTTTTTGAGTGATTTTCTTTCATTTGGCAGCGAAATAGAGGGAGCTTAGTTATAGTGCAAGTATTAGTTTTCAGTGTTAAGAAGTATAACCACTGATTACGGGATGTGTTGTAACAATTTACATTTAATTTTTGCCATAAGTACTGATAAAATCTATTTTTGTATGAAATTTAATCATAACAAATGAATCGAATTTAGGAAGGATTTATACTCTTTAAAATTTACGTTAAACTAGAGACTAGACGCTAATATTCTATAAAATATATTGTAGACATTTACATAGTGATAACAATGTATTCTGCCACTCCATAAATATTGTTATTATTGTTGTTGTGAGCTATTTCACTTATCTAACTGAAACATCAGAACAAGCCCACGAAATTCATCTTGGCAAGGAGTGCAAAATTGCACCTGTCGCAGGCGAGAGCCTTAAGCACCATACAGGCCGATAATACGATTTTGGTCAGTTTCGCCCTGAACGATGAATTTTGATGGAGTGCACCCCGGGTGGACGTGTTCGAGGGTCATACACCCCTCTTCTTCTGCCGCCAACCTCTCGAGAGGACTATCGTCTCGCCACATATTTAGAGTGTCCCCATGCCGCACAGATGTATGTCTCATACATGAAAACGTCTGTAAAATAAAGTTTTTTTTAAAAAAAATCAAACTGCTTGCAAATAGAATTGATTTTTATTCTACGGTGCTATAAGAGAATAATTTTAAAACCATTATAGTAATAACTACGAGTATTAGTAATTTTTAGTTTTTCTTCACTTAGCTTTGAGAGATAAAAGTAACTAAAACTTTTGAACAATGCTGGTTTCCTTTGGGAATGAATTTTTCATGAAACAGTTTGGCTTCATGTTCAATGGAATTATTTCATGAAACATGCAGCTAACTTGTTTCATGAAGAGCCTGTTCATGTTGTAGTTTTCCTCATGTGTAATGACAGTTTCAATAATTTTCCTTAGAAGCTATTCATCACCTTTGCTATCACAAATAGTGTCATTTCGTGTGCATTACCAAATGTCTGATCGCTTGGATAAACGATGAAAAACTTAACAAAGTTAAAATTGGGGACGTAATTTTTATATTAATGAATTACCGTGAAGTTTAATGTTTGCATTATATAGAACGTTCTCGTGGCCTTCATTTCTCTAAGGCGACTGCTTGTGAAAGCGATAGCTATTTCCGAAAACATAAGCAAGCACTAATATCGAACGTCCAGAGACCAAAACATTTTGGAAAGGTAGTAGTTTGTCCTCTTAGAGAGGATTCAGTACATTTAAACCAAAACACTTATATGTTAGCTATTAAATGTACATTTTACATTTTAGAATGGGATTTTTAATTGAAGAATTTTTACGTTATACATAAAATCTGAATAAGTAGAGAAATCAATCGAATTTAAATTGAGTATTATATTTTTAAAGTTAAATGAACTACACCTTTTACTTCGTAATTATCTACTGTGCCAGTCTAATTCCTCAACTAAATCTCACTTGCTAGCAGAGATTTTTATTGGTCAATTAAACCTGGTGTCTGAAATTTCTGAAGGCATTCCGACGTCGGTACGTCTTTCACGCTCCTTTGGATATCATGCTCCATTTTGGGAAACCCACGGATTTTAAAGCTCAACTTCTTTTGAAGACTTTTTGAAGAGATGGCATCATTCGTTTCTTTCAAGGCACCCCTAGACATATGGCGCTAATAATGCGCAAGGACCGAAAAAGCAGGGGAGGGAGGACAACAATTCGGAGATTTCGCTCAATGAGAAAAGACCGACTTTATTGCTGCTAACATCTTGGTCTTAGTACTTTATCTTTCCTGTACTTTTTTTCCAGTCGGTGTTTGTGAAGAATTATTGCGGTCAATAATCGATTTGGACAATTATAAGTCGCAAGTATCTTTCGCTTGTGAGAAACTTCACTGCAAAAATCCTCTATTTCTTATCTCTCAACTTTTTAAGGAAGCATGGGTAATCTTGAGGAGTTTGGGAAGTTTCGGTGAAGTAACAGATGCTGCTTGTGGCTTATTGTCGTTATTATATACCTCGAAATATTGTTAGGATCCTACGAATTTTGTGCTACGTGAAGAGATGAAAAGAATAAAGTTTTAAAATATTATAAGAGTTATTATTTGTATTTACTGATGAAGAATTTTAATTCTCTTGAAATGTAAAGTAATTCGGCATCTTTCAATAAACACTCAAGTAGATTTATTATTATCTGTTTAAATTAACACTATTTCAAAATCTATTTTAATGACACTCTATTATTTATTTCAATAAACACTCATATTAGATAGCATCGTGTTAGGAATAGTGTTAGAAGAATCTTAGAACTGAAGAAAGAATAATGCACATTACCAACTTGATACTGGATGAATCGAATTTTATGGAGCATTATTAAACGCTTCCACAATTTTTATCGATATTGTTTCATCGGTGTTGCCGCGAATACTTTTAAGATGCTTTCGTTTTCGGATGTTTACTGTTCTAAGGAGATATACAGGCATTTTCTTCTCATTGCTTATAGTGGACGTTAAAAACACTGCCTTAAAATAAAGTATGTCTAGTCTCACAGACTCATGCTCATTCTAGTATGCAAACGTTCACGATGCAGCTATAACATACTTTTGCATACTTACCCCGATCTTCGGTACACGATTCTTACTTGAAATGAAGAAATGAGTTTTAATCTAATACAAATTACTATTTCCCTCTGCAATGCACAGTAATATATTATATTTACATCATAGGAGTCGCTATATTTCTATCTCATTCTAGATGCTGTTGATGAATTTTTAAGTTGCTTTAGAGATCCATGGATCAATATTCACAAGTATGACTCTAACGAGTAGTTCTTTATTTCTTTTCTTTTTTATATTTTATTATATAAATAAAGTTGATGACAATGCATTTATTTGGTTGCTCAAAAGGAGTAACGATAATCCAACTTATGTATTTCATGGAATGAAGCTAGCTTTTGAGGTAAAGAAAATGAGTTCTAACTCAGTGAATCTTAATATGAAAGAAAAATAAATTGGACGTTTTTGCACGTGAGGAAAAACGTTAAAAACCCTGCTGATTTAAAGGTACTCAAAAGCAAATGAAGACTCGAAAGAGTCGTAAGACATGTAATTGAAACAAAACATAAACATCTTTACTCTACAAAGTGCAATTTTATTTACTTATATCTTACGTAAGTAGACTGAAATGTTCAAGCAAGATTCAGTTTTATTTAATCATGACTGATAAAGGTAGATTAAAACATTAAGGATTAGAAATATTTTTGAAAATAAGTAATGTTAAAAGCACGAGCTTAAAAGGTATTCACGCCTGTCATGTATTTTGGATGTTTGTTATGTTTCGGATGTTATGTATTTCGGATGTTTAGCAATCTGTTTATTGATATTAATAACTGAGTCCTAAAGAGATTCCTTTTTCTGGAGCAGAAAGTAAAAGAAAGAGATGTAGTTTTAATACTTTAATAGAAAGTAAGAAACATTTAGTTTTAGTCGTAAGAAACATTATGCAGAGACCAAAAGGGTCGACAGGCTTCGTATCCTTAACTACTATTTCTGAACACTTACTTCTAAAGGTAATGTTTTTTTAAATGAAGAGAAAAATGTAAAAATATTAATCTAGTAATTAATATTTATTAATATTCTATAGCATTAATTAATATTCTATTATTAATCTGTAAATTATCGATTTTAGATAGAGTTACCATTCCATTCCATATGGCGAAATATTTAGTATGCTTCAATTAGCTAAAAATAAAAAATTCATACAATCTACATACGAATTTAGTGAAAAGATTCAAGAATAGTATACTGATTTAGTAATTTTTCCTTGCATATTTACTTAAAGTACTTATATTAACTTAAAGTACAAATTTAGGGAACAATTACCAAACCAAGTCATTTTGATGATTAATAATTTCGTTTAGAATAAAATGACATTCAACATTAAAATGGTCTTTTAACTTTTGATAGAACTGTAAGGCATCTAAAAAAATGGCTGACTGTTTTTGAAAAGAACTAGATTGCCTAAGAAAGGAAAACATGTTTCCTTAAGTGTATTTATTACGAATTATTCTTATGCTTTTAGTTAATCTGCATGTAATAGTTGTAGAATTATCAGCAATTTAAAAGTATAAATGGATCTAAGCTTAACGTGGAGGGTATTTTTCTGTATTTGAAATTGTTAGTAGTATAGTAAATTAAGTCAGTTGGTGCACCAACATCAGTGTCTTTTAGCTCATTGGGACCAAAAGTTAACTTTGTCTTTTTGCCCGTTGAAAAAATTACTTGTTTTGGCGTACAGACTCTAATTTTAATTGCACATATTGCTTATTTAGCTGTTTTTAATTATATCTCGTGTTTTAAGTTTTTCTGTATTGGACAAATTTTTATGAAGATGTTTTGAGCTTTTACAAATTTTTGCCTTTCCGTGTAGTGAGAACTGAATTAATTGAATGAGAAATATATCTCTAATGAAATTCGAATAAGTTTGAATGAAGTGCAGCAAAAAATGTGCATAATTTAATAGGAAGTACAAAAAAGTGTATATCCACATTAGGTTTTTTAAAGTAATGTTGCCGAATGATATCAGATTCCACACTGCAGATGTTCGACGCTATACTGTAAACCTAGTACTCTGGAGTGAGTACAGATGTAGCTTCTGTGGATTCTGTGGAGTATAGCAATGGTAATTCTGTTTACTGATATTGATAGCTTGAATGCAGTAACCCAGAACTGTACAGGTAAATGATTCCTTTCAACTAAACTTCTAATAATACTGGTCACATCACCTTCACTATTGAAATGCATTATAAAAGGCATTGTATCTTTCTGATTAGAAAATAATCTTTCTAAAGCCCCCTTTATTATGAGTATCTCAGCGAAAGGAAAAGTAAAAGAGTGGAATTTTTGGTTTTTAACCAAGAGCTATGAATATTTTAAGGATTTTAATTTTTATTTCACTCTAGCTGTATGAAATGCTACATCGTGGTCAACTGTTTTTTCAAACTTTCATCCTGCTACTTAACTTCACTTTAACAACTCTTTTATCAAGTACTTTACCAGGTAAGTATTGTCACTACAAGAGGCAAGGTATCTTGCAGTTAATTTTCCAAACAGCCAGCCTCTAGAATATTATGTTTTACTTATCATAAGATGCTCAAATGTTCTTTGAATTTATTAACAATAATATATGTCTAGAGTCTGTATTTGAGGATGCAAGACCCACGGTCTCTTGCTCCTAACATTTTGCATATTATATACAGATTTGATGCATTTTTTTATACTTTCGTTCATCAACTGCTGAAGATATCTATTTCAGATATTTTCCCTTTCTGAAGCTCATATTTGAATTAATTGTTGTTTGTTCCTATTATGTGTACCTATTTAACTTCTTAGCGAAATGAACATAACTGTATATTATAACTTTCAGGACATATTTATATTTAGTCTAAGCAACTCCAATAAAAAAATTCTTCCTGCTTCAAATCGTATTAAAAGTGAATGAAAATTAACTGTTGAAAAGAATCCTTTTCTAAGACGATAAAGAAATCGATATAAATTATGCCTGAATTTAAAAATCATTATATTAAACACAGTTTGTATCAAATTCGTCAAAAATAAAGAGAAGGTCAAAGATCCTCTAGAAAGGCAACTAGAGAAAAGATAGTAATATTTCAAGAACTTGTTCAAATATCCGGTATATTGAAAGAAGTTCCCTTAGAATAAATGTTTTGAAATATATTCTTAGACCTCGATACCAATATCACAGAGTAGAAGCTTGTTTTTACAACAAAGTTTTACTATGAAATTTTATGAAGTAACTCGCAATAATATTGATTTTATTCTTTCATTAAAAGTAAAGAATATATTCTAAACTGGAAATATTTATGAATTAATTCAGTTTGTCTCTTCATACTTAACAAAACGCCTTCTTTATATAAAAGTATTTCATATTTACCGCCCAAATTACAAAACGGAAATATGTAAATAACAGGATAAAAGAAACATATAACTATGTTGAATAGTTTTCCATGAGTGTTTATTTACAAGAAGAATGCTTAATTTTAAAGGTTTAATTAATACTTAAACATAATGTATTAAGGCTCTTAGTATCAAGTTGTTAAAGTGTAGGAGGACTGAAGTCAAATCTGTCATCATATCAAAACATATGCATAATATGAGACTATATTATACATTTATATAAATCTTGCTGTGCCAGATGTTTAATAGATTTTTATCAGGAACTTAAGACAGAGTTTTTAATATGCTGCCCTATTAATCTTTTTTAACAAACTGAACATCATTTCTGAGTATTGAAATGTGTAACATTCCTTTATATTAATTAATAAGCTATTTTCATTTATGTTAATTAACCAATTTTTGGTTCTTTACTGTCACTTCTGTCATCCGTTTTACCCCCGAATGAAAATTAGTTCGCGTGTATTATAGGTGAAGTTTTTAATATGTAACACAGAGCGTGTTATGCCTCTCGAGGCCATATTGCTAGGTTGCTAGCTAGGATAAGATTTGTAGTCTTCCGTCTTGCATTATAATTGCCGATATTTGAATATCCACGCAGGTTACGTTTTGGGCCAACTTCGCATTAAAGGATGTATGTAGCCTTTAGCTACTATCTTATTTAAATTAATTTTGATATTTGACTTATTGTTACTTTAAGTTATCTCGCCCCAAGTGGTAGGCTGAGCTGAAAGTTCTAAGTGCGCCTTCTGTTCTTATTTAGTTTAAATAAAAGTTCTTTTACCCCTTCCTCAAATTTCAGTTGTTATTTTATACTTAGCGACAATTTCAATTGATCACTATTGACTGATTGCAAAACAGGGTGTTTATTTTTAGAATAAGAACCTTTCAAAAATATTTGTGAATAAAATTATTTAAGAAAACTATCATGCCGAGGAGAAACACCAATAAAAAATGCTATCTATAAATTGCACTGATATTGTTATATTTTATGAAAACAAAAATAATTAAGAGCCTGTTTAGAGTGAGAATGCCTAAAAAGCATTTAAACGTCTACACTAAAAATTAACATTCAATTTTCCATTCCATTATGTTTAACTTAAAACAGATTTCAAATTTATCGTTTGTTTCTCGCTAAAACTATATTATTATTTTTAATTCTTTAATGAAAGTATTAGTTACTTTTACTTACTATTTAATGTATAATCTGAAAGCAAAAATTTGCATATTTTACAACGCAATTTTCATATGTTTCTGAAGAATAAAAAGACAATAAGTATAATAAAACATTTTATTAAAACTTTCAAAGTTCTTTAAAAATTCAATGAATAAAACAAATCAGGAGCAAAATCAATGTTTTAAAAATGCCCCATACTGTTGAAATTTCATGAAGATCTATTTCTTGATTACCATCAAAGTTCCTACTAAAGAGGAGATTTTATCGGTTTGTTCTTTTTGCAGGTCGAAAGATTTCGCAGTAACACGAAGATCAGTTCCCTAGAAAGGTAAATAAATATAAGAAGGTCAGTACTCACGTATTTACAAATATTACTGAAATGCCTTATGCACATGCTTAGCAGCTGAAATAAAATATACCTTTGCAATATAAGAATGAAGTAATAAAATTAAGGTAACATTATTTTTCAAATTAAGTATTAAAGGCATTTTGCAGCATTTGCATGCATAAAATGCAAACTATTTTATACTTCTAAAAACCTATCAGTTTGAAAATTCTCATTTAGATTAGAAAGTTTCTCGCACTTATGAACTAAGTAATAAGTTCATCAATGGCAAAAGAAATCATTGTTATAGACAAAAGTTTCTACTTTTAGCAAAATGAAGATTTAATTGACTTTGAGTAAAACTAGTAATTTTCTTAACAATTCAGTGAAACTATTTTATAATAAATTTGAAGTGAAAGCAACATACAAACTGAGATCCGTACCCAGACAAAGGACATTCAGATTTGAGATGTTCCACTTATAAATGTTTTTATATTTGTAAGAATACTCTTTATAAAAAAAATCAGTCTCTTTACTTCCTTGTACGAAGTAAGGGAAGTATTGCAATTGCGAAATATTTTGCGTATGATATTTCAACGGAAATATCCATCTTGAGCTTTTCCGTAGCCATTTGAACGATTATTTTGCGTAACGTCTGTACGTAAGGACAATGCCCCTGAGAGTCGACGTAGAGAATTCTGCGAAGCTACTGGTTAGGATCTGTACCTAGGCAGTCTCGGCCACGGGAGTATAAAATTTATGAACTTGGTGGTTCTGAAGGCCCTGGGAAAGGTCACTTATTGGCCGGCCTCGGGGTCTGGCATGTCCTGAGCGGTGTGGAACCGTAGCCGGAGGGCTAGTTCCCCTCGGTTTGCTGGGTAACGGCCCACTGCGACGGGCTCGCACATGCGACTGGCAGGAACAATTGACGACCAGTGCTGCCTGGTGTTATATCCAGGTGGTGCGCTGCTCCCCTGGAAGGGTAATAGTGGAGGTTGAACCTCCACAAAGTACCGAAAGGAGAAGTGGACCCGTAATGTGATTTAGTTCACGGGGCGGGGCAGCCAAGATTATTGTTGTTGTTGTTGTACGTTATTGTTGTTGTTGTAAGATTATTGTTGTTGTTGTTAAGATTGTTGTTGTTGTTGTACGTAAGGACAGAATAAAGGACTTTTTTTTATCTTTTTTTCTCAAATAACACAAAAACGATTAGAACATTGAAAGTTTATGTATGAGACTACTGTAACATCTAGTTGGGCACCTCCCTCTTTTGTTGCTGTCGGCAGTAACAAACGTATATAAACGTATATTAGTAACAAACGTACATGAACGAAATCTAACCTCTAATGCGGTCTCCTATATTTTTATTTGGGAGTGACAGGAGTTTTGGTTAGCTTACGGCAAAAATTGACCGCGATGTTTAATTTCAAAATTTGCAATTTTTGATGTCATTTTCAACTTGCCTTGAGCGATCAGTTAGTTTCGTTAGAATAATTCGAGCAAATAAATTGAAATGAAATGCAGCAATTTAAATTCTGTTCAGTTGACGCATATTAAAATTATATTCATTTAAATAAATAAATACGCATTTTGCTATTTAAAAAATATGCTATAATTTTGAATCTTAAATATCTGATCAAATAACAAACAACAGTAAAATTTGCATCCAATGAGATATATACTGAACTTTATTATTCTTTTTGAATTTAACCTATGGATAAAATAAAAGCAGAAAAAGTTTTGAATTTTGAGCTTAAATATTTTTGTGCGAAAAGGCAGCAAGAAATATGAATTATGGAACGAAACTTCGACACAAATCACCTATTTCCTGTGCACTGAAAGCTCCACGCCCGAAAACATCATTCAGTTCTAACCTTGACGTTTTTGCTTTTATTTTTTTTATGGAACTGAAAGAAGTGAGAAAAGCGATGTCCGCTTGGGCTATTCATATCGATGCGCCTTTTCTTAACTGGATTTTGTTTCCTTACTATCTTCAACAATCATTCCGTCTTGAGATCAACGATCTACATATTTGAGTCTAATAATCATGTTGATTATAAAATTCTCTCAATGGGGGGGGGGTTCCTTTTATTTTTTTATATAATCAATAGCTATTTTAACCTGGGCTTAATGGCTTCTGTTAAAAACACATTTAAAAATTAACTCTAATTAATGGTATTAAATTTGGTAAGCATGATAACATGCGTATTAATAATTAAAGAGATAGTAAATTTTTAAACAGTTTCCGTAGTATCGGGTCTGCAAGAGGGTAATTTCGATTTGCATAAGTAGATAATATTATGCTCGTTTTGTTATTTTTCTATCAATCTTATAATTTTTTTTCTCTTAAGATTTGGCAGCTGATGCTTTTAGGTCCTTGTGGAAAAAAAATCTATGCATCTTTATTTCCAACTGTTAGTTTATGGTCAGTTTTAACATAACGTGCAAAAATTAGTATTTTCAACAATTTTTCTTTTTTATTTTCATAAAGGCAACAGTGGCTTAGGCTCACAAAGGGATAAAGGAAATTTATGGTGTTGATTGCTTAACAAAACGCATTTTAAAAATTTCGTTCTGGAGATTTTTCACTTGAACACGACACACGTTCTGGCCGACCTTCTGAAGTTCATGATGAGAATTAAAGACAAAATTTGAATCGTATCATCTTATAACTGAGCAACACATTGCAAAAATATTAAATGAATCACATACAATAACGGAAAATAATATAAGCTGTCTTTCACTCGTTAAGAAGCTCGATATTTAGATTCTGCATGAGCTGGAAGGAATTCATTAAACACAGTGTATCAGTATTTGTGATATGCATATCAAATGTAATCCAGTTGACACTTTTTTTAAACGAATTATTACTCGTAATGAAAAATGGATTGTCTACAATAATATTAATTTGAGAAAGATCATGGTCCAATCATAATGAATCAGCACAAATCATATAGAAAGCTAAACTGCATCAGAAAAAGATCATGCTACCAGTATAGTGAAATTACACTGAGAGGTTGTGTAGTTTGAGTTAATTCCAAGTAACCAAACGATTAACTCAGTTGTTTACTGTCAACAACATACGAAATAGGAGGAAGCAATCAAAGGGAAAAGACAAAAATTAGCGAATCGCAATCCATCACGATAATGTAAAGCCTCACACATTTTTATCAACATGTACGAAATTTTTAGAGTTTGGTTGGGAAGTGATGTCACATTCCCCATATGGACCCGACCTTACACCATCGGACTATTATTTATAAGCTTTACAAGTTAAATAGTAAACATTTCAGTAATAGCGATGACCTCAAATCGCAGATTGAGGTTTTTGCTGATAAAGACCAGAAATTCTAAGAGCACGGAAGCATGAAGTTACCAGAAAGATAGCAAAGGATCATCGAACAGAGTGAAAGATATTTGACTTATTAAAATTTATTTTTTGCATAAAAAATTAAGTATTATTTCGCACTAAAAAAAACCGAGATTTTTTTTCTTGCCAATCCGATAAATTTTTACAGCTAGACGACAAATTTCTTTCATTTTGTTAATTAGTTAGCCTTTGAGTTTTTCCCTAATCCCGCCTATCATTCTGTTTACACCTCCATGTTCAAGAACCATGTGAAAGGAAAGTGATATAAGAAAACTGTACGTGGCTGGATGTAGACGTTTGCTAAAGAGTAATGTTACGATGCGAAGTGTTAAGAAAAAATATGAATGGGACTACTTAATTGACTTTATTACTATTTCATACAAATGAAAAACTGTACAAAATCACCTAAAATATTCTATGCTCACTTTTTGTGTGTATAAGATAAGTTAATTTAAATTAGAATTATTTTATAGAAATTAGTGCACATTTTTTATGTGCGTCCCTCAAATTGTTTTATTTAATTTTTGTGTTATAGAGCAAAGCAAAATCTACTATAAATATACTTAATTCTCTGGAGCAACAGACCGGGAACGACATGTTGTCGTATTAGAGAGATTCTACTGTTTATTTTGCTTTTACTGCAGTATTTAGAGTTTGACAGCTTCATGACTTTCTGAATGGCATATCCACTATATGTTTAATACTTGAAATGGCAAACACGGGGAAGGGGATTCCTCGTCTGTCTTACTAAAGCCTACCTGAACGATATGTGTTTAGCGGCGCTCACCACCTTACCGGTGGACTTGAGCTCGAATCCTGGAGAAGGTATAGTTTTTGTAAGTGCATAATGTCTGTGTAGTATGGGGATACCGAAAGCAATGGCGAAACGGAAGTCTTGTCGTGAGGTCTGAGGTATGAGAAGAGGCGTGAGAGATCTCCGAAGTGTTCTCGATCAAAGTTGGGCAATGCTTTACAATTAGTGTAGTGGGACTACATGGCTGATGTGAAAGTCTGAAATTCCACCCACTTATACACCGAGCCAATGTATTTCTTCATTTGAAATAAGGTGACAAATTGAATTTTCTACAAATGCACAAATTATAAATTCTCAATGGATTACACTATGTGCCATAGAGTTCTCGTTGGTCCGGTAGCTGTTCTTGACCTTTGTCCAGCTGTCCACCAAAGTCCGAGTGGTAAAACCGTTGAGCACTGGCAGTTGAACTTGTGTTCAAATCTCGATGCACGGGCTAGCTTTATGGAAATTTAGAGATTTTTCTCATACGTATGAGCCAATTTCTCTCAAATTGTCCTCCAAGAAGGCATCCCTTCTGGTAGGTAGATAATCTCGAGTGCTTTTTCACAATTTAAAGAATCCTAATTCTAATCCCTGCTCCAGTCTTGTATCTTACTAGAAATATATATAGCTCTTAATTGCTTTTCGATAGATTTTAATGGTTAAGATTCAACCTATTTTGAAAAAACTGAATTTCTTTTCCTCATTTTTATTGATATTTAAAGCTATACTGCTTATCACAAGTTGTTTCCTGTAAGTTTATGCCTTCAAAGTAATAATGAATTTAAATATTCTTATTCTTATTCTTCTTCTTCTTATTATTATTATTATTTTTGCACCCAAGAAGTTAATTTGAAACATTCAAAAATTTCGTTCACCAGACATTTCTAAATTTACCTTAATCTTCCTGCATTTTTTATTGTGCGAAATCTTATCCTGATTCTATTCTTTACTTATAATCATTTCCAAAACGTGTTCAGCTAATCTTGACACATTATAAAAGTAAGGAATAAATATTTATTACTTAGTCACCATTATGAGTCTGCTTAATAGTCTAATTTAGGAGCTGGAATTAAAGTTACTAGGGAAAACATTTTATACATGCGTGTTAATGGGACATTCAGTAAATTCCACCTACAAGATGTGTAGAACTCTTATGTGGACAGGTATAATATTTTTATATTTTAATAAGGAAAAACAGGAAATAATCAATCATATTCATTATGAAAACCAGTTTTGCATATAAGAAATGTTGAAACATAAATTAAATCAAGAAACTCATCATTAATAAATTTCAGAGATGATGTTAAATCGCAGAATCGGTTATGGAGAAAACAGCACTTATATGAAAGGATAAGGTTCTCATGCAGATTTAATCGGATTCTAAAATTTATAATCAAAGTTTAACAAACTGATCGATTTGCATATGACAATATTTCGTCCTTAAAAAAGCAAAAAATATATTAAACAGAACATTAATATAAGTAGTGCAACAAATAAAAAAAGGGCTACCAATAACATATTATTTTTTAATTTCTTTTAAAACGAATAATAAAAAATGCGAAAATGAAAACAGTTTACAACAGTTTGATGTAAACAACTAAATTTAAAATGATACTGTAGAACTGTACTTTGTAAAATAAATTTTCCTCTTCTAAACTTTACGGAAAAAAAGTACATTTTTAAAGTCAGAAGCAGTAGATATTTGATTTGTGAGGATACTCTGTGATTCACGAAACCGTGCGAATGCAAATTATTTCGAATTTAATGATTCTACTATAAGGTATTTCTCTCGTCTCTCCGGCTTTTCTAATTAACCTAATGTCTCTACACTTCAAAGGATGTTTGGAGTACGATTTCCGTACCTTAAAAGAATATTATCTGAATTCGATTGAAACAGGGAAGGAAAAAAAAAAGTAATTTCATCTTAGTTTTAAGAGCGTTATTATGAAATTTTTCGAGTATTCAGCTTGCAAAATTTGTAGAACTAAAACATTTTCATTTACTTCCCCCTCCGAAAGTTAACTTTAATGTTTAAAACATTGCAACTGTAGGATGAGAAAAGCATTCTGTTTTTGTTACTGGAAATTTCCAATGACGGAAATTCGAATAATCGGATTTAGAACATATATTAGTTTGCGTTGGTTTCATATGTAAAATTCTTTATTTATTTTATCTAACAAGACGAGGGTTGTTGAAAACTTGTAAGTTGTTTTTACCGTCCATGAGAATTTTAATTACCAAGAATCTAATGCTCCCAAACATGCATCCTCTACGAATTTTTAACGATTAATACGTCATAAATAATCCAGAACCAGACGTGGCACAACTGCAAGAAAATAGGACATATCGACTTAAAAAAAAAAAAAAAAAAAAAAAAAAAAAAAAAAAAAAAAAATCAAATCAAATTCAGAAACCGTTGTTATTGAACCCTAAGTTCTTAACCGGGCTGGTATACCATTCTGAAATCATCCCTCTTGGTATTAAGAAGGTCATTGAGCAGATACCAAGAAACCTCCTCCCCATCCCAACATCCTCCGCTTCTCTTCCTCTTTTAAATCTTTCACCCCTCCAGCGGTGGTTTCCTGAGTTCATCAGTTCGTGAACTCTTAGATAATAGTTTCCGACACGTATGTTTGCTATCTTAGAAAGTCTTTTTGTCAAAATACGCAATATTTATGGATAGAAAAAAGTAAAAGATATGGGAGAGAGGTGTCGAATCCACGCGCCTCGAAGAAAGCGTGCCACGTGGGTGATTTTTTTTTTTTTTTTTTTTTTTTAATCTTCTGTATTTTTACAAAAGGGGAAAGAAGTGTATGGATTTGTGGTTCGGTAGGTCACTGATCTCAAACGCAGTTTTCTATGCCATGGCCTATTTCAGTTGCCTGGTGTATCTTATGGGATGCTTTCATAGCTTGTTATTTAAATGTGATGCAGTTAAATCATACATTGATATGAAATGGAAATGTGAAAAATAGCTTTATTTGGCCATTGCCATAAAACAAAATTAATTAACGTAAGGTTAGTAATTAAATTAACCACTTCAGTGTCCTACAAAACTCAAATATTTGCTTTTTCCTCCTCCAAAGCTACGTTTTTGCGTCTGAAACTGGCCTTAGAAATGTTTCTCCATTTCGCTAAACTTCATGCTTGTCATAACTCAAGCATGTTGAATATTGTATCCTTGCCCAGGAGAAAGCATTTCTTCGTATTCTCGGGTCGCTTATCTTAAAATTAAAAAAGACTTTCCTACGGTCACGCTTTCAAATTAACAGTATTTTTATTCCAATGTCAGCTGAAAGGGATGTATATTCCTATTTCCCATCTTTTTAAGAGAATTTTCTCCTGTGTGATTCTGATACAACTCCGTTGAGAAGAAAGCTTGACTAATTAGTCCATTAATTACTTCTTTACATTTTCGTTGCATTATGGGAGATTGGAAAACACAGACGAGTGATTCTTGGGGATAATGATCCAGACCGCGTTTAACCGCGGTGACGAGCGGCCGTTACTGACTCCTGAAAATTGACGAGTCTATCTCGGAGGAAACGTTGAAGTGATTTTAAGATAAAGGTATAACATCGTACGATTTCGTACTTTTACTAACTAATAAAAAACATAAGTTTAAAACGTATTTAAATATTAAGAAAAAGCTTTCTTTTACAGTTAAGGTCCTATCTGGGATTTTTTGTGTTTTAGATAACTCGTATTGTATATTTTATTAATCCTGATAAATTCTGATTTCCTGCTTAAGGAGTATCGTTTTTCTCCTCCCCCTTTTCTACGCGATAGATGATTAATATATTCCTTTCCTTCCCACGTTTGTAAAGATACGCTTTTACTTATGACTTTTCTTTTTACTCACCGTAGAATTCAATATTTTACTCTTCGATCTTCAGTTTACATGTGGTTTCAAAAATTTCATTTTTAGTTATTAATTCCTAAGTAATAATAATGTGCGCTTATATTCAAAATTGAGATCTAAACATCGGATTTTTAATTTACTATGCTTACAAAATAATTCTGGATATTGTAATTACTTAAAAATTAAGATGAAAAGCCAATATTTAATATGTACTTAAGAAAATTAAATTAGATCAATAGATAGATTTCTGCATGTATGAAATATGAAGAAGAAAACTAAATTACGTAAATATCGATAAAATAATAGAAAATGTAAATGAATGAGTCATTAAAAATTCAGCAATATGGAAAAAAAATAACTGTAGATAGGCAAATTGATAGATTAATACAAATGATACACATCTAATATAGTACGTGCACTGATAGATATGCATAATGTTTATATGCATATCTGTCGCTATTTAACATGTAATTTTTGTTTCCGTTATGATTTTAATATATGCGTCATCTGCGTGTATATATATATTTGCATGTTTGATTACATTCGCTCAGAGATAACTGTTGAAAAATGCATGTGGTTAAAACATAGACAGATACTGTAAATCATAAGAAGGTTTTTCTATAACCGCATCTGTAAATATTTAAATAGAGACTGTAAATATGAAGGAAACCTGATAATGAATATTTTACCATTAAATTAGAATTAGATTAGAAAACCTACTTTTCATACTTGAAAAACTTTAGAAATGTTTATATTTGATCATTAAAAAACAATCTGATGCTTAACCAGTTTTTGGACTTATTTGACCCCACCAGTGGCCGGTGATGCCTAGCAATCCCAGGACTATACCGGCGACTTTCTTTTGATAGCAGCGGGCAGAAGCAGCCTGAAAAACAGAGCTTAAGAAAGCCTGGACACCTTCACAAGGTAAACAAAAGAGTTCACAATCTCAGCAGATAAAACTCAGACTCTGATAATCGAATAAGATATAACCCCAGCATGACTCTACAGGGAAAAACCATCAAATATGTCACACAATTGAAATATCTTGGGATAATGCTACAACGCCGGCTTACATGGCTTCCTTATATTCGTTTTATTAAGCAATACGTGATTCACCTTACCAACTCAGTGAACTGTATGGCCACTATAAAATGAGGAATACCATCCTAGCTTGCGGTATTTGACAGTAACTCAGCGTATTATGTTTTGCGGAGCTTCCGTGTGGAGTGAAAATTTATCCCATCAATTGAGGCAAAGTCTTAATTCTATATAGCTTTCACATCTACTCACTATATGCAGAGCAAATTGCACACCATCAGTGGCAGCTGAAGGCTGCCATTTTAAATATCATCAAGCTTAACAGAACACGTGATCTCTGGTACCAGACATATTTACATTCCAGCTATGAAAAAATGCAAGGTTCTAATACATTGTCACCCTGCGCACAAAACTCTGAAGCAAAATATGAGTATGGACCCTTCGCCGTGCACTGAGACAGCGGAAGACATCTACATGGAAGGATCACAAGCAAAAATGGTATTGGCAGTAGCTTTTGTCATCTTCAAGAATAACATCATTCAGTACAGGTGGACACAGGTTCGGAGTCAACAGTTCCGCTTGCCAAGCAGAAATAATTCTCTTCAAGCTGCAATCTGTTACGCAATTGAACATGTACCCAATTCCACTATTTGTAGCGATTTGGCTCTAGTCTCCAGATCATATCGGGCACACGTAGCAGAAGCCCATTGATACATGCCATTCGTCATTTAATGTTATGAATCCCTTCTAATCGTGCTGTTCTATGTTGCGTTTCAGCCTTCAAGCGTATCATCGGAAATGAATTGGCTGACGATCTGCCAGAGCAGACAGCAAAGAACGTCCAAGATAAAGTGATTTCAGCTTCTTTATCGCATATCTAAATCTCTTACCTTAATATTTTAATTGGACCACTCAGGATAACATGCTCAAAAAATGCCAGAGAGATGGCTCACAGTCATCACGTGTCGCAGGGTGTTCCTTTCCTACCCAAAGGTTACAAGAGTTACTCAACAGCTCTATTTCGCTAACACAATACTTCGCTGGGCATGGCCTATTCCCAAAATATCTGCACCGCTTACGGCACAACGACACAAATTTCTGTGCATGCGGTATAGAAGGAACAGTGGACCACTACATATTTGACTGTGCGCATATTTCAAGATACCACTTTAAAAAAGCCAGCTTCCACAAGCTCGTCAGCGTGGATCGCTAACTCTAGCATTAACTTCATCTGCACAAAACAAAATAGGCTCATTCGTTACATATTGTGTCGCTGCCTGAACAGCTATATCAAGCCATATGCAGCCTTCCCAAACACATGCACTATGTAAGTGTCCTACAACAATAGAAGTAAAGCGGCATACTTCTTCTCTATATTCAATGTTGTTATCAATATTCAACTTTGTACATAGTTTTGTATTGATAGGTATGTTTTCAATCATTTATTTGTTTATCACCTACCCCTATATTTAAATTTTATGTTCTCCTACATTAGCACACATAACGCTAGCTGCAATTTAGCTTTTCATACAACGTTGTTAGTGTTTTGCCTTTCCTGATTGCTCAAAGTGATGAGTGTGATCAAATCTTCTGTAAATCAAAGAGTTCTGTCCTCGTTAACAAGTTTCCAGGTTATCTTCAGACCGCTCAACAGAACTCATATCAGAGTCATAGGCCTAGTTTCTTCTGACGAGTTAGCATCTAAATTTCATATCACTAATACACCAGTCAGCGGCCAACTCGACCGTTGAGCAGTATAGTTTTCGAGGGTTTGATAACTGCTTTATATTATGGAAATCAAAACTGATTCAATTAAAATAGAATAGCATTTAAAACGCACTAAAATATGCAAAGTATGCTGCATTTTTGTGTATTTCGGTATTTTCATTAAACAGCTTTGTGTATAATAAATGTAAATAAGTCTGCATGAAGGGTTTTTAAGGTTTCTGTGTAACACAGATAATGTCAATTTTTTGGTGCAGTTGTGCGTAATTGTGGAAGAAAGTACATGCTAAAACCATTCTACTACTTTTGTGAGAACTCTTTTATTTTTCTCCTTAATTTAGTGAAAAAAACACAGAAACTTTAAAAAGAATTTCTGAAGGGGGGGTGGGAATCCTGTAAAATAAATTCAACCTTTCGATGTTCATTTTGTGTAGTTTGTCGAGTAATAACTCATCATTTTCCTCCTTAATTTTCATGCTTTCCCAGCAAACCGATCCTATCTGAGTTAGATTATTAACGCGAAGCTTCATATCTCTGAGATTATCGGTCAAAAACTTCATTAAATCTATCTCGCTTGAACTTGTTTCGCGACCAAAGAGAAACAAGGCAAGAAAAGAACAAAAGAAAACCTCGAGAAACAAAACGAAAAGAAGGAAAGAAAAAAGAAGGGACTCAAGAGAGAGAAGGAAAGCTAGAAGCAGGAAGTAAAAGGCAAAAAAATAAAAGAATAATAATAAATATAAAAAAAGTCTTTTCTTCAGGAGAGATACTCTTTGAGACTCGTTACAAAGTGAAGCAGGCGCAAAAAAGGAGAGGCACCTGCAACTATCAACTCGTCCTAGCTTTTCAGCAATCAATGTTCTGTTTCCTGTCTCCAAAGAAACCGATATCTTAAATTACGAACTTGGTTCTTTCCAGAGTTAAAAAAAATAAAAAAAAAGAAAAAGAAACTATCACACTCAGGGCCGAAAAAAAGTCTATATTTTTTTACCTTCTTGCCATCGGTGATCTACGCACTATGAATAATGAGGAACGTTCTTTGAAAAGAATAAAATATATACTAAGGAGCAAAATTGTGGAAGATAGAAGCTTTAAGTTAGGGATATTGAATCGTTTCTGTTTCAAACGCCTGCTTAAGCAGAGCTATGTGTATGAATGTTATGACTGCGCATGCGTGTATGCATACATACATTCATTGTTTCCGAGGCTAGGTAACCAAACCAGCCCTCCCGTATTGAAAAATAATATTGTACGCGAGTCCGCGAGTTTTCATCTACTTTAAGATGTGAGTCTGGATATTGTTTTGCATGCTCTGTGAGAAAAACGAGAAATTTCAAGAGAAGCTCTTTCTCCGTTTCGTAATACAATCTTATTCAAAATGAGACAGGGCATTTCTTCCGTCTTCTTTTACAGTGAGTTGATATTCAAGGAAAAGAATATTTTTTTATTCTTACTAACGCGCTGTTTTGAAAACATAGTTAAGCGTCTTTTTTTTTTTTTTTTTTTTTTTTTTTTTTTTTTTTTTTTTTTGCCCATACTTGCACTGCTTAGATATTTAATATTTGTTACTTTAATTCACATTTTTTAATTTCTAAGATTTACACAAATGCAACCAAAAATGTGATAGAAAAATTTAAAAATTAATTTTATTTGCTTCGTTATTTATGCCGTGCGACCAGTGGAATAAATAGTTAATATAGAAAAGAAAAAATATGTAATTAAATGAAAGAATCTAGCTGGTATTTAGTATTAACAGAAATGAAAAACTGTGTTGTAGTTTTAAATCGCTTAGCTTATTAATCAATAACAAACAGATTATATTTGGAAGAAAAGTTGAATATATTACCGCTTGCGGAATAGCAAAAGCGGAATACCGTATGGAGGATGGAAATACTTTGTTTCGGGTAGTGACGTCACTTTTTTTAAAACTGCTGAGCTTTCCGATTGAATTTTAAATAGAAATATTTTACGCTATGCCGAGGGCTAAGGAATTGTTTTTAAATCATCGAATATGTTAATTAAAATGTCTTCAAGTTCGCAAAAATATGAAATAAATAAAACACAAAATTCAAAATTTAGGCTTCGTAGTGCACTTATTTGGCTGGTGGAGACAATGTGTATTCAAAGTTTCCCTGCCGTAGGTGCCATCGTTTTTTCAAAATACGAAGAACATAGCTACATACATATATACAGATTCTTCATTTTTTATAAATAGAGATTAGTAAGTGTTTTAAAAGTAAGTGTAAGTGTTTTAAAATGATCTTTAACTTTGCTATTGCTCGTGATAATTTTAATGATTATTTTCAATTTTACCTATGCTCACATACTGCAGTTTTAGAATTTCTCTAAAAACAAATTTTTGTTTATGTTAACATATTTTTATTTGAGTCTGGGAGGAAAATGCCGAGAACAATTGCAACTTAATTATCAATAAGATTAATGATCAAGTAAGGCTCTTCAATCGAGTGAACTTTCTCGATGGTAATACCTAAGAAAACCCTCGCTGAAAATAATCAATATTTCAGAGAAAACCAGTGTCGAACCTTCTTCTCTAGGGACATTACGTCTGTAAACCATAATAGTTTGGAAAGTGGACGGTTAAAAAAGGTTTCAATTTTCGGTTAAAAAAGGTTTTGTTAAAAAGGTTTCAATGAATTTCTGATAAACATTAAAATATTTCTTCGTTATTTCTTTTCGTTCGGTTAACATCACGCGATATATTTAAAATTTCTACAATTGCCTTTTGTACATTTCAGAGTTGCTGTAAGAAGTAGTATTAAATTTTCCTAATTATTTTAGTCATATAAGTAATTTTGCTTGTAACTTTCACTTAAAACTTCATGTGGTTTTTAAAGTCTCGTTTTCTTTGGTAGCATGAAATGTACGAAACTTTTAAGACTTAATATTAATAAGTGAAATTAGTTTAAGTGATTAATTTACACTTATTAATTTTAAGTGAATTATCACTGTGTTTTGAAAAATACCACAAAGACTCCAAAAAGGGTGTAAAGGACCCTTTTATTTAACTCCAATTAAAATAAATAGACGGCACCACTCGTGCTTACAGAAGCCAGCATTTATGGCTTAAATCAAAGATAAATAATTTGACTTAACTAAATATAAGCAAGTTAGCCTAACGGCTACGCATTTAGAGTAATGTGCAAGTTGTCTCTGATCTAAAGTCGACGTGACAAGCCTAATGGCGCAACGTCGTTGTAAATAATACAACGCCGCTAAATACTACCCACTGAATTAACTGAATTAACCTGCGATGAAATGTTTTTAATTTCTGAAAGTTAACTGACTTCACTGAGAAAATCTCGACCTTTTCCTTATACATTACCTATCCTGCTTATTTTTTAACTCGAAAAATTTCATTTTTATAAATGATTAATAAAAGTAATTATAGAAATAATAATATAAAATTCATGATGCGAAAATATACACTTTTTGGCTTTTAAAAGCAGTTGTATCAATTTAAGATATGAATTAATGTTCATGCACAAACATTATGATAAAACTCTGAACAAATCTAATATTAATCTATCTGAAATGCGCCTGAGATATACTCTGCTGAACAACTCTTCGAGTTTGGTGAAAGTTGTTCAAGATACATCGACGAAGATTCCAATAACAAACAAACAAAAAATGTGGTTAAATGTATTTAAAATCTTTGTTTAAAACCTTTTTTTGTTTTGGTTTAAATTTTTTGTTTAAATTTGTTTAAAGTCTTTAGGTTTCTCTTCTTTCATTATTCAATAATTTAATAACTGAATATATTTACTATAATATTATGTTATTACATGAATTATAATAATATTATTGTTATGTTCACCTCTTTGTGGAATGGGCTGGAAATCATAACTCTACACAATAAATATCATAAATATTTTACTTTTGCTTCAACGTACAAACTCGAAACACAACTCACTTATATCTTTAGAACACTATTACAATAAAAATAATCGCGTGTTGCCCCATTTCTGAAACACAATCACAGAAAATTTCATTCATTTAAAAGTAGAAATAAATTATTTTTAGCTTTTTTCGAATAGGAGCGCGCTCTTTCGGCGAGCAATGAATGGCGTAACAATTATTATTATACATGGATGATGCATTTAATAATTAAATACATACACTTGCATTCATCAGCTTTTCTTATTTATTTTATTTTTTTTTTTGCGAGAATAGTTAAAAAGAGAAAAGTTTCTTGAATGCATTACTCTATTTATGGCATCTGAGTGTAAAAGAATTGTGTTCTTAATCTTTTATAAAGAAAATATCTTTTAAATTAATTGAAACATTAACGCGTTTCTTAATTATAACATTTAACAATGTGATTATAAGAGAGGATAATCAAGAATTAAGAGTATTTCTTACCACTGAAGAAATATTTCTGCTTGTTTTATTGAAAATGATAATTGAATGTTGAAATAAAATGCTTAATTTTTCAGAACAAATTTATCTATAATTATGGTATGTTACTGTAATGTTAACTATTTGTTTATTATAATAATTTGTAATGTGAAAACTAATTACCCGAATCCATCTTTTTCGTACTCCTTTGCTGTAATTACAGTAGCTTCACCTAAGTCTTTACATAAGAAATAAGGTCTTCTAGGTCATTACACTTACTTTCTTAGGCTTATATACTGTTATTGTTTCAATTTGTTTGTACACTTTGAATTTTTGACAAATTCTTAGCGCAGTTTAATAACAACAACAACAACAACAACAACAAAAAAAAAAAAAAATACCCAAACTGACTAGTCAATTCAATAAATAAGATGGTACTCGTAATCTATTTGCAATAATCATTTCTATAGATAAATAAATGGAAGTGATCCCTTTGCAGTAAGACTTAACTACAAAATAAACATTGCATCCTTCTAATATAAAGACATTTTTAATAATGTGTGTTTTAATCACAGAATGTTACGGAAGTCGTAAGAGCTTATCCAATTATAAACAAATTATTATTATTTAAAATAAACTTTTTAATGAAACCAAATTTCGAAGTTGAAGCATACCAAAACATTTAATTGGTAATTTTAACAACTTGAATCTGATTCATAAAAGTGTGTTATAAATAGCGTACTTTTTTCCGAGAAATATTATGTATTGCATCTTGCAATAACCATTTTTGCATTAATTTAAATTAGTTTGTGTTTTTAATAATTAATTAAGTAAATCCAAACAAATTCTGTATTCTCAGACGTATGATTCTGGTTTTATATGCCATCATTTGTAGCGTCCTGCAGCTAATAGTCAAGTATCCTTCTTGCGGTTAAATGAAAGAAATTATTGACTAATGATATTGTTTCACTAAATGATACATGTCTCAGAGGACTATATTAAAGTTGCTTTTGCAATGTAAGGAATAAATGCCAGCAAATTTGCTTTATTAAAATTACAATTTATAATTATGCAGTCATATTTGGCCCTTTCGTATTTGTATTTATTTTTCTCAAGTATAGAATGTAAACAGCCACATATATGGTATTTAGTAGAAATTGTTTCAATAAGCATGTCTTGAGATGCCGTATTTTCCCTTAGTAATTTAAGTTTATGGTTGCATTATCTTCCATTGGCTTACAGGACTAAATGATGCTATTGATCATAACGCAAAGGAATCTCACTTCGCGTAATATAGGACAGAATCTGCATTCCAAAACCGCTTTCTATACATATAAAACAGAATTTACTTGAGCGCCATTCTTATTTGTTGGTTACGAAACATCCCCTGCAGCAAACTCATTTATCAATTTTTTTTGTATAATCACCGACCAAGCACACCGCTCCGGGAAATCTATCTTTGCTTGTTTACTTCTTTCTTCTGTGCCCTTCATCCGCCTTGAGCTTTACGCCAACGCGTATTTACACCTTGAGTAGAAACCAAGTCATTTTTCTTGAGTAGACATTCCATTCAACTGTCGCTCATTACCGATTAGGGTGGGTGTACCTTCACGGGCCCCAGGGCATGGAGCTGCCTGTAGCCGCCCTTCATTAGAAGATTCTTCTTTTGTGTACCTACGACACATCTGAATAATCTTGTCAATGCTTAAAATATCGTTGTTTCTTAACAATGCTCGCCATTGGTAAAGATAGCGCACCGCGGGAGCAAGGAACAGATGCAGGCGAGGTTGGTGCTTTTTTGAGGGGTTGTTCTCTCCCCCCCTCTTCTTGTAATTTTCCCCTTAGATAGTCTCATGGAGGTTTTATTCTTTTTTTCTTTTCACTGCTTTCTCTTTAGCTTTCGTGACACTGCCAGCAGGAGACTAAACGCAGATAAACCCCGTGTTGGGTTAAAGGTTTAGGTAATTTTTCTTTCATATTATAGGAATTTTCTAGTTGCAGTGGAGATTCCTTTTCTCATACGATCTGGTAATAAGTAATGAATTTTAAATTTAAGTTTTGTGCTTACGTTTCAGTAATGTGTAATAATAAAATAAAAGTAAGATTAACACATTAAAAAAGTGTCTGTGTAAAATATGATCTCATTTCTTCTTAATCCATCTTCATTCAAGAAAAAATTTGCCAGCTGCGAATAAGATATATTTTTTTCAAGTTGTTTTGAAAAACAGTTTTATAAAATTTAAATTTACATTTCATGCGGTAATATGGATATAAAAAAATAGAAAACAAATTAACGAAAAATATTTAAAAAAATACTTAATTCATGGTCACGAAATTAAAAGAAACGTACTTTAAATGAAGTAAAAAAAATATTTTAAAATACTTATATATAGATGAATTTCTGTTTGCTTTAGGATTTCTTGTAAAAAGAAACTGAAGAGCTGTTGAGGAATGTTTAACAGTAGACTTATCTATAAATTAGTCTCTTATATTACGTTCGCTTACCACAGTATTTATAATTTAAGAGGCCTGCCAAACTAAAATGCTCTGAGATCTGCTGTTATTTAAATTGTAGAGTCCTTAGTTTTTTTTTTTCTCTAGCAGGAGAAGTGAAAAACGTGTAATGCCCTCGAATCCTGGACCTCTCTAATATGCATCGAGTGTGCATCCAGTTTCACCATAAAGGCATGCGGAAAGGAGGAAGAAAATACCTTATAAAAGTTTCGCTGGATTATCAAATTGATCTAAAAGCAACACATGGTTTCATTAATAATTTATATTTTGATTTTATTTTTTAATAATACGCATTTAACATACCTCATAGTACATCCAATTGATATAATTTATAATAAGTCTAATTAATAATTTTTTAAACTTTTGTTCCATTAGTATCATAAACAAAAGATATTTCTAACTCCATACACTACGTATCTAAATGTGTAGTAATTGTTGACATGCAATTTACTAGCGAATGTCTTAATTTTTTCTGTATTTCTAATAACCGATTATTTAATAGCATGAAGCATTTTATGTAATTTCTTGCAGAACTGAAAGTTTTAGAAAAGCATTTACTTATAATGATTTTTATTTAATATTTAGCTGTGATTCATTATTACACAAATTGAGTAATTTTGTAGAAATCTAGTGGTTATCTGCATAATCTTATCGAGCATGCTGTACTAATTAAAAGTAAAATCTCTTGGATATGAGGTAATGGTACTACGCTCAGTACATTTATATGGGCTCTTCGAAAGAAAGCAAAGTTTTCCCATCGACATCTGGGGGGGGGGACCGATATTTGGTAAACCGGATTTTTAAAAATTGAAGCTACATAAGATTTAATAAGATTTAACTAAAGATTTTTACGATATGATAAAATGAGATTTAATTTTTACATCACATTAGTTTCTTTTTAAACCTGGTAACAATGAAAAGATATAGGAACTTAATAAATAGGACCTTATAAATAGGACTAATAATATATCTATGATAATAAGATAAGTCTAGGATTTAATACGATTTAATTTAAGATAAGATTTTTATGATACGATAAGCTAAGATTTAATTTTTACGTGACCTTAGTTTCTTTTTAAACCTGGTAACACTGAAACGAAATAGGACCGCAATAAGTAGGACTTTATAAATGGGACATTAACAAATAGGACTGATAATATGTCTAAGACAGGATACTTCGTTAGCCCAATCTGTATACTGAACTCTTCATTGCCAAACAGACAAATCTCCATATTTGAGACTTGTGTAATGAGGATTAGCTTTTGCGAAGGAAAAGTATATAAAGTGCCTCCATAAGAAAATGACCACCGCTTCTGGCCTTAGTAGTGGCCAAAGCCTAAAATGGCTAGTGCTCGCCATAAAAAGAAAAAAAAATACAAGTGCCTCAGTCTCTTCATTCTCAGCCCATTTTTTATTATATTATTTCTGACACATAGTATTAAAATATCGCGATCATCTGAAATTCCCGAAACACTTATAAGGAAGACTCATTTCCACGATTCTAAATCTATACTTCCAGTATACCTTTACCGCTCTTTTTCTTAATTTTCTCTTCGTAGTATACTTCCTGAATGGCTGAGGCATTTTTAAAAATGGGTGTGTTCGTCCGTAAGATGCTAGAAAACTACCCAGACTTATTTGCTGCCTAATGCTAAGTAAAGAATAATTAAAGCATATAGCGTTCTAACCTCGATGGTATGATGCTAGGTTTAGCAGAATAGTTTAAAAACACACAACTTGTAGAGTAATTAGGTTTTAAAACATTTTTTTTTTTTTTTTGAACTAGAAAACACGAAAAACGAGCAATGCCCTGGTTGGGATTCGAATCTGGACGACTCAAAAACGTTCCGAGTGTGCTACCGTTACACCACAAAGTATGCAGAAAAGAGAGAGAAAATACCTTATAAGAGAATAAACTGTTGGAAAGGTGAAATTTTTCTATTTGAATTGGTTAGTTGTATGTGGATCGTGACGTCTATGAAAATAAATTATTACACACATATATTTTATTGTATTATGACATGTATTATGTAATACTCCTAATAGAAATAGAGGATTCTATTAGGAGTACTACGTAATATAAAAAATTCTATAGCAAGCGGTTTATTATTGATTTAAAAAAAATCTGAAAAGTTTCAGATTTTAAATAACGTCCAAAGGGGCGTTTTTTTAACGTTTTGTGTGTTACCTTTATTTATTAAATATCATGTTTTTCGCGCTTAAACCGTAAATTTCAGTTCAATAGCAATGTCGCAAAATAATTTTAAAATGAGCCTATCTTTAGACTTTTCCAACACACAGTTTAGCGCGCTGGAGATAAAAAGGTTCCCCCGCCCCGTAGATTGTTGCCATTGTTCGCTTTCAAATCGCTGAGTTTGTTACTCAAAAATTCGTTAACGTTTTACAAAATATAAAATCGATCATAAAACAAATTCCAAATTTCAAATTTGGGCTTGCACATGCCCATATTCATAGTAGAATTACGTCATTCAAAATTCGATACCGTTGTTTATCACAATGTACCGGTGTTTTATCACAATGCGAGAAACATACATATATTGATGCAGATTTTTCATTACTTAACTTCTTCAAATATAATGCAGGACTCTAACATTTGGTGGCAACAGTTTGAAAAGTGAAACGGACATTTATAGTGATTCAACTCAAAACCGCAAAAAAAAAAAAAAAAAAAAAAAAAAAAAAAAAAACAATAGTCCTTCAGAGACCTAGCCCCTTTGGACTAATAATGGCATAAAGGTTGATTAGAATTCCTTCAGTGATAATATTGTTTATACATGCAGGTTTGTAGATCGAAATTCTTTTATTGTGAGCTCAATATAAGCACCTCTCCGTTAAAGTCAATTTCTGCTTTCTTTTTTTTTCCTCATAGGACACGTTATTCTGAACATTAAAGGAATACAGCTTCTTCCATGCTGCAAACATGTCTTCAGAAACCTTAGGGTAAAAAAATAACATCAAAATTCAATCTCACATTAAAGCCAGGAACAAATTTTTCTTCGGAGGGGGCGACTTCTCCCCCTCATCCACCAATGAACATGCGGCTATGCTAATGTTGCCTGGTTCCTCTGCAAATTCGCCCTAGGAAGAATTGAGGCACAGTTTTCGATGGGGAGGGAAGGTAACGGGCAAAATGCATGGGCGGTGAGGGGAGATAGTGGATTAAAAAACAAGCCGTTAGACGAAAGAAGCGTAAGACGTCAAAGCTTGGGGAAGGCACGAAGACGTGAAATAGACAAGGAGACTCGAGAAAAGAAGTTTCTATCAGGGACATGTAGGCAAGCGCAAAAATTATGACTCTTGTTTACAGCCCACAGTCCGTCAACAATGAGGAGATTGTTTATAATTCTTTCTCAATGAAAACAAAATACATTTTATGTGCACTCGGAAGAGGTGTTATGGTTTACGTTTAGATGTTTTTGTTCACTGCAAACAAAGACCAAAACGTGGTCTTTGTGTACGAGACTTAAGAGCTTTGACTTATCTTTCAGATTATGAAAATAATTTGTTCAAAGGCATAACAAAATAAGTCATTTAGAAAGTAATTTTTTTTTTTTTTTTTTGTTCAGCCTAACAATATTTTATAAGAAGTGTTCTTTTATATTGTTAGGTATTAGTGTTTGTTGATAAAGCATATTTCTAATATCGTAATGTCATGCCTTCTGCAAAACGAATTCTTGTGTGTTCTATAATCTGCATAAAAGAGAAATTCTAAAGTAATGATGAAGTTTTCCTGTGATACGTAGATATCTTTATATTCAATCCTAATTTTAGAAACGTCTTTGAAAAAAATCTATCCAAAATATTATATATCAAAGATAAAGTCCTTTTCCTTACGTAACGGTGTTATACATTTTTCATCTACGAGACTTTGTAAATGCTACCAATGAGCGGTGAATAACGTTTTTAATTTATATGCCAGGAGTCTTGTAAATCTCCCAGCGTTGCTATTGGGTAAAATATAGGATTTTATCTATGAAAAGTAATCAGTCCGGAAGAGATTAACAAAATAAACGCTTATCTTAGGAAGTTAAATTTTTATTTCTTTTTAAGAATACATCTAAATGATATAATTTTAAATTGATTGGAACAAATGAAAGGGCGCAGAAGAGCATTATGGATCAGAATTGGGGGATTGTGGGGAAGGGGCAACTTTCATTCCCAGTTTTCCAAGAAGGACAGACATGACATTTAACATTTGTGAAATAAAAAACTTAAAAATGAAAGAATGCCTACCTATCTGGGTAGGCATTTTTATCTACCTATCGATTACCACGTTGCTGTAATCGAATATCTAGTCTAAATACTAAAATTTAAACTGGATTTAGCAGGTTAAGTCAAACCAATAAAAGGAAGCAACTTCTGAATTTTATATCTAATCTGACTGAGAGATAGTCAGAAATAGAGTGGCATTTGAAATTATGAAATTATAAACAATCATAAGTTTTGTTGTCCTGTGCTGTTTCCTTTACTCAACAAGTTGTTTCAAGCCAAATTAAGTTTGAGTTCCTATATTTATATTTTGAATCATACACGTTTATTTTAAGTAAAAAGCACTACTTAATGAAGCACCAAATAAAAAATAAATGTTTAAAGACGGTGAGAGGGAAATGAACATTAAAAATAAAATTTAATTTAGTGATATTTTAGAGTATAAGTTTATAACCCGTTATTTTATGTTAATGTTCTTTTCTATCAGCCTCGTACACATTTCCCAGCCAGAATGTAAAATTTTAGGTCGCGCGACGCTCAAATTAGGGGAAAGAAGAAAGCATTTGAAGCAGTTTTTTGGATAGTGAAATCGGAGCGTGTTCTGCCTGCTTGAAAGCCACGTTGCTAACTTTGATTTTCTAGCAATCGGTATTTTGCGTTGTTCAGTTATTCTTGCCATTAGGCTTGTTTACGAAGACTTGAGCTGGTTAGAGCCAACTTGAGCGTTAGTTAAATTGTGAATCCGCTAAAGCTATACCTAATTTCATTAGTTTCAGTTCATTCATTATCTTTGATTTAAGAAGTCAATAGTGACTTCTGAAAGCACGAGTTGGTGCCGACTGTTAAACTTTATTTGCATTAATAAAGGGTCTTTTACACCCTTTCCCTCTCTCTGTGGTACTTAGAAGGCACATTTAAAATTCACCAGTTGTCTTTTAGTATTCTGGTCTAATTGTATGCTACCTAAGCAGGCCAGACGCTATCACATTCCTTGGAGTCTGAAACTTTTTAAATAACAGTTCAGCAATCACCCATACACGCCTCTTCAATTCCCCAAAAAACTGTAGACTCATCTTAATTTTCTGATTTATGACATAAAAAAGTGCTGCATGGAATTATTTTTCCATGCAGCAGACAGAATAAGACAGTATGTCCGAAATCGTAGCTCATTTCTTCATAACAATCATTATCGTCAAATACGGAGACCACTTCAGGGTTATCTCTACTTTAAGCTAACGTGCGCATTCATAGCACCCATAGGGGACTTTATGAAACTTGGTTTATTGTTTTAGTTATTTAGTTAGTTTTAATTGCAGTTGGTAGAAAATTTTCCTTATCTCATAAATGAAGTGTTGCTCACCTTAAAATAATGCACAAACAAAAACTTAAAATTCTGGGCAAAACCGTAGATACCTTGTTATTCAGTTACGTAACATGTTTAGAAATCGCGATGTTAATCTTTAATAGAAGATACTAAAAATAACTGTTGCATAATTTGGGTCAAATGTTTTACCCATGTTAGATTAGTTTGTTTCGCCATTCATAAGGAAGTGATATTTTGGTTTTTATTCTTTGCTCAAAGACCCACCTATTTGCAATGTTATTTATATTTACAGTGATCAATTTCGCGTGTTTCGTTATTTTGTGATATGCTTCATACCGATTTATATAAATTGAGCACATTACTTAAGAACAGCTTAAAGATTGAAAATTTTTGAAATTCCTTTAATTTAATTAGCCAGTTATTTTATGTTTTGGATATGTACTATCACTTCTACCTTTTTGTTTTCTCGCCAGAATGCAAATTTAGTTCGCGTGTAGTTAATTTTTTTTTTTTTTTACAATTTTGAGATCCTAAGACAGCGGATACTGCCTCTCTATGGCCATGTTACTGGGTTTCTATTTTAGATAAGCGTTTTTGTTTTCGACCTTGTATTGTAACTATCGATAGTTAAAATTCTTGCAGGTGACGTTCCGAGCCAGTTTCTCTTTAAATTACTCTGTGTAGCCTTTGGCTATTAGTTTATTTAAATTTAAACTTTACATTTGAACTTCTGCTTAAGTCTCTTGCCATAAATGCTGACGGAGTTGTAAGCATAGGCCTGCATTATTTTCATTTTATTTAGTTATAAATAAAAGGTTTTTTACACCTTTCCCAGGTTTCCATTCCGTCTGTCTATAGCTGGCCAAAGCTTCCAACAGTGAAGAACTTTAAAAATTGGAATAAGATTCTTTGTAAAAAAGATGATTCATTGCTTTGCCGATCGCTACTAGTACACTTACTAAGCTACTAGTACCTAATGTGGAATTCCTAAGTTAATCTATAATTAAGGAAAATTTTAATAATTCACATACGTGGAGAAGAACTACTTGAAAATCTTCAACGTTTTAAATATTCTGTAGACCTTTGACTAATAATGCTACTTTTGTCATTTCAGTATTGTTAAAACTTGGATTCTTCAGATCGTATAACATTTTTACATTGAGGAATAATCCATGCCTTTTAAGATCAAACTTAAACTAAATGAGTTTCTTTTTGATTTGAAGCTAATATTGGCTTCCGTTTTACGTCTCTATCTCAAGCATTTGTTTTAAGTTCCCAACAGCAGGACTGCTTACAGTTTCCGACTCCAGGATATGTGACTACTATTATTAATAGTCTGAAGGAGTTTCTGTCTCGTTAGAAATTCTTTTGCTTTGACCAAGAGGAAAATTTGTTACTGACTTATCAAAAGAATTTTCTTTTTATACCCAGTCGAATTTCATTTGAATCAACTTTCATGTATATGTAGACAATTGTATATTTTGTAACCTGAAAACTTCATTCTCTTGATGCTGTGTCTATTTGAATGGCCAAATTTCTATGACCCTTTCTGTAAGTCGAGTTTTATTTTCCCAAATTTCTAGTACTTTTCTCTAAAACAAAAGAATGTATATATTATTATCATATAATGAAGAAATACTGAAATAAATTCTAACTTAAGATAATGATCATATGATTAGCATACGTAAGACGACACAGTTAATGCTACAAAGTTATTTTTTGCTAAGAGTGGACATAGATATCGAATTTAGACCATAAAATTCACAATGGCAGAGAAATAAAAATTTTTCATTATCGAAAAGTTTATTAGTTAAACAAATAACAAAAATTTTAATTATAAATCAGGATGGTGAAACAATAAGAAATCATTAGTTTATAGATAAGTTAGAAAATAAACCCAGGACATTCACAATGAAAATTATTGATCACTAAGCGATTTCGAATTTAGCTATTTTTAGATTAAAACTGTTGTTAAAATAATGTTCTGTGATATTAAATTACTTTTTATCCTGAAAAACAAATCGGAGTAATATTTTTTGAGTAAAAACAAAATAGTCTTAAAGGTTTGAGATTTCAACGGTTGTTCAAAATAGCTTTTTAAGGTTTTTTGCAGTCTTGCTGAGCTTGCCGTCTATCAGTGTCCTGTTGCACTTACCCCTGCTATCCACCCCTTTTTTTCTGTCTTTTTAGCTTTATTACTAGGCATAATTTTCTTTGCACTTACGCCTTATGCAATTCAACAGCAAAATTATAAAAATTTTAAAAGCAGCATAGCAACGTATGTTTAGAATTCCTGATGGCATATTAAGTGTCCGCTAGAGTTTTCTATTTCTTTCAGTCTTTTCTCAATTCATGATATTAATATTGAGTTTTCTTACTAAGATGGCTTACAAAAAGGTTTTCCTATTTTTATTATGAAAGTTTTGTGTGTTAACTTTCTTTATTAAACATCCCGTTCTTGGCGCCTGTGCCACATGAAATTTGATTCAACAGCAAAATCAC
This sequence comes from Stegodyphus dumicola, assembly GCF_044657685.1. NCBI lineage: Eukaryota > Metazoa > Arthropoda > Arachnida > Araneae > Eresidae > Stegodyphus > Stegodyphus dumicola. The sequence goes on along the minus strand of NC_140768.1, from coordinate 229,209,798 downwards.
AAAATATTTAAAAACAGCATATATTTAAAATTTTGGATAGACAGTCTCGCGCGCAGGAGATAAAAATGTTTTATTATGTACACTTTTGCCACTGTTCGCTTTCAGATCGTTGAGTTTGTTAATAAAAAATTCGTGAAAGTCTTACAAAATATGTAATAGATTATAAAGTAAATCCGAAATTAGGCATTCGCGCTTCCAAGTGAACATATTCAGGTGGAGGACCACGTTATTCAAACTCTGAAGGCTGTAGGTATCATCGTTTTTGCGAGAAACATGATACATATACTCACGCAGATTCTTCATTATTTAATTTCTGTAAAAATAATGCAGGGCGCTAATATTTGGTAGCAACAATATGAAAGTGATTCGCCGTTTATTGTAATTCATTGCAAAATCCCGTTTCGAGACTAATAGCCTATTTGGGGTAACGCCCCTTTTGCGATAATAAAGTAATAACCTCTAATAACGAGAAGACCATACAAATTTTTAGCTATTTTGCTTAAATTTAATTTTGTTTTATAAACAAGACCTGTTTTTCTGTTGGAAAAAAAAAAAAAAAAGTTCAGAATATAAATATCTAAAAGCATTTCGGTGCAATAACTTAGAGTTCTAGTTATGAATAATCGCTCACTATTTGTTTTCGAAAAAAGACTAAGATTGTGAAAAAATCAGCCATAAATTCAACTCGAACATAGAGGGTTTTTTCAGCTTTATTTCAAGCAGACCCCTCACAGTTTGGAAAAAAAAGTCTCCTAAACATAAATGAAAAAGAAAATGCCTGTTCACCCTTTCGAAGCGAGGACGCGAAAATATACATCTCATGGTAATGAGTGAATCTCCTCACACTGAAGAACAAAATGTAAAAATTCGAAGCAAAAACAGAAAAAATATATTTGAAGCAAATAGGTGTTTCAGAGTGGCATGGCGTCCAAGTGGGGGCGCTCGCGTCGCTACGTGTCATTAGCACAATTTAGAATGTCAGGAGCGACTGAGATTAAAGTTATGGGGAGATCTGCTGTCCTCAATTTTTTCCCCTTCTTGTTTCTTCTGGCTCCCTTAGTTCTTTCACATCGGAGGCCAGATGCATGTTTTACTTTCCGAATACGTCTGGAAAGCTGTTTTCTCCTTTCAAAGCATTTCCTTACTGGAAAGTTGCATTTAAGCTAACAAAATGTCTTTGCTCTATCACGACACATAAATATTTTTCAACGTGATTCAGATGATGTTACGATACAAGTAGATACAATTCTAAATTTAAGAAAGGTTTTCTAAATGCACTAAATTTATAGCATTATCGTATAATTGGAAAAGATTTTATTTATTTGTTCATTCATTTACATACGTGGTGTTGAATAAAATAGTATTAATATCTATGATATTAAATGCAGCCTTTTCAATCATAAATTAATACCATTGAAGACAAAAAAAAAAAAAAAAAAACTTCATTTTATTTTTAAGCAAATACGAAGCTTGTGATAATTCTTTAGACTGTTTGTTTTAGGTTGCTGAGAACTGTTGGTGTAAAATCAAACCCAAGTTCTTATTCTTTACATATTTCATACATAAATCATTTAATGTTTATGGAAATAAAAGATTAAACTAACATAAATTATTTGAATTCCAAAAATTTCCTTACATTAAATAGAGTTCAAAGAGTATATTTGTCATTCTCTGTGCTATATCAATATTCAGATTTCTTTATAAGGTATTTCTCCCGCCCTCCTGGCGTGCTTTCGCGGTGTTGTGGTTCTGCACGCTGGGCCGGTATTCCAGAGGTCCGTGGTTCGATTCCCGGCGAAGGCGATTGCTCATTTTTCATCTTACCTGCTTCCAAGAAATACCTAATGTCTGTACAGCGCCGCCCGAACTAAAAGGGTGCTGGATGACGATTCTCCTCACCTTGGATTTGGCAATTGGGTCTCCTAAAAACCCCAGTCGCTCTTTAAAAGGGGAATTACCGTATTTGACGGCATATAAGACGCACGTTTTTTCCTAAATTTGGTCTCCAAAAAGTTACCTGCGTCTTATACGTGAAGGACACAGTATTATAAGTGAAGGTAATTGCATTCAATAATTGTTTATTTGGCTTTTACGAAACGTTATTGAAAACCACGCTATTGAAACCACGCTATTGAAACTTTTTTCCTTATGTGTGGCCGTCTAAATAAGGGTGCGTCTTATATGCCGTCAAATACAGTATATAAGGTATTTATCCGGCCTTCCTAGCGTGCTTTCGTGGTGTAGTGGCTCTGCACGCTGGGCGGATATTCCAGAGATCCGTGGTTCGATTCCCGGCGAAGGCGATTGCTCATTTTTCATCTTGCCTGAGTCCAAAAATACCTAATGTCTGTACAGTGGCACCCGAACTAAAAGGGTGTTGGATGACGATTCTCCTCACTCTCACTCTAGATTTGGCGATTCGGTCCCCCCTAAAAACCCCACTCGATTGCCGGTGAAGGCGACTGCTCATTTTTCATCTTACATGATTCCAAAACATACGTAATATCTCTACATCTTAATAAGATAAATTACATATTTTTTTGTTTATTTTTATTCTAAGAGGAGTTATTAGTCTTGAAATGGAATTTTGCGTTGGCTCACTATACATGGCGTATCACTTTTCAAACTGTTTCCCCCAAATATTATCAGCCTGTATCATTTCTAAAGAACTTAAATTATGAAGAATCTACATGTATGCAATATATTTCTCGCATTGTGAAAAGATGACTGCACCTAAAGCTATCAAATTTTGAATAATGTAATCCTTCATTCCACCTGGAACTTCGGATCGTGAATTTCGAATTTGCTACATTATTTATTCATATTTTGCAAAATGAATTTCTGATTAACAGACTAAATGATCTGAAAGCCAACAGTGGCAACACTATTCGAAATAAAAAAAAAAAAAATATTCGCAGCGCGCGAGACTATTACCATTAGAAAAAGTGTTAGATATTTATCATTCAATTTTAAATAATAGACTTGTGACTGATTTAAATAAACATGTATTAAAATCATGACATATCTAATTAGAAAAATTCAATATTTTTGTGAAATTACACTGTCTAGACGCATTACAATCCTTATGCACGTTTTCTTTTTTACGATAACCATTTCTTTCGACTAGTCGCTCGAATAGCTAGTTTAAAAAAAATAATATAACAAACATAAAAATATGTGTGGCAGGCTATGGCACACTAAACTGAAAATTCTAAAAATATTCTATTTTAAATATTTTGTGATTTTGCTGTTGAATTAGATTTTACGTGGCATAATGAGATATATAATAAATAAAATGAACTCATACAAAGTTAAAAATAAAAAGATAAAAAAAGGTTGTCGGCCATCTTATAAAAAAAAATGAATATTGGTGGGACGAACTACGAAAATATTGGAAAAAAATAGGAAAATTTTTGCCAACACTTAACTCTGCCAACACTTAACGTATGCCAACACTTAAGGTTAGCTACTATGCTGCTTTTGAAAACTTAGTGACTTTCTTGATAAAATATTTGTGGCATAAATGTGATGCTTAAAAAACGCTAAAAAGACAAAAAAGAGAAGGGTTAGCAGGAGTGAATGCAGGAGAAGGCTGGTAGACTGCGACCTCATCAAGAGTGTAAAAAATACCTTTTGCTCTACCGTTTTATTTTAAAACAATCTGAAACCTATCAGATTATTTTTTGTTAACTTTCGCTATATTATACCTTTAAAAACAATACATGTGATAAAAATGGGTGGCAATACCTTTTTACTTTAAAGGTGATACGGAAAAAACTGAATATCAAGACTAAATGCACCTTTGGTATAAATGAAGAAAATACACAAAATATTACGCTGCCCAGATGGTTTAGTGGTTAATGATGCTGAAAGGCTAGGATTTGAATCCCCGGAAAAGCATGGGTGTTTGTAAATGTATAACATCTTTGCGGCATGTAGGCACTCAAAATATACGACGAGCTGAAAGTCCTCTCGAGTAGTTTGGTGGTAGAAGAAGATGAGTGGGAAGACAGCGACCCCTTCTCCGAGGGTTCTCTCTCTCAAAACTGAGCAGAATTGGTACTCGACTAATTGGAAGTCGTATTGTCATCAATATTCTCAACTTTCATATTAACGACACACGCAGTATAGCACTCATTGTTAAGTTAAAATTTGTGGGCTTATTCTAATAAGGTAAGACAAGTGAGATTAACCACAAAAAGAACACATAAAATGGAATGAGTTTGAATTTTAAAATTCCTTTCAATTCATGCAGCATTTACATGCGTTAAAATAAAATACTTAACAAACTGGGTATTATTATTTTTGGGTTTTAATTAAAAGAGAAAGAGGAAAATGAATGAACAGTTTTTCAGAAGAAGGAAATTAATTAACTATGTGCACGTCTGTAGAAATAAGGATTTTTTAAGAGCGTTCTATATAAAAATTTAAATTTATATCAATGAGAAGATTAAATTAGCTGTATAAAATAGTGATATGTATAGCATAATATATTATATTCATACGAATATTATTTAAATATTTAGAAAACTGATTTCAAGTTAAAAGTATTTTCAGTAAATACATATAAAAATTTTAGGAAGTTAGTTAAAATTAAACCTAATTAAAAATTAAAAGAACGTGCAAAGGTTTGATAATTAATACAATAAACCACCGTTTATACGTCTTTCGAAGGACCTACCTATCAAAGGGCATTCAAAAATGATATATAAATGATAAATATGTATAATCGAAATTTCAGTTTAATGGCTTAATGCGTATGTATCATCCATAAAATAATTTTAATGCAATTCCAGTTTACTATTACTGCTATTACACAAACTTAATTTTATAACCCTCTATTTAGTTTGCTTAAAAATACTATCAATATTTGTAAACAGTTAAAAGTTAACATAAATATTCACAACTGAACACCTCGAATGAATAAAACATTTTCTAATAACAGTACTGTTGATGCATATTCTAACCTTGTGTGCCATTTTGTTTTGCCTAAAAAATGTGCAGTTGATACGCCATTTTGTTTTGATGTCTAAGAAAAGAGCTGACAGCATAAAGAGCAAGCAAGAGTCCAGTTAAAACTTGCTTGCCAAATGATATAGATAAGAAAAATTTCGTATCAGTCAACCAGTCAGATCAGAAGACTCCATTATCTATTTTATCCTTTCAAGCATCTTGTTTTCCATCCACAGCTGGATTTGAGCCTCTGTTCAATTTGAAATATATCGAATCCTCCGTTCTTCTCATCATATCCCAATATACAGCTTCCATATGCTACTGAAAGAAAGAATCAACTTTCAGATAAACTGTTTGAGTCTCAAAAAGAAAAACCGGTAAATAAATAAGATTAAAAAAAAGTTACATAATAGTATAGTAAATGAAATATTTTATTATTAGTATGAATAGGTTTGAATTAGGACACAAATGAAATAATGTATACGTATAACTTGAGAAATGTAGAAATGGTTATTTTCTGTGACACATTCAATACATTTTAATTCTCCATCTACTATACTATACTTACACCTTTATTAAAGTTTTCTAAACATTGTTACATTTGACAACATTCAAAATGACATTATATATATTGTTATAATTGCTATATTCGGCAGCATTTAAAATGGCATTATATTTATTTTTATTATTACTATATTTAGCAATATTTTAAATGGCATTATTAGTCCAAAGGGACAATTTGTCCTGAAGGACTATTAATTTCGTTTTGGAATTTTGCGTGGAAAATTTTAAAAGGCTGTATCACTTCTCAAATCGTTGCCAACATATGTTATCACACTGTCTTATATTTAAAGAAATTAAATAATGAAGAATCTGCATAATTGTATGTATGTTTCTTGCATTGTGATAAAACAACGGTACCTAGAGCATCAAAACTTGAATAACGTGATCTTCCATAGAATATGGGCATGTGGAAGCCCTAATTTGAATTTGAAATTTGTTTTATTATCGATTTCAGATTTTGTAACACTTTAACGAATTTTTGATTAAAAAAATAAACGATTTCAAAGCGAGCAATGGCAACACTGTACGAAAAAAAAAAAACATTTTAATCTCCAGTACGCGAGACTCTGTATCGGAAATTATAAAGATATGCTCATTTTAAAATTAATTTGCGATATTGCTGTTGAACTGAATTTTATAGTTTGAATATGTAGAACAAATTTAATAAATAAAGATAACACACAAAACGTAAAAAAAAGCCCTTTGGACGTAATTTAAAATCTGCAACTTTTCAAATTTTTTTTTTATTTATCGCTATAATTGTTACATTTAGCAACATTTGAAATCGCATTATATTTATTGCTATAATTGTTATATTTGGCAACATTTAAAATGCCATAACATTTATTGTTATAATTGTTACATTTGGCAACATTCAAATTCTAAATGGCAACATTTAAAATATTCGCATAAGTGTAAACTTCGCAATATAATCATGAATTTCATCTAAACATTTAAACGTTATTCTTATTCTCTCACATAATATAACTGTGATATTTCAATAATAGCTGTGCTAAATGCGCTCAAATTCTTCTCGTATTCAATCAGTTCTTCCCTGCCACATTTAAAAGAATCCAGGCCAAACCATAAAACAGACTCTCCATTAAATAGATGAGCGAATCCAAGCAGAGATACAAATGATAGAAAACCAATCCAAATATCTGAATGCTTTTTCCGTCCAATGCTCTCGCTAATATCTAAGTTTCATGTGCATCCGGGGCTCCAGTTCACATGGGTCATTAGAAGTCCATGCGGAATGTGAGGTAAAAAGCAGAAACGTTTTCTGAGTGGTATAAAGCATTTTTTTCTATTAGCATACAAATCGTAGCCATGTCTAAATTCCCGCACGGCCACGCTTTCATAAAGTAAATATCGCATCATTGAAATCTAGCGGCAAACCCATAAAATCTCAGCTTAAGCTTCTAACGTATATTCCCCTATATATTCCAAGAGGAAACGTTGTGGCGGGAGGAGGGAGTTCGGAATGCCGAAATATTCCGATTATCGACGTTGCGGTATTTTTGTAATCAGAATCAAACTTTGTAAGAGGCATACTAGAGGTTTCGGGGGGAAAGAAAAATTCTCAGAGTGTTTACGACGGAAAGGAAGAAGAGGGAAAAAAGAAGATGGAAAAAGCATCAAAATATGTTAGAATTTTCCGAGAAAAGTGGAGCAACTCAGATTAATGGATGTTTGGTACATTATATATGGGTCAGTAATTCTATCCTGCATTAATTAATGCTTCTTTAATTCAGTTTGCTGTAAAATTTCAATTTTGAATTAAATATGAAGCAGGAAATGAAATAAATAGTATTTTAAATTACTGCTAACAAAGGATGCTTAGTCAAAAGATCTGCAACAGTTGCATTGCTCAAAAATTTTTCCTGTTGTCAAAACTCTTAAAATATTACTTGTATTTCAAGTTTGAAAATGGGTTTAATTAACATTGAAAATTATCTCCTCCATGACTAAATATTTACTATGATTGAACAGGTATTACTTTCTAAAATAGTTTCAAATGTTTAAAGTTAGTATTTTCGTGAAACTAATGCCAACAAGGTTGTCTTTATAACTTTAATAAATGTTTATTATGAAGTTCAGTGTCTAGATTAAGGCTTATACAGACTAGAAGGCTTCTCGGCACTAGAAAAGTGGAAGCCCAATTGTGCCTTTAATTGTGCCTTTGCCAGGATTTGATCCATTGATCCTTCAGTGTTCGATGGTAGTGCTAACTACTTATATCACTTCAGCAAGCACATAAGAGGAAATGCGATAATTCCTTATATTCGCCCCATTTAAAGAGCGACTGGAGAAAAGCACGAAACCTAGTCGACCAAATCCAAATAGTGAGGAATTATAGTCCACCATATTTAAAGTGGAAGAAGGGAGTACTATCATTCACTTATGCATTTTAAAAATTGTTTGGTTTAATTTGAATTTAATTTGCTAAATTAGTGAATTTATTTTCATGGTTTGGTTTTGCACTTGATTTGCTTATGCTTCTGAATTTAAATGATGTTGTAGATTAGTTCAAGAATTAAATCTTTTATATGTTTACACATTTTTTTTTGGCTTTTTTTCTTTATTTTAGCTTTATATTTGCTTTTTTACTTTTATACGTGTTTGTTAAAATTTAAATTTTTATTATATATATATATATATATACACACACATATATATATATATATATATACTTTCTTGTATGACATATATGTATATATAAAATCATAAGAATGAAAGTGTAATACTCCTATTAAAATTCCAATGTTTCAACAAAGTAAAAAGAAGAAAGTCAATAAAGATAACTAAATTGCAATTTGAACTCTACATAAACTCCAGTTTACATTTGGTACTCCCTATCGTAGTAAAAAAAGGAGATGCACAACTAGATGTTATAGCAGTTTCGTATATTGATTTTCCATATTCTACGGCTAATCGTTTGTGAGTTATGCGGGATACATACATTGAAGAAAGGAAAAAAAAAAAAAAAAAAGTCCTTTTTTCTTTTCTTTCGTACATGGAAAAAATCGTCCAGATGAATTCAAAAAAGAACAAAATGGATATTTCCGTTGAAATATTACACCCAGAATTTTTCGCGAGTACAATATTTCCTTTACTTCATCAAAGGAAGAAAAAGAACATTTATAGGTTTAAGAAATAAACATCACCTTAAAAATAACGACCCAAAAATATTACACTTGAGAAATTCAACTAGTCCCTAATGTTACGAGATTTTTTATCGAGCCTTACATATACTTCTAATTTTCGCTGCAAGTGTTTAAAATATAAGACTTTTCTTAAAATTAGTTGTAGAAAACGATTTATAAATACTAAGTTATATTCAAAATTATTTCCTGGGAGCGGGGAAGGAACTCCAGGTTTATTTACATAAAATATCTTAAAAGTTCCTTAAACACGATGAATCAAGTTTCAACTCTGTCTACAAAAGTGTTAGAATGCTTTCTAGGACCTGAGGATAAGTCTGAGCACATTTTTTATGTTACACAAAATCGTCTATGTATAGGCATCATTAATAAATGGAGAACTCTCACATAAAAACAAAGTTTCTAATTTCTGGCATATGAAGAATTGTAACACGGGACTTCGCTCTTCACCGTGCAACAGTTTAAGATTCTGTTTAGATTCGCAGAACTGGATCGGATTTTGGAAATGTTCCATGTAATTAATGAATAATCTCATAAAATTATTTGCGGAATTTTATGAAAAAAATATTGAAGTTCATCTATAAATTTCTTAGAACTCGAGGAAATTTCATGTGGGAAATATATGCTTGTATTTCGTGGAAGAAACAAAGCACTCTTACAAAATCTATTAGAAAGAGTAGAAAGTTGGGTCTTGAGTATTTTCAGAGCATCCGAGACTGAAGATACGGGATAGATTAACACAAAGTATTTTACCTTTGGGCAGACGAGCGTGAAAAGGTTTTGACAAAAATATTAAAGATGCTTGAGGCTTTCATAGAAATGAAATTGCAGAAAACGTTTTGCAATAAGCAGGAATGCTGGAACTAGAGGACAAGGAACAAGAGATTGTCAAATTTTAGAAACAAAACTCATAACTGGATCTCCATAATATATTTTACCAAGAGGGCTCGTGAAGTTATAGAATAGTCTTCTTGAGCAATCACAGGAAAGGTGTGGTGAAAACGTTTCTAGTGGAAGTTATTTTTGAGTGTATCAGTTCACAATTTTGTCTCTGATTCTTTAATATCTGAGATCTTCTTTAATATCTGCTTTCCGAGATTGTTGCACTGCTTTATTTAGCTATATTTTTATTTGAAATAAAAGCTGCAAGATTTTATGAAGTTGTACCTTATGCCCTTATTTAATGCCATCAAATTTAATTGAAGTGATTAAAAATTAAATATCGTGAAGGAATCTGAAATACTTTTATTCATAAATGCAGTTTTTATTTATAATCTTGATTAAATGTCTCTTTTCGGAAACTAAATTTACATAGTCTACCTACATTCAAGTATAATCGTCAGTCTATTTAAACTCTGTTGTTAAAAGTTTCTTCTGTGGGAGAAAACTGCTATCATTCCAATCGGTGAAGTCTGACAACTTTTGCACCAGACTGCAGTTTCCAGATACAGCATCAAAATTACATCCATCTTACGAAAATCGAGAGGAATTTGTCTTCGCACTGGGCAAGACTGTTGGAAAAATATGTTTAGATAGCAACAAATATGAAAAAAAATAACCAATGAGATAACTACTACTTGCACGTAAATTACGATGAACGTTGTATAAGTCATAATTTAATACTATTAAAAACGGCATAATTTAATGCTATTTATTGCTACTAAAACGACATAATATACACAGAAATGCAAAAACTTACTTTCAAATACAAATCCATTAAATTCTACTAAATACAAATCTGAGTTTTCGTGATCTATGATACACAGAAGTTAATACTTGCATAAGAGACATTGTGCTCGGAACTTATTCGGTAATGCAATGTTTTGATCCACTAGTATGAACTTTCTTTTTATGTGGTTTGATAAATCATATAGAGTATTTTATGCAGATAAATAAACTTTCAGGCTGAAGCATTCAAACAACGCAATAATATGCTTATTGGATGCTCAAAGAGGTGGCAAATTTTCAGTCGCTGTCGCCAATAATTGGTATAAAGATATTTTCTCATAAAATACTTTTGAGAGCTAAAATCGTAACCCATATATATATTAAATTTCATCCCATGAATTCAAAATTTGGATATAATATTTGTTAGCACCGATATTAAGTAGTCTTGCGTAAATATGTATGTAAGAAAAAAAAAATATGTTCTAATTTGGCTAATCATTTTATAGAAAGTTCGGAATCTGACAAATTTTATTACAGAAGGGGTTTTTATTCATTGTGCCTTTTCTATTCTTGTGTCACTTATCCAGGCCTCTATCTAACGTCTTAGACATAAACAAGCTAACGCAAACTAACACCGTAGAGATAAACTAACACGTGTTAGCTTAACTAATAACACGTGTATTAGATACAGCGTAGCTAAGATAATACATGTTATCTTATCTACCGTGAATTTTACAGCTTAGTATGCAGACATGCCTTTATTAAACATTTTTTCATGCAGAATTGTTCCTTGTTGAAGTCTTTACTACCATTTAAATTTGTAAAATCCCGCATAAATGTAGAATATAATTAAGATGGGTTAAAACAGTCGAAGTACATATTTTTTAAATCCATATTTAAAAAATATATTTAACTTCTTCTCTTGAAATTTCCTTCTGAAAATATGCATGTAAAAGATAGAGCTAATTATAATCCCATGCATTAATGGTTTCATTTCATTATTAGTTTCCATTAAAATTTGTCTAAGTGTTTGTAGATTTTTTTTTGTGTTCTTAAAATGCTACTGCAAATAACAAATTTATTTGCCATTCATCATTATTATGGCTGAAAACTTAATATGACTGATACAAGAATTTTAAAACATCTGAATTTCAATTTAATTATGTCATTTCTGTTGTTCCCTATATCGTGGTTTTACCCTCCACGATGAAAAATAAATAATAAATTGATTTTCAAAACTTTGATTTTGAACAAGCATTAAAGCATTGTCGTGTTTAGGAAATAAAATCATACCTCAAATAAGGCTGAGCACAGACAGGGACAACAAAAACAAAAACAAAACAAAACAAAAAGAAAAAAAAAAAAAAAAAAAAAGAAAAGGGAAAAAAAACGCTCTTTCCGAGGCTGATGTCACCGTGCGTGCAAAGTGGAGAAACGAAGACACAAACAACATTACTATTCTACAAGGTTTTTTTGCTCTTCTCGACCAAGGTCAACAAGCATGGCGAAGTAGACTTCCTTGACTCGTAAAGTTCCGTTTCATTAGTGCGGTCCGAATGGATTATGTATGTGGTTCTCGAATCAGCGATTGAACTAACTTTGATTGACATTTATGATGTGATGATGTCACTGTGTCGAATGTCAGAAAAGAAAGAATTTAACCTTGAAAGAGCATAACCTTGTCTCTGTATTGACCATGGATGCAAAGGGAGTAGTGAATAAGTTCCTTTTGAGCAGACTATAAGTCAGTGACGTCATAAAAGAGCAAATCTTCTAGTATAGTATGCTTAAGTACAAATAAATCAAGGTCATTCGGAGTCAATTTTATTCTGCAGAAACGTTTTCAACTATTGAACACTATAACCGTTTTTAGCAAAAATTTCTCTGTTATCTTCCTCTGTTGTATTATCAACTTCTCCTAGCGCACTATCACTGCCCTCCCCCCAAATCACAGCTGAAGAAGGTGATGCTGTTCAGTCGCTGAAAGTGTTTCTAGTAAAATAAAAGCGGTGTCAAATGACATTGTTTTATTCATGTTTAATGTCGCTTTTCTCTTAATATTTGCTTTTATTAAATGAAAGACTACAGATTACTTTCATATTAATTTGAGTTACTACGTGTTTATATATCTATTATTACCCATCTAATTTTCATTTATATTTTTAATTCAGAACTTTCCTAAATTTTTAAAATTTTCTTACTCATGTAAATGTAATTTGGAAATAATAAAAATAAATAAATATAAAAGTGTAAAAAGTAAGATAAAGTTATTAGCGAACTCAGAATTATATGAAAAGCATGTTGGCTTCATGCATTTCTAGTTCTAAAATATACCTTTGCAGGTGCCTCCCATACCAATGCATGGATATTTAGGCGACAAGCCTACACATATATCACAATAAAATGATCAAATCATATTCAGAGAACGGTCAAAGTGTGTATTTTTATCAAAATTTCGCATCTGAAATTTTTATGAGTCTTATATTTTTGACTGTACGTGAAGGAAATAAATGGTGAAAACTACCATTTTTGCAGAACACTAAAATCCTTACTACGCCGTTATGCCTACAAATGCAATATATTCCATTTGCTTTACCATTATGCCTATTTCGGAAATAACGCATTTTGTACGAATGTCGTTTTTGTTTGAGATTTCTAAAAGCTTACTAAAAATTCTTGGATAAAAAATGCAGATATTCTTCCGCCTTCCCACACATGAGCCACTCCTCCCCGTAATGCCTCATCACACAGAAGCGGAATTTTTGAACGGGAAAAAAAATGTTTGAAAATAAGGCTTTTAAATTCTCGGTCCATCTAGCAAATGATTATAAAAAAGGAAGACGCGCTATCAGCTACGACGGCAATTTCGGGTAAAATGCGTGTTTTGCTTCCAGGATTTTCAAGTGGGATCGTATCAGTTAAAAGTGTTTGGATACAGGGATTTAGAATAGCGCCGTCTAAGGATTTTTTCCCTGCCATCGTATTGGCCGTTTCTTATTATTGCTATCGATTTTCCCCATTCGCTGAGCACGAATAGGGGGAACTCTTTTAAAGAAATTCCCCACCCCCATAAGAATAAGAATTAAGGTTTGTTTTCATTCCAACCGACCGAGACGCGAAAAGTGCATACTCTGCACACCTTTGCCTTAGCGCGTTTCCCAAAGTAAATATCCTTTGAGCAGAGGGATATTTTCCCCTAAAATGCTCTTCGAAACTAAAACAAGTTATTTTAGACATTTTCCTGAGGTTTTAAACTTTTGCTCTGAGACCAAAACGCAGTTTGATATTATTTATTATTCATGCAAATGTGCACAATTCTGATTTACAAAATTTAATACCTGTAATAAAATTTGAAAACTAATTATGCATAAGATGTATGTATATATATTGTAAATTCTAAGTAGTTTCGAGTTAATAAGCCTAAAACATATTCTAAAGGTGCTAAGTAGTAAACCAATAATTTATTATTAGAAAACGTATTTTATATATTATCTTCAAGGAATAGAAATTTAATTAAAGCCATGAATTATTTGAAAAAAAAATTACTCTGTGTTCTAATTAGTATTTTAAATTAGTATAATCTAATCCTCTATTTCAGTAAAAAAACCATTTCAAATTTGTAAAGGAAAATCCTGAATTGCAAAAACACCAAATTCAAAAGTAAAAATTTTAAATATAGAAAAGTAGTTAATGGAAGGTGGTTAGTGCAATTGATCGCAGATTATTCATTTTATTAAACTTTAATTATAAAGATTGTTTAAATTTTAGTCTCCTTTAATTTTGAATTTTTATATTAAAAAATGCATTACTTTCGTTTTTACTTTTGATTTTGAGTTTAAATATGAGAGTGTCGGGGGATATTTTTTCTTAAGTAAGGATCTCGTTTAATGCTGTTCTTGACGAATAATTTAAAAATGAAAAGAATATTTAACTCCTTTTTATTTAATTTATGACAGGTTTTTGGCTTAAATGGACTAATTTCTTTCTATTAATTTAGTTTTGTTCACATATAATAATCTAGCTCTAACAAAATAATAATTTAGTCCTTACTTGAAAAAAAGACGGAACACTCTCACTTAATTGCGTTATTGTTAATTGATAGTAGATTGGTTTGTTCCTCTTGACAAGTCAATCAACCTGCGATCAATGACATTAACTACATTTTTTCTGTATTTAAAATTTTCACTTTCGAATTTGGTATTTTTACAATCCAGGATTTTTCTTTACAGGTTTTAAATGGTTTCTACAGCAATAGAGGACTAGATTATACTGATTTAAAATACTAATTACAATACTGGCTATTTTTTTTCCTTTTAATAATTCATGGCTTTAATTGAATTTCTGTTCCTTGGAGATAATATATAAAATACGTTTTCTAATAATTATATATATACATATATGTGTGTGTGTGAGTTTATGTAAGGTAAAAAAACGTAAGCAGAAGTTATAATTTAAATTAGCAATAGCTCCTTATGCTTAATTTTAATTTGGGCACGTCCCCTCTCCCTTCTAAAAATAGAAATAACATTTTCTGAAGTGTATTTTTTCGAGACTAGCCCATCTTACATAACACTGGTGAATGTAAATGGACCTAAAACTGAAATAGCCAATTATAACTTTACAGCATTATTAATTACCAAATCAAATGTATTGAAACCGAAACTAACTCATTCTGTATTAAGATTTCATCCTGAACACAAAGCACTTTGCTTCTACCTCTGTTACTGCAGAGACTGTTCCTCGCTGCTTTCCCTTCTCCCGCAAAACAGTATCAAAATGCTACTGTATATGTATATTAATATGGATTCACTCTTTACAGATAATTCTACTATAATTAATCTTAGGAGATAATATAATCAATATTATTTAGTAAATAAATTATTATTAACTTAACTTTGCAGCAATTGCGCAAGTAGTAGAATAACTCGATTTCGCACTAAGTGAATTTAAGATCATACAACATATCATGTATATATACATACATATATTTTTTTACATGAACAATTATTTCAGAAATATATTTCTGGTTAAAACATACAACATTAGAGATTCTAACACTCCACAATTACAATATAAGTAGTTAAGTAGTAGATGTAAAGATTAAGTAGTAGATGTAAAGATTTTAAAGTTAAGTAGTAGATGTAAAGATGTAAAGTTAAGTAGTAGATGTAAAGATTTTAGACAATGAAGAAAGCGGCGAAGCAAGAGACATGGGTTAATCAGGGCAAGAGGAAGCCAGAAAAAGCAATGTGGATCACGGATCATCTCTATCCACTTTGGTCCTATATATCCCAGAAAAGTAATTGTGTTAATTCTGAGCAGTGATTGGACTACAGATAATCGCAGTGCAGAGAAATTGCAGGGAAAGAAGTGACGTAACATGTGACAGAGTGGGTACATATTCTTTGAAGATGAAGGAGATTAACTAAAATTTAGGAATTTTAAGAGGTATACATGCACATACACATAAAAAATGAATTCAGTACACGTTCGACTTGGAAGAAAGAGTCGGTAAAAAATAAATTATTCTGCAAAAGCAACAAAGTATGAGTTCAGTTTTGGAATTCAAAATGCTGCAAATGAAAATTACAAAATGCAATAATAGTAATACAAAAATAAAAAATAAAATTCAAATTTAGTAAAATAAAATTTAACGAAGAAATATCTTCTTCAGGGGGTTTGAGGGTCTAGAGAAGTAAACGGCTTATTCTATTTCTGAACTGGGACAAATTTATTAAATATAAAATTCAATAAACTATAAGACAATCTGTGTCTTCATCAGCCCAAACTCTACAGGCTGGAACGAGAAAGACACCTTGCCTAAACTAAATTTACTTCCCTCGATAGACCAACCTCCTGAAGAAGATATACCGGTGGATATAAATTTTTCGTAATCTTTTTAAATTATATTTTAATTTTATTTTTAATTTTTGGACTACTATTATTACATTTTGCAGTTTGCACTTGCAATACTTTGAATTTCAAAAATGGACTAGCTTATATTTTCACAAATCTTTTATGGAATAATTTACTTACTACCAACTCCTTATTCCAAGTATTTTACATGTATTGAATTTAAATTTGAATATGTATTGAATTAAGTATATTATTATGAATACGTTTTAAATTATTTTTTTTTAATTTATTTATAAGGCCACCGATTATTGCAGCCTACAAAACATAATTGTGCACTGGATTTGAAATTTACTTTTGTTTATTATATATATGCACATATGTACTCGTATATAAAGTTTAGGAGAGGACATGAGATTTAAAGCGTAAAAGTAAAATATATAAAGAAATATCCCGCACAAATGATTCAGAATGTCTGTTACTTATGATTTAGGAAAAAGGTGTATTTGTAAATTATTAGTCCAAAGGGCTTTTTCCCTGAAGGACTATTGTTTTCGTTTTGCGATTTTGCTTTGAATCACTATAAATGTCCGTTTCACTTTTCAAACTGTTGCCACCAAATGTTAGAGTCCTGCATTATATTTGAAGAAATTAAGTAACGAAAACTCTGCATAAATGTATGTCTATTTCTCGCATTGTGATAAAACAACGGTACATAGAGACATCGAATTTTGAATGATGAATCCTCCTACGAATATGGGCATGTGGATGTAAAGATATGCTTATTTTAAAATTGTTTTGCGACATTGCTATTGAACTGAATTTTATGGTTTAAGTGCAAAGAACATGATATTTAATAAATAAAGGTAACACAAAAAACGTCTCTGTAGGAGAAAATTTCTTCCCTTATAAAGCCTTCAGTAACATCTCATGAGCCTAACTTTAAGAAGATGGTAATTAAACATTTAAATTTTGCGATAAAATAGAGGGATTCTTTTCGAAGCTTTTTTTAAATGTAATTTAGGTTAGCGTTTTTCTTGTGAATCTGACCTTATATGTAAAGCCTTCTTTTAAGGAAAATCTTCTTTTCGTTTCTTGGTAAAACATCAAAAAGGCAGGGTGAGTTTATATTTGAAGCCGTCTTATATTGAGCCAATATGCTTTGATAAAATAAATTATAATACCGGTCACCTCCTATTATTCCTCCTGGGCACTGCTCGTGGTCCATCAAATGCAGAACTTCGACTATTCCCGACGAATGTTTAAAGAACAGGAGTCCAGAAAGTGAAGGTTTTTTTACTTCTTTGTACGAAGTAAAGGGAGTATTGTAACCGGCAAAAAATTCGGGTATCATATTTCAACGGAAATGCACATTTTGACCGATCCCGAAACAATTTGGGCGATTTTTGGCGGTACGTACGGATAGAATAAAGGACTCTTTTTTCCAGAACGGCTAGTAAAAGGAATTTAAAATGGATTCGAAAGGGGGTTTTTCACGTCTGTAAGTTTGTACGTAGTACATGTAGAAATCTCGCGTAACTCAAAAATGATTAGCCGTAGAATGTTCAAATTTTGTATATAGCACTGCTAAAACGTTTACTTGTGCGCCTCCTTTTTGTATTGCAATCAGCATTACCAAACACACACGTACATATATAGAATCCCAATTTTAAGATTGATTTTAAAACTTGGCGGTACAGCCAATTTCTTACTGAATTCTCATTAGCAATTTTACTTCAACTTATCTCACTTCAACTCAACTTTCTTTACTTAATATTATAGAGACATTAGGTTAGTTGGAAGCAAGAGAGATGAAAAATGAGCAACTCCTTCGCTGGGAATCGAACCATGGACCTCTGAAATACGCGCCCAGCGTGCTGACCACTATACTACGAAGGCATGCTAAGAAGGTGGGAGAAATACCTTATAATTTTATCTTAATATAAAGCTTTTTTTTTGTCATAATAATTGTTACTTGAGAAAAGGATGAAACGCCTTTCGAATTTATTAACTATTGTCAATTGATCCGATGTTATCCTCTTGAAAGACAACTAATTTCCCATCAAGGACGGTAATTACTTGGCTTATTACATTTTCACTTTTAATTACACCTTTTTAATGTTTCCATTTTAAATTTATTCAAGATTCAATTTTAAATATATTAATGAGTTACTTGATTTCAATAGAATTCTAACTACTTTTGTGAAAGGAGATAATATACTAAATAATCTAATAGAAAATAAATTATTATTTTATTACTTTGCAGCTTTTGCGCAAGTATTGAGCAATTTATTGCGATTAAATTGTTTACTTATATATATGAGTAATTTTGAATAATTTAAAATACCTAAAACTTGCGCTAAAGCTGCTAAGTAGCAAATCAATAATTTATTATTAGAGAAGGTATTTATATATCATCTCCAAAGAAAAGCAATTTAATTACAGGTATGAATTATTAGACAAAATTTAGTAAGTATTTTTAAGTAGCTTTCCATGTTAATATCCAAAGTTATCCAGATCTATTGTAGTAAAAATTATTTAAAAGGTGTTGTAGCAAAGCTGTTGTTGGATATATGCCAACACCTTTACCCGACTTCCTTGGTTGTAGCCGTATACTTCCATTTAAAGAAACATTCTAAATAACAAAAATATTCACATTTTGGCAATGTCAAATTAAAAAAAAATTTTTTTAGCAAACGTATCTAATCAAAAACATTGAATACTTTTATAGAATTTCATTGCACGTTTTTTACTTTTTAAATATATAGAAAATATATTACATTGAATGTGTGGTGTAACTAGCAAAAAAGCGATGTTCAATAATAAAGTTAAAAAGACAGAAATAGGTTGTGTTTGCAGGAAGGAATTTAAGAGCACACACTCAGCTTGAGCATAAAAACAACATCAAACCATAAACAAACCATCTAGTGTGAAGTTAAAATCTGAAGATTTCAATAATTGTTTCGAGTTTTCTCCCCCCTCCCTTTGTGTGTGTGTCTGTGTTAAAACATCAATTAAAAAGACTGATGTGGACAATGCATGACTTCCTTGTAACGCCTATTAAATTATACCCATTTTTTGTTGCATTTCATTTAAATTTATTTCCTCGAATTATTCTAACTTGATCAGCTGATCTCTCAAGGCAATTTAAAAATGACATAAGAAAACTACAAATTGTAGAATACTGGTTAATTTTTCTTGTACTGGAGTCAAACTACTAATTTTATATTTTCATAACGAGTATAAAACTTTCCCAAATATAAGCATAGGAACCGGAAGAAAAAGTTAGCTATTAAAAAAGTTAGAGTTCGTTATTTATCGAAAATATAAATATATGTTTTAAATTTGACATTGTCGAAACCTGAATATCTTCGTCATTTAAAAAAAAATTCTGTAACTGGAAGTATATAACTACATCCAACGGATGCAAAAATAAATTCCGAGTATAGACTTTCAAGTCGAGTGAGGACTCGGGTACATATGTCTATACAGACATATGTCTGTACATACATATGTGTGGTTCCTCCAAATGCACAAATAGTTGTTTTAACAGTACATATACAAAATTTTAACGTTCTACGACTAATGGTTATTGATTTGTGTGAGATACCTGCATGCATACTTATGTACGTACGAAACGTCAAGAAAACGTCCCTTTTGAATCCATTTAACAATTCCATTAATATTTGAACATAACAATTCCATTAACACTTTATTTTAACATTTTACAATTCGTTTTGGCAAAACAGTCCTTTATTTTGTCCGTACGTACAGATATAACGCAAAAAATCGTCCAATTGATTCGGGAACCGTCAAAATAAATATATCTGTTGAAATATGACATCCGAAATTTTTCGGGATTGCAATGCTTCCTTTACTTCGTACAAATGTAAAAATTTAGGGTCATCTGATGCAAGAAAACATCGCGCATCCTCTGCAATAATATATATAAACTTTGATTTATAACTTTGGAAGCTAAAATTACAAAATTTCAACCAATATGAAAATTATTTTCAGAAATTACTTTCAGGACATATTAATTAATTTAGCATCAGAAATTACAACAACTCGACCGCGTTAATATATGTTTTGGACTTACTATATTTCCAGTGGATGTTCCTTATTAAATAACTAATACAATTTTAACTTTTTCTTCAGCTTATCTAACGATTAGGTATATTTAAAAAAATGGAAATTACACTCAGTTATGTAATATTATAACTTATGTTTCAAAAATTCATTTACGTGAAATTTGCTTTATGAAATAAAATTTAAAAAAAAAGCTAATATAATTTCTTCTTCTACTGAGTAGTGTATTAACAGTTCTAAATCATATTCCTCAAATACTTAGCAGTAGTTGGTAGTTTCTATAAAAATCGAAATGATTCGACTTGAAATAGAATTTTCTTACTTAACTGTTGTTTGCATTGCGTATATAAATTAAGTCGTGATTTTCTTTAGCTTCTCTAGCTTATAAACAGTTATCGCAATTCCCTGTGCTTGTTCTTGTCGTACAAGTGTCGTACAATTCCAAACTGGAAGATCCGTGGTTCGAAATCCAGAGATTTCGAACAATCCCGTTTCGGGAAACCTAACGTCTGGAAAAATAAAAATCAGGCTTTTAACTCTGGTGAGGTATGGAGGGGGAGAGAAACTTTAAACGCAAAAACAGAAATGAAAATAATAATATTTTTAAAGTCTCAAAGATTTTTTTTTTTTTTTTCCGTTTCAAAGATCTCAAATTGTCTTCTTTTTTAACTGGAAATGGTAATGCCAGTTGGGACGAGTTACAAAAAATTAACCTTCCACACCAATTTGAACACCAGTATAAAAGGAAAATTCAACTGTAATTTTGTAAATTTGATTTACAAAATTAATTTGTAAATTCGGAAATGTTTATCTTTTCATCAGTAAGAAGAAGGTAAGACTTTCAGTATAATTTTTAACTCAGGTAACAAGCATTTAGTATTTATTAATCATTACTAAAATTCACAGAAATGAGATTGGAAAAAAAAACTCTATTTTAGTAGCCAAGACCGGAAGCAAATAATTAAGATACTTTTAGTTTGCTTTTGTGGAATTTTATTCCATTCAAGTGAATTATTCTCTACTAATTGTAGGAATTATAAAATGTTACATAATTTTTATAATTTATAGATATCTGCTTTGAAATTTCTTTTGCAATGCATTGTATTAAATCTCTGTAAAAATCCCAGGGAAGAAAACATAAGCGTCTTAATGAAAATATCATTTACTTTCCTGATTGATTTAATGGAATATTTTTTATTTTGTTTTTGCAAAAAATTTCAGAGTTGTACTTCAGGCAGTTAGAAAACCTAGCTGCACGAGTAGTTTTTACAGAGGCAAGGAAAATACATTTGCATACCAGATATAATCGTTAGATGTGTGGGTGGAGACCAAAAATAACCTACCAATTCAGGCACCCCTCAGTATTCAAATAAAATATTTATTTTTATTCTTGCGCCTCCTTAGCGATAAAGTTAGATTATTTCTGAACAGCGGCGACACCTAACGGCCGATTCACATTTTAAAATATAGCCACAGCATAAATAAAATAAGTTAAAAAAAATATTCTTTCCCTTCTCGACATTAGATAACAACTGGAACCGGGAACTGATAACGCAATTTGGTGCTGTCTATTATTGAAAAATATAGCAATAAAAATAAAGAATATATATATATATTACTTACATTTATATGCTCTTAGAGTCGTAAAAATTGAATTAGAAAAGAGATATCCTTTTTTTTTTTTTTTCTTTTTCTTTTTCTAGATAGAACAGAGAATACAAGATCTCCGGAATTCCTGCTATTAATGCTTGTAGTTATCTAAAAGGAGGGCTCTTTTCTTTATCAAATGCGAATGGAAAGGTCAAATACATAAATTTCTTTAAAAGGTATGATAAGAAAAATTTTGATGAAAGTAAGTAAAATTATACCATTAAATGAAATTATGCGGGGAAAATTTTACCAAAGATTGAAAGTTTTCATAGTGTTAAAAGAAAGCTGTGGTTAAAAGTAATATTATGATTATTTTATTAGCTGAATTCTTTTCAACAGAACTCGTTGTACAACTAGAAAATATTGCATGTATTATACTAAAATGTGAAATGAAAAATATTTCGATTAAATTAAATTAAATTATTAAATGAAATTTAACAACGCTTGAAAGTTTTCATAGAGCTGAAAAAGATAATGAGTTAAGACAGTATTATGATTATATTACTAACTAAAATTTTCGTTCTGCGGTGCCTAAAGAAAAGGTAGAAATAAATTAGTGTAGAATCGGTATTTACTGTCTAGGAATATGATGTTCGTAAACTTACTTCTTAGGTGGCTGTCTAGGGGCTAATAAACTAGTCCGATTTACAAATAACTTGAATATTTAATGAAACATGTATAGTTGCTACAAACTACAAAGTAATTACATACGTAGAAGGAAATAGATGAGATTATTTACAGATGAAGAGAAGGAATCGTCTTTTTAGATGCAAACATCTTTTAGTCGCGTCATCATCTTAATGGCGGAATCGTCTGCCTTCTATCATCGGAAAAATAAAAGATTTATTTTCACAGCTTGTCGCGTCATCTGATTATAATGAAGGATGCCATCCCACAAATGCTCGTCCATCTTGATGGAATGCGGCCTCGCATTCTCGTAGCACCACCATCTCATCTAGGGATCTGAAAAATAAAATTTAAAAAAAAAAAAAAAAAAAAAATTTCTTTAGTTACTATTGAGGGAAAAGTCGTCTTAAATGGTTTATTTCAGCCATCTTCCCTTATCATCTTAACATCCTCAGAAATAACGGCTTTAGCTCTACTTCAACTTTCTTTCATCTTTAACAGTCTATCTGAATGCATGTATTTCCCACACACGTCTTCCTTTCATGTTGTCTGGAACAATTCGTCTGGATTCGTCTTCGTATTTGGAACACGAATTTTCTCATATATTTTTAATTTTTCTTTGAATTCAGAAATATTTTTACACCCATACAAAATAATTTTGTTACTACTCTGATCTGGTATCCCATTGATTACATAATCAAGAATTGATGAATCATCAACAGAACCTCGACTGGCTATTTCACGCATGGTAATTAAATATTCGGAAAGTGATTCACCAGGTTTTAAGTGTCGTTTCTGTAACAAATTATGAAGTTGTGCACTGTTTACTTTAGAACCAAATTCAGATAAAAGATTTTCTTTTAATTTGTCCCATGATATTATACCCTTCAAAGACCTAATAAATACTTTAGCAGAACCAGTAAGCAATTTTTTAGCAAACACAATTTTCTGTAATTCCGATAACTTAAATAATTTAAAAGATTCTTCTAAATCACCAATGAAGGATTCAACTGGATATGTATCAGTGCCATTAAATTCAGAAACAGTTTCTAAGATATCACGAAAATGTAGGGAAATATTGCTAGGCATTATAATGTTTTCATCCACTGAGTTATTTATGGGAGGTGATTCTGACCGAACAGAATTAATATCATCATTTTTATCAGAATCATAAACACTTTCGTTTTCAGATAACTCATCATCGTCATCACTTTCGGATTTTAAAAGCTTAAAATCACAAAGACTATTCAATATTAAATCACAGTTCTTATCAGGATTTGAATCATAATTAAGATGTAATAAATTACACACAGAAATAAAATCGTTTGCAGTAAAAGTTTTAAGTAATTTTTGTTTTGTTTCTTCAATATTAAAATCAGATGGAAAACCACAAAAGTTACGCAATCTAGCTCTATTTTTTCGATCACCTAACGTTCCAAACACAATTTGATGTAAAAGTTTAATTGACTTAGTAGGCCCAGTCTTTAAAGAATTTGAAATTCTAGGAATAGAATTTAAAGTAGTCATCTTAATTCACAGTATCATAGAACACTATTCTTAGAAGTAACAATGTGGAAATAATCGAAACAAAACTAACTTCTCTTATTTTGTAATATTCATAATGCTTCTTCCTAGGCTCATCGCTATTCATAATGCTTCTTCCTAGGCTCATCGCGGCACGAGCGCCCAAATCTGTAGAATCGGTATTTACTGTCTAGGAATATGATGTTCGTAAACTTACTTCTTAGGTGGCTGTCTAGGGGCTAATAAACTAGTCCGATTTACAAATAACTTGAATATTTAATGAAACATGTATAGTTGCTACAAACTACAAAGTAATTACATACGTAGAAGGAAATAGATGAGATTATTTACAGATGAAGAGAAGGAATCGTCTTTTTAGATGCAAACATCTTTTAGTCGCGTCATCATCTTAATGGCGGAATCGTCTGCCTTCTATCATCGGAAAAATAAAAGATTTATTTTCACAGCTTGTCGCGTCATCTGATTATAATGAAGGATGCCATCCCACATTAGGGTCTATTATACTGTAGAATATTATTACCTGAAATGTACTATTTAAGACTGCTTTCACACATACACTTAAAGCTATTTTCATAAAATCCTCTATTTTATTTTGAGAAACTAATTCATTCGATTTGGAGTACATATTTAAGATTTTTGATTGATGAAATTATTCTGCTTCTTATGCCTTATACTTTTTTAAATACTATAGGTATAGATTTAAGGAGAACGATTTATTTTCAAAGCTTTCAAGTAAGATACTTTTATGTAGTTAAATAAAATTATGAGGCTAGGCCTGGTAAAGGCATAATAGCAAGAATTATAAGAAAAATGGTTTCGCTGTTACTTCTAAAACTGTTATCTATCGATCCATCCATCTAACTTTATATTCGTTATTTACATATACGAACATATAATATATATGTAATCTATTATTCACTAGATTAAAAGCATAGCTTTTGCATAAAAGCAGTAAATTGTTTGCAATCTATTAACAAATTATATATATTAATGTCGATTCGATAATCTAGCGGTCTTTTATAGTTTCACTAAGCTTTTAAGGAATAAAGCAAAATGAGAGTTCAAATGGTAAAATACAAGCACGCAATACTTTGTGAAACGCTGGAGACTTCGGATTGGGCAACAAAAGGAACAAATGTTTTCCCACGGGCAAGTGAACAATACATAAAAGGCATAACAATAACTGCCAGTTCAGAGGGCATAACGGAATCTGGCCGGTTGGATGTAAACTCATGTAAGTGCTTCAAAAGACATATTTGCTTCTATTAACGTATTTGTGTTCATGTAAAACTAATGTTATTGGGAGATAGGTCATTACAGAATTCAGTTGATGCACTTTCCTCCACTCAAGTAGTTTACTCAACCAGCACCTATATATGCTCTTTCAACTCAGATCGTTTTCTCTACTAATATTTGGTTTATTTGACTTTAGAGTTCATATAAAACTTTGAACTACGTGCTGTTAGATTTCAGGGTTACAGCCGAAAACATCGCGGCAAAAACATCGCAGACGAAAATGTCGCTGAGAAAACAACGCAAGGCGAAAACGTCGTGCTACAAAACATCGTGGGAGAAAGCATCGCAAAGAGAAAACATCGCAGTTCTAAAACATCGTGGTACAAAACATCGTCGTCGAAAATAAAGCGGTTCAAAAACATCGCAGTTTAAAAACATCGTCGTCGAAAATATCGTGGTAAAAAATAAAGTATCTACAAATCATCGCATGACGATAACATCGCAGACGTGCTTTTTTTAAGGCATGCTTTAATAAGTGTAAATGGATATTCCCATAATGATTTGTGAGCGCAAGATGGAAAGAAGGATAATTTTTACTTTCATATTTTTTATTAATTAATAAATTTTTGCTGAGTAAATAAAAAGGAAACTTAAGCATAAAAAATTAATGCAACTTATAGCACTTAATAGAATTTTAAACCGACATAGTTAACTAACAAAGGCCATTAATAAATCATTTTTATAAAGTTTTTACTGGTATATTTCATGAAAAGTATAATCTATAAGTTACATTTAATTTTCTATGCTTAAGTTTCCTTCTTACGTTTTCAGCAAAAATTTATTAGTTAATAAAATATGTGAAAGTAAAATTTATCCTTCTTTACACCTTGCGCTCATGAATCATTATGGGAATATCCATTTACAATTATTAAAACCTGAAAAAAGCATGTCTGCGATGTTATCGTCATGCGATGATTTATAGATACTTTATTTTTTACCACGATATTTTCGACGACGATGTTTTTAAACTGCGATGTTTTTGAACCGCTTTATTTTCTACGACGATGTTTTGTACCACGATGTTTTAGAACTGCGATGTTTTCTCTTTGCGATGTTTTCTCCCACGATGTTTTGTAGCACGACGTTTTCGCCTTGCGTTGTTTTCTCCGCGACGATTTCGTCCACGATGTTTTTGCCGCGATGTTATCGGCGGACACCAGATTTCAGAGCAGATCTCCATTTCCGCTAATAACGGGAATAAATTCAGTCTAAGTTTTCTTTTCTTCTGGGATGCATATGCTTAAGCTGCTGAGTAATAAATTAAGAGCTAATTTATAAGAAGAGATTTTATGCATCATCTCCTAGGAAAATCAAGTTGAGAAAACTTAATCGAAAGCTAATTAGAATGCTTCTGTAGTAAATTTGCATGTAATGTAATTAAAAGCCGGAAATAAAAATTTTCTTAAAAATAATAAATTCACGTAAGAACACACACACACACACACACATATATATATATATGAAATGTAATTTCTCATACATTATTTGTTTTGTGCAGCCGGGACAACAGGAATGAGACAAATTTTGTAATATAAAGTGGTAGGTTTATTTTAGCATCCATCTCGTAAGCGTTCTTCTCGTACCTTAAGCAGAAGCCCTTGCTTCATTTAAGGAAGGGTATTTATTTTGATCAATTGGAGATTCAAAAGGGAGGTTACCAAATAGTAAGTATGCTGGGGTGAACTTAGTTACCGTATGAGGGGAGTTGTTATATTCGATAACAACTTGCTCTAGCACTTTAGTCCATGGTACTTTTTTAGAAGAAGAATTTACTTTACATTTTAGTCGACTTACTATTGATTGATTTACTCTTTCTACTTTACCATTTGTCTGGGGATGGTGAGATGAAGTTAAAAGTTGTTTAACATTATGCTTTTTAAGAAATTTTTTGAATCTAGAGGAAGTGAAGGCTGCATTCCTGTCACTCAGAATTTTTTCGGGGACTTGTATTTGAAATATTTGTTTTAGACAATTGGCATAGGTTTCTGAAGTTACACTTTTAGAGGGAAAAGCCCAGACATATCTTGTTGCATGGTCAATAACTATATGCAAATATTTTTTTGTAGAATTATAATAATTAAATCCTCCCACAGTTTCAATAGAGAGACATTCGAAAGGTTTGTCGGTTGGGGGTACGTCTTGCATAAGACCAAATTTTTTCTGTTTTTCCTTTTTATTAAGTTGACAAGTATGACAATGTTTAACAAAATTTCCGATATCTTCGCTAATATGAGGCCAATAATATTGAGAGGTGATTAAGTTAAGCATAATTTGAACTCCCGGGTGACCAAAATTTTCATGGGTTTTATTCAACAATTTTAATCTTAAAGATTTAGGTACTACAATTTTATAAAAATTCTTTTTCTTAATTACCATCATATAATTTATCTCTTGGTAATTTTTTCCGCAGACATTATCAGTTTTTTGTTATTACGTCATTCGAGTTGCGCGGGCCATAGAGTGATCTAGAAATGACGCAATGCAGATAAGTTATTACGATTTTAGAATAGAGAGGAAGAATTAATGTTTATAGTTATATTATAATTCTGATTCATATGTTTTTATCTTACATATATATATATATATATATATATACCCGGTAGCCGCTGAACTGTAAAGCATCTGAACATTGGTAAATCCTCCTGGGATCGATTCCAGGTAAAAGGGATGTTTGCATACTCGCTGTCGGGGTTTTTCCCATGTGCAACGTGGATACAAGTCAGTTTCCGTTAGAAAATCTTTCACGAAGGCCTCTCTATCCTTAGGTAGATATCTTTCACCTGCTTTGCCAAAATCAAATAAACTAACTAAAGTATAAATAAAGGAGTAGAATATTTAAAAAATGCGAAAGTAAAGGTTAAGAGAGGTAGCAAAATTTATCCAAGTAGAAATGAAAGAATAGTAATTATGTAGACAAAGTAATTTCCTTCTTAGCATGCCTTCGTGGTGTACTGGTCTGCACGCTGGGAGCGTATTCCAGAGGTTGATAGCCTCGGCTATATCTCTTTAGTTAAGTTGTATTTATTAGCATGCTTGAGTTCAAGCCCAAGTAGAGGCTTTTCTCTATGTCCTGAGAGAGGGCCGTCTGTGAACTTTATTTTGAACAATAAAGGGTAATTAACTCGTCCTGAGTATCTGTCCTCTGTCTACGGAACTAAAGCGATTATTCGCTCCAGGCTCCACGCATTTAGCTGCAAATTATAGGTTGGAACATTGAATAGTAATAAGAATACATCTACCACGTGAAACGAGAAGAAACGTAATGTGGTTTTATCAGCCATTAATGGCTTATTTATTTTTTTTTTTTTCCTTTTACATTAATCGCAAATAAATTTCGCTTTAAGAATGATAAGATTTTGTAACAAAGCTAAGGTAGTTTTCAGGTTTCAAGCTGTTGAATTAAATTCTGTTTTCTAAATTTTAATAGTTTAATTTAAAAAAATTCTTTTTCTGATGTTTTTTTAACGGGAGGTCTGTTTTTATTGCCTTTATTTTATTCTTATTTATTTTTTGTCTGTCTGTGTTTGTATATTATTAATACTTTCGTAATTTTTTAGTAACTGTATTACCTTTTTTAAAAAAATTCTTTTTTTTTTTATCTTTATTAATTTGTAACATTATCACAGATAGTTTTAATTTACAATATAATCTTTATTCTATGAACACTCAATTATTCGTAGAAAGCTATATTTAACTTAAAATTATGAAAATTTAATTGTATACAAATAAAAAATTATTGCTGCGAACTAATTTGCAATTTCATTCAAATTCAAAGAGCATATATAAATTAAGTGCAAATATCTAAAACCATGAAAAATATTTAATAATATTATTTCATTCAAATTCAAAGAGCATATATAAATTAAGTGCAAATATCTAAAACCATGAAAAATATTTAATAATATTATTTCATTCAAATTCAAAGAGCATATATAAATTAAGTGCAAATATCTAAAACCATGAAAAATATTTAATAATCCAACAGTATAAGAATACAGTTCCAACAGTATAAGAATTTTTTAAGACTAAACTAATTTGCATAAAGTGAATAATTGTTGAGCAGGCAGATGACATATCTTTTCAAGAGGAAGTTGCCCCGAAACCTAACTCTTCAATTACTCAATTCGTGTTTCGTCATCCATATAGGCATGGGTATAGTAATATTCAAAACCGAAAGTAAAAATAAATTTAGTGAATTCCTTAGAAAGTAATTTTAACTATTAAAGAATTTCGAGACATTTAGTAAGAAAATCGACTAGGAAACAAAATTATTAATTAAAAGTAAATTGCTAATGTAATTAAGAGAAATCCAAAATAATTTAGAAACCTTTGTCTATTGGAAACTTCCCCGATACGAATTATGCATTAAACCAAAATAAACTAAATATTAAACTAAATACAATCTATAAAAATACAAAAATAATATCCTCATGCATCCCTTATATATGTCCCTACATATACAGAGCTGTATTTTTACGATTACTTACTTTTTTCTACATAAATTTCGTTAGAAATGCATACAGCCGTGCATACACTATTTGAATTCTTTCAGCTTTTTAAATTGTGACCATGGAAGGACATTTAAGGGTGAAGCTCGGGCAAATAACTTGCATAAATTCTTCAAAGTAGATAAATGATTCATGATTTGTTTTAGGGCAAATAACATAAAGGCTGTATGGTATCGTGTAGGATTTTCTAAGGGAAACTGATATTTATTCACTTACATATGAAAAAGACCACCAAAACGTGACTGGTTATGCGACTGGTTCTGGATACAGAGCAATCCTATTAGTGCTTGCCGAACTTATTAGGCCATTGATAAAACACGATACGTGCAATCATATTGAAATAATAGCAATTTTCCATGGAACAGCTACGGTAAATTAACCACAAAGCCTGTAGTTACAGTATAAGAGAAAAGCACAGCTCATAAGCTTTTAAGTAAGCTTTTTAATAAACGTAGCTCATAGCTTTTTAATAAACGTATTAAATTCTGGCACTGCATAAAATATTCAGCGGGAATACATTTCCTTAATTAACTCGAATTTATTTAGAAGAAACTTAAAATTAATTACCGTTCTTCATTCAGGCTCAACTTATCATAGTTTTTAGAATTAATAAGTATTTTACAGAACGGTAATCTTATTTAAATTAATTATATATATTTCCCTGGGGAAATTTAAATTTTAACAATCGATTAATATTCGCTAAGTATTTAAAAATAAAATTTTCATCTGTTCTTTTAAATATTGCTGTAAAGATGAGTAGAACACTTAGACTTTTCATTTGACTAGTCTAATTTAAAGTAATTGCCATTAATGAAGATGATTTTCATTTTTTTGTTTTAATTATAATAATTGAATTGGATTGAGATTAATTTGCACCCCAACAAGCGAGCAAAGTAAGTTTAAGAAGATATTTGAGTTTAGATTTGTGTATTCATTTACTTATTTAAAATACAAAGAACTTATTTTTGATTTACATATGTATTTGAAATATAAACCTTTTAGGTTTTTTTTAAATTGCCTCAATTCCTTTAGCTGTATTTACGTATTAGAAACAAGTTTCTCTGATCATAACTCTGATTGCATGTTCCTATGAATATGTATTAGAATTATTAAGGCTTGGGCACAAAATTGTTTTGTTTTGAAGGAGAGTAATAACAAATGATTCAACAGCAAGTCTGTTTGAAGAAATTAACTTTAGGCACGACATAATCTAATTCAATTCCTGAGTATTGCGAAATAGGTCTATGAGTCAAAATAAATACAAAAATTGTAAGCAAATACAGCTTGAATTATGCTATGGGAAAAAGTTTCGCGATAAACTGGAACAAGTTTTGTATAAATCGCATTTTCATTTGGTTATTGGGAAATTTCAGATGAAAATTAAGAGTGTTCTGTTGTTTTTTGCAGTTCGTGCAGATTAACTAATCGATGATTTATCGACATCGATAAATGCTGTTTTCGCAAAAAAGCACTTTTCTTGTCATAAAGCTAAAAATAATATACTTAAGTCAATGAAATTATACTTCTTATTGTGAGGGATCCTTTTAATAATTGCAGACAAATTCTGAGCTGGCGTCTGGAAGTTCTCTAGAAAAATTGGTGCTTTCATTTTTACTCTAAAACAGCAAATATATACAAATATCAAATATTCCATACAAATTCTTTATACAAATAATATATTCTATATATAAATAATATATTCTATATACAAATGATATATTCTATATACAAATATTTTCTATATATAAATAATATATTCAAATATATAAATATCTTACAAGTAAGTTTTCATTATCATTCAATATTAATTCAATTTAATGAACGTATACCGTTCGTTTTTCACAGCATTGGTATTATTTGAAATACAGTATGTTCTGATGGCTATTGTACCATCAGAATACTTAAATAGTCAGTAATACAAAGTGCAAAATATCAGAAATAGAATTATATATTTTATTCTCTGTTTGTCGTAAGCAGTATAAAACATATTGTCTACGTTCAAAACACATTATATTTATTAAATTTATTAACAATATCCACTTAAAAAAAATCTGAAGTCAAAATAACTTGCAAAATGCTTAGCGGGAAATTACTTTTGCTTTATGTATCGCTATGTTTCAACATGGTCATCATTATTGATGGTGTGATCCTGTTTTGAGGTTCTAAACTCGGCAATAGTGCATCAGATTTTTAATAAAATCTTCATGAATAGCCAAAACTTTTATGCTTTATAGTAGGAAAATCAAAGGAAAATAACCCGAAATTTCAAAAATGCTTATTTCTAACAATAAGAAGGGATAGATTTAAGTAGAAACTTTTAGGTGTGATACGATTTTTAGAAATAATCTGCTTATTTCTAAAATTAAGCAGGGAAAAAAAAAAGACAGGAAATCTTTGCTTGAAAAATTTAGTAAGTTCCTTTCTTTTGAATATTAAACAGATTCATTTTATAGAATAAAAATAACTCAAAATTTAAAGTTTTTAAACATTTCATAATAAACCAACAGGAATAAAAATTAACTCGGAAAGAAAAGAACGTTACCCTACTAGAAATGCCACTGATTCCTTTTAACCTGCCTATAACAGCGTTGGTCACTACTGAGGTCATAAGTGATGGCCATCTGAATGTGGAGGCACCTAATAGGTGGCCACCGTCACCTCCTATGGAGGGACAGACAATTTGACATTCATGCCTTTGCTGGGATTCGAGCCCGGGCTCTTCTGTATCGCAATCAGGCTCCCCTAACCACTGTACCGTCTGGGCGGCAACTTCTACTATTATTTCTACAAACTTTTTGCTAAAATAAATTATTTAACTTCGTTATTACTTTTTTTAAAATTTGGGAAGCTTGTTTATAAATTAAGAGTAAATTTCAAATTTATTACTCTGAAATAATTCTGTTTTCTTTAGAAATCAGTATCTTTTCTTGGTTCAGGAAACATTTACTATTTTCGGTTTTAACTGAACGATTAGTTATTCCGCGAAAAAGTAAAAGTAGATCTGTCTTCTGAAAAAAGTCTTCTAAACTACAAGTATAACCAAGTTAAACATTGTCTTTCAAAAAGTAAATGAATAACTAAAAATTAATTACTTATTTACACCTTCAGCTTAACTGCATATTGCTCGCTCTTTTATGCTGTGATAAATCAGTGATAATTTTTAACAGCTCTTTAAAATGAAGCTTAGTATTTTTCAAAAATCTATAAAACCATTGCTTAGATGCATTTTTAAAGTCAAGCATAGCCAGGCTTCTTTTTCTAAACATATTGAACCATTCCTCAGTTCTCTTCTTT
Source organism: Stegodyphus dumicola (assembly GCF_044657685.1). Taxonomy (NCBI): domain Eukaryota; kingdom Metazoa; phylum Arthropoda; class Arachnida; order Araneae; family Eresidae; genus Stegodyphus; species Stegodyphus dumicola. The sequence continues at coordinate 229,176,587 of NC_140768.1, read as the reverse complement.
TTATAACTTTCCTTCCTCCTCCACTGTTTCCTTTTCGTAGTCATAAAACAGGGGTGAGACACTGAATTCTTTTTTGAACTCACTCCGTGCTTGAAAGACTTTTCCTTCCAGATATAGTGGTTAAATAAGCTGCTTTCTCAGTTCATAAATTTTGTCCTGTTTTGTAACTTTAGTAACCTTATTTAGTATAGCCAAGAAATCTTCTGAAGGCTCATTTCTAAAATCTCAACCAAGATCGCATTTCTTTCTTTTACTATATTTGCTTCAAGATGCTTTGCTAAATCCTAGTTTTGAAGCGTGTATTAAAAAATAAGCTATTTATTGGGTTGGCAAGAAAGTAATTTCACTTTTCTAGTGTGAAATAAAATTCAATTCTTTCTAAACAAAAAATGGACTTTAACAGTCAACTATCTTCTATTCTGTTCGATAACCTTTTGCCATCTTTCTGGTAACTTCATGACTTCGTGCTCAAAGAATTTCTGGTATTTAATCGCAAAAACTCAACCAAATGCGATTTAAAGTCAACGTTAATATATAAATTTTTACCATTTAAAAAGTTTTGTAAAATTCGACATAAATCATAATCCAATGGTACGAGGACGGGGCTATATGGGGCACGCGACTTCAGTTCCCAACCAAGCTCTAGTAGTTTCGTACGTGTTCCTAAAGATGTGTTAAGCCTCGTATTGCAGTGGTGAAACACGATTCCTTTACGATTTGTCAATTCTGGCCTTTTCTTTTTGATTGCTTCTTCCATTTTCATAAGTTGTTCGCAGTACATCTGAGTGGATCGTTTGATTGCTTGGATGGAGCTCAAAATACGCAACATCATTGTAATCCTACCAAATTGGCAGCATGATCTTTTTCAGACGCAGTTTAGCTTTCAATATGATTTGTGCTGATTCATCGTGCTTGGACCATGATCTTTTTCGATTAATGCTATTTTTCATTCTCATTGATAATTTGTTTTAAAAAAAGGTCGATTGCATTACATTTTAAATTCGTATCACAAATATTGATTAGTTGTGTTAAGTAAATTTTTTCTTTTCATGTGGAACACAAATATCGAGTTTGTTAACGAGTCTAAGACATATTATATGATTTTCAGTTGTGGTGCGGAATACATTTAACCTTTTTGCAATCTATCACACAGTTATATGACGATTTCATTCAATTATGTCTTTAATTTCGTAATCATTAACTTCAGAATGTCAACCAGAACGTCAGCTTTCAAGTGAAAAATTTCCAGAACGAAATTTTTAAAATCAATTCTGACACATGCGTTGTGTTAAAAAGTCAATATCATAAACTTCATATATCTCTTTGCGAGCCTTAGCCATTTTCTTGCCTTTATGAAAATAAAAAGTTAAATTATGTCGAATGCTTCTATTCTCTTCTATTTTTTCCCTACTTACTATTTATTCTGGGAAAACATTCCAATCTTCTAAAAAAAAATTCCATTTTTTACTTATTTTTTGGAATACATATTAAAATTGATCATAAACTAATAGTTGTAAATAAAAATTCACGGAATTTGTTTATTTAGCAACCTAAAAATGTCAGCTACCAAATCTTAAAAGAATATCTATCTATATACGTATATATATATGATGTAAGATTGCCAGAAGAACAACTATTGTACGAATAAGCTGAAACGTATATAACTTAAACGATTCTAGAAGTAACTTTAATTTTATCAATGAATAAATTCATGAGTAAATTTTAAATGTGAATTAAGTTATTCTAAAATAACTTTGAATATTTATTAAGTGGAATATTTTAATTTTAAAATTAATTTCTTTTAACTTGAGATAAATAAATACGATTTATCATAAAATCATTCCAGTTGCCTTGCTCGGTCGTTAATTTACTTACTTCCATTGCTGATATGTGCTTTAGATATTCTATTGCATTAGAATCTTAAAGCCTATCACATGCAGGAAGTTCGGCTTGATAGGTAAATTTACATGAAGCAGTTTTATGAAATTTGATCTTTTTCATTATTTATTATATGCAAATGCTTTGCTTTTGCTGTTTAGCGGTATCTTTTAGCGTAAGTATGATCTTTATTTATAAGTAAATGTAACAAATGAATTATAATTATCAATAGCTAAATTATAACTAAATATTCGTTTAAATAGATATCATTAAATAGATATTAAATAAATATTATTTCATTTCACGAATGAAGTTTTTAGATTTAATATTATGTTGATATCTTTTCAATGGGTACCTTCACACTGCGGTATTTATGGGAATGAGATGGCTGATATGCTTGCGAAAAAGGGGGCTACGGTTCTCCAAAAGCCAAAAACGAATGCAAGCCTCCATTCTATTAAGCTTCTGACATCGCTAACATATCAAAAGACTTTTAGAGATTTTGCCACTCAGGTTTGTGAGGGAGGGCATACCTTGGAATGTTCTCTCATCAAACCCAGCTTTTGTTCCTGACCACACGCGAACAGTTTCGGTTGCATCTTTTAGACTATTGACGGGACATGACTGTCTACAGAATCATTTATTTCGCATTGAACTGGCTGATTCTCCGTTGTGTGTTTTATGTAATAGTGGACGGCCAATGACGGCGGAACATTTGGACGAGTGTAAAGCACTGACAAATTTTTCTTGTAGATTTCAGCGCTATTGGCAAGCAAGGTGTTTAATGGCCTGACGGCCAATGTAACTGGCATTTGATAAATAAATATTAAGTTGATTTAATAGTTTTAAACTTTACGGTAAAATTTCTAAAAGAGCAAAGAAAAAAGGATTTTTTTTTAAATTTAAAATTTTATAAGATTAATACTGTAGATGTAAAACTTCAGTCTTTCTGTTGTTTTATGTTCTATTCTTGTAATAACTATTCTTGTAATTCTTGTAATATTCTATTCTTGTAATAAAACAAAACATTTTTTTTTGTTTTGAAAATTTAATTAAATTTTTATTCTTACTATAACATCATGAAAATTTGATTAATTATTTTTTTGTTTTGAAAATTTAATTAAATTTTTATTCTTACTATAACATCATGAAAATTTGATTAATTATTTTTTTGTTTTGAAAATTTAATTAAATTTTCAAAACAAAAATTTAATTAAATACAAAACAATTTGTTTAGAAATTTCTGCAAAAAGTACGAAAACTACTAATAGTACAAAAACGTAGTGCTAAGTATTAAACGTACTACTAAATGCGAAAGCGTTCTACTGAAGCGCATTTAACAGTTGATTCCAAAACCACTTAGATATTTTTAATCTTTGCCGGTCAAGAGAAAGAAGTATTGCTTGATATTTACGAAATAAAATAAAACAACAGGGAGAAGGTATTGTCCCTAGGTCTTTTACCGTAAAAATTCAAAATGATGTTATAGTAAGAACAATTATTTGTAGCACTAATTTGCTAAGTGATATTCTGAGGATGAGGTTTTGCCATGGTTTGAGCTTCTTGCCATGAAATTCAGTTTGCAAATATTCATATATTAATGCTGAGATTGCCTGCTCTTAACACATATATTTTAAAAGAAACTGTATTCAAAGCTATTTAAATTGTTTCAGAAATTTTTTGAAAAATATGGAATATTTGAGTAATAAAACTTTAAAACTGATAATTTCTCTTGTATTTTGTCTTCCAGATTTCAATCATTTCTGAAGAGGAAGCAATCAACTTTGATGGTATTTAAAGAATCCATAACTTCATACATGTAAGAACTTATCATTTAAAGCTATTTTAAATTAGGATATGATTGCAGTGGTGCTTGGTTAAAACAGACAGGCGAAAAATGTTCTCTTTGTATCTGAAAACTAAGTATTAATTTATAAACACTCCCTCATTGGAAAGTACCATTTGTAATTTGTTCCATTAACATCGCATGTCGGAGTAGGAGCAAATAACTGCTGCTAAATGATATGCGACTGAGAGAAAAACCATTAGCCAGTCTTGCTATCGGATTTCCAACGTTCACCTGTACGATAGGGCCATTATCTCGTCCGATAATGTCGGGCCCGATCAGAATGGGACCCAGTGGGCCAGTTTCGAGGCCGCCAATGGACAGGAGACGAGGGTGGAGTCAAAAGAACGAGCAAAAAAAGAGACACCTGCAATTAACTAGGCTTATCGATGGAAGTAGCACTCAGGGTTGCTGGAGAAAGAATGGTAGCCAGTTATCACGCCAAGCTCTTCTCTAGAGCGCCAAATTTTAGAACATTTCGAAATAGAGGTGGGAGATGACTTATAGAACTCCTAGCATCCGCACTAACAGAGGCTCAATTCTATGCGGATAAATGGGGTGATACATATTTATTATAACATAAATCGTTAATCTAATGTGACTGATAATTCTATATATTCACAAGAAATAAAAATTCATGCTCGAAAAACCACTCGACTGCGACGTAAAAAAAAAAAAAAAAAAAAAAAAAAAAAAACTGAAAGGTTTCAGACTTTAAATTACATCCAAAGGGACATTTTTAACGTTCTATGTGTTATCTTTATTTATTAAATATCATATTCTTTGCACTTAAACCATAAAATTCAGTTCAACAGCAATGTCCCAAAATAATTTTAAATGAGCATAGCTTTAGAATTTCCGACACACAGTTCCGCGCGCTGGAGATAAAAAAGTTTTTTTTTTTTTTTTTTTCTGTACAACGTTGCCATTGCTCGCTTTGAAATCCTTGGGTTTGTTACTCAAAAATTCGTTAAAGTTTTACAAAATTTGAAATCGATCATAAAACAAATTCCAAATTTCAAATTTGGTCTTCCACATGCCCATATTGGTAGGAGGATTACGTCATTCAAAATTCGATGCTCTACGCATCGTTGTTTTATCAAAATGCGAGAAATATACATACATATATGCAGATTTTTCGTTATTTAATTTCTTCAAATATAATGCAGGACTCTAACATTTGGTGGCAACAGTTTGAAAAGTGAAACGGACATTATAGTGATTCAACGCAAAATCGCAAAACGAAAACAATAGTCCATCAGGGACAAAGCCCTTTTGGACTAATAATAATAAAAATTTTACAAAATATAAAATCGATAATAAAACAAATTCCAAATTCTAAACTCGGACTTCCAGATGCCCATATTGGGGTGCAGACGTACGTTATTCAAAATTTGATAGCTCTAGGTACCGTTGTTTTATCCTAATGCGAGAAACATACATACATTTATGCATATTCTTCATTATTTAATTTCTTTAAATATAATACAGTGCTCTAATATTTGATGGCAGCAATTTAATCGTGATTCGCCGATTATAGTGAATCAACGTAAACTGTCCAAAACGAAATTAGTAGCCCTTCTAGGCAAATTGCCCTTTCAGCTAAAAAAAAGAAAGAAAAATAAAAACCTGAAAGGGCTCAGATTTTTAAGGGTGGCACAGAAGAGTTTGTTAAGATTTTTCTACGCTCTTGCTACGCTCATCATCTAACACTCTGCTATTGCACTCACTCCTGTTAAGCCATTAGTTTTTGTCGTTTTAGCTTTATTATTAAGCATTATTTTCTTTGTAGTTATGCCATATACAATTCAACAGTAAAATTACAAAATTTTTAAAAGCAGCATAGCAAAATATATTTAGAATTCCCAATGGAATACTATGTGTCGACATATAGTTTTCGAGTCTTTTCTCATTTCATAATATGAATGTATAGTTTTCTTAGTAAGATGGCTCGCAAAACTGTTTTTTCTTTTATTATTATTAATTTGTTTATTTTTATTATTAACGTTTTGTGAGTCAACTTTATTTATAAAATATTACGCTCCTGTCGCTTATGCCACGTGAAATTCTGTTCAACAGCAAAATCACAAAAATTTAAAAACAGCATATCTTTAGAATTTCCGATAGACAATCTCGCGCGCTGGAGATAAAAATGTTTTATTCCGTACACTTTTCCCACTGCTCGATTTCAAATCGTTGAGTTTGTTAATGAAAAATTCGTTAAAGTTTTATAAAATATAAAATAGATTTTTAACAAAACAAATTCCAAACTCGGGCTACCAGGTGCCCATGCGCAAGTGGAGGAGTACCTCATTCAAAATTTAATAGCCCTAGTTACCGTCGTTTTTTTCACAGTGCGAGAAATATACATACATTCATTCAGATTTTTCATTATTTAATTCTCTTTAAATAAATGCAAGGTGATAATATTTCCTGGCAACAAATTGAAAAGTGATTCAGATATTTAACGTTGCCAAATCCCGTTTTAAGACTAATAACCCATTTGGGCTAACTCCCTTTTGGACTAGAAAAGGGGAAAGAGAGAGAGACGTCATGGAACGAAAAGAAAATTGCATCCCGAAAGCTTCAAATCCTAATCCAACATCTTAAAACGTTTTAAATATTAAAAAGGGAAAAAAATCATATAAAAAGACACTGTTCTGTATAATTTACATAATGTACAGCATCAGAAACATCTGTTATTAAATACAACAATGTTGGAAGCGTTCATAAAAGTTATTAATTGGCGACATGAAAAATTAAATGTATTTTAATTTATATTAATTAGCTATACTATTAAAAGAGTAAGATAAAGATTTAGTTTATTGAGAAATTCGTTTATTGCATTTAAGTCACTGTTTATTTATCATAACAAATTGAGTAAATTTGAAAGTTAAATTAAAGATGTTATGCTTTGTGAAATGAAAACACTCTGAGGATCAGTCAAAAGCTAGGCCACGAATTCTTACATTTAAAATCGTTATTTTATTTACGACAATATTTATCAGGGCCAATCGATAGTAAGTGCTGCTTTTAGATTCTTTCTGTATTTTGCCTGTTTGCTTCCGAGACAGGAGAAAGGCTGTGGATTTTATTTTGTCAAAAAAAGGGATTTAGCGTCTATTAGAGATTAAAAAAATATTCACTATGGATTATCGATTATTGAAATATCTTTCATTCATCTTATAAGCTATTTTCTCCTTCCTTTCTGCATGCCTTCGTGGTGAAACGGTGGCACACTCGGCGCGTATTCGAGAAGTCCAGGTTCGAGTCCCGGTGAGGGCGTTGCACATTTTTATCCTATTCTGCTCCAAAAAAATCTAACCACCCGAGTTAATAAAGGTGGTGGATGATAATTCTTCACTTGTAACAGAACTATTTAACTGTGTTATTGAACGCCATCTAGTGGCGAAGAGGAAAAACGGCAGTCGTGAAAACGAGCTTAAAACAAATTAGTTAAACACAATTAATATATCTTGTTTGATCAACAGTACTTAATTAATGAACTGAAAGTAGCCTTTTAGTTTAGTTATCATAAGAAGCTGAATAATTGCCCACTTACTGATATGTGTGCAATTCCAATTAGTCAGTGTGCATTTTGAAATAATTTATTGGCTTTTCACACCCTGTTTCTGAATATATCATGATATTATAGTGAACAGAAATTTAAAATAATCCATTTAACAATTTATAGTATAGTACAGCTCTGTTAATCTAGATTAATTAAAGTGGAGCAATTGTGGATAATATATTTTATCTCAAAAATCCACTGTTAGGCTCGTTTTTGGAAAACAGCAACTGCTCCTTGCGAGCATCATTTTTGACAACAGTGATATTTTTGAAGTAAGGTTATTTCTGAATGCAATAAAATAACCTTTAAAATTTCCATTTAATTTTTTTATTTAAATCCCGTAAAGAAAGTAGTTTGCATTATTTTGACAACTTTAGAGAGGCACAGATCTTTTGTCGAGCAAGTGCAGAAAACATTTACTTCCACTGATAAATTAAATTTAATTTCCCCATAGACCATATTTGCATCGCCTATAACAGCTCTGTTCCTTCGTGGGGATGAAAATATCTAGCATTCCTGACTCCTTCGAGATGTATATGCGTTTAAAATTATATGTTAGACTGAACTATAAGAACTACAAGTGAAAACATCACGACACGACGAAAACATCGGAGATCTTTTATGCGGTCAGATAACTGGCATTTGGTGACTTTTCTTGTTCCATTCGGGATGGCAAAAAAGCTGTCTTCCTTATAGGTTCGCCTGTATTATGCTACAGCATTTTTAATTTTTAATAATTCACTAAAATTTTTGAAGTTTCATTTTTTGGCAGTTTATTGAATTTCGGAGAAATCTTTTAGTTCAGTGTCAACCATAATTAATAGATGTAATCTGTCAATGGAGGCAATTATGTTTAATGTCATCTTCAAAACAGTGATTTCCCATTGTGTTTTCACTCAAATATACTCCGACCATTTGCTTATATCAGGTATCGTCAACTTTTTTATGCCTACCGTCCACTTTGTAGGTAGTAAAATTTCCTTACCGCCCACCAGTTTCACAGTAACTTATTTTAGAGTAAATGCAAAATAATTTTTTGAGTGGATTCTTAGTAAATATATATATAGTTATTATCCATTTATTTACACTTTGCTTATATTTATAAGAGACAGAAAATTTATCTCTCGCGTAGCTAGCCAGGACGTCGGTTCCAGCGAAACTGTTTCGGCTAGGAAACTTACAATGGTAGGTAAAGGAGAAGTTCGCTTCTCAGAAAAATTTCTCCTAGCCTCACGCTTTGTTAAGATGTAATAATCCCATTATGAACGCTATTCTCACGGAACAACACCAAAGAGATGTGACACAAAGCCTTATAATGATATGGAAACAGAACAGTGCTGAGCACAGGAGAACGGATTTTCATCATCCGGACGGACAGAAGCCTTTACTGCCCATCATTAAATTTTAAATCACCCACTAGTGGGCGGTGGGAACCTCTGGTTTATATTATGTAATATGCAAGTTGACTTCCTCTGGTTTATATTATGAAATATGCACTTATTTTGGAATAGTGGGAAAACAGAAAGGAAGTTATTAAAAGGAATTTAAAATAATAAATTTTCATAATACCTGCTCAATTGTAGTTTGTTTCATTTTCACTCAGCAGGATTTTGGTTGAACGGGTTAATACATTTAATCAGCCTCAGTAATCGTTGGCATGCGACAGATAAATTTTGGTTTGGTTTAGAGTGGTTATGCGAATATCACAAAGCACGCGATAGCTATCTGCGCAGAAGGAGGAATGTCTTTGTGGAATACTTTCTAAGGGAAACTGGCTGGTATTCATGTAGTGATAAACTTAAATTAAGAAATCAACATTGACAGTGCTGTTGCACTTCAGCTAAAAGTTTTGTCTTTATTAATTCCTAACGAATTTGTAAACTGTTTAATGCTTTTATCCGGTTTGCTAGTGGTTACCCAAATGCATTTAATATATGCCAATCCTTTAATCGTTAAATATGTCAAATTTTAATTTAAAATTTTATTGATTTTCCACATAACTAATTGCATAATTCAACATAATTAATTGCATGCTAAAATTATAAATATTAACAGTTACTATAATTTCAAAGGCTGTAATATGGCCTAAATATCTAAATGAATAAACTGACACGAAATGGTTAATTTGCTATGTAAAAAAAAATCTTCTGATTGAATCCGTTATCAGTCAATACCATGAATGAACGCATCATAAACTGATGTTGATTAATGAAAGAAAAACATACCAACTTGAATTTTATGGTGAGATAAAGGCCAGCCTTAGTCTGGCGAGTTTTAGTGAGGTAAAAATCAGACTTAGTTTGGAGAAATTTAACGAGGTAAAGCCACCCTTAGTTTGTCGAGTTTTTGTGAGGTAACAATCAGCCTTAGTTTGGCGAATTTTTGTGAAGTAAATGTCAGCCTTAGTTTGGCGAGATTTAGGGAGGTCAAAGTCAATCTTGACCTCACATTAAATATAAAAAAAGTTCTATCTGAAATTAACATTTATTTTAAATAAATACTCGGAAGTTGAGCAGATTAATAAAAATGCTCAAAAAATTTTCTAGATGGTAAATTTTAAGACAGTAATTCTTAAATTTTGATTTATGTATTCTTGGAACTGATTTTTCTTTTAAAATTTAGTTATGAAAATATTGTAAAAAATACCATGGAATTCCAGTTAGCCTTTCATTTCAATTAGCTACCACAAAAGGAAAACTGATGAGGCAATTACTTCTTTTCTACGTAACACATCTAGATGAAAAGACTTTTCCATCCTACTTGTGAATATAGAAAACAAGTTTTGAAATCCGAAAACTAGATTTGTGCATACATGTTTCAAATACTGAATTTAGGTAGCATGAACTCTAGGAAAATCGTACTTACGTTTTTCCTAAGAAAAGTAATTACAATTAAGATATGCTACTTTTCATAAAATATTACTATAAACTAATTATTGCAGAGTTTATAGACTAAATCTTAAATTATATAAATGCTTTTATGCTTAGCAAAAAGAATAAAGTTTATAGTTATAGTTCCGGACGAAAGTACATTATATGAGAAGAGGTCTATGAACTCAAGATCCCTGATCCTTGAAAATCGACATTCATAACAATAAATTAGCTACCGTTATTTTCAGATAAAAGATGATAATTAGCAATTAAAGGAGTCAGGAGGAAATGTTTTTAAGGAAGATGTGACACTGAATGCAAATGCTAAAGCAAAATTCATTTAAAATTAGTGTATAAAAACAGAATCTTTATTGCAAAAGCCTTAACGAAATGCAAATAAATGCATTTTTATATCATGTACATTTTACGGGTTTAAATTTAAACTCTACTTTATGTTCTTCTGTGTTCACATCTTTAAATTTTTTAAGTCTCTTATTAATATATCAACTTTAATGAGCTATACAAAGAACTACTTTTGTATAATTTTAACCATCCCCGAAACGCGCAGCAAATCAATTTAGCGGGGAAAGTTTCCGTTTCAGGATAGCATTGCCCTCTGGTGGCAAACTTTTATAACTCACTAAAAATAATTTTGCGCGTTCATAACTCGTTCAAAGAAAACATGCGTGTAATAAAATCAAACAATAGTGTAATTAGATATAGATTTTAATTAGTCGTATACCCTTTTATGCTCTAAAAATTTTCAATTATGGGGGGTAGAGAAAACAAAATTCTTTCTAACAATTTAACTGAATTAAATAGAAATTTTAGATGTTCTGGATATTCCTCCCGTTTTTTTTCTTTTTTAAACAAGCTGAAGTGGACTTTGCTTCATGGAAAAGGAAATTCATTCTACTTTAAGGAATATTTTAAAATGTATTTATTATTACTTCTTTGTAAGTTTAAACTAGACCGAAACCTGATATTTTAACAAATCTTTAATATTTTAAAATGATTTGGTTTAATTTTTACATTTAATAAATTTTATGAGAATGAAAACATTTCCTATAAAGTAAATTAATAATTTCGTGAAGATTTCGGTCTTTTTGTTGCCCTTCTTCCCATGGCTGTGCTAATTAGTTAAACCAATTATTAGTTAATTAAAAAATCTAATCAGTCATTAGGTGCGATTAGAAAAATTAATATTGTCGAAAATGAAGGAAATAATTAAATGACAGTGAATTTCAAAATCTGGCGATTATTTTTTAATATTCCATTAGTAATATATAATTTTTTATCTTTTTCATCTTTTTTTTTAACTTCTTTGCTTTTTTTTAACTTGCTTAATTTACTGTAAAATATTTTAGATGAAATATTTTGTTTTTTTTTAATGTTTAGAATATTTATTTTAAGCTTTCATCATTGTAAGTTTGCTAAATATTTTCTGCATACCTATTTTCTATTGTTTTATAGAACACACAATAATCTTTAAATTTTACACTCATTAGTTTAAGATTTATAAATTAAATTTAGTACAAATGTTTTAAACATTGTTCAGAATTATAAGCTGGGAATATATAAATGTATTTCTCATTATTAAATAATATTTAGATCGAAATTTTTATATTTATTAAATTGTAAGAATATAAATTGCAACTAGTAAGGATATATGTAATTAACAAACTATCAATAATAAAAAGGATTGATTCGTTATATAACTAAATCTTTGTTAATTGTAATAATCATTTATGTCCCCCCTCAGAATTATCTAGTTCTGCTCAAAATTTTCATTAAACATGTATTGATTTTCTTTCATCATAGCAAGCAATTTCCACGATTAAATAAATTTAATATTTCTAGTGAATTCATAGAAATTCCCATAGTATGTTAAAACTTGCTGTTGAATCACAGAAATCTTTCTAACATTAATCCACTAATTTTACAGAGAAAAACAGTTTAATTTAATTTATGTCCAAAAGGCTTCAAATATTTTTATTTTGCGTATTAATAGGCTTGGTTTGGTTTATTTGATTACGGCAAAGCACTCGAGAGCTATCTCGCCTAACGAAAGGCGATGCCTTCATGGAGGACTTTCCAAAGGAACCGGGTTGTATACGCGTTACACATGAAGAAAGCCACGAAAGTGTCCTTGCCAGCCCGTCCGCCCGAGATTTGAAACCTTGACCGAACTACCAGTGTTCAGCGATTTTACTGTTCGACCGCTGTTGGGTTTTTATGTTATATTGTACAGCAGGAACCATACAAATGTGGGTTACAAAATTTTTTATTTAGACGCAGAAAAGATTATTTGATATAAAAGAATTATTAAATTTTTTGATAAAGAATGTTATAATATTAGTATAACAGATAAAAGTAGGTCATTCAAAGCAAATGCCAAAATCCTGATTAACCACATTTGCATATTTTGACTGTTTAAGAATTAATAATTAAATTATTTAAAAATTGTAAAATATGGCGTTTCCTTATCTCTTTAAAAAAGAAGAAAAGAAGAAAAAAATATTGTCACGTATCTATAGAAAGAAAAGGTAACCAATTAGCATAATTTTCTTTTCGAATTTCGCCATCAATTGATAATCTAACGATAAATATCCAAATGAGACAACCCTGACGAATATACAATTCTACTTCACTTACTGCCTGCAGCTAAAAAGGAGCGAATGTAGCCCGAGTCCTCCGATAACACTGGTTGGCTGGTGGAAATCAAGCTCTGCTTTCGGCCAATCAACGTGCTCCATTCGACCCCAGAGAGGGTGGGAGAGGGAGGCAAGGTCGATTCCAGGGCACTCCAGCCTCCCCCCTTTCACTTCTCTTTTATTTTATTATTTTCTACTTCAGTTTGTTAGGGGTAGTAGCCTGATTGGCGGGTTTTCTTCGTTTGCCTTTCACAGTAAAGACAGTCCCCCCCTTACCCTTAACTTATTGGTTATCAATAAGAACAAGTTATCGGTTTTATTTCATGTGTCCGACGTCCGTGTTATACCCAAAATGAGACTTCTATCAGAAATTTTTTTATTTTTCAAATAGAACAATATATGGTAATTAGCAATGAGAGAAACACAGAAGTTTTTCCTAATGGCACTAGTTTCCTGGTTAGAAATACTTTATTTATTTATTTATTTTTTTTATTGAAGCAGATGGAAAATATGGAGTAATTACTCTTGATGCGTTGGAACCTTCATAAAATATAAGCTGCATAATAAATCCATTACTTAAACATCGAATGCATGCGAGATCATTTTCGTAAAGTATTGAAAATGTCATTATAAATGAGATGCAGTTTTTTTGTACGACTGGGAAATTGGCATTTAGCTAAAATATAGTACTAATTCTTAGATTACACGATATATGTTTAGGGACGGGGGCTGGTTATGTTTTTTCTCCCCTTAAAAAATCGCACAAGAAGACTCATGGTACTACGTAATTAATCCGTTATAAAAATTTGTTATTTCTAACGAATATCACATGTTTACATCATTAGTAAAAAAAATCGAATTTTGTATCGGGAAAGTCCCAACAATGTGATATTTAACAAATAAAGTAACCACGCAGAACTTTAATAAAAAAAAAGAAAAAAAAAGTTTTGTAAAGCCATCTTAGTGCGAAAATTGAACATTCACATGATAAACTGAAAAAAGCCTGGAGGAAAAAAAAAAGAAAAAAAAAAAAAAGAAGAAGAAGAATATATGCCAACACTTAAGGATACATTAGGAATTCTAAGCGTATACTGCTATGCTGCTTTTAAAATTTTGCTATTGAATTGCATATAGCGTAAGTGCGAAGAAAATTATGCTTAATAATAAAGCTAAAAAGACAAAAAAAAAAGTGTTAGTAGGAGTGAGTGCAACAGCAGACTGGTAGAATGTGAGTTCAGCGAAAGCATAGAAACCTTAAAAAAACCTTTTGGGCCACTTTAAAATCTGAAAACTTTCAGATTTTTTTTAGAAATCTGAAATTTTTAGAAATCTTCAGATTTTTTTCAGATTTTTTTCAGAAGAAGAAGAATATATGCCAACACTTAAGGATACATTAGGAATTCTAAGCGTATACTGCTATGCTGCTTTTAAAATTTTGCTATTGAATTGCATATAGCGTAAGTGCGAAGAAAATTATGCTTAATAATAAAGCTAAAAAGACAAAAAAAAAAGTGTTAGTAGGAGTGAGTGCAACAGCAGACTGGTAGAATGTGAGTTCAGCGAAAGCATAGAAACCTTAAAAAAACCTTTTGGGCCACTTTAAAATCTGAAAACTTTCAGATTTTTTTTAGCCCAAGGGCGTTAGACCCGAAGAGTTATTAGTTTCAAAACGGCTTTTGCGTCGCTTCACTTTCCGCGACGGTACAGTTTTCAAACTGTTGCCACCAAATATTATCGTCCTGTATTATAGTTAAAGAACTAAATAAAGAAAAATCTGCATGAATGTATGAATGTTTCTCGTATTGTGAAAAAACAACGGTAGCCTAGAGCCATCCATTTTGAATAACGTAGTCCTCCAACCGAACTTGGGCACTTGGAAGCCCAGATTTTGAATTTCGAATTTGTTTTATTATCAATTTCAAATTTTGTAAAACTTAAAAGAAGTTTTGATTAACAAATTCAACGATTTCAACGCAAGACCATAGCAAAACTGTACGGGAAAAAAAAAAAAAAAAAAAAAAAATATTTTTAGCGTGCTAGACTGTGTATCCCAAATTCTAAAAATAGGCTGTTTCGCAATTTTTAAATATTTTGTGATATTGCTGTGAATTGAATTTTATGTGGTTTAAACGTTTAAAAAATGTTTTAAAACGTTTAAAAAATGCCCTTTTAGGTCTAATATAAAATTTGAAAGCTTTCAGTTTTTTTTATTATTATTTTTATTATTATTTTTTTATTATTATTTATATTATTTTTATTATTATTACCTATTACTTTCGTTTTCGTTAGCCTATTACTTTCGTTTTCATATTTTTTGTCGAAAACTTTAAGTCTGAATCACTTTTTAAACTGTTGCCACCAAATATTATCTCTCTGTATCATATTTAAAGAAATTAAATAATGAAAAATCTGCATAAACGTATGCATGTTTGTCGCACCGTGATAAAGCAACAGTACCTAGAGCCATCAAATTCTGAATAACGTACGACTCCACCTCACTACGGGCATTTGGAAGCCCAAATTTGGAATTTGGAATTTGTTTTATTAACTATTTCATATTTTGTAAAGCATTCATGAGTTTTTGATTAAAAAACTCAAAGACTTCAAAGCGAGCAATATATAAATAATATCTCCAGCGTGCAAGACTGTGTATCTGGAAATTCTAAAGATATGCTCTATTTTCCGACATTGCTGTTGAATTTAATTTTATAGTTTAGGTGCGAAGTACCTGATATTTAATAAATAAGGAAACCACACTAAACGTTAAAGAAAAAAACCCTTTGGGCATAATATGAAATTTGAAAATGTTCAGATTTTTTTTAAAATTTAAATTTTTTATCCCCCCTCCCCTCTCCAGCGAAGTTGATGATGAGACATTTATTTGGTTGCTCAAACGGAGTAATGATAAGTGAGCTAATGTATTTCGTGGGATGCAAATGTTTTTAAGATAAAGAAAATGAGTTCTGACTCACTGAATCTCAATAGAAAAGAAAAATAAATTGGCCTTTTCGCATTTAAATGAGAGAAAACGTTCGAAAACTGTTCATTTAAATATACTGAAAAGCAAATAGGAATCGGAAGCGTCGCAATATACGTGCTTGAAACAAAAATATAAATTTTTTTAATTTTGCTGTTGAATTGTATATGGCGTAAGGGCGAAGGAAATGATGTTTAATAATAAAGCTAAAAGCACATAAGCCCCCTTACACCCAAATAAGGGAGGTTAGTATGTAACAGCAGATTGGTAAACGGCGAGCTCAACGAAAGCGTAAAAGACCTTAATAAAACCTTTTGGGCAACCGTTAAAAATCTAAAACCGTTCAGATATTTTTTTTTTTTTTTTTCTTTCAAATTTTTTGTCTTGAAAATCGAGAGGAGAAAAATAAAACGTTATGTATTTGTTTCTTTTGTGGGACTTCAATGAAAAATATAGTATATTAAACAGCACATATAAATAGATACACTAATTATTGTAGTCTGTATTTTAAAAAAAGGTTTAAAATTTTAAATTTGAATAAGATTCCTTTTAGTCTCAAAATCTACTTTCGAACCTATTTGTAAAGCTTACGTTGTTTCTGTCAGCTTAGTACAAATAAGAAGTGTCTAAGCCATATGCTGAAAAATTTTGGGGTTTGGGGGTGGAAGAAGGATATTAGAGTAAATGTGCAACACAGCCTTTATTCGAAAACCTTTTAGTAATTAAAATTAATTAAATGAAAAATTAAAAATTTATGTTATTATAAGTAATCGTTAATAAGAAATTTTATTGATTATATTTTTTAAAAAATAAAAATTACTTCAAGCAGAGCATAGGAAAGAAGAACTGCTGAAATTATTAATTTAAGAAAAATCACGACATTTTCTCTCCAGAGCTGTTTTTGTTTCAGACACCCCCCCATAAAAAAACTCTCATTTTTAGTTATGCAAGAAATCTGTTACAAGGTTTCTCTAAAATATTTTTACTTGTTTAGTGGTACTTTTTTCCTCAGTTTTTTATGAATTTTTGAAGAGAAGCTAATTCAGTTTTTCATCCTTTTGTTGATGTGCATATTTCATGACTTTGAACGCTGAGTATGCTTATCAATTTAATTTTCATAAACACTTCCAATAAAAATTGGAATTTATCAATTCTTTCGCGATTTCTTTAAATTTTATTTTATTTTATTTTTTAAATTTAGGAAAAGTGAATATTTTTATTATATTACACGTACATTCATTGGGAGGTTCAGCGAAAAATATAACTCTAATTATTATCAGGCACACATATTATATAGCAAAAACTGATTTTTATTTCAAGCAAATTTTTCCTTTTGTAAACTTTTGTTTTTTTTATTAAAAAAAAATCTGGACATTGGTGCTTAAAGGCAGTTTTTTTATTTTAACCTGCCATTTTGTCATTAACTGAGAAATCATTCATAATTGCAACACATAAGAAGAGTCATATATCTGCATATATTTATATGAAGAGTCATATACACATAAAAAGAGTCTATTAGATGTTACTATTTTTTATTTTTTTTTTTGTTGCTGTTTGCAGAAAATATATCTCTATTTTTCTCTGGATGAATTTGATTTCTTTGCTATTCATGCTACCGTAAGTCATCTTAAAATTTATTCTTTCTGGAATACCGCCCAGATGATATACTGATTAGGGGAGCCGACTGCGATACTGAAAGGCCCGGGTTCCAATCCTGGAGAAGGCATGGTTGTAACTGTTCGTCCCTTCATAGGAAGCAATGATGGCCGCCCGTTAGATTTGCCTTCACTATAAGATGGCCACCCCCTCAGGCCACACTTAGGAGTCGCTAATGTTGAAATAAGACAGCTAGCCGATTGGGGGGGGGAATCCTTCTGAAATAATAAAAAGTTAACATCGCAATTATTCCTCCCTTTTTTATTATTTGTGTTTTTATTTCGCTTAGTTAAATGGCATATTTATGATAAAAGGGTTAAAAGTATTTGTACTTCTTTTGAAGAAAAGGTACTGGTTTCAGCTTCTTACAAAACACTAGAGAACTGAGATCAGGCAAAATCTACCTTTTACTTAATTTACATATTCAATAGTTTCTCCTAAATTTAATTAAATCCACACTCAGATTGAATTCCTTTTCACAAATTCTTTCATGATCTGAAATTACTATCACTGATGTCAAGATCAAAACACAATTTATGAATAAAGAATGAGGCTCTTGTGGTTTTTCTCAAGAACAAGTTTTTCTTGAAAAATACTGCACGAAGGTTTTTTTCTGAGACAAAATGGTATTCAAGTTCTTTATCATAATAAATAACCTTATTTAACTTAACATGACTTGATAAAAATATGGGGGAGGAAGCGTCCCCTTTTTTAACCTGCCAAAAATTTCATCTTTATTCTTTTTTAAAATAGACAACTTTTGAGAAATCAGTTCTTCAGAAAGTGTTATATTAAGCTAATTGCAATCAGCCATCAGTTTTTATCAATTTAGATTAAAACTGAACCTGACGAAAACTTTTTGCATTTGTAATAATCAAAAAATAATCTTCGCTGCTATGTTGATGTAATCGAAAAGTCTATAAAAAATTAGTTAACAGTTTTCAGAAATATGAGGCTCACGATATTTTTAGATTCCTCTTAAGCAACTGAAAATTAGCTGACAGCAATCCAAGAATATCGAACTTCTGTGAAATTTTGATTTAACTGCAACATATTTATGGGAATTTAGCCTGTTGCAGCAAAGCAATCCAGGTAGTTAATATAATTATCGGCATTGTATAAGTAGTAAATTAATACTCGCAAAGGAAAAGTACAAGTTTTCATTATTTGAACATTTCATTACCAGAATTCATGAAAATATATTTGAACAGATGTCGACGAAGATTCTTGGAAAAGTCTGGAAATGAAAGAATATAGAAATAGAGAAATTCTTCGAAATCTTCCGAGAGTTATTCTACCACTCGATAATTTAATTCTCGGAATGTATGTTCACCTGTCCTATCCTGTCTGCACCATTTTGTTTTTTTAGACGTTTTTCTTTCTCTTTCACAGTTTAATTCTGGGAGAAAAATAGTCTCTTTTGTTAATGTATCATTCCATATTATAGTATCTAAACGAGAAAAATTTGAGCTTTTGACTGAAAACAAGTTAATAATTTCAAACTGCTTTTGATAGTAGGAATAACTTAAGCTGCAAATCATCGTACAAGAAAATCTGCAATTAAGGGTAGTATTTTTTTTTTTTTTTTTTTCTCGTTCTTTAGTTTTCTAAGAAATAAACTTGATGGTGAGGCAAATATTCAGTGCTTCAAAATAAATTTCTGATGACTTGAAGTAAATCATACAGCTTTCTAGAATAATTGGGTTACTTAAAATATTTATTTTCAAAATGTGAAATTCGATTATCCGATTTTTTTCTAATTTCATTTATTTAATGTCCTTTGCAATCATCCGAACTTTTGGTAGACGTTAAGCGATTTATCGCTAACTTTTGGTAGACGTTAAGCGATTTATCGCTAAGTGACAGCTGAAGCTTAAGGAGGGTGGTTAAAAGCCCTTTATTTAAAACCAAATAAGAACAGAAGGCATACATTGTGCTTAGAACTCAGCCAACCACTTGTGGCGAGATAACTTAAATACGCATAAGTCAAATGTAAAACTTAAATTCAACAAGGTAGTAGCCGAAGGCTACATAGATCAATTAACGCGAACTTGGCTCAAAACTTAACCAACGTAGATATTCAATTATCGGCAATTATAATGCAGGACCGAAGATTACAAATCTTATCTTATCAAATCTTATCTAGCAGTCTAGTAACAGGGCCTTGTGGTGTAGAACACGCTCTATCTTATCTAAAAATTTCACATTAAGTACATGCGAACTAATTTGCCTTCTGCGGGAAATTGGAAGGAAGTAGTGACAGTAAATGCCTAAAACCATAAAATAAGTGGTTAATGAACATAAAGGAATCCTAAGCGTTTAGTTCGGCTAATCGAAGATCTACCTTAAATGTCTTCCATGTAAATCACGTGACCGAAATTTTTAATTAATAATCACAAAGGCTTAAAATGAATAGCATCACCTATAATCAATAGTGTAATAAAATTAGTATAAAATAAAATAAAATAGTGTAAAAAACAGTAGTGTAATAAAATTTTATTGGTGCCTTTAAATTTAAAGTCACGGAATATGATTGTCCTCATGAGAATATGAGAATTTTTTTATTTTAATTGCTTGGTAACTCAACGGCTCATATGAAAATAAAATATGTTATTACCTTATTAAAAAGTATTAACGAGGGAAAAATAAAAGCAACTGGAGCCAGAGTTTAAAAATAAAGTAATCTCTTCAATACTTCTGCACTTCCCCTATTAATTCCCGATATTTACGTTATGTATCTCATAAGCGTACTTAAGATATTTGTATCCAGCACGTAAAATCGAAAAAAGTAATTTACAAATTCTGTACAACAAATCTGAAACTCCTTCATATATTACTAATTTGAAACTCCTTCATAAGTTACACCAATAATTATTAAGCTTATACGGCCATGGACAATAACATATAAAATTAGAGTTAATCCGAAATCACGCTACTTCTAAAAATGTTAAGGAATATGTTTGATGATTGCATATAAACGCTTTTACATGCTTTTGATTTGCAATCCATACTCGAAGGATACTAGAATCCGTCATCTAAAAATAACTTAGATGTTTTGACTTGCTGATTTTAGTTCGAATGGAACTAAATTAATATTTTGAATTAAAAGTTTAATGCTCTTCCTGAAGAAAAATTTTGAATTGCAATATCTGTATTATATTCACACAGCTGTATGCATAAATATGCATATGTAATAATGGCGAATATCATCAGTTAACACATATCGCTATTCAAAACGTGTCTTCCAGTAAAATTACTGATTCCTGTTATTATTATTATTATTATAATCATTGTAATTACATTACACATTACCGTGCAATTACATGTGTCAGGGGCAAGCAGTACAAAACGGTTTAGTTCAAAGAGAGTAAAATTTATATTTTGTATATAAATTTCCTAAAATCTTCGTATAAATAAAAAAACCTTTTTTCTTTTCTCGCACCTGCAGGTATCATATATCTCTCAAAGCATAATAAGTGAATAAACAAGCTAAAGATGACTGAATACAAGAGACACGCTTTGTGACCTGTTAGACTAAAGGAGAAAAGAAAAAAAAAAGTTATTACTGCCCACTAAAAATACAAAAGAGGAAATTTTAAGACTAGTCTGAATGACTTATAAATCTTAGAGTTCATTTTTGTCTTTTTTATAGCAATTTTTTACGACGGCCGATGGCAACAATAAGGAAGTGGAGTTACGCAGGGGACGCGTGCCAGGGGGCGTTCCTACCACCTATTCAAGATGGCCTTCTGCCCCATACACGTCCTTAAGATTTTTTGTAGTACAGAGGGGAAAGGCGGACGAATGAAAAGAACCGAGGAATAAAAAATACAGAAAAAAATTCAGGTAAGTCGTTGCCCTCTACGACGCTAGAGATCTCTTTATAGATCATTAGACTCCACCAGCACAGTCTCCCTTCTTTAGTGAAGAATGTAATGCACAAGAAGTATTGGATATACAGTATAGTGAATGCTTCATGTACATTGCACTGAAGTGAAATGCAAGACAAAATTACAAAATATAAAATAAAAAAAAAAAAATCTGAAAGATTTCAGATCTTCGTCGGGTGTTCAGATCGGGTGTTTTTTTAACGTTTTGTGTGTTACCTTTATTTATTAAATATCATGTTCTTTGCACTTAAACCATAAAATTCAGTTCAATAGCCGTGTCGCAAAATAATTTTAAAATGAGCATATCTTTAGAATTTCCGATACACAGTTCCGCGCGCTGGAGATAAAAAGATCCCCCCCCCCGTAGAGTGTTGCCGTTGTTCGCTTTGAAATCCTTGCGTTTTTTAATCAAAAATTCGTTAAAATTTTAAAACGTATGAAATAGATAATAAAGCAAACTCCAAATTTCAAATTTAGTCTTCCACATGCCCATATTCGCAGGAAGATTACGTCATTCAAAACTCGATGGCTCTAGGTTCCGTAATTTTATCACAATGCGGGAAATAGACATACATTTATGCAGATTTTTCATTATTTAATTTCTTCAAATATAATGCAGGACTCTAACATTGTGTGGAACAGTTTGAAAAGTGAAACGGGCATTTATAGTGATTCAACTCAAAATCGCAAAACGAAAACAATAGTCCTTCAGGGACAAAGCCCCTTTCGACTAATAATTAAGTTTAAAATAATTTATGATTTTAAAAAAATATGTTTAAATGATATTAACTTAACTTAGAAGAAACTTTTACAGCTTTATATTTGTATAATTTCACATTATATTCTTTCTATTTTTTTAAACAGAATATTGAAACTTTGAGAGACAGCAAAATGCAGCCATCAACATTTTAATTACTATGCATAGCAGACTAATAACTATTAAAAAGTCTTACAATTAAATTTCCACTGAAAGTTCCTAATTTTATGTAGTGTGTGTGTGTATTTAATTATGGCAAAGCACACCAGGGCTATCTGCCTAAGGGGAGGGATGCCTTCGTGGAGGACTTTCTAAGGGAAACCGGCTCGTATACACCTTACACATGGGGAAAACCACGAAAACACCCATGCAGCCAGCTCGTTCGCAGGATTTGAACCTCGGACCGAACTACCAGTGTTCAGCGACTTTATCCCTCGGCTGCTGGTGAGCCCTTAATTTTATGTAGAGTTAAGAATTCCCGAATTTATACGCAACATAGGTTCCTAAATTTATGTATAATTTTAAATACGCTGCGGAGATAAAATAATAGCCAAATTTATGTGAATGGAAATCTTCATAGGAGTTAATTTGATTAGTAAGGGCTTTATTGAAAGCTTTTCTAGTTAAAACATCAAAACATTAATCTTTTAATTATTTGAAAGCCTTGATTTGTCCAATAAAGCTTAAAACAAAAGTCCCAAATTTAAGAGGAACTGAATAAATAAGAAGTTCTTAGAACAAAAACCAATTCTCAAATTTCCAATTTTTATTTATTTAATTAATTATTGGCTAAGGAAAATAGCTCTAAATTGGAAAAAAATTTTAGGCCTTCGAAGTACCAATTTTGCTTTTTTTTTTTTCATAAATCATATTACAGGCAACCAGCTTACTTATTAATTAATTTCTTTTTCTATAAATGACGTAATTTGCTTCAGGCATAGGTAACTAACTTATTATAGTTTGCTAATCGCGATTCCTGAATATATCTTCCACGTAATTATATTTTATCTGAAGCCATAAAAGATTTTTCAATGTTTTTGCAATTAAGGATTGCTTTTCACAATTCGTCCAACTTTAATAAATTTTGCATTTTTCAAAATCTCCCTTTTCAATAGCTTTTTTATTAAAAATTAATATTTTCTTTTCATTTCCTTGGAGATAATCAAACTGAGTTTAAACATTAAAATTTATATTATTTATGTATTTTTATTATCTAAATTAGTAATAAACTGAGTTTAAACATTAAAATTTTATTATATATTATTATAAACATTAAAATAACAACGTTGCAAAAGTAGTAAGAAACTAGAGCAGTAGTAGAAAAGTAATACAGAGCAAAAAGTGAATTTTGCAATTCTTATTTAAATACAGACAAGTGCTTTAATTTTTTTACCATTTTAATGATTCTAAAAGTTATAAAAGCAACTAATCAAATAGTTTATAAATATTTTAAAAATAACGTGTGAATTTTTAATTACAGGAAACATTATTGATGCCAACTCTGGCCGCAAGTGAGAAATCACTTGCGCATATAAAATTAGCAAAGAAACAACTTTATGCTCGGCGTGGCGTTTAATCAAGACTCTGTCGATCGTACAGATCTCTCTTCATCAGGAGCATAGAAATCTGGATTTCTTTGCTCTTGATTAAGAGGCGACTTGAACCTGTTAGGCCTCGAAATCGATAGAGTATTAGTTTAGTTAAAATCTATGCCAAACACAAGGATGTTGCTTTGATGTTATGTTTTATATTGGAGTGTTTTGATGTTATGTTGCTTTGATGTTATGTTTTATATTGGAGTGTTTTGATGTTATGTTGCTTTGATGTTATGTTTTATATTGGAGTGTTTTGATGTTATGTTGCTTTGATGTTATGTTTTATATTGGAGTGTTTTGATGTTATGTTGCTTTGATGTTATGTTTTATATTGGAGTGTTTTGATGTTATGTTGCTTTGATGTTATGTTTTATATTGGAGTGTTTTGATGTTATGTTGCTTTGATGTTATGTTTTATATTGGAGTGTTTTTCTTCTGTCTTCGCTTGCATACAGTTACCTTAAATATTCTGCTTTAGTTATGAAATTCCAGTTGTATGCAACAATATGTGTTTCAGCAAAAATGCTTTAAAGAGTTATTTCTTACAATGATTTTTTTCCTATTTGCAAATATAAATATTAGAATTTTAAATATTTAAGTAATAAGTATACAATTTAAACTTGTATATGATTGGATTTAGGATGCTCTAAGATTCAGTATCAGGATTAAAAATTTAATTACTGTAGATGATATAATAAGAACATACTGTGCATATAAAAGACTCTGATTTTCATATTTATTTGTTCTATGATTTTAGAATGATTACACTGTGGTACTGAATAAGAAGAACGATTCCTGTGAGATATACGTTATTGAAATAATGAAGAGATTGAAAATGCTAAGTTTTCCATTCGCAGATAATTTGAAATACGAAAATAAGAGGTCTGCACTCTTGACACAAAAGCAAATATTTTGCATTTATATCTTACTAATCGACCGAAAATTGGAAAGGAGTTGATTTATTAATAATTGATTAAGAAAATGAGTATCTGTTTATTTTAAAATTGATGCTAAACAATGGAACAGTTCTTAAGGGTATTAGATACAACTATGAAAGTGCTACGGACTTGTCATGCATTAATTGTGTAGAGTCTCACTTGTTTTGGTAGCATACAAGGCTCTAATAGATTTAAGTGACAATCTCAATAGGATTTAATTTCAATGCCTAGTTAATCAAACAGAAACGTAAGAAGGGCGTAGAAGATCCTCTTACTAAGAACTCAAACGATTGAACAGAAGGTACTTCTTGTGCTTACAAAACCAGCCACCATTTATGGCGTAATTGAAAAGACAGAATTTCAAACTGAAACGAAGTCGTAAATTAGGCAAAGGCTACGCAATTAAAGCGCGAGTTGGCTCTAGCCTACACCGGTGTGACAAGCACTATTTGCAAGATTCAAACAACGTCAAAGGCATACTGCTATCCTAGAAATTCAACTACTAACGTGGTTTTCAGAAAGCGGAACACGCTCTGATTAAACAGTCTAAAACTTTTCGTTAAATACTATCTCTTTCTACCTCGTTTGAATACGCATAAACTAAAATTTGCCTTCTGGCAGGAAAATGGAAAGAAAGAAATGACAGTAAAGATACCTAACATAAAATAACTGGTTAATTAATATAAATAAACACTTTACAACTGTCATGCGAGGAAATCATATATGTAAAAAATTTCTGTTATATTTTTTAAACCGTAACTTGAAATGCATCAAGATCTCGAAATGAATAAAAACAGTTTGTTCATTAATTTTATTTAAAAGAAGTCAGTTAATATATTATTCATACAATAGTCAGTTAATATATCATTTATAGAAATGAATGATATATTAACTGACTATAATTTATAAACTATAAATCGTAAGTTAAATAAAAACGTTAATTTATAGAATAGTTGTAAATTATGTTATATTAGATTCAAATCAAACATCGTTCGGATAGCTTTGGAATGGTAAAACTAATGTCATATGTTGAGGAAGTAATTTCTAAATTTCTATTAAGTACTTAGATCATCAAGACACTTTTACCGCTTTGCTAGTTCCGATTTAAGAAGCCATATTATTTTACATTAATAATACAGCACATGACAAAAATTTAAATTTAATCTATCTATGAAATAAAATAGCTATTTGCATCATGTTGAGTAAGATTTTTTTAACTAAAAAAGGATTCATTAGAATATTCAAATTTTCTGATATACACTAAAAACTATCGAAGGAAAAGTCATTGCTCAATCGTTTCATTTTTCTTTGGGGGGGGGGGAGATTCCTTTTGCAAGCAAGAATTCAGACTACAAGTAAATCAGCCTCTTGATTGTACCGTGTCAGTTAAACTTATAATGATAACAAAAATAAAAAAAAAATAAAAAAAATAAAAATAAAAAAAAAAAAAAAAAAAAATTATGATTCTGTGTAATGACGAAACGTACACTTCCTTGGTAGAAATCTTTTCAAAAGAAAACATTTAATAGTAATTCATTGTAACTTTTTCAACACCATATTACTTCAAACATCCACCACAAATAAAATTAATTGTTTAAAAAATATGGGAATATACACTTGTGTTAGAACATGGAAAGGTGTATAATTTTTTTCTTTTCTTTCTTCTTCATTATCTGAATAAATATAAAGATTAGCTAAAACCTTTCTCATGAAAAAGTTAATTCTCGCTAAGATATTGATCTTCTTTTGTGATATCATTTAAATTTGGGTGTGTAATTTTTATTTTAAAACATATTTATAAAAAGTAAGAAACAATGTTCAGGGCACTTTTGCATTTCTTTCTATAATAACTCTGCATTGTTTTCTTCTACGTTTACTCATTTTTTTCTGTTCACATATGCAGTGTTCATTATGAGTGGACTGTAAAGGAGCAAATCTTAATGAATAACGTAAAAAAAAAAAAAAAAAAAAAAAAAAAAAAAAGATAAATTTATTATTAAAGTTGACAATCTATTCAGAATATTTTTAATTAGGTAATCTTCATTTTGCAGGTTATTTTGTTTAAAATGTCGAAATGCATTTTCTATAGCATATCAACGCCCTTAATGTATATTATTTAAATACTGTGTGTGTGTTTAATTATGGCAAAGCACACTAGGGCTATCTGTCTAAGGGAAGGGATGTCTTCGTGGAGGACTTTCTAAGGGAAACTGGCTCGTATACACGTTACACATGGGGAAAACCACGAAAACACCCATGCAGCCAGCCCGTTCGCGGGATTCGCACCTT
Organism: Stegodyphus dumicola; assembly: GCF_044657685.1. Lineage (NCBI taxonomy): Eukaryota > Metazoa > Arthropoda > Arachnida > Araneae > Eresidae > Stegodyphus > Stegodyphus dumicola. The sequence goes on along the minus strand of NC_140768.1, from coordinate 229,149,666 downwards.
GGACCGAACTACCAGTGTTCAGCGACTTTACCGCTCGGCTGCTGGTGGGCCTATTTAAATACTGACAGACTTACATGTTAAATAAAACTTTAATTTATAACAGCCGTGAAAACATTTTTAATTGGTTGTTTCATCCTTCTGATTTACAAATAACAAAGTGTGTTTAGTATATCTTCTCAAATTATTGTTTTCAAAGTTTGATAAAATATGTCAAATTTTATTGATTTAACCGATGTTTAAGTTTGAAATAATCATTCTCAATCCAACATTGGTGATATAATCCTGCTCCTCCCATGTCTGTAATTTTATTACACACACACACACACACACATATATATATATATATGTATATTCCTAGGAGGTGATATTTAACTTCTAATATTAAGTCTCTCTCTCTATATATATATCTATATATATATCGATTTGTACAAAAGGAATTATTTATCCTATATGAGGAAGATTATGTAGGGCTAATTTACCTCATGTTAATGGGAAATAAAACTAAGAATAAATATAAAATCTATTAATCACCCTATATTTAATGTTCCAAATAGAACTTTCCAAGGGGTCAGTGTTTAAAACATTAAACCCGGATGATTAATGAGTGCCAAACATGTTTTGTTCTTCCTGACATTATGCGACTCAAACTGCTGTTAATTAATTGTTTTCGTATGTAAAATAATATTTCAAATAGTCTCATAATGCAAAGAACTACCCCTACATGCTGTTCATGATACTGTTAGTTACAAGCACAGAATAAAAGTAAATTTAAAATCAAACTAAACTGAATTGCAAAAAATACAAAACCCTGATATGCAGAAAGAAAAACCTATAAAAACCTTACACAAATACATTCGAAAACGTTATTCTTTTTGTGTGATTACGATTCCATTTTTTTTCCTTATTTTTATTTTTTTATTAGTTACTCCGGTTAACACATTTTTCTAACTTTAATACATTTTAGAAGGGGGAAAACTCCTTATCGGGCTTTGATGTTTTCACTTCCAATTAGAGATAAATTAACTGTTCTACATGATCTTCCCCATATATGATAATCTTTTAAAAAATTCCTTTTGTAATGACTGCTTTTAATTCAATCCTTTGCACGTTAAGTGCGGGAATTTATATATGTATATACTCATAAATATTATGAGTATAAAAAATAAATTAAATCATAAATATTGTAACCATACTTATGAGTATATATATATATATATATATACTCATAAATATATATAATATAATATTATATATGTTTGTGTGGAATGAAATATTGAAAATAATTTATGTATGCGTTATATTTCCAATATTCATATATGTTTAAGTTCTCGGGTGTGTGTGATTATGGCAAAGCCTCGAGGGCTATCTGCCTAAGGGGAGGGATGCCTTCGTGGAGGACTTTCTAAGGGAAACTGGCTCGTATACACGTTACACATGGGGAAAACCACGAAAACGCCCATGCAGCCAGCCCGTTCGCGGGATGCGAACCTCGGACCGAACTACCAGTGTTCAGCGACTTTACCGCTCGGCCGCTGGTGGGCCTTTAAATTCTCGGAAGAATGTTTCTTTCTTGTGATTTAATTTTAATTAAAGAAAGAGAATACAAAAGGATGCAAAAATACTAAATACTAAATATCAGATATGCATCTAAGACAAAAAATCCGCTTCTTTTAAAATTAAATGTATAAAGACAGTGGCAGTTTTCTATCTTAAAAATGCTACATTGAATATTCGGAAAATTAAAGACATTTAAAATAAAGCTTTTTAAGGAAAAAAATCCCATACGGAATTAAATTACGGTAACTTTGAGGTATAAATTTGAAATGTTACCTTAATTTAACTCCATTTAGAATTTTTACAAATGTCGGTTTACTCGAAAGATTTTTACAAATGAAAATGTCGAAATTTTTAAATTATATTTTGTCAGGTTCTGTCTTAGTCTCTCTTAACAAAGGAAAGGGGAAAAAAGTAACTTCAGCGGTGCCTTTGACATGATAAAAGGATAAATATATCTCGTAGATTATCGTTTTTGCTGCTTGCAATATGCAAAACACGACAGGCGCATACAATTCTATGTTACATTTCTGCATGAAGTACAGAGCGGGAATAAAGAGAGCTTTTTCAGTGCTGTTTCATAGCTGTCAAGATATCTCTTATTTTGGTTTCATTTTTCTCACTGTGCGAAAGCCGGAGTTCAAGCCACGCGGTAACACTTAAACAGAGCAGAGGCAAGGAGGTACATATAGTAAAGCATGCTCTGCTGAATATCTAGGAATTCGAAGTAAGTGTTGGTTGCGAATTCACGATGACGTATGGTTTGGTTGGGAGAAAGCATCTATTGTGTAGCCAGTTTTTCCGCTCTTATTTTTATCCTGATGATGCGGTTGTACACATGCTTATAAAACATATAATACCCTTATTTCAGATATTAAGAAAGCAGAATAAAGCGAAAAAAATATTCAAAATGTAAATGTTTCATAATTTTTTTTTTTAGCTTATAAAATGTTGTTTACAACTTACTGTAAAAGGGCATGAAAGTTGTTAGAATAAAAATTAAATATGAATTATTGTACGCAATTTACACTGCAGACTATATACAATTAATGAGTTAATTAAAAATTAAATAAAATAATAGGTATATATATATATATATTTTCCTTTAACCAGAAGGAGAAAAATTGCTAAACTAAATTTCTAAGTGTTTAAGATAGTTAAACACATTATAAAGTTATCTAAGCCGATGCACAGATGATTTCATGTAATATTTTGGGTAAAATGAGAACAAAATTAAGGCCGGTTTATTGAAAAAGACGTTGTAGAAAATATTTACGTGATTTTTCTTTATAAGTGAAATAATACAACACTTGCGAGAGATCTGACTGAAAAAATTACAACTCAGAATTTGAACTTTACATCAGCGAATTGAATAGAGGGGTTTTAGAAAAGTCACGGGAAACGCTCAAATTAAAATAAAGCATTAAAGGGCTATTGCTAATTTAAATTATACGTTTATCTTCATTATATATGTACGGTTGCTACATTATTTTAAGTATTAAATGAAAGGCGACATTCTTTTGCATTTCAAATGTCGTAGCAAGGTTTTAAAATAAATTAGCCACACGTAGATTTCTCCATTTTACGAAAGCCGAGCGCACCTTTGAAACTAACATCTGATAAATTGAAACAGCTTAAATTAAAGCAACAATTTTAAATTTGCATTGGAAGATCAAATGTTTACTGGTTAACTGATCATGAAAACAACGAGACTTATCTGTGCTAAAAAGCATAAAAGACTTTTTAAGAGAAAGTAGCTCACATTCATGTTACATAAACGGAAGTCCACGAAAATCTCATGCAGCCAGCTCATTAGACAAAATAAAACCTAAAATGTGATTCCAATATTCAGTGTGTTTATCTCCTCTGTCACTAATGGCCATTATATGGAAAGAAATTTAGGCCTTTTCTTTTCAGATTTTGTAAATATTATGTGCATAAAATAGCGCAGAAACTGTAAAGTGGCATTAGAAGCAAAGATGATATGATAAATATAATATTAGGCAAAAATGTAGACACAAATTTGAAAGAGATTTTTGAAAGGTACACTGTCATCTCCGAGGTGATTTAACATAATTTGTTTTTACTCAGCAGCAAAAAATTTGTCCGTCGAAATCGATAGAAGTTTGTTAAAATATCTGTGTGAATCTAAAGATACTTTTTCGATCAATTAAACCGTCTTTTTGCACACTGACATGATTCGCTTCGAATTAGATATAATCCATGCGTATTTCATATGAGTAGAAATATTATATGCGCAGTGTGATATCATCTTTTATAATAGAAAAGATAAATAGAACAATAAAAAGTTTAATGTAGTAGCAGCGACTGCGATGTGTTAATCTGCAAAGTTGGAGATTCGATAGAAGACATTTCAGTACACTAGGCCGTAAGAGGAACACAAAAACGAAGATTATGTATTAATATCTCCTCATCGTGCATTTACTTCATGCCAGTGCATCTGTAATTTTTATATATGCTAATACAGTTTCTAGAACCGACGTTTGTCATGAGCTCCGGCTCATGTGAAACGACTGGCACATGCCAGTATGTTTCATTGCTCTAGATTGACGTATTTTCCCCCCATTCTATGTGTCTTTGTAGGCATAAAATATCGAGTAAAGCTACCCTAAATACACGTTCTTTTTACAATTTAAGTTATATTTTTGTACAAGTTTTGCATAAAAGAAACACGACAGTTTTTGTAAAAGTGTAATTTTTGTTTCGCATTTTGTTTTTGGTAGCAGAAAACTGTATTCATGTAGGTTTTCATAGACATATGTTATGGCTTAAAACGAACTAGGATGCCTACATTGCTTTAAGAATAGAAATTAAATGCGTTACGACTAAAAATATTACAGAATGCTAAGGTGATAAATAAGATAATTCTTATTTATCACTCTTATATACCACGAAAAGAAATCTGTATTCACACAACATCGTTCTTTGCATTGTTGGCGAAAAACATTCACCCAAATCTCAAACTTGACTTTGAACATGAAATATCTTAACGGTTAGGTTAATATATAGGACCTATTTGAAACAATCTGGGACCTTAGGCACAGCATTATTTCATAGGCATCCAAAGTCCATTTTTTGTGTTTTATCAGTGGGAAAAGAGGACTATTAGAGATTAATGAAATATTTAGGATCCACTAAAAGCCGGGAATCTGTGCTTGGGATTTGTGGCCCACGAGAAAATCCAGCCGTGGAAATATACATATAATTATCACAGACTTACAACAAAGACAAATAATGCATTTAATCTCTGCTAAAATCATTTAAAATATATGTTTGAAGAGAGGTTAAGGCTTGCTCTCTCTCTCTATATATATGAAAATTCAAGTGAACATTCACATTCTTTGTACCTTCAGTTACAGATTACAAAATATTTACCGTAACTAATGAGATTAAATGTTTTAAATTGCGTGAAAAAGAAAAATTGCAACCGATTTAATTGCAACTAATATTAAAAGAAGCGTGTTATATACTAGTATGTTTTCATCCATAAATCATGTTTTGTAGCAAAAATAATGACAAATTGGAGAAAAGTACCGACTTTATTCACTTAAATATTTCTTAGTTGCATTTATATCTATTCGCGATCTTCATTATTATCGATTAATGACCGATTTGTTAGAAATAACTTCAAAAACAATTTACTTTGCTAAAAGTTAACGATAGTGGTGTAAACTGAAACTAAGAATTTATTGTCTTTCAGTTGAAACATATTTGCATTATAACTGTATTATGGAATGATGTTATGTTACTGAAAGTGTAAGAGACAGAAGAAGAAATATAGCTTTTGTTGAGTATTGTACTGTTTTGAAAAGAACCTCTAATTACAGTATAGTAGTAATATCTTATATGATTTCTCTAACTTAACGATTTTTACGACGTTTTGCTGCATATTTTAAATTAAAACTTTTTTTTACTTAAAGTGCTTTTGTATTGTCATTTTGTTTCTAATTTCATACTAAAAATTTTTGTGAATATCCATTATTTCGTCTTTATCATAAATCATAGAAATATATTTTGTTTATTGCAGAAATGAAAACATTAAAAATGCAAAAATTTACTCCTTGTAAAAAATCTATGTAATTTTGTCTAGATTTCAAATTTAGCTTAGCGCAGAAACGATGAAACCTCTTTGAATGACTGAAATTTCGTTATTCACTTTAGGGTGGATAATTGATAAGACACGGAAACATATTAAGCCTACTTTTTAAAAGTAAAATTATATACATTCACTTCTTAAAGATAGAAACAGTACATTTCAAAATTAATGTGTGTGTAACAACAAGCAAAAAAATTTTATATAGTTTATATATAACATTAAATGCCCTAAAAAGCACGGCGCAAACACTGACCTATTAATGCTTAGAATAGCTTCTGTGGTACAGACAGAACTATTTCCACGTTGCTATTCTACTGGGAATTTAGTCTGAATACTCTTAGTTTTATAAAAGATATGCTCAATTTAATTCTGCTTACCTAGTAGGAATTAGCTTTTGCACTTATCTGTAGTCAGTTGCGAAATAGGAAAGACATCTTTCATGGCATGAGCTCTTGGGATTTTGCAACACTAATGCAACTTGTCAATTCACTTCAGTAATAAAAGTTTAGATATTTATTTCCTTAAAAGACCTATTTGCTTCCTGGTAACCTATTTAAGTCCAAATTTAATGGGTGTCTAGACAGCATGTTTTAAAATTTGATATTTTCTGCTTCTTTGAATTGAGTTATTACACATACATTGGAATTTGAGGTTGGAGAAAGAGAAACAAAACATTAAATCGGACTAGAATACTCCTGAAAAATTCGCGATCATCAGACTTATATGTCTTAGCAAAGAAACTAATATTTAAATATAGTATGACAAATAAAATTATTCCTTATCCATGCCGACGAAATAAATATTTTGACTTATTTTCTAACTAAATAAATCAATTAATCAGATTTTAATGTATTTTATAGTATTTAGAGAAGAAAAACGAACCTCGGTAATTAATTAAATAAACTACTTTCGAACACACTTTTAGTTCTGTGCTTTCAGTATAATTGCAAAAAAGGAAAATATTTTTTAACAATTATTTATTTTTATTCTTCAGCTTTTATTTAAATTTTTGTTATAAATTTAAATACTTCATTTCATTGCGGAAGTTTCACATATAATACGCAGTGTTCGTGAAATAAATGAAAGCATACCTAATGCTTTTATGGCCACATTTAAGCTCTGTTATAAAAAAATAACTCCATGGGATGACTCATTAAAATTAAATGTAAGATGCAGACTGTTTTCTACCCCAATGACCTACATTTTTCAAATTAAACTCTACGAAATTTACTAACGAAAATTTTGTTTTATTAGCTGCTTTTAATGTGTTAGTAGACAATTTTGTTTTAATTCATATACCACAAAATAATAACAGCTTATGTAAGACAGGATTATCAACACGTTACTCAATTAGTCGCTAACTGGAATTTAGAAGCAAACATTTTCTAAATGTATTCTCAATGGCACAGACCTGCTTAATGCATTATGACCCAGCGAAAAATTAAGTTATCTACATTAAGTGAAAATTTAAGTTATCAAAACTTGAAACAATTTTGCTTTTTAAATAAAAGTGTTAGGGGTTAAGTAAATTATTTACTATCCTACACAGATAAAAATTCGCTAACAGTATGAATAAAAATAATTAAGTTTCTTGACTGCTAAATTTCGCAATAGCGATTGTTAGATATAAATTTATGGAGTTGTTTCTTTTAGTGATCCAAAACTTGAATAAGTTTTGCAGTTTTATGTCAGGAGTTTCAGTAGCAAGATTCACAAATCCTCGTACAGGTCTCTTAAATCGTACATTTTCTTACACTTATCCTTGCATTTTAATGCAATCCAATAATCAGCCATTATATATCAACATTACTCAGGCTTCTCTAAAATTTAAGGTATTTTAAAGCACTCAAGTTTCCTTTTCAACAAAACATTATCCTTATGACCTTCAAAATTGCCCTCTGCAGTATACTGAAACATACATCATTTTAGAGCGTGTAAAAATCTCTATAACTGTCATATCAACTAACATGCTATTAGAAAAAACGCGGTGAATAAATTTTGTTTGGAGTTTCATTATGTTCATTCATGTGCGCTGGATTTTGTGTATGTTCGAAATAATATTCTGTGTTAACAAAATTTCTTTCTCTTTCCTTGAAATGATTTCTAAAAATAAAGCAAAAATAAATATTGTTTCTGGATTTATATTGTTTTTTAAGGAAAATTAAGATATCCGTCTAGTTTGAGATGAATAGAAACAAAAATATTCGTCTTATGGAATGAAATTTAAGTTTTACTGCGTGCGATAAAAAAATAAGGAATGCACAGCATTCTTAGAGAGGACTATGTCAGAAATTTAAAGAATTTTCATTGCTTCAATTTCGTTTCAAGAATAGTAGTTTTAGGAAAAATTAATGGAAACAATCGTTTTTAGTCACTTTTATTACTCACAGTTGTATATATAATATATATAAAGGAGAATGTCTGCTTACGTGTTCGCGATACACTCAGTCACTACTGTAGCTATCGTCACCAAACTTTTTACAATTCTTTTCGGGGTTCTGGGAAAGGTCAATGTTCACTTAAAAAAAAAAAATCAATGTATATATATTTTACATGAATTTAACGAACTTCTGATTAAAAACTCAGCGATATGAAAGCTTTAAATGGCCACTCTGCAAGTACGTAAGATATACATGCTTCAAATTTAATCAGAAAACTCGGCAATATTCAAAATATTTGTTGCCACTTGAGAAAGCGCAATAATATTAATTTGTCTCGAATTCAATAAAAAACTCGGCTATGTGTTGCACTGCCCAAATTAAAATATTTGAAACTGTGTAATTGCTCAGCAAAGTGTAAAATATTCAGTTTTCTACACTATAACACTCACGCATCAACATGCGTGTTACTGCATCACACGCCTGTTCTTTGCTTTTGAAAGTGAATTTGCAATAGTCCACAGAAAGAGTTACTTTTCCTGTGAAATCAATTATGCCACTAGAGCAAAAATCGGTTGTTCGATTTTGCACCTTAAGCACGATTAAAAAAAAAGGGAATCACGAGCTTCAGAAGAAAACTGGCAACAACAAGCAAGACTGGAAAACTTCGAGTAGGTACTGTTCGAGCCCGTTCGTATGAAACAAACGAGCAGCGGAAAGAAAAATTGGAAAATATTCAAGTACACACTGCTCGAACTAGACAAACACTGCACTCTGAATTAAATCTTAGTACATTCCATTACGATGCTAATTATGAGGATGGTTTTCATCCAAATGTGGTTATTGGAAAGATGGATAAATTATACTGTATTGCAGAGCGCTCACATTTAAGAATGAAGCACCAGGAATGTTGCTATGTGGGTAGAAAAGTGAAATTGCCCGCTTTAGGTAGAAAAAAAAATATTGTGTATCTCCAAAAGCATTTCAATAAACAGAATTAAAACACCACCTTTAAGCAGTACTACAACGTATGCTGGGTAACGGCTAGTTTTAAATAAACATTAAATATATTAAATTAAACATTAAATATAAACATTAAATATAGACTTTAAAGTTACACAGAATTCACATGGTATTTAAAGAATAAAACCAGAACTGGAGATTGATATTTTAAATGACCAATAATTTGTACTTAGCTAACAGCATCCCTTAGGATAATTATTCCACAACATAGATATATACTTTTAAGAAAAGCAATTGATGCTTTCGGGATTGTATTCCATATCAGTTATAAACGAAAATTTGACCTTTTCTTCAGTAATTATTATAATCCATCTGATAGTATGAATCTATTAAATTAAATCTAAATGAATTCTGAGATAGAGAGAAAGAAAGCAATCTACAGCATACTTTGCGGTCATTGCTTTTATTTTAATTTCAGATTATGTCGGTGACAATTATCGATAAATGCGTTAGCCACTTTTTAATATTTCATTTTTCTTGTTCCTGACTGCAATTTATATCGAATGATTTAAATCATGTTGACTACATATCAAAAGACTTAGGGAAACTGCGTTTTAAGAGATTTTAGTTTTTAGGTTAAAAGTGACGTCAGTCCCAAATGGGATATTCGTCTCGAAATGGCATTTATGTTGAATCACTATAAACGGCGTATCACATTTCAAATTGTTGCCACCAAATAATGTCCCTCTGTATAATAATTATGTAAAGAATTTACATAATGGAGAATATGCATGAATGTATGCATGTTTCTCGCATTCTGATAAAATAACGGTAAATAAACGTGAATAACGTAGTTCTAAATCCGAACATGGGCACCTGAAAGCCCGAATTTTTTAATTTGCTTTATTATCTACTTTTATTTTGGAAAACTTTAACGGATATTTCATGAACAAACTTAACCATTTCGAAGCGAGTGAAAGCAACATTGTACGAAAATAAAAGACTTTCTACCGGAAATTCTAAAAATATGCTTTTCTTAAAATATGTTGTGATTTTGCTGTTGGATGGAATTTTATGCGGTTTAACGGGATATTTAATAAATAAAGTGAATACACAAAACGTTAATAATAATAATAATAATAATAATAATAATAATAATAATAGTAATAATAATAATAAAAAAGCAATCTTAGTAAGAAAGCTGAACATTGATATGGTGAACTATGAAAAGGCTGAAAAAAAAAAAAAAAAACTGAAAAATATATGCCAACACTTACCGGGAATACTAAACGTATACTGTTGTGCTGCTTTTAATATATTTGTTATTTTGGTATTGAATTGTATTTCGCATAAGCGCAAAGAAAGGATACTTAGTAATAAAGTTAAAAGAAAAAAAAAAAAGGTTAGCAGGAGTGAATGTAACAGTAGAATGGTAGCTTGGGAGCTTAGCGAAAGCGTAAAAAGCATAACAAACCCTTTTGGGCACCGTTAAAATCTGAAACCTTTCAGATTTCATTTTTTTAATCTCTGTTTATATTTGAAGCTAAATTCTTGTTAGATATTATCAAAGAGCACCGATTTTTAAAAGTTTAGCATAATGAATGGCTTTCTTAAAATAATAAATAACTTATGCACAATATTCAAGATCATAAAATGACTTTAACCGGAAAACATATCGATGGAATAACAAATACCAAAATGATTAAAGATAAAAGACAATTTTAAATAAAATACAGCTATTTAAAGTTTTATCAAATTAGAAAGTAAAATAACTGCAATCGAAAATGCTTTGAATAAATCAAAATAATTGAAAGAAAGGAAATTCATTTTCTAGGTTTTTCAGCTTTGGGTATAACTTTAGTATATTTAAAATGATTTTTACCTAAAATTTACCGAACCGAAAATTTACTTGTTCACGTTTATTGGAATAGTTCGTGATATAATATCTAGTTTTGGTAATATTTACTATTATATCATTAGAACCTAATATCATAGATAAAGGATCTAACATTATATAATACTTCCTAGATAAAAATGGGAAAGATGGAAAAAATAGTATAGAAGTAATTTGTTTTCATTTTAAAACAAAACATAACTACAAATTTATATAGCATACTTTTTTATATAGATGTTATATATTTAATTTTTTTAATTGTTACATATTTAAAGTTTTACCTATAATAAATCTATTAAGGTAGTATTCTAATTCAAGTGATGCAAATAAAAAAAGGTAGAACTCTAAAATGATAATTTGAATAATGTAACCATAATTTCAGTTAGCCTTTAAGTTACTTTAGTTAATTTCAATTTTTCCTTTTCAAAAGTTTTTGCACTTATCTAAATTTGAAATTTTGAAAATTCATTTTAGATGATATCTAAATAATGTTCATTAAATATAAGCATCATAAATATTTGCTTTCCAAATATTTATTGGTATATCATGATACAAATTTACAATTTTGATTTTTAATTAAAAAATTATTCATTATTTTCACTTAAAAGTTTTCGTAATATCTTATTATTCATTATAAGTATTTTAAAAATAATTAAATTTGTTTTAGCAAAATTAATATTACAACTTCTTATATATATATAAAGAAAATACTTTTCTTACAACGTGGTACTCTGCTAATACACTTCGAAACATCTGATGTTCTGTTAAATTTATTTCTGCTGATATTTGAATGATAATTATTTTAAATAAAATTACGTCTTTAGCTATTATACGACGCTTTTAGCTACTATTTTAAATTTATAAACTGCTTTGTTTACAGGCCATGAAAAATAGATTGTTTCAAAGCGTTTAGAACGCATAAACAAGTTTAATAAAAAGTTTCGCTTTGTATTGTTGCTAAGATATACGTAATCGCAAGAAATACTTTAATAATCATAAATATTTAATTTATCTTTTCTATGCTTGCCAATTAATTGGAGTTGCTATGTGGATTAACACTGCTACTCAGTTTAATAAATACTGATTTTTTCAATGCTGGGACTATTTAGACTTCTTGATGCTTTATTTGTGGTTACGGCCACAACTGTTCCAAATTAAAATTAATTTTTATTTTAAAGCAATTCCATATAAATTTGTTTTTCAACATTTCTATTGCATAATAAATGAAGTTAAGAGTTATAAGAAACTGTTAATAAAAATACATGTTTACCTTATTTTTTATGAGCGTTCTTGTTCCTATCAAGAAGAAAGGAAAATTTTTATGCAAGTTTCTTTTATTTGGCCGTCGAGACGTTTTAAAAAACACTACATGTTCTTTGAATTGATTAAATAACCCGAAAATGCTTTGGATGATTTTCAAATTTCTGCGAAGATACTAAGTAAAATTTAGAATATGAAGATGATTATTTAGCTGACGAATTTGTTAAATTAGCTAAAGAAGAAAGTTTTAAGATTTTCTAACAGAAAGAAATTTAGAAATAAGTAAGTAAAATGAAACATCAGGTTGTTATAAGCACTGAGAATCTTGAGAGAAGCAAAAATTTAATACTGTTAAACTTGGATTAGATTATTTAATAACTCATATTGAAAATTACAGTAATTATTCTAAAAAGACGAAATAATTCTGAACTCACAATAGGTATAAGATTTCAGTTTCTTTCATTATGCATTTATAAGAAGCAAATAAATATAATAAAGCAGATTTTTCAAAATAATTAATATAAAATATTTTTAGGTAGCTTAGTTATTGTGTTATGAATTACGTTCATCTGAGTAATAATTCTTGTGATATAGGTTTGTATTTGTGACTGATTTTGCGATCATTAGTAAAATGTGCATTAAAAAATGAAATATTAGAAGCGAATTACAGACAAACAAAAGGAAGTCTCAACAGAACAGATGCAAATAATTCCGTTCTATTTTGCTATTTGTTAGGTAACATTTATTCGTTCTGATACGTAAGCATTTAGGGGTTACTGAAAGATTAGTTCTAAGACGTTCTATGCTTCATAAACAGCTGTTTCGCACATCAGATATTACCTGAGAACTAGCCAACTGAACGAACGAAATTCGAATATCTCTGTCTAGTCCGAAATATTGAACATTAAATTCATAACTTGACGCAATACGAGAAAGACCATTCCTCCCCTCTTCAACAGGAATGATATTACGCTCTAGGAATAATTGAATATTCCAAAGAGCCATTTTTCTTTTCATGTGATATTTTCTTCCAGTAGTACAGTAAAGGAAATTATTCCCATGGTTTTGCAATTCCCCGAAAACAAATACGAATAATAAGATAGGCAAATCCGACCTCAGGATATTTGCAATAATATTGGAGAATGATATTCTTGAGCATTGTAATAGGTTATTGATATCTCCTCCGAAATTGGGCAAATCCGCCTCAAGCTACCTTTAAGATAGCGCATAGCAGGTGCTCACTGAATTGAAAAATATACGTTCTTATTAACGTTCAACTACAACGAATCTAATCATGCTTATATAGAAGCAAAAACTCAGTGACTTTTCTTTCCTTGATATTGAGCACGATAGATAATGCGGATGGTATTCATATTTTCTGTTTACTGAGGCTTAACTTGGGCATTTCGAATCATAAAAGGGGCTTGAGCTTATGTAGATGAAACAAATGAATAGTTTCTGAAGGCTTATTTTGTTATAAAGGTTTGTTTGGTATTCCATGTTGTACCCTTTATGGTTCCAGCATATCCTTTCAATTACATGTAATGCATGAGCATTTCCTTCAGTGCTTCGCTTATTTACTGATTTGCTGTGCTTTTTAATTAATATTTTTAGCTCTTTTATACTAATCACATGTAAAACGATTTAGCGGCATTACGTACTTCAATTAATGTTGCCATTTCTAAGCTGATTGATGGTATTCTGTAACAATAATGCAAACTGTTATTGCATTTAGACATATATAAATGTATATATGTTTAGACAGTGGTCTCAAATTCACGACTAACTGGCCTCATGTGGCTTTTGAAAAAATTTTATTCGGCCTACGAATGAATTTCAATAATAAATTGTAGTAAATATGGTGCCTTAATTTTAGAGGTGTAAAGATAGGGACTGAGCTTATGTGAAGGAATACCATTGAAGAAAAAACGATAGAATGAAAAGGTTGGGGCTTTATGTTTATCACTGTGTGCTTGCACTTCAGGCCGAGTGATAAGGTGGGAGAATTTTCTATGTTGGTACAGTCAGCAAATTTAATTTGCTAGCCGATGGTGTATTCTGATATATTCCGAGAAATTTCTTTGCAGGTATCAATCAACCTTTAGCCTTTAGATAGAAAATAAGCATAAGTTTTCTCCTTTGTGCTATTATTATTTATATATGCTTTGATAACTATTAATTGAATTTAAAATATAATTTAGGTTTTTTTATTTTGTCAAAATTGTTTTGACATTTCATTAAAAAAGTATTTTGGCCCGCCAGCTTTTTTCATATCGTAAATTTATCCCTTGAGCATTTTGAATTTGAGAGCATTGTTATAAGACGATATGAAGCAAAAATATCTTAAAGGTAAGCTTAAAAATAACTTTAAATCTCAGTTATCAGCCAACAGAGAAAAATATTAAAGTATTACATACCATAGATAATAATTAGAAAGAATTATGAAAATAAAAATAACCTATCAGAATATATTTTGAGAACATTAGGTGTTAGGCACTCCACCAAAAATCTGTTGATATCGGAATACATTGTTTATAAACATGATAGCTATAGATAGCACAAATGCAATAGTTATGATGTCAGAATATACAATATGATAGGTTGAATGCAAAATGAGTATTTCCTTAAATGTTAAATTAAGACATATGGCAGAAATTCAGAAAAAATTCTTTTTTGCCTGCATGGTGTACTGCGGTATAAATACGCAATTCAACATGGTGTGACGAATTCAAGATTTTTTTATAACGTATATTAATTTATGTTATATCATAAGTTCTTGCCTTTAAATTTTTTATTTTTTGAAATCCTTAAATATTCTAAAATTTATCGAATTAGATATTAGAAATTTATTCTTATTCAAAGAAAAAGTTAAATTATAGTATCGCACACACAAACATACATAATACAATGAATGCATACATGCATGCATACATACATACATACATACAATACATATATATGCATACGTGAAGTACACAGATATTTATATGAAACTTTATTGAAAAAAATGAATGCTTTATCGGTATCTTAATATACAAATATCAGAGCAGTGAGTGGAAAATTTAAATAAATTATGTTTTTGTGTTACTTAAAGTCAGAGTTTTATTTAATCATGAAACAATTTTTGCTTGGAATTTTGTACGTTTATTTGAGCATAAGCTGCTTAAATTCTGAAAATTGAAATTATTTAGTGTTTACATGAATAAACAGTTATTTATTTAAAAGATAATTAAGAAACGCAATCAGTATATTATACTGAGTAGTTCAACAGTAAACTATTTAAAAATTCATACTAGAATTTCAAGGGCTATAAGAAGAACAATTTATTAATAGCATATCTGTTAAATACATAAAATGTCACAGTAAATGTTTTACATTAATTTAAAACTTTATTCATGCCTTAAGAAATGGAGGGGAAAGATACGAAGTATACATATATATAAAATTTTAACGCCTAAATCGAAAAAAATACGTAAAACTTGCAAAATAAATATTGAGAAATTATTTCATCATCTTGAAAGATATTACCTTGAAGACAGTTCCATAATTTGCAATGTGTTATAATTAATAAAACATTTGTAACGTGTTATAAATAATTATTATAAAATTTACTAGATATTTGCAGTAATATCATATATCATAATAAGTGTAACATTACTTTTGAAAATGATACCTAATATCTATTTTTGCATTCATTCATTTCTCAATAATAAGCTTTTAGGAATAATGAAAGTAGGAGCAGCACACACAATTATACTTTAAATATAGATAAAGTTCAATCTTCAATTGCAATTGCTTTAAAGAAACGCTCCATGTATTTCAAGATAATCTGTCATAGCCCCTATTGTCTTTAGAAATATTTTTACTGCTTGAAAAGGAATATTGAGTCAGATTGTTTCAAAATGTTATTAATATTGTTTCAATATAATCTATAATATTTATCTTTAGTGTGAATATAAGCTACTTAAAGTCCTTAGGGACTGTAATAAATATTTGAGTTATTCTATCTTGGAGGCATACAATTGGTTTACGACGACAGTTTAAGGTATTTTCTTTCTTGTACAATGTTAGAAATTTTAATCTGAATATTTTGTGAAACATTCGCTGGTTCGAATATAGGCTTACATACAAAAGACTATAAAAAGTGTCTAATTTAATAAATAAATAAATTATTTTTAACACAATAATGATCGAAAACAAGGTTAAGCGAGAAAATTAATATTTATATATTAAATAAAAATACTTTCCGAAAATGAAACTAGGGCGAATACCAAAACACATTAATAAAGAATTGTTTTAGCTTTTAAAATTCCAAGGCCAAAATAAAAATGGAATGAAATTCACCACGTTTCTAACTGCAAATGCATATCTTCATCTGTATTTAGATACCTCAGTTGTATTATTATTTTATCATTGATAAACATTTAATTATTATTACATATTGCGATTCGAATGCCAAAATCAGATATAAAAATTTAGAATTTGGGGAACTTTAGTCTTATACTATTGCTGCACAAGTGGTTAGATAAAGAAAACGAACGAATTTAAAAACCTGCAGCACAACAAATTAAGCCTTAAGAGAAAACTTTTTTTATCATAAATTTATAAAATTCTTTTGCCATTTATAAACCACAGAGAGTAAACGAATGCTTTTTTAAATATAAAGAATTTTTCCAAATGTTAAAATCTCAGCAATTCTTTTAATTGAAAAATACATGGTGTCATAATTCACTAATTTAATATTATTGAATAAAGACGTTCTTCATTCTAGTAATGAAATTATCTTCTATCATTACTATTGCATTGTAATATATACTCTTATTTTGTGTCTCAAAAAATCATCAAGAAACGTGTATGGCTCTAAAATTGCACGCATATATATAATTTTGTTATTTCACATATTTAAAGAAATTCTTTTAATTGCCAAGCATTTTATATAAGTAGCCAAGAGTATAAACTTCAGTTCTGAAATGCAAGTTAAGTAATTAGTATAGCAAATCAGGCGTATCGATATCTTCGATAAAGCTGATATTATTTTATAATTCCTTCCTCAACTTAGTCAATTTAAATTTCTATATTTATACATATAGTCAGTTTTTTGAAAGATATAAAGTTAGAAATAGAATTTTAGGGCCACGGAGCATTAAATAAGAATTTGAAACTATTGTTTCAAAAGTTCCCACGAAAGTTTTTAATTTTCTTGTGTAGATTCATGGTTTTAGGACTATCATCAACGTTTTATTGGTAAATTTGTATTGATAAACATGGTCAGAATGGAAAATGAATGAGAAAGGATTTACTATATTGTTTCCTTTTGGATATAAGGCAGTACACTGATAATTATTTTGGAAATACTTTTCTTCTATTTGTACAATACGACTCATTAACATATGGCTGTGATTAACATGCATGCATTATGAGCTATAATCTTATTATGATTAATATGAATAATGCTGCAAATTAATGTTGCTAATTTCATTTAATCGCATGGACTATAAGATGTGAATTAATCAATTTAATGACTTCACAAAACAAATATGCAGTTGTAAATAAGATGGTAGAACACATAACTTCAAAGGTCATTGGTTTTACTTTAATTCTTTCTCAAGGATAAGATCCTTTTTTAGGTGAAATGTCAATGGACTGCAAAGCATAAAAAGATACACTAGTTATCAAGAATTCGATGCAAAAACTAATGCTTAACGTTTTTAACTGAATACTTCCTAGAAAGACATTATATTCATTACATATATGTTTAGTAATATGAACAATTTTACGAGGGTAAAATTCTACCTGTTGTTATAATGATTTTAATCATTTTTTAAGTTATACATTTTTAAAAAGAAATCACAATTTTTAGTCTGATTTAATTCTTTTAAGTTTTTTTTTTATTTTAAAAAACAAACTTAAAAGAATTAAAAAACGTTGAATATAGAAAGCTCCTAGGTTTTCATTTTAATGCATTTTATTGGATTTTTGACTCGGTAATCTAACGATTTTAACTAATTTTGTTGTTGTTAATGTGGTGGTATGTAAATTTTGTATCTAATTTTGCACAAAACCCAGTTGTTCCGTTAATAACCCTGTAAGACTTTTCGCCAGAATTACAAAGGAGCCAAATAACACATCCAAACTAACTTTGTAAGAAAATGTAAGGTTAAAAATTATACGTAAAAAATAATATTTATAAATTCAAAATATTTATTAAATTTCACTTATTAGTACTGTTTTAAAAAATCGTTAATACAGTACGCGGTTAGTGTAATTTATTAATAATTGCGCTACTCTTTAGCTGTTCCTTGTTAATATAAATTGCTTAACGTTATAATTATTCTGAAATAATCCAAGTGGGAATTTACCGTCTTCTAAGCAATTATGTTGGAATAATAATAGTATCTGAAACAAAAGTAAGACATATTGCAAAAGTATTTCAGGAAAATTAAGAAAGAGAATATAAGAAGCAACTGAATATTTTAAAAAGGCTGCCGAAGTATTAAAATTTGGCCTTTTAGTGATAGTTTCGCAGCCTTTGTCGGAATGAAATTGAAAAAGGCCGTGTATGCAACTGCATTAAATTATTATTTACTAATTACATTCTTGTATATTTAAGTTTATAAACTCAGATAATAAATGTAGAATTACAAATATGGTTTGTATAATTTTTTTAAAAGAAACCGATGCATATAAAATAAAATTTCTAAAGATTAAAAATTGAAAACACTGTGTATTGGTATAATAATGAATAAAATAATATCACAAAAAATTGTGAAGTAGAGATTTTTTTATTAGCTTTTAAGGGACAGAAAATTATTTTCTAAAATAAAGGTACAATTACGGAAATTTGAAAAATCTAACCAGACTTCTTTATTAGCGTTTATTATCTTTTATTAGTATCTTCAGATGTTTCAGCTATTTCACTTCCCTTGCTTGAAAATTCCTGATAAAAATATCAAGCGACTTAATTAAAATTAGTACAATTGTCATTTATTTAAAATAAATATTTGTAGTGTATTTATAATTAAAATATTAGAATAAATTTTCCATTCATTTAATGATAGTCTAAAATTATGCATAATAAACTCATAATTTCAGTTTCCTTCCGAATAAACGCCCTGCAAGCATTTTCCGTGACTTCCGCTTGTCCTTAACCCTGACATGGAACCCTTGAAGACGGTGTCTGAGAAAGAAATGTGCCGCCTTATTCTAAGGTCGGACCCGCGTGAGAAAATGGGGTCTACGTAAAGACGCCGTAAAGGTGTTTCCACCTGTTAGGGTTAAGGAGGGGTCGGGCTAGGGAGAGAGCAAGGAAAAAAAAAAAAAAAAAAAAAAGGCACTTGTTCTTCCTGCTTACCTTCCGGAAGTAGATACTTCCGGAGTCTTTCTTCTATATACGTTAAAGGTAGTTCTATAGTACCACCACTGCTTATAACCACTTGTCTCCATCTTTTTCCTCTTTCAAATAAGAAGTTTTTATAGGCAATCGGTATTCCTTTCATATTTCAGGTCATATAGCGTAACCACATTATTCAAGAAGTGTAGTATTAGACTGTAAAATTTACATAAAAGTAGATAATTTAAATTATTAGTGCTCTGATCAGCTCGCTGTTACTTTCTAATTAAAAGCGTAGCTGAATTGAAAGAAATTAACCGGCACATATTCTATAAATAATTACTTAGTACAGTACAAATTTAGTTCAATTCGTTGATTGCACCTCACCTGCACTTTTCTTGTTTAGCTGTTACTTAATATAAGCTCAGTAAGTGGGCTTTATTGTTAAAGTTTGGGAAGAATATATTGCATTACATGATACTTAAAAAGTCAAATAAGAAATATACGGAGCTAACAGTGTTTGGTTTATTAATTAATGAACATTTGGGAAAAAAAATAATTTTATAGTGTTAAGCAGCCAATAATAAACAATAGAAGTATTCAGGCTGAAGAAAATAAGAAATTTAATACGCTATTTACAAAAAATTACTTGATATTTATTTTTACGCTATTTCTGTCAAAGTATTTAGAAACAGTTAATGACACGTGTGCCTTTCTTTACAGACACATCTTTAATGATATCAATAATTGATTTCATTTTATTTACAAGGTTCTCGAATGAATGCCAGCAAGGTTAAGAATATTTCCTGCTAAACCTGCAAATCTTTAAACTATTAGTATTATTATATCTATACAAAAATTTAGCAATCTTTTATTGCTAAACTTTCACATAGATATAATAATACTAATAGATGAAGCACTTTAATCTTTCCAAGCATATATTTTTATTCCAATAAATGCCATGAGCCATGAGAGTGACAAGAAGAACTGATCTGTATTTAATCTGCAATTTATGTTGCTTGTAGGAACCGCTATTTTGAATTATTAAATGCACATGAAACAGTGAAACCTAGCTTTTTTTTTATTAGTTCTCTGTAAGTAGTCTTGCGTTGCTGTCTGTTTTATGCAACATTTTTAATAACGTTTCTTAAGGAATTATCATGAGCAAGATATTCATTAGCGATATTTCAACAATTTATGAAAATTACTAATGATATTTTACATCTTTTCCCTTTACTCTGAGTCAAATATCAAATATGTTAAACATTATGCTGCATATATTAAAATTTCAAACAGATCCTAATTTTCTGCTCCCCAGTTTGTTTTGTTTTTAATGTATATGAAACTTCCTAACTCAATGTGCATGGTGTACCACTCATATTAAGTTAAGAAGTTAAATAAATGAGAGTTAAATATCAGTAGAGTTATTTTCTGTCTTACCTACATGGCATACATGAGACAATGGGCAATCCCATATGGGAATAAAAATAGCCTAACAAATATTTCTGTCCAATTCATATACTGCCAATGAGTTAGAAATTTATGGGGCACGAATTATCAAAATGTTCCAGCAAAAGCATAACAGTTATCTGAAAGAATTTTAAAACTCAAATTTTGCCTAAAATTATTTTTTAACCTACATGTTTCTTATTCAATATTTATTAAATTATTAGTATTGTATAACTTTTCCACGTTTCGGAAATTTTAACTATATGACATAGAAACAGGTCTTAAAAAACCACCCCTAATTCATTGATGATCAGATGTAAAACAACGATATGTGCTGTATAACAATTATTATAGTTGCCACTGGGAATTTTGCACTATTACGGCTGTTTCAAACAGTCTGGTTAGAATCAAGATTTGCACAATACGTGATCTATTATTATTACTATGAATTTTCCTTAGCAATAAATTATTGTAGAGCATTTTATAGCATATTTCTAATGGTTCTCCGACCTAATTTCGTTGATTCGAAGTTTGTGCAAATTTTTTATATTGCAGATTAAATAGCGTTTTAAAAAAATTTTGACGATTTTAAAATTTCTAAAAACTTCTACTGAAAAGGAATATTCATTATTTTATCATAACTTATTCTGATATAAATGGGCAAAATTTTAGACACGAATTTCAAAATTCTTTATCTTTTCACGAAAGTAACATCACACAGCAAGTAAATTAAAAATGGGATCTCTCGTAAATTTTATGTAAATATAGAAAAAGATGGGAATTTACAATAAAATCGTTATAAAACAATTATTATATCAAATATTTGTTAAACCAAGAAATTAAGAAAATATCAAAATTACTTTAGTTAAATGTAGGGCTAAAAAATTAAACGAATATTCAAATAATACGAAACTTTTCATTTTAAAATGTGCATTTGTCTATGTAATTATACTCAATGAAAATGAGCTCCATGGCTTATATTTTCTTCTCAAGTTCATACGATAGTAAAAATATTCTTGATATTTTTATATAACGTGGATCAACAGATGAAACAAAATGTAAATTACAACCTATTTCTTTAAATGATATTTTAAAACTACAGATCTTAAAATGCTTGAAATTTATTGCACATAACCATCAAGAAACACATTTACGATTTAGTTGCGTACTTTACAGCGATACTAAAGTGTCGCTGCGTTTGAAAAAGTACTTAATTTTGGTTCAATAGCTAAAATTAGAGTCAAATCTGATCAACAATAGCAAATAAGTGTAGGTTATTTAACTGTTGACTGCAGACATGCTTAAGGATATTGATATATTTTGAGCATCATGTTGCAAGGAAACAAAATGAATATTATTTCTAAACTTTTACAACTTTGTACATTTCTAAAGTAATAAAGAAATAGGTTTATGAAATTATATACATTTATAATTTTGAAACAATTTGACCAGAGTGATTTGGATGTCGAAGCAATTTATAGTCTCATATAAAACTGCAGAAAAGGTGACCCACCAGTGGTACATGATCCTACAAACGTGAAAGTTGCTGTGAGCCACTGGTGGATCCCGAGACCCTCCAAAACAAACTGTCATGATTCACTGAGCAATAATGGGGCAATTAAGGTGTTAAATATAAACTCCATGCATGAAATGAAATGTATTAAAAAATTAGCATCTGTTAAACAATATTTCACGAGTGAGTTTAATATTCATATCGTTAATCAATGTAGGAATGAAGAATAATTAAAAATGTGTAAAGATTTTAAAAATATAAATGAATTTAAGTCATGTTTTCTGAGGACGAAAGTGTTATGTATAATTAAAGCTTTTGTTATTGCTAAAATAACCCAAACAAATCTAATGTTAATTTTAAAAGGAAGTATATTTCCTAGTATAACAATTCTAGTAAAACTTTATGCTGGTGACTATTCAGCTATAAAAAAGATACAAAAACCAGAATTTTGTTTACATAATTAAACAGTGCAATACCTTTTTAAATAGTGAAATTCAAGTTTCTTTTTTAGTGTTAATTTTCATTGAAAAAGTTCAATATACGAATTTTTAGAGATATGGGCTAAGCCTGTTATGATGCACTTAATACTTATTTTGATAGGAAAAATGTCAACTGAAGCTTGAATTTTGCCAATTATAACACGGCAGCACGTTTTTGAAATTAAGAAATTAAGAAATATAATTTATCTCTCCATAAGTTACTAACTTCTGCTCAATAGAGGATATTAAGTTTTTTTTAAAAAATTAGTAATTTTGAACTGTGTGTTATAATTTTCTAATGAGATTTTACAATACCAGTAATTCATTCGAAGATTATATTTTACCTGCACACAGTCAGACAGTAACATGAAGTTTATGAGTGATTTAATTGCAATTGATTAGATATTTCAAAACAATGAAGATAGAACGCGTTGTTTATTCGCTATAGATACTCAATTGTTTTTTCTAGTAATGTATTTGTTAGAAAATTTCTCACTCTTAAATTGCTTAAAATTAGATAGATAGTTTCTGTTATAGAACACAAAAACTTTGCTTTTTAAAGTTTGCATATATTTTGTTCGATTATGGGAAATATTTGATTAAAGTAGGTTATGAATTTAAAATTGCAGATAAAAGAAAAACTTAGCTCTAGTATACATTTATACTTTTATAAACTAATTTATGGCTTTAGTTAAATGTACATGTTTTACTTAGATACATTACTTGTAAAATAAAATTTTAAAGGTTCAATGCATCAAAAATGTTGCATTTTCTAGTATAATTTTATTGCATCATTACAAATTTAAACATAAATGTGATTTAGAATTACACGTTGTCTTTATGTTAGTTAAGATTTTGAAGCTTTCAAAATTCAGGCAAATTTAAACATTTTCAAAGCCTTGTAGATAGTTATAAATGAACTCATCTGAAAATATTCTGCCGACAACTGCACAAATTCTTTTCAAAAATTTATACTAAGTCTGTCTAAAATTAATAAAATTTAAAAGTTTTGTTCTGGAAGTGGTATGATGAGAAAACTATTTAATTTTTAATTATAAATTATAATTAGGTGTTTTAAATGCATCAAAATGTTTTCAAATTTTAAAACGAATGCTTTATGCAGAAACTTAAAAACCCCAATATTGGCCATAGTTTTGGCCATTTTGACCTTCACCCCCCCCCCATGAATTTCTAAGATGAAGGTGACAGATCATTCTTACTTTTTGACCTTCATAAAACGTATTTTGAAACTATTAAATATATTAATCTAAGAAAATGGCAAATTTTAATGGAATGATTGTCTTATTAGACTAGACAAGTATTTTCTGAAATGGGATTGCGAAGCGAATAATATAGTTGAGCTCAAACCATTTCAGAAAATGATGCTTATGCAGCAATTGATATTTATAACTTTGTCTTCCCCAATTAGTAGATTTCTGCCTTTATGTTAGTAGGCTAAGAATTTGTTGTGCAAAGATTTTAACTAGAAGAGAGCAATAATTAAGCATTATTTTCAATATTTTTTCTGTTCTTTCTTATTTTAACGATAAAATTTTTTGTTTTAATCAAGTATTCATAAAAACACATTTATGAGAAATGTATTTATAATTTAAAAGAAGAAGGAAAAGTTTTTTACAATGCTTTGTGAAAATCTTACTATTACAAAATTTTTTTGCAATTTTTTAATTTTGGTACAACGAGTGCAATTGTTTTTAAGTATTAAAATCAGCCTTCGTGTTTACTGCAAGTTTATCAAGAATTTCAGTGAAACTGATAAATATCTTATTACTTAAATGTATTAAATCTGAGATAAATGTGTAGGATCCTAAGAAATTCTTGTATTTTGCTTACATTTTAACATTTTAAATGAGGAAAAATGCTTTAATAAATGTCTAAAATCAGATTAAAATGTATATCCAAATCTAAAACTCAAATTTCGAAAATATTTCATCAACGTACATAATTAAATTGTAAAGTTAAGAATTTCATATTCTACAGACATGCATGATCTACATTCCCTAATACACAAATTTCTAACCATTTCGAAATTTAAGCAAAGATGTTAATTTTAACTATCTATTAAGCTTACTTATGCTTAATAAATGCAGAATACTCTTGTAATAGTTTAGACAAAAATTATTAAAAGCTGCGATTTAAAATACACACTTTTACTAATGCTTACTTTTCCTACCTTCTATGTAAGTTCTTTATAAGGCTTTTTAACACTTGTTATGTTTGTAGAATTGCTGTACGTCGTCGTAGAAATCAGTTATTTCATCTTCTTTTGAAGATTTTAACTGCAGGCCGTAATTTATGTTACCTTTCTCTGAACGTATTAAATATTCTTGGGATAACTCTGTCTTAGTTGCAGTTTAATTTTTGGAAGCGGAAAATAGTCCTCATATGTAAAATCAGAAGAATAAGGTGAATGATTATAAATTTACCACATAAATTCAGGTGGTTCTTTGTCAGTAAACTGCTTGATAATAGCCACATATATTTTCACGCTTCTTGTTGAAAGAAACGCTACCGCTTCTCGTTACACAGGGTGTAAATACGTAAGAATAATTATCTTTTGCATGAAAATAAGCAGAATAGACTTTTTTCACTATATAATCGGTATTTTAAACAAGAGAAAACTGTAATGTTCTAGTGATCTAGAAGTGTTTGGAAGTTTTATTGCGATTACATTAAGAAAATTCAGTACCGAAACTTTGTAGACCCATTGCGTCGATTGTTTTTCATCTTAAGTATTTATAATGGTTCTTGTTATGAAATATTTATGTGTACATTAAAACATTTAGTTTCTTTCTTTGCAATAAGATATTAACTTGGTTATATGGTTCTTGTTATGAAAATTTATGTGTATATTAAAATATTTAGTTTCTTTCTTTCCAATAATATCTGAACATATTTTAGACATATTCTTTAAGATATCCATTGGAAGGTGCTTTTCTTCAGAGCCTTATGTACCTTATTCTCTATGAGCAATGACTGAACCTACCTAAGCAAAGCTTTAGATAACGTAGTGTCGTTTAAGAGCATTTCACAGACTTTGTAAAAAAAAAAAAAAAAAAAAAAAAAAAAAAAAAAAAAGCATCTTCACTTCAATCTGCTCAGTGTTAATTTCGAAGACCCTTTAGATTAGTTTCTTTTCGCACAATAAATTACTTAACAAATGATCACATATTGTGGAAATTTTCCATCATACCAATTTAGACTTTTAGAGAAAGATTAAATTGAAAATGTAGGTAGATTAACATGAAACAGAATGCTTTAAATTGTACATTGTACACCGGAATACTGAGAGGAATTAATTAATGCAACAAAAACATCGTAACAAATGTAAATTTGGTTTTTAGCAATTAGACGAGTAGAATAGGACTGAAAAATGCATAAAGAAAACTTACTGATGGTATAAGAATAGTTGTGGTTAGTATGAAGATCATTGACTATATCTTTATAATTTTTAATTAATGAGGATAGTTTCCATAGTCTCGTTATACTTTCAAAAGAGCATAACCCGTATTTAATATGTTATTTAAGATATCCCCTAAAACAATACCAAAAAGCAGGATTAGGTGAAGATAGCAGCCGTTACTGAGAAAGTTGTTAAATTAATATATGAATTTAAGGCTCTTTTATTTCTAACTTTAATGAATATGTTGGCCTGAAAATCGCAAATGAACATATAGCTCCTGTCTGTGCATAGTAGCCAAGCCTATTTTGATAATATAAACTATTTAAGTTTTGTCTTTAAATTGAAAGCATGTGTCGGAAGTCCGTGTGGTTGAAGGTAAGTCATATTCTGATGCCAAACGACTAAATGCTCTGCTAAAAACCGATGGATGTTTCTTTATATCTTCCTTTGCTCATCATCATTAGATACATGAAATAACGCTTCATCATATGTGGTCCAAGTTTTATCTTATTTATGCAAAAATTTCCAAGCAAAGAAAAAGGAATGTACCTTAAGCACTTATTTTCGTTCACATTTGGATCTTTATTTCTGAGTTGCATGTATTAATTTAGTTTCTTGAAGTAATTTTAATTAGTTTCTTGAAGTAATTTTCAGAAACACCAATAAAAATGTCTTTTATCATTTTAAAAGCTTTTTTTAAAGCTTGGCTTCAAAATTTTCTATATCTCTTGTTTTATACTTTTCCAAATTTTATCACCTTCTTCTCTTTCTGAAGTTGGAATTTATCTCATTTGATAATTGATATTTGATCGATAAAATTTTATATAATATGTAACAAATCCTCTCTCCATTAAGGAGATACTAGACTTAAATTGGGTCTCATATATTATGATTTAACTCAATATTCACTAAGAAAAGGATTCCAAATTGTTTCAGTTATATTTAACAAGCATTTAATTTATATTTTATCCATGACTTATCTTTTCGGATCATAGAAAATATTTTCGGAAAATGCTGCTATTAATGAATCAAAACTCGAAGGAGCTATTGTAAAGAAGCTTATTATTGAATCCCAAGAAGAAAAGTTCCATTTTTGATTTCGTAACGAAAAAGATACACGCTTCGCTGAGCACCAAAAAGGAGTGATGAATTTCATATGAATTTCAATTTAAGTAACGTTCAATTCGTTTTCAAAGCAAGAAGAGGCAAGAACCATCGATAAAATCGTGCAAAAATAAAATAATAGAAACCGCTGACGTTATGAAAGTTTAAAAATATTAAATTTCGAAAACACTTCCGTCAGCACAGAACAAATCCAATAATAGGTACCCAAGACCGAATGGTAACTATAGGATAGAAATTCCACTTTTTTTTCTTTCTATCTCTCTCTTACTCTCTCTCTCCTTTCTCCCCTTTTCTTAAAAAACTGAATTTCAGAGTCAACATTACAAATTCTCAAGAGACTAAGAGACAGAAAGCTTCGATATATGTAGCATTCAAAACAAGAATTTATATACAGATATATATTCGCTCTCTCTCTTTTTTTAAGAAAATTATGGAAGAGATTCTGTGCACACGCTAAAATGTCCCGCTCGCGCGTTTTGTCTTCGAAACGAAGTTGGAGTGTCGTAGTAAATGCGATAGAATTTCAATGCATACATTTATATGGTTTTTAAAACTTGCGAAGCTGCCTGAGGTGACTTTTGAAAAAAAAATCTAAGAAGAGAAGTATCGGTTTTCTTAATGCGGGAAAAATATATTTTGAATTTAAATCAGATTTGGAAGAAATTGCATTTACAGCTGCAGAATTTAGAAAGCTCTTTTTGTATGAAGAAACAACCATTTGGAAATGCTTAGATACAATGGAAGAATATCGTCAATTCATAAATTTTAAGAAAAATGTTGCGTATTTTAAATTCGTGTTTCATTTCATGTTGTTATAATGCCAAAGTTTCAGTAGAAAAAATATAGCTGCTATGTTACAAATTAGGCTGCAGATAAATTAGAAGGTTTATTATTTTTAAATTTTTCAGTCAAATTTAAACAACTTTATATTTTTGTGATATTTCTCGTATGTACTTTATACCCCGTCCTGTTAGGATAAAGGTAAGGAAATTGGTTGCTATAGCCTTGGTCCTGGGTTCGATTCTCTCAGGCATGGATATCATGTGTAAATATGTACATAGTTTTTTTTTGCCGCATGGAGGCACTTAAAACATTGTCGAACTGAAAATTCTCTCAAGTGTTTGTTGATAGGAAAGAATGAGAAGGAGATCCTCGGATCCGCTCCTGAAATGTTCTGCATCAAATCTGAGACGCAGCTTCCCCTTGCGGTAGTAATTTGGTTGCCCCCTAAGGCGGTCCGTGCCCTGTTTTTGGTGAAAAAACAATTAAAGCATTTGGCCATTTTCAACAAATGTATTAAGTTGCAAATATCTGTGCATTTGAAACAATAACAACAGAAACTTTTCCCTTATATTTAGTTAAATATCCAAAGCATTTAAATTTAACAACTGAAAATATATTTTTTAAAAAAGATCTTTTTTGACAGGAACTAAACCATTTTAAACTTTAATTAAATGTTGAAAAGTAAAGGAAGAGAAATTCTTTCTGCTTGGAAGCAATATTACTCATAGACTGAGTAACACGGAAAACTACATAATTTTTCATAAATTTTGTGAAATTTAAAAATGGTTTTTTTCTTCCGTTTTATTCTAAAATCACCTTATATTTTAGCATTAGTTAGTTCTTAAAACTTTCTAGCTGTTTTAAAAGTTGTTAACTTAATAAAAAAATCTTTTCTTATTGCAATTATCGAAGACTAAAACAAAAATTAAATTTAGATATAAGTTAAATTTTTCAGATATTAATATTTCAAAACTGTAGCTCCTGAAAAACCAAAACACTTACTTCAGTATTTTGCATCATCGAAATCAAAATGAAATAAATGTAATAAGAATGGGAAAGAAAATATAGTATTAAATTGGGTATAGTGTTATTCTATTACAAAATATTAAATATATTACAAATTATCAAACATTACTAAATATTCTTATATTAGCAATTTATTCAACTGTAAAATTTTTAAGTGCTTTCATTTTAAAATTTCATCATATCATATTACAAATGTTATTTACTTCATTCACTCTATATAAATTGCCATAGCTGAATCGTTTATATGACAGAGAGTAGTCTAAAGTACTTGTCGAGGATATGCCATTAAACTGTTTTAAATGAGAAAACGTAAGTGTAAAATTTATGTAATTTTTCTAAGTGTAAAATTTATGTAATTTTTCTATCTTAAATGAGGCGGCCAGATGCAATAAATGTTTTAGACTACACAATTTCTTTGACCTGAATTTCTTAAGCTAATTACATTTTGTTATGTCTAAAGAAGGAAAACATTTTGTGACTACATATTTTCTTTCCCAAAGCTCTGATCTATAGTTACGATGGTTTAGAAAAAGCAAGTAAGAAAGATAAACAAAACATCTTTTTTTCTAACAAATCTCTTTTATGTAATCCATAATTTATTAAAATGCAAATGTATTTCGATTTCTTTCGCGAATACTTGCTTAAAATTTGCTGTGAAGTTCTAATATTAATAACTTAATCTAACAAAGCAAACTTAACTCAATTTTTCTTTTAAATGCTCAGGTACAAAATTAAATACAATGACGCATTAAAATTTGTTTGACTGATTTAGAAGTAGCTAATCCGGACAAATATCAGCAAAGATTTAATGGAAAGTAAGGAAACGAGAAGGAAGTGTGATAATGAAAATCGTTTGAAATTTTCGACCCTACTTCGTCTATCATTCAATGTTATAATGCTTGGATTTATAGATCTCTTGCTATCATATTATACAGTGAAAAATCTGTCATTTCTAATTATGACTTCTAAATTAAAGAAAATTTGTGTTCAAGCAAAGCAAAATTGATATTATTTTTTTAAAATATTTCTTTTAGATGTTTGTTTTGGTCAGGTGAGGTTAGATTTTTATGAATATGAAAAAGCTATAAGGGCTATTTGTCTAAGAGGGGATGCCTTCGTGGAGTACTTTCTGAGGAACACTGGCATTAAAAATGGGAAACTACGAAATCCAACATTGCAGACTGCCCATTTGCCTGGGTTCGAACACAAGCTAGGTCGAACCATCATAATTCAGTAGTGTTCAACAATAGGTCACTGGTGAGGCCTATTTGTTTCAGATATTACATTCCTTTCTTCTTTGGTTTACTGAAAGTTATATCTAATAATAAAACAAAATATTTAAAGACCAAAAATATAATTTTTTAAGTTAAAATAAACAATATACTGACGATGATCTGCGACTGATCGTTCTCGAAATCGATAGAATCTTATTTAAAATCTGTTCCGAAATATGTCTGATGTTTTACCTAATTTTAAATAGTATGAAGTTTGACAATAAATGGTTTACCTGAAAAGTTTCAAGTATGGAAGTCGGTTAACCGATTTTAACTTGCTCCTAGTTAGTCGGGGTGGTTGTTTTCCCCTACCTGATTTCCTGTCATTGCAAAGAAACGATATTTACAGGTACAGGTGTGTGCTGTTGAAAGAAAGTTACCGTGCGAATGATAAATTCACTTGCCAAGGCTGGAGTATTAAAGCATTCACTTTAGAATTCGAAGATTCCTCGTACTTCTATTTAAAAACAGATAATAAATGGCTTTAATTGTGAAAAAACTGGTTGATTATATTAAGATTAAAACATTTCAAGCAAAACATTTTTCATTAGCAAAATACTGTGATACCTTAAATTTCGTTTGTAAGTTTAAATCTTGATTAGTAAATGTTGCTTAATTAATCAGAATGATTGGAAAGGTGGTAAATACTGAGGTTAACAACAATAAGTTTAATAATTGAATTTGCATTTAAAAATGATTAATGATTTTTCATTTTCATATCAGAATGCGAATGGGATGATTATATTTAGAATGAATCTAAGCTCAATTTAAAATAAGGGCGGACGATGTTAATTTTGAAACATAAAGCACTTAATTTGAATGAAAATTGCAAAATTACTGTGATTTAACTTATTACATATATAAATATCTATATATCTATATATATATGTATATATAGATATATACATATATATAGATATATAGATATATGTATATATAGATATATATATGTATATATAGATATATATGAATTCTGACTGATTTACTTTTCCATTTTTAACTATTTACGACCTTTTTATATGGGCTCACCTATTTTTAGCATCATTAATTATAAATTTACTGAACATCAGCATCATAATAACTATAAGTCTGTGAACCTTAATTATAAGTCTCTTTAAAGTATAGTTAAATTTTCTGGAGAATTAAACTTTTTTTCAAAACAATTCTTAAATATTCCATTTATAAGAATAGAGAATTTTAAAATACTCTGTTCTTATAGATAGCGTACTAAAAATCAGCAATTGAAATATTTCTATACGTCTAGGCTCGAAAATCTATACTATGTTATTTAGGGTGTAATTTAATGACTTTTATACTTTTTTGTTTTAATAGAAATTGCATAAACTTTAAATGAAATCAGAAAAGGTTATATGACTCAAAGTTGCAGAGGCAATTAATAAAAACTGGTCAGCTGATAATTTTATAATTTACAGATATCAACTTATTAATACTTTTTCACTCTTAGACAAATGCAGAAACTTACAGACGTTATATTTTTAGATTGAACGATAAATTTATCCTTTCTTCTTTTAAAGGGACCTCAAGCACTGATCTTAAAGTATTATTTTCTATTAATTTCAAATCTAGCTATCAACGTTTTCTATCAGGTATTCTTTTCAGTAATCAACAACTGTGTTTTTCCCCAAAACCTTTACATGTACATACATATGCTGTAATAGCCAATGGCAGTTACATGTCATAGTTAATAATGTTTTACTGCAGTCAATTTTCTTAGAAATTTCTTTTCAAAACCCAGCAGTAGCCGATTAGCATCGATGGGCTTCATTTTGTTTTACAACGTGTTTCATTACACATAAATCCTGCTTTCTCTGCTCCTAAGTTTTGTGGGGGAGAAATTCGCTTTATTTTCTGAAGTGAGGTCACTGAAGAAATTTGTCATCCGAATTTTGAACAATCCTCCATTCATCAGCAAATTCATCTTTATTCTATACACTTTAGGATAATTAATTAATTTCCTCATCCTCCTTATTAATATTGGCTTTACTAACTTTCTTACAAATTTCCTTTTACTCCTTCCTTCCCTTTCCCCAAAAAAAGAACCTCTGTGGGCACCACATAACTTTCTTGTACGAGCTTTTAAATCAGACACATTTTTTGCTGCACTTCATTTAAACTTATCTCACAGAATTATTCTAACTTAATTAACCGATCTATCAAGGCAAGTTGAAAATGACATCGAAAATTGTAAATTTTGAAATTAAATATCCCGGCCAATTTTTGTATAACGGGAGTTAAACTTCTCCTAATATTTTTTTTTCATAAAGAGCATAAAAAATTCCCACATATAAGTATAGGAACGCCGAGAGCATATTAAAAGCTAGATTTCGTTACATGAGAAAATTTAAGATTTTTAAAATTCTAAATAACCAAAACATGAATATTTTCGTCATTTAAAACACTTCTGTAATTGGAAGTATATGACTACGATCAACGATTGCAATAATAAAGCTAGAAACATTTTTTAAGCCGGGTGAAATGGTACTGCCGATTACAGCAAAAATGCGAGGCGCACAACTGGATGTTATAGTCCAATATACAAAATTTTAGCTTCGTACTCTTTTTTAGCTAAGCGAGACGCATACATATGCTCACATACGTACGGGCGTTCGCACCTTCAGACGTAACAAAATATTCCTTTCAAATCTACTTTAAATCCATTTTACAATTCATTTTGGAAAACGAGTCTTTTATTCTGTGAATACTTATAGACGTCATGAAATCCCGCTTGATACCAAGACGTATCAAGTACACTTTTATAAGACGTTATAATCTCTAAAAATTAAAATTTTAATCGGAGTTAATGTTTCTTTTCTAGGCCAGAAATTTTTAATATTAAACTTTCCTTTACACTTGCTGTTCTATTAACCGGAAAAGCAACAGAAATTATGTACTCAAGTTGTAGTCCAGGCGGAAGAATTATTAATTTCCTGTCCCTACAAACAAGACACAAGTGTTTTCTATGGAGCAAATACTTTTTATTTTCATGTGGGTGCAGCATAAATAAATGTTGCTGACTGATAGCTATTTTAATTATGAAGCAGGTTATATGAGTTTTTTTAAGTTTGTTTTTAAACAGTCCATGGGAAGCTTCCGTTTCTCAAGACTTTTTGTTAACTTAAAACTTCAAGTAACGAATTTATATTATTATATTATATAAAATTACTGCATTCGGAAAGTCAGCATCTAAAATTAATTATTTCTATATCTGAAGATAGTAGTACAGTTTAATGTTTTTTTCGAAGTGCTTTCATTCTTTAATTCTGATGCCAGTACTTTACGCTTGCGTTTTTTTAATAAAGGTAGTGAGTAAAACCATTTAAGCCGAACTCACTAGGTATAATATATGATTTCGCATGAGAAAGAATATCAATATACCAAGTTTATGTTAAACTTCTCAGCTAGCTAGCCAGTGAATGAGTAAAATATAAATATTTAATTTGAAATGTGATTTTCTCTAATTAAGATTGTGAAAATTACCTTTTAAGAGACAATTAAGAGGAATTTTCAGTGACTGCAGGAAATGTCGCATTTATCTTTCATAGTAATTTTAAGTAATAAAATCTTCTTTTAGGCAGTAATTCGCAGAAAATTTTAATATACTCTTATGTTGCTTTCGTAAATTTATGTTTATAATATTAATTTTCGTACCCATATACGCAAGAAGCAATATTTTAGTGCACAGTATTCAAACTATTTTAAGAGAACTCTATTATTTTAAAATCTGCTTCAAAGTTATTAAAATGGATCGGCTAATAATAACAAATAATTAAATAGCAGACCTTGAAAAACATTTCTTGTGTAGAACTTTTATATAGGCTTTTCTATTACGTTTTGTCTTCATCTTTTTCAATAGCTAACTTATATCTTAAAATTAAAAATGCAATTATAAAATTAAATGCAATTTTATGATTAAATGAAATTTATATCAAGTGTATCGAATGCTCACGTTTTGCCTCAATTTCAAAATTTGTTGAACTCAGGATAAGGTATGCTACAATGTGAACGAGATTTATAATTGATTCCTTTAATAGTTGTTAACAAAGGTGTACTGTGGAATGACTCCGAAAGTTCTAAATTCGGAAATATGAAAACAGTGCACACTCTTGGATCAAATATTAATATCTGTAGGACGCAGAGCTCTGTAAATAATGGGAAACAATAGTTTTGTGCATGAACCTAGCTAGCTAAATTCAATGACAACATAAGAAATAATTATAAAATTTAGAATTTGATATTTGTAACATAAAATATCATTTTTTAGGAAACTTATCTTGCCAGAATATTTTGTACACGAAAAAGGGAGACCCCTCTAGATTTCTCCCGAAAAGCACTGATAAATTTCATTCTAAATGGACTATGATAAAGAATGAATATGCTAGATGTTTGTTTCAATTACATAATAAATATTTTTCATGTAATTCAAACTTCATAGTCTAAAATGCTCAAAGTATATTATATATTTCTTATAATATTCTCAAATTTCCAGAAACAACTTTACACTTTACAAAAAAGAATTAATATACGTGCCTTTAAAATCCCTTTAGAAAAATAAGATTAAAAATAGACGAGAAAGATAAATTAGAAAATAAAAATAAGTAAGCAGTTCAATTAAATAAAACCATAGCTGTTTAAAATGAATATGTTAAATGCAATGATCTGAAAATGCTTGCAATTTACTGCACACAGATTTGGAAAATTTTGCAAATAAAATGATAGAATGAAAATAACTCAAGTGTGGCAGGAGTTTTATATCATTTATGTTATTCTAACCACTTTCTGATGTGAAGATTTATTATGTTGGAGCGAACCGTCTTGGGGATTCGTTGTATTAAAGTAGATATTTCGCTTTAAGGCATTTTATGCATTTGCTATTTTCTTATTTTATTTTCGGCGAAAATACTAGCTTAAAATGTTCACCTCGATTGACCTTGATTTTATCTCTAATGCATGAACACCATAAAAGTTTAAAATGACGTCACTGTTTTATAATTATATTGATTCGTGAATTCATTGATTACACACAGTTAAAAGTTCCAAGTTTTACTAAATTAATTTTTTTTTTCAAAGGAAAAGCTACAAGCGGAACGCTTTTAGAAAAACTTATTCAGTTTAAACAGGTTGTTAAAATTTATAGCAGCTTCAATTTAAGTTTTAAGGACATAAAATATGATTATCAGAATGTGTTTAAGCATTTTTGTTAAAAGTATTAGTATAATTACCATACAATGAAATTAGAAGTGTAATTGCATTGTAAGCATAATTTTATTGAAACATTTTTGGGTGGATCTCCAGATAAATATAAAACAAAATCTTGCAATGACAATCCAAACTTAAAAAATTAGCATTTAATTGTATTAATGAAATAAGCATAATAAAACTAATAAAAAATATGATACATATAAAAACTATAAACAATAATAAACTATAAAAACCAATAAAATTAACATTTAGACGATTAAGCAATAAATTAAAATCTTTAGTAGTTTTTGCCTTGGAAGCAACTTTCAAAAGATATACATTACCTATATTTCGAGTTTTATTTTTTATTGTCTGTAATGAGGTATTTTACTTTCTGTTTTATTTCCTGCCTCTGTGTTTTGTTATGTATTTAGAAAAAAATTTAGTCCACTGTTTAGTTAAAAATTAGGCCAAAATGAAATATTAGAATGGATCAGATTTTATGTAAAACTTTAAAAATATCGAGAAGAGCCTGACATAGGTTCTTAAAGGTAAAAAAAAAAAAAAAAAAAAAAAAAAAAAAAACTTTTTGCCATTTCCTCAGAGCTTTATTCGAAATCTATATATGCTTAAAGTTACTTTTTAAAATTTTAGATTTTAAATTTGCATTGGCGTCTGTCTCTTTCAAGCGAATAATGTTTAGCTAATCAAAATTTTTGAAATTTATTTCTTCAATATGAATGCATCAAAAATGTATTTTATTATCTACAGATTTATCAGAAAAAGATAAGCTACATCTTAAAAAATTAGAATAGCAGCTTATAGCACACTATATCTTAGTAACTATATACTAATATTGTAATAGTTATTATAAGAACCTGATTCACTTAAAGTATAACCATGACAGTTAGACTTTTAAGTAGAATTTCTGTAATCTGTATAGTGAAAATATTTATAATTTGGATGACTTGTATATGTAAATTTAGAATCTCCATTAATATTAAGTAAGAAGTAAATATTTGCATTTTCCTGTTAATAAGGGAAGAAAAAATTGAAATATATAGTCCGAAATTAAATAATGAATGTAGAAATATGAAAGGTGATACATTTAAAAATTAAACAAAATTTAATTTTCTTTATTTATTTACCGGCGTCAAATAATTCTCATATTGAATTCAACGTTAATTTATGTTTTGTAACTAAAAGTGTTTCTACTGGTAACTCATTGAAATTTTACTGGAAAATAGAGTATTTTATTTTAGGTATGGTCATACATCTTCACATTTTAACTGCATGTAACCTAGCCCGTTTATTTTCTTCAAAGTTGCGCATGCAGCATTTTCATCTATTTTACTTCCGTTCTGTATTTTTATTTTATTTTACTTTGAATGAAAAGAAGACCACAGTTCTGTTAAAAGCATCTACCCTCATTTCTATTTCCTTTTATTTAAAAACAAAATAGCAAAATAAGAGTAAAAATTTGCCATCCCAGAGTACAGTAAAAAGAGCTGAAATTGGATTTGGGCTGGTAATAAGAAATGAGAAGAATTTGGAAGAATTCCAAAAAGAAACAAAATCTAAAAACAAAACCAAAGAAACTAAATTCCTTTCTTTTTATTTTTCACTGCTTCGTCTCTTAACTCTCTGCAAGTGAAAGTAGTAGATTGTTTTGGTCTATTCATCAAGCTATGCTATTGCAGATATGTTAAGAATTTTCGCACCCCTCTCACCTCTCCTCTTTATATTTTCTTTACTTCGTTCCTTTACAGAGGTTAGATTCAATTTAAGGAAGTATGTTTTAAGAACGTTGCGGATATAGTAAATCAAACGCTACTATAATTTTCGATGTTTTGAAAAAAATCCTTTATGATGCGATATGTTATGGAAAGAAGATTCAGTATTTTTTTAAATTTTTAGCCGAAAAGGGACTTTCGTCTCGATGGGAATTTAGTCTCGAAATAGTATTTAGCGTCGAAAAATTTAATTGCGTTGTAACACTTTTCAAACTATTGCCACAAAATATTATCGCCCTTAATTATATTTAAAGAAATTAAATAATGAAAAATGCATAGATATATGTATATTTCCCGTATTATAAAAAACAACGGTACCAAAAGCCATCAAATTTTGAATAACGTACGCCTCCTCTCGAATTTTGAATTTGTTTTATTATCTATTTTATATTTTGTAAATCTTTAATGAATTTTTAATTAACAGATTCAACGATTTCAAAGCGAGCAGTGGCAACACTGTACGGAATAAAACATTTTTATCTCCAGTGCTTGAGAATGTCTATTGTAAGTTCTAAATATATGCTGTTTTTAAATATTTTGCGATTTTGCTGTTGAATTCAATCGAATTTCATGTGGCGTAGACCTCAAGAGACTAATATTTAATAGATAATGTAAACACACAAAACTTTAAAAATTAAAAGACAAAAAACAGTTCTGTAAAGCCATCTTAGTAAGAAAACTAAACATTGATGTGATGAACTCAGAAAAGATTGGAAAAAAAGGGAAAAATATATGAAGCTGCATCGCGAACTCTAAACGTATACTTTTACGCTGCTATTAAAAGCTGTGCATGGGGTAAGGGCGAACTAAATTATGCTTAATAATAAAGCTAAAAAGACAAAAAACATGGGTTAATAAGAGTGAGTATGACAGCAGACTCGTGGACTGCGAGCCCAGCAAAAGCGTAGAAAACCTTAACAAATACTTTCGGGCGACCGTTAAAATCTGAAACCTTTCAGTTTTTTCGTTTTATTTATTTATTTAGTAGTTTAATATTTGGTTTAATAAAAATTCTTATTGATTTTTACAGTCGCCTGACATGGTAATGGAGTGGAAGTTTAAAAATTAAATAAAATTAATATTACAAAAAAAAATGATTTAAAAAAATAAAAACTACATAAACATTTATTTTTAAGTAAAATAAGTACTTATAAGGAAAAATAATGAATCTAATTGTGTATTCCAATAAAAGAACATCAGTGAACATACTCAAGTTAATTATAACTAAGGAAAAGTGGAAAAATAAAAAAAAATAGTTCCATAGAAAAAAAGATATATACATGTGGATTTCTAATCTGAATAATTTAAATCATTCATTGTATCCACAATATTAAATGTTTACATTGAAATGAAAATTGAAACAATTATAATTACCTATTATAATTATTAATATTTAAAAAGTACGGCATCAAAATTAATTATTTGGATTTTACTAAAGAATGACATCTGTTTTTTAGTATAAAAATCACTTCAATGCTTGTACTTGATATGAAAAAAGAAATAGCTGGAAATATGCAAAATTAAATATTTAAATTTTTGAAAATTCGCTTTATGATCAGATCTTATTTTTTTAAATCATATATAAAATAAAAAAAAATTAAGTTTTCTACTATGGAACATTTTCAGAAATTTGAAATAAATATGGTTTGGAAATACAATGAACATTATGAACAAATTTACCTAATAGAAGGAACGTTGTTAATTAAGTCATGGATACGAAATTATAATCTACCTGTGAACATCTTTGTATCCATCCAGCATGGAGTATTCCTTAATTTCGACACTTTTTTTAAATTGGTTTTCCTGAAGTCACGAGAGAGAAGAAAAAATGTAAGACGAGTTTTACGAGATTGGAGCCGAAAACAACATTCTGCATAACTTTACTCCTGGGACATATCCCACCACTTCCTGGGACTCAAACTTTCGCGGTGAATCTTCAAGAATTTTTCAAGATTCCGCTTTAGGTCGGATCTAGAAACGGATATTACGTAACGGAAGTGTCCCTTTGGAGGTCATTGACGTTAACCTCCCCCCTTCATGTATTATCTGCCTTATTTTTTCCAAGCTACAGCGCATATTCTACCCCAATTTCTTTTGATTCCTTTTTTTTTTGGATACACCCCTCCCCACCTGTGGGGAAGCATCTTGAGTACCCCAGGTAATGCCATCCGTGTGTCGGCCCAGGGGTTCATTGCACTCTGGTATGAAATTCGTTATGTAGTAGAAAAATCTGAACGTTAGGTCTTTATCCTCTACTGACCCATTTTTTTCAAAATACTTTTTCTTAAATTCCTCTTCCCTCAACGTTTTCAACCATTTCGTTAATAGTTACAGGGACAGATGTCAAAATATCTACAAAAAAGTACTCTTTTTATTTTGGTAAAGGAGGCACACTGATCGGAGAAAAAAAAATCGAAGATAAAAAGAAATAGAAACCGAAAAAAGAAAATTAAACCAAACTGATTGAATTGGCTAGTTTTCGACATCCCCTACCAAAATGACCCGTTCTATGTACTGGCTGCCAGCAACTTTAATAAGAAAAAAAGGGGGTGTCCCTAACAGCTTGGAGTTGGAGGAACCCCATAACCTAGGTAGGCTATACATCGTTGGGGTTTGTTGGCGCAACGCTTTTTGGCCAGCGCTTTTCTTTTATTATATTACCCAATGGAATAGTTTACAGTGACCTGCAATCAGATGACAAAACAAGATGGCGATTTATCGGCTTTTCCAAAAACAAGTCACGTTTCTTTGTTAAATATGTTCGCTGGAAACTGTGCTTGTTTATATTTCGGAAGGGGGAAAGAGAATGGGATCGCAATTTTGGGAAGCGATTTCCTTGAAAAGTGTGAAATTGGGTCGTTAAGCTAGCGATGAATCTTAAATCACGCAATGTTCCTTATTAATACATCAGATTTTATAGGTCCGATCTTTTTATCCGCGTTTGATTCTTCAGCTCCGAGAAAAACAAATAATGGCCTCAGAGTAAAATATAATGACATCATAAGAAAGCATGTTTAAAAAAACTGTTTGCGCATTTATATGAAGTAAGGTTATTTAAAGAAAGACATTTGCTAATTTCAGGGGAGTATCTCATAGAATAGTGCAAGATATTAGTTTCACTTTCCAATCTTTTCTTTATACGTTTTTGATATTGCATTTCAATTCTTAGGTCATCTTATTTTTAAATCCGTATAATTCATGCTAAATCACAAATGAAGGAATTTCGTTTGAAGCTTTTGAAGAAATTTTAATTTCGATTGCTTTCTGCCTTCACTTGGACATTTTAACTAATAGATATTTTAATATCAGATAGAAAAATAGGCATTTTAACTGATAGGTTATTTCACAAAGATGAAAAATACTACGAAAATTTGAATATTGAAATTATGTGGTATCATTATGAAACTCAATAATTAACTTTGGTTTACTGTCTCATATAAAACTACTTACTAATGCATACTTGGTTTTAGACTATTTTTTTTAGAAATGGCGGGCACTTGCGTATAATGGCATTGGCCACTACTAAGGCCAGAAGCGGTGACCATCTTATTGTGGAGGCACCTAATAGGCGGCCACCGTCACCTCCGATGAAGGGACAGACAATTTTACATCCATGCCTTCTCCGGGATTCGAACCCGGGCCCTTTCTTATCGCAGTCAGGCTCCCCTAACCACTATACCGTCTGGGCGGCTGGTTTTGTATTATAGAAATTTTTTTTCAATGGGTGATATTATATCCTTAAGTAGGGTTTTTAATAATTTTATAAATTTTAGAAGTACAGAGGTACGGGACACTTAATAATGCTGTATTAGAAATTTAATATTATATAGATATGCATGTCATAGCATTTACATATTTCCCATATAGGTTCCATAGTTGGTTAGAGCAAAACTTACCAAAGATATCTGCTGAAGGGATGTGTGACTTCTTGGAGAGTTTTGCAAGGCAACGTGATCATATACGAACTTTACTTGGATCAAACAGAGAAAGTGCGACTGCAATTACGTTGCTCGTTAAATGAAAAATTTGGGCTATTTTTTTTTTTTTTTTTAAATTTTCTAGAATTCTCCCTCTTAGATAACGAGTAATTTGAATGTCATGAGCAAATGTGCGTCTGTCTACAGAATTTGCTTTGTTGAAATATGAAAAATTTATATCGTGTGGATGTTAACAAAATTCTCTATGAATTATTTTATAAATCTTTAATAACCAACATATTTATTCTCATTGTTGGTAATTAATTAAAAAAATTTCCTAGAACTCATAAACAACGGTATTTTTCTATATGATTCAAACTGTTTAATACTTCATATGGATAGTTTATTAATTTCGAAGAAATAATTCAAATAATAAGCAAAATTCACATTATTGCATTATTTTAAAATAAAACATTCAGCAAATAATTTTTGTGTACAGAAATAAATACTTTTTGCTTTATCTTAGAAGTATACCTTATTGTGTATGATTGCTGCGTTAACATTATAGCAAAACTAACTTTATATTTTCCTAATTTCAATCCATTTTGAATAAATCAAATGCATTTGGGAAAATCAGGGAGGAAAAGAGTTGAAAAACTTCTAGAGCCTTTTCTAGTGGAATCCAACACGGTTTCTAAATGCATATAAATAACCTCTTCTGTTTTACTTTTTATTATAAATTTCAGAATTCAGAATCCATTAACAATGACAGCAGGTTTACAAATGCAGAGGAATTCAAGAAATATTTTAATTTTAATTTATTTTACGTTTGCTTAAAATCGGTCCCATGTTTAGGATATTTTAGTAAAAAATGTGCTTCAAGTATTGACATTAGGTGGTATTAGCCAGAGGTTCCTCATATGTACGTCATTCAAAGAAAGTATGCTTATGTTTTACACACCGGATTGTTTACAAGGTAAATAAGGTTGACGGTGATAAGTTATTATAAAGTAAACCTCGCACTTTTTTACAAAAAGCATAATTTAAATTTATAAGGTATTTCTCCCGCCTTCTTAACATGCCTTCGTAGTGTAGGGCACTGCTCATTTTTCATCTCTCTTGCTTCAAAAATACCTAGCCTCTACAGTGGCCCCCGAACTAAAAAGTGGTGAATGATGATTCTTCATCACCAGGATTTGGCGAATGGGTCCCCTAAACCACAGTAGCCCTTTAAAAAGTGGAATATACAAGGTATTTCTTCCGCCTTCTTAGCATGCTTTCGTAGAGTAGTGGTCAGCACACTCGGCGCGTATTCGAGAGGCTCATGGTTCGAGTCCCGGCGAAGGCGTTGCTCATTTTTCATCTCTTCTATTTCTAAATAACCTAATGTCACTACAAATTATCTGAAAGATTTAAAATAACCTGTTAATTAACTCATTTACTTACAAAATTGTTTAGAAATCACTTGAGGGAGTACTGAACAATAATGCTGCACTTTTGCAGACTTACAGGAATTATGGATTTAGATATGTTGCTTATAATCGTAAATAAATTCTTGTAAGCGTTAGCAATTCTGCATCTAACAAAAGCTGTGAGTAATGAGTTGTAAATGAATAAAAAGCCTTAGAAAAACTCGCTTAAAATTACTCAAGTGCTTCAATACACTGATTTAGTTCTACGCAAATTTTTATGTTTGTGTGATTTTATTAACATCTATATTAGAAATTTCAAATCGTTTTTAATTAATCTTGAAATCATAGCATTTTAAAGTTGTCAGGAATAAAATTACTATCATTAAAGTCGAACGAAGAATTATTTTTGTAACAACAGAAATAAAATATCTGAAGTTAGCTAATTGGTAGAAAACAATTTTTTTTTCTAATTCCTAATAGCCCAAGATTTGCACTAGTGCATTTGCATGAACAAATAGTCCATTGGACCGTCATCGAGACATTGCATAGCATGCACGAAAGGAAACAGACTGATACTAGAGCCGCAAGGGAGGGAGGGGCAAATGGAATAAAAATCAAGAATTATCCGAGAGTCAAACACCTCATCCTGGTATTAAGGGGCATTTAATCTAAAATAACCATACACCGCACTGCAAAAATGACCTAATATGTAATATGCTTAACTGCTTATGTAATTTACTTTAAAAGAATTCATTTTTGTTCAAATTAAGTAATATACTTATCAATGAATTAAATGAAGGTTTTACGAAGTTAAATGTTATTTATTCTAATGAAGCGAGGGATTTTTTTTACCTTACATATAATTACTTCATTAACTTAAATTTAATTTAAAAAAATGATGTTTAAATTCAGCTACAGTGGTACGCTATAATTTTATTTAATTGAATATTGATTTTTGTTAAATTGAGAAGAAGCAGAAACAAGTAATTCACTAACAAACGATATTTTAGTGTGATTATTTAATGCTGTAATTAAAACAAAATAATTAAAAAAAATTGCATAATTTACATCAAACAAAATGATTTAATGTACGGACTTTTGTTTATTAGATGCTCAGATATAAGATAATTAAATATAATATTAAAAAAATTTATTTCAAGCAAATTGCATAGTTGTAATTATATTAGCCTTACTTTTGCATAAGCATACATCATAGAAATCGCACGCTAGATATATGCTGGAAAACAAACATGCAAAATCTATCAAAGTTGGCGCCCAAGAGCAACGTGATTTCGGGAGGATGCGGAGTAAAAAGAAGCGCAAGAGCAAAAATCCGCCATTGTCGCGGATTGTGGAGAAGATGCTTAAAGAAAAGAGGAAGAAGTCCTTGTTAGAGAAGGAGGAGGCGGCGGGGGAGTGCGGTGGGAGAAGGAAGAGGAGATGCATAAGAGTGCCTCCTATGCAAGGAGTGGACCGATCAATAGTCTCTGTGGTTGAAATGATGGCGCAGTGATAGGCTGACACTGGACGGGGGCGGGGGAAACCACGCCCCTGATTGGCAGAGCAGGGCAGAAATTTGCATACCAACTTTGTAGTGACGGCCCCTTTTACAGTA
Source organism: Stegodyphus dumicola (assembly GCF_044657685.1). Taxonomy (NCBI): domain Eukaryota; kingdom Metazoa; phylum Arthropoda; class Arachnida; order Araneae; family Eresidae; genus Stegodyphus; species Stegodyphus dumicola. Next base: position 229,105,164 of record NC_140768.1, on the reverse strand, counting down.
ATGCTACCTGGGATAAATTATTCGCAAGGGGGTTCCCTTCCCCCCCCTTTCAATGGCTAATGAGGAAAAATCGCGTGCATATTGTTTCAGCCTCTTCTTCCTCGTCTTCTTCCACTGCTCCTTGCATTTTTGTTTTATTAGTCCCCAAAGCGTAGTCTTGAATGCAAGTCAGAAAAGAAACTACTCTAAATGGATAACAATGAATCAATGCATTCCTTTTTTTATTATTTATTTTAAGTGATTTGGGTAAAGGAAAAGAGGGAATATATTATTTTTTATAGGAGAATTTTTTCGTTACATAGCATTATCTTTGGGAGCGGGAGGGAAGGGGAAAGGGAGTCATTTGTATACCAGAATTCTACCTTCGGGATTTTGGCAAATGGAATTTCGAACTTTTTGTAAATGTATTCTCGAGGCAAATTCGCCTTACGCCCGCTTCTAATGCATTCTGCAGTCGGGAACGTCTTAATAATATGCGCATCCTTCCATGTTTTCCACACAAAGAAGAGGGAGAGAGCTCTTAAAATTTGAATTTCAAGCCAAACATTTAGCGAAACAAAAGCCATTTTGTAACGGACTGTGAGGAATTCTGGGAAAAACTTCTTGTATTCTTTTTAGTGTTGAAGTGCACACTGGAAAGGATTCGCGCCACATATTTACTGTGGGCCAGTTTGAACAAATTTGTGAGGTAATTTCTTGTATTTGTCATTTGTTTTATTTTATTCGTAAAATAAATAATAATTTTATTCTCAGAACATCTCATTGAATTCGATGTCTCATAAAAACAATGAGTCTATATAAACAATCAGCAATAGTTGTTCTTGTAAAATATTATTAATGCTTTTAATATTTTTATACTTAGTTTTTTAATTAAATACTGTAATATGTATTAAAATACATAGGAAGTTTTGCTTTCCACAATACGTACAACATTAAATAAGCTGTGGACTTTTCAAAATAGTCAATTTCAATAGTTTTCAATTAAAAATTAATATTATCATTTCCCAGGAAATAATCAAATTGAATTTTATCATTAATATAAAATAATGTACAGTAAAAAACTAAGTTCAAACGGGCAGCTAAATCAAGTCTGAAAGGTAAATCAGAGTAGAAATAATAATTAAAATTTGAAATTAAAATTAAATGCAAATTCAAAAATCCTACTGACATATAGCCATGTGGAACAAAAAACAAAATTATTTTAAGCGAGTGTAATCAATCGGGTCATAAAATTGATAAGTGAAATTTTTTTAAAAAAATAATTTTTGTGGTAAAATTAAAATAAAAATTAACACCGAGAGCAATTAAAAAATACTCAGATACAGCAAAGCGGAACAAAAAACAGACTTGATCAAAACAGAGCGAAGATCACTATAAATTTGAGAAAAATTCAAAAAAAATTTTTTTTTTTTTTTTAGATTTAATTCCTTTATATTTCCCTTGATATGCTTTGATATTAGTTTAGGAATCGAGAAATATAAAATAGATTATTTCAGAACTAACAAATGTAAAATTCAGAAAATGAATGGCGCTTTTAAGTACAAAAAAGTAATTAATGAAAGCAATAAAAGTGTACACTTGTTGTCCAACCCCGACAGGTCGAAAACGAAAAATAGTTTCTCGAAAAGTTTTGCAATTACAATAATAATTTTGAATAAACTGTGTAATATTTTCATACTACTCTTTTAAAGAGACTTATTTCGACTTTCGAGTCTTATGGACGCCCTCATACTCTTTATACTCTCCTCATACGACTTTCGCTCTCTTTATTTCTCTTTCCGGTATTTAAAAAAATGAAAAAAAATACGAGCACTACGTTTATCCAAGTTGTTTATTTATAACACAGTGACACTTCTTGATTTTGCTTCACATATTTGAATAAACTGATATTAGGTAAATTTTCCACTCCGCTTATTTTAAACTGGAATTGATATATTGTTTATTAATTTTATGGTTTATTAGATTAGAAAGTGATAGTTTCTAACTTTTAATATTTAGTTAGATTTAAGTTACCACTTAGTTTTTAACACTGATAAGTATACGTTAGTGTTAATTTTTTACAGATTTAGCCTTTTTTGTTTTAACACTTTTAAATAATAGATTTTAATTAACATTATTTAAATGCAAATTTTACTGGACTAAATAATTCAGCATTATTTATACCCTGCACGTTTATCGAGGGTGTATTTAAATTAAATGACTTATGAGAGACTGTATTGCCCTATATCAGATAATTTCCTTCTTTTACCGGCATTTCCGTACAGCAGCGTAGTAACTGATATCTTTCAGATGCAATTATTCAGAAAATGGTTTGGCCACCTCGTCGCCAGATTTGTATGTAATGAGACCACCTACTGGCCTCGTTACCTCTTCACGGTAGCTAAATGAGCTGGAAAAGAAGCTAAATGTTATACAGTCCAAGTCTGTGCTTGATGTTTCATCATCTGTAGGTTTTTAAAAAGCTCATAAATTTAAAGGAAAAAAAAAAAAAATCAGAAAACATGTTAAGGTAATAGTTATTTTCTTCTTCTTCTTCTTCTTTTTTTTTTTTTTTTTTTTTTTTTTTTTTTTTTTTTTGAAAATTATATCATGTGTGGAAATAGGTCTGATTTTACCCATTAAATTTAATCCATATATATTGCGCTACTTATATGTTTCAGCTTCCACAGCAAAAATCTCTGGAGATAAAATATATTATGCATGATACTATATTATCCTGAATAAAAGGCTAAAACGTGAATGGTTGCTATGAAATAGTATGCAAGAATTACGAAATCTGGCTTTAAATTTAGCTAGAATGAAATCTAAGTGCTAGAACAAAGTTTATTAAACTGTGGGCTGAGACCCACTTAATTGAGATACATGAATTCAAAGAAATAGCATTGATGAGAATTTTAAAGATATTAAGCACCTGCTTATGACCCCCCAAAAAGAAATTTGTTGAGCTATCGGGTAACTCAACTTTAAAACTGGAATTACCACAAAATTTCTGACTGAATTCTGGATCGGAGGTAGAATTAAATTTCCCACAATTTCTGAAATGGCACTGAATGCTCTTCTGTCATTGAATATACTTAAAGTGAAACGAGCTTTAAACTTTAACGCTTATTAAATGCAAGTTACCTTACAAGGTATTTATCCTACTTCCCTAGCGTGCCTTCGTGATGTAACGGTAGCACGCTGGGCCGGTATTCCAGAGGTCCGTGGTTCGATTCCCGGCGAAGGCGGTTGCGTATTTTTCATCTTTTCTGCTTCCAATTAACCTAATGACTCTATAAGTGGCGCCCGAACTAAAAGGGTTGTGCATGATGTTTCTCCGTACCCAACTAGGGTTTTAAACCGACTAGAATTTTAGGCGACTAAATCCCATAAAACCCTAGTTGCCCTTTAAAAAGAGGAGTATATGAGGTATTTCTCTTACTGCCCGAGAGTGCCTTCGTGGTGTAACGGTAGCACGCTGGGCCGGTATTCCAGAGGTCCGTGGTTCGATTCCCGGCGAAGGCGGTTGCATATTTTTCATCTTTTCTGCTTCCAATTAACCTAATGACGCTACAACCTTCATTGCTAAAAAACGGTGAAGAAGCTTTATTTCCAGCATTGGCGCATATTGTATCAAGATTTTATTTCTTATGCTGCAAAAAAACAAGCACGTCTGTCTCTTTAAAATGGGATTTCCTTTTCTTAATTTTTGTGTGCTAGAAAAAATTTTTAAATTTCTTATGTATATATATATGTATACACTTATATATATTATTTACCAAAAAATGCATTATTTATGTGAAAATATTTATTGTTATATCTTCATTCGATATTTAAGACCTGGGTTTGTGAAAACATCTCGATGATTAAACGGGATCCTGAATGAAAAACGTTAAGAAGCGCTGCGCTACAGGAATAATGCTCATTGATGGAAGAGAGAAAATCTAGAGCTTCGGGAATGGACCTGAAGTGTGAAGACCTGAAGGTTTTAACCATTCGATCCAATAAGTAAGACAGAGGTCCTGCGAGTGTGTTGGCCATTCATTAATATATCCACTTTTAAGATATACATTCAACAAGTAGGTCTGAAGAGGAATGATGCCGTCATCCATTGAGAAAACTCCCTGCACGCTGTCTCTTAATAAACATTACATAATGCAGGTTATTATCTGCATTGTGACAATTATTGAGCCATATGAAAAAGAACGCTTGATAACTTTTGAACCACTGGCGAAATATATTTAAAACTTGGCGGTTGAATGCAGTCTATGTTGGGAATTTGTATGAGCATGCGCACTCATATTGTTGTGTTGAAAAGTCGAAATACAGAGTTTCTTCGCTAATATTCATCGTCAAGGACTACTGTTCGAGCAGTAACAAGCCGATTACGGCTCAAAGGAAATTTGCGACAGAGTAAAAGCTGAAGACAACCGGTCCAAGTGTTATAACAATCAAAAATCTAATTAAAAAGTTTGAGAGAACTTGTAGTGTTTGTGATGACGGTGTTGGCAACGTCGTTCATCAAGCAATTGAGTAAATGCCTAAAAATACAGTGAATGATCGGTTAATGAACAGTTCGGACAGCGAACAAATCGGACAACGAACACTTTCAGGAAAGATTTTTGTGTTCGGATAACGAGCAAAAGCTAATTCTCTCGGCTGTTGGAAGACCCGACACCAGTCCTTATATCGTCCTGAACATGGATGCGCGCGTGCGCTGACACGTCATCATTCATACTATGTAGGCCTGTCGAAAGCTGTGTCAATCTCTTGTTCAAGGAGACGGAGGTGATCAGGGTGACACCCCTGAAATTATGGATGAAATTGTAACAACTGCGAGAGATCTGGAATTGGAGGTGAACGAGGATGACATTGAAGAGCTCATAATGGAACAGGAAGATGAGTTGACGGCAGAAGAACTCCAAGAAATCTTGAATGAAGAACACCAAGTAACTCAACGAAATGTGTTTCCTTCTGAAAAAGAGGAACACGAAAGAGAAGCAATGCCGACATCTGTCATTAAAGATCTTTTGAAGAAGTGGGAGGATGTCAGACCAACGGTCTTAAAATGGCACCCAAACCAAGCTGATGTCAATAGGGTTGCTGATCTGTACAACGACATTGCTATCAATCATTTCCTGAAAGTCTTGAAGGAGAGAGAAACACAATCAACATTGAACACGTTCTTTAACGCCCAAAGAAAGGAAAAGGACAAATTAATAAGTAAGACTATATGTATGTATTATATTTGTAATAAGTAAACTTACTAAGAAATTATACTTGTACATGACATTTTTTTTCAAATTTAATTTTTAGGATCTCCAGAACGAATTAATCGAAAACCCATTAATATATATGGTAAATCGGTGATCGGTTAACGAACAATTCGGATAGTGAACATAATCTTGGAACGGATTATGTTCGTTAACTGATCACCTACTGTATTGGGAAAACACAAGCTATGTTTCGAAATAGCCCAAGGACATAGATCAGAATTCAACACCTGTTGAATCTGATCAATCACACATCAGAATTCAGACCTTCTGGGAAGCTCGAAAAACTTCACAACAAGTCGGAATTTTGCAACAAATTGTTCGAGATCCGCAGCTCTTTCCGTACAGAATTCAAACTCATCTGCCAATGGCCATTGAACAGTGTTTGTATTTCACCAACATTATCGTCGATATGGTTGTTAAACAAAAATTCAATGTGAATATGGTTTGGTTCAGTTACGAAGCCAACTTTCATTTGCATCGGAACGTCGATTAGCAGAACTGTAGTCCTTGGTGGACTGAAAATCATCATTTCGCAATACAGAAGTCTCTCCACCCCAAATGGGTAACTGGTCTGCTATGTCAAGACGAGGAATAATTGATGCAATTAAAGTTGCCGGCACCGTAACTGCTGAATGTTATATCAAAATTTTAGAAAATGATGTCATCCCTTTTATTCAAGCTGATCCAGATTTCGGAAAGATGTGGATCATGCAGGATAGTTAATGGATAATTAAGCCGCTATAATGCTGCTTAAGCGCTGTGCTCCTGCAAAAGCTTCCTCCAGGACGCCCAAGAGGAAGAAAATGATGACCATCAGTGAAAACGTAAAACTTTCAGACATGATCAAAGAGGGCAGAAGTTATGCATCTGTCGCACCCCATTACAGGGTGAAGGAATCTACAGTGCGGTACATTAAGAAAGGGGAAGCAAACATCCGCAAAACTGTTTCAATAACCTTCAATACAGAAGCGAACGCGTGGTAATTCAGCGTAATAACAGAATTGAGAAGATGGAAGCTGTACTGGCATTGTAGATTGCTGATTGCAGAAAAATGGCAGTGAGTTTTGACGCTAATATGATCAGGACAAAGGCGAAAGCCTTTTACGACCAAATCTTGCCTGATGACGACAATGAAGAGGCTGAAGGAGGTGCTCACGAAAATCAAGCCAGTAATAGCGCTGCCAGGAGCGATTTGCGTCCTCGAGGACAAGGCTTTTCAGCCTGCAAAGGCTGGTTCGAAAAATTTCAAAAATGATGCGGCCTCAGAAATGTGCTTCTGTATGGTAAGGCTCCCTCTGCTGACAACAATGCTGCTTGTCGTTACGTGGAGGAAGAGTTTCCTAACCTCATCAGTAAGGGAGGCTACATCCCTGAACAAGTTTTCAACATGTATGAAACATACCTTTTTTGGAAGAGGATGCCTTCGAGTACATTCCTCTTCAAAGACGAAGTGAAGAGGCCAGGATTCAAGGCTCACAAAGATCGTGTGACTGTCATCAAGGCTGGCAATATTGCAGGTTTTATGCTTAAGCCAGGCCTTATTTATAAAACCAAAAATTCACCGACATTAAAAACAAAAATACGGCTCTGTTGCCCGTGTTCTGGATGCATAACTCCAAGGCCTGGATAACGTAAGCTCTGACCCTTGAATAATTCCCCCACTGCTTCATTCCCCAGGTGAAGCTATAGCTGGCTGAAAAGGGCCTCCCCTTTAAGGTTCTTCTCCTGATTGACTGCGCAGGAGGCCATGCAACGGACCTGCAATATGCCGGTGTGCATATAGAGTTTCTGCCGCGCACCGTAAAGTTTTCCAAAACATCAAAAATATTATTGATTTCTTACACCGCCAAGGACTGAACCTGTGTCATCCATAGCTTACAACCCCAAATAATCCTCTAAGTTCATAAAACGCAACAATAAGAATATACATTCTCACCCTCATACTATACAGGAGTACATTTAGAAAACACACTTAAATATATCCATTTATTGAGACAACCGTAACTTTTCTCATACCACGAACTATGAACTACTTCATGCTGTGCAATGTGTGACAGATGCACCAGTACTACGTACTCAACACTATGTACCATGAAATGAATTCATAAACTGTATGCTGTATTATGAACTGCACTATGAATGATAACTTATAAACAGTGAATCGTGTGACAAAAAAACCAAACAACGAACTACATACCATAAACACCCCCCCCCCCACCAACAAAGCTCCAAACCGAAACACAAAAGAAATATGTATATACATCTGTAAATAACTTATTGTAATTATCCATTGTAATTATTGTATCTATTCATCCAACTGCAAAGTACCCGTGTAAAGTATATCTGAGACAATATTGTCTGCAATGCAAATTATGCACCATTAATATATAACAGTGTATTATGAATGCTGCTTGCTGCAATGTAAACTAATTCCCGAGCATGGTGTTTGCGTGCCCGGTCAGGGTACACTTCTATAGATGGTTAGTGCAGTGGGGCGATACCAGTTTTGCCCCTCATGTTTGTCTAATATTCAGCGAGCATTAAAGGACATGAAGAGTGAGACCACAAATTCTAGCTTGAAGAAATTATGGCCGAACGTAGTACACGACTATCCAGGCTTCACTCCTGAAGAAGTTCATCATTCAGCAGTGAAGAAGGCGGTGAGGCTGCCTCATATCATAAAGAAATAAGGATTTGCCGACATGACAAAAGAAGACATCAGCGCCCTTATCGATTGCCACTCGGAACCACTGACCGATGAAGACCTCCTTGAGATGACAGTCTGCAAGTGAGGAAGAAAACGAAGAGGACGACGAACAAGAAATGGAAAAGCGTGGCTTTACCCTGGGAGAATCTGCAGCAATTGTGAAATATGGCAAGAGTGATGCAATAATTTGCACAAGAAATTGACGACAATATGGTTCGAGCTGTCGAGTTCAGCAATCGCGTTGACGGGGTTATGTCCTTGTACAGGGGAATTTTGAAGGAAAAGAAAAAACAAAGACAACAATTACCCATCACCATGGTTCTCTCCAAGGTAAAGCTCTCGGCTCTACCGTCAGCGCCTCCAGCAGAAAAGTCTCCGAGTGAACCTAAAGCTTCTACGAATCAAATGAGAGCCCCTCTTGCGCCACCAATACAAGACTCTTCACCTCTCTCAGAAGGCAATGTTAATTAACGTTTATTACTGTATAAGGTTTTGTAATTAACCTTATTAATTAGCACTGACACGTTTAAGTAAATACGTATACTGTTGTAATTTTTGTCTTAAAAATCAAATCCTACTTCATAGTTTCTCAACTTTCGCGGAAGGTTCTGGTCCCCATTAACCGCGGAAAACGAGGGATCACTGCATAAAGTTAACTGACCACAGGCACTCATTTTTAAATATACGGCTAAATGCGCTTATTTACCATAATTTCTTTTCAGGGTTTGCATTCAAGTTCTGTGACGATTTCGTCTTGCCTTTACATTATTCGAGACGTACAACATTTTTCTGAATAGATAATAAACATTGACCTTGCAAACAGTTAAAACTTCTAAGAAAATAAATTTCTTTCAAATTCTTGAAATAATGTTTCTGGCTATTTCAATACCTTAAGACGTCTGGCGGTAATTTTCAGTTTATGAACAGTTTAATATTCATCCGGAAGACAATTCTAAGACATGCATAATTGAAAACATGTAACAGTTATGCATTTTATTCATAACTAATATTCTTTAAAAGTTAAAATGAGTTTTACTTATCCTGACTTTCGATTTCTTATATTTATTATTCATAATTCTTCCCAAAGTGTGTGTAATCCTTATGTGTAATCCCCCTGTATTGCATTTCATATATTCTTCACATATTGTATAAATACAAGCTATTTTTATTTAGTGCCTTTTACAAGGTATAGTAGAGTGTAGGAGCGTAGGAGTAAATCAAGTTTTTGTTTCCGGGTTTTAACTGGAAGGACCTCCATATGGAAAAACGTTAAGCAGTCTCAAGTGATACCAATGACAGCAGAAGTAACTCAGTGTGAAGTACAGATATAGAACTCATAAAAACATTACTTAACAACGGCAGTAGTATTGTCTATTCATTTACAAACACTATTTTTATATTTATTGTTAAGTTTATGTTGGATATGAAGGATTTGCTAGACACCCACATAATTCAGATGTGTTGAATGGGATTTAACTTAAGAGGATAACTCAAACGCCCTTTCAAGCATTCTCCATTACTTCACAAAAGGAGATCAACATCCTCCATGAGATGTGGCGACATGTTGTCATCCATACACTAGGAATTAGTGGCGCCTCAGTACAAGAGCATATGTCTCAAGATTGTTTCACTACAAAAGCCTATTGATTTCTGTTATCCTTGGATTTGTAGGTCTATTCAATATAATGCCTCTCCTTAACAGAATATCTCAATGGCCTTAGTAGAAGAGCATATGTCGCAGGGTTGTTTCACTACGAAAAGCTTATTAATTTCTATTATCCTTAGATTTTAGGTCTATTCAATACAATGCATCTCCATAACAGAATATCTCAACAGCCATAGCCATTTTTGACTTTAATATTTGCGAAGTGATATAGTGTGCCACCTTTTGGCCAGATTCATTTCCAGTATCGTTGCTGTGGCTGAATCCAATCTTAACAACAGCTTAAGCCATCGCTCTGTCAGTTGTCAGTGAATCCTTGTGTCCTTTGCATCACCGTGAACAGGGGCATTTATGAATGAATGTTAAAGAGATACCGTACACAAGTCTTCGGACAAAAATGCATATTTAGGGAATTACTTGGTTAATATAAACCGGTATACCTAATTCTGAATATCTGTAATGCAATGACATCTTCTCTGTAGCGTCGGCTTGAGATGTAAGGATATAGTGCCTGTGGTCAGCTGCGACTATTGATGGTATAACTATCCCAAGCGGCAAAAGAACTTGATGCTTAAGATTCTTCATGCTTCTTGCAAATGTATTTTTTCATGCAAACTCCATGCTTCTTGCAAAACAGAGACTTCTGTCACCATTTAGGCAAGCCTTTCCGCCACTAACGCTAATGGACAGCTTAATATCAATAATAATTGCTTAATAATTGCTAGCAAAAGCCTATATGAATTGCTAGACAATGAGACCTCGTTCCACCACGAAAAGTGATAGTTCCTTGACTTTATGCAAGACTGTTGCAAAAGTTATTCGTAGAGATTCTGAACGATTTTAATGTAGCAAAACAATTGTAACACTGAAATTTTATTTTTTAAATTCTCAATCGGGTACCCTTTCTTTTAATGAACAGTTCTGTACCTTGATGTTCATGTCAAACGGTGCTTCTAATTTCATTATGAATAATTTTCTCCACTTCAGTTGTTCTATTTTCCGTCATCCATCAATTGTATTTTGTCGACATATAGAAAGTGCTCTTTTTAACGTAGCGAGCAAACGTAATCCATCAGTGCTTTATTAGAGAACTCTGATAGAATATACGAAAAAGATATTCGCTTAATACAGGTTTCATTTTCTACTTTTTCCAGAAATATCTGACTCGGGGCTTTGTCCTGGCAGAATCTTATATATATGCGGCTTAAGTGTTTGTCGCCGATAGTTTATTGGTTGCTTACCCAACTGTAAATTGTTTTATTCCCCGTGAAGTGCAGCACGTGACGAATATTATGAGAAATCTAAGCGGGAAAAAATAAAAATGCAAGAGCACGTGCATTTAACATTTAATAAATAAATTTAACATATATAATAGAATTCGGAATTATGCAACCGGCAAAAACCGGAAACGATGAAAAAACAAATAAAATGAAATAAGTAAATATCTTAGTGTTTGTCGCCAATAGTTTATTGGTTGCTTGCGTAACTGTACTAGCCAAAGGGGTGAAGTTGCCACGGCACAGGGCTGCCGTTTCAATTGAAACGTAGACAATTTCCTGTAAAACTAGCCTTTGCTATGACCATCAATAAGTCTCACATCTCATGGCCAAATGCTTAAGCGTGTTGGCATTTTTTGTCCTGAGCCTGCATTTGAACATGGTCAACTTTATGTTGCTTGTTCAAGAGTTCGTGAAAGAACGGACGTAAAATTAAACATAATTGATGGTCCTCTGCATGGCGAGCTTAAAAATGATGGAAAGATCTACACAAGAAATGTTGTGTACAAAGAGATCTTTGACATGTGAATTAACATTTTATTATTTAAATCACCTTTATTTATTGAGCTAGCGATGGCTTTTTAGAAGTGTACCGCCAGTGGTTTCCTTCATTGCACTCTACTGTAAGCAATTAAGCAAGTAGAAGGGGAAAACCCCGTGCGGCAGTAAGCAAAGGGGCGTCCTCGCCGCCTGGCCTGGGTAATTCAGTTTGAATTAGCAGACACCTTTTCACAAATCATTTTAATTACAATTTATAATATCTAGAACAGCGGTCATTTCGTATGACCGCCGGGCTTTCTTGTACAGCTATATCTACATAATGTGGAGAAAGAAGTGGGATTTTATTTTAAAAATGAGACAGAATATTGTATTGGTAATAAGTGGAATTTGTTTTTATATTTCTATCGACTCTTTTAAATTTTAGATTTCCATTAAATGATAAATAGTTAAGATCATATTATAGCCTGATTGTATGGTAAATGATTATATAGTAGCCTGATTATATGGTAGATACTGCATACCGTAGAGAAAAATATCAATGAAGAAAACCATTCATTTAAAAGTGTTCGATGCAAGGAAAAGATTGCGAATTCCTGATCTAACGTTTTGTTGGGGGTAACAGTATTACATGCTTTTTAGAGAAACAGCTCTTGGAAACAATATTATACGTTTCTCAGATCAACAGTTCTTGAGTAGTTGTAGAAATACGAATTTGCAGAAAGTTTTCATGAAAGCGCGTACTTGTATGTTTTTCTTTCCCTAATTGCTTGTGGCTTTGCTTTTGTCTTTAAAATTCCTGTTGGGGTAACAGGGTGTACTTGTTCCAAAGCAATAGACTCTTAAATGCATAAAAGAGAAAAATATATTTTCATAAAAATTTGTATGGAACCAAGTACTTGTTTGTTTTTCTTTTCTTAATTGCTTGTAGCTTTGACGTTCGATCCTCAGAAACTTTGCCAATATGAATATTCTTATGGTGCTTAGAACTTATTGAATGTGACACTAGTGATATCTGAGTTATCTGTATAATGCTGCTGACTATAAAGCGATCATCACTGGGCTTTGTGTTTCAAACATCACGATCTCTTCAACAGCTTTAACTGTCGGTCTGTAAGCCGTCCATACTCTCGATGCAGTATTAAGGGTAGTACTGAATTCATCTTCTAATCCTTCTGCCGAACTACTTTAAACTTAGGGATACTCCCTTTTGCGAATAGGAAGAGGAAGGTGACATGGACCATTGTTACTTTCATTATGTTAATTCAAGTAAATAAAGTTAAAGTAACCAGCAAACTTTGCCTGGGCAACGTGGACGTCAAACACACTTAAAAATAGAGAAACGTTTTTGATCGTGTTCATGATTTATCTTTGTTCAGCCAAGGCAAACAGCGTCAGGAAAATGGGACACTTTGCATCCAAGGTAACAAGTATTGAAATGTACCCTAGTTATTTTTAGGAGCACTTTGTTTTTTAGTGCAGTAGAAGTGATTTATATCAAAAGTTTTAATGTAACCTATACACGCGAACACCGTCGAAATGGCTTCTGTAAGAGATAAAACGAGAGAGAAATAAGATTATCGCCAAAATGGCTTCTTTTTCAGAGGTAAACCAAACAAAATTTGCTGCCATTTTAGCAGAGAGTAGCTACTAGTTGGACAGGAAGAAGTGGGCAGATTACCAAAACTTCACCAATGGTCCCACCTCACTTACTGTAGAGCTCCGCCCTAAGTTTGATGGAAAATACTGCTGAGAACGGATTCGAGGGTCTCTCGCCTTTCTTCCCGTATAGTCAAACTCTGGAGAGGATTTTGAATTAGCTTATTATTTTTGTATGCCCCTATGTTGCACAAACATTATTCACTTACATGCTCTCAAGCTTTCTCGGGATTTGAGCACGACCCCATGATGCGGCAAGGTAGTTACCGCCAACAAGATAAGAGCCCTTAGCCAGGGTCGACGGATCAGACGGCAAACAAAACGGCAATTATTAACAGGTAACAAAACGGCAATTATTATCACTCCAAAGAAAATATTTATGAGAGAAAACTTAGCCTTTGTACTTATTAGCGATGCTGTTCTACTTCCTGTGGTACTGTGAAGTTTTGCAGTGAACAATAGTTTTGTATTCTTTATGTTGACCGTAGAGTATGAAGGGAGAGTGGGTACATAACTTTGCAAGATGGCATGAGAAATGCTTGTAGCCTGTAGTCTAGACATTACATAGAGACTTTTAAATTAGGGGAGAAGCAGATTGCATCTAAACTTTTCGTCTTCTCTACTAGGTTTGTAACAGTATGTTTCGCAGTAACCTAAGATAGACTGGAACCAGCTTGTTGAGCTGCATTGCCCTAGACAGTCAAAGATCATACGGATGGAACCCCTTATGTTCTTGCACTGATATATTATCATTATCCATTAGATTGAACACATGTAAGAATTAAGATGAAAAAACTCTGGGGACTATTAGAAACTACGTCAGAGTTCTTGTGGAGGAAAATCGTGGCAAGGCTCAATAAAAAGAAGTAAATACGCTTTTATGTCATGCCGGAGTTCTATCTCTTTTGACCTTCATTGAGAAGCAGCTGGAATGCAGACTATTTGGATGCTTGAACCTAGAAACAGAATAATCCAGGGGACGAAACTCTGTAACAACAGACAGAACATTTATTAAATTTAACAATAAGGTAACGTAACATAAAAAAATGTGATGGTGGTCCGCAGATCCGTGTGACCGACAGGAAAGACAGTACTAAATTTTCTGCAATGCAACTAGAATAATTACTTATTTGTAATAGCAAACAGCAGCTTAACTACGAAGACTGGAAATAGCTGCAACAAGAAATCCAAACACCGCTCCCAAACAACACTCCACTATCAGGTACAACTCCCAAGCGGAGCTCCATCAGCACTTTCAGCCTCGAACTGGATTCGTGATACATAGGCAAGAGTATCAACTTGGGTTGCTGAAACACTGCATCAGAAGTCTGAATGTCGGTAAACAATGACAAATCCATCTGGTCCTGGTTATACCTCTACTATTCCTTCCAATGGTCATGTAGCTATAGAAGTTTCACCTTTTAACAGAACGAAGTCATCTAAATGAAGGATGTCCTTTACTAAATTTGAAAGTTATTAGTCGGCATAGTTGATACCGCAGTTGGAAAACGGTCTTTCTAATTATATTCTGGTTTTTGGTAAGTTGTCCTTACTTGAATAGAAGTATTCGCCTTATATCTCATACAAACTACGCATCTTATGTAAAACATTTTAATAAATTTCTTTGCTCCATTAATCCAATAATTTTGCTTTAAAATATGATCTAAACCTGTAGGTCCTGCGTATAGTTTATAATACGATATTGCGTATTTAAAAGTTTGCTTAGTCTACTAGATGATGGAATAATTAAGGGATGCTTTGTATTATAATTTTATGTAGAATGCTGAATGCGACCACCCATCCTTAAGAGACTATATACAAGGAAATGCCTCAATGCTGCCAATTACATATAAGAAAATAAGAGTTAGTAAGAGCAATCCTAGTTTTTGCAACTAGAATATTTATATTCGCCTTCAAGTTGTTGCCCTGAATAAATCATTACTGCGTATATGCAAGTTTCTAAATGTCACAAAATACATGTAATTGCATTTTCTGTGCCTGCATATACCTAAGATTTAGTTCTTCGCAAGGCCAATCTTTGCGCACAGGTCTACGATATAAAAATATTTTCGCTTCTACTATGCAAAAGAACAGAACAATTCCGCTGTTTGTCAAACGAATCGAGTAAGTGAATGATTGCTGTAAGAAGCAATATCATTTTCTGATTCTTTCTAGCAGAATTGCATGTCTGTACATTACCTTTATGTACCTGTTAAATTTCAATTTGGTGATAATAAGAGTCTTGGCGTAGTGTGAAACTTTGTTCATTACAAAAAAGAGCATACGTACTGTAAGTTAAACGTAAACTTTAATTGGTGTTTTTCTTGAGCTTAGTAAAACCAATGAACAGGATACGTCAACCTATGACATGTGAGGAATAAACGTACCATGAAGAAGATGAAAGATGGATGACAGGTGATTAACTTGGCTGGTATGTCGTCAGGTACTTGGTTAGCAACAATTCCATACGATACTTCATATAAATGCTATCTGGGATATTCGGCTAGAATCCTCTTTTAAGAAATAAAGTGCTCAAAACTCCTTCCCCAACAAATTAACCTTTGCGGATTTCGCAAAGTCAGGCCCTAAACGGGAAAGAAAGGTACTGGTAAGAGAAGAGAAAAATATCTCCTGTTGTATGCCAGTATACAGACGAAAGTATCAAAGTATCAAGGCTAGTATCCTATTTCCATTATGATTTTCTACAGCTCCTTTCCTTGTCAGGATTCCATATATCAAATGATCGCACCACGCTAAAGCGATAGCCACAGCTACTGGCTAAGACGTGAGGAGGATACAGAGTCTCTTGTCTCTCTCTCTCTCATGCAAAGACCTTAGCTTCTACGGCGGGACTATATAGGTTTGAACTTAACGCACTTTTGGGATAACGCAACAGCAAGTGATAAAAGCAAATTTCCCAAGAGTGCCAAACTCAAGGAATATGAACAGGCACTCCCCAGGTTAGTGAGGCTATACGGAGCATAGAATTAACTAATTCGTTAATTCCAAATTTAATGGCTTGGATATGAGGCAGCCAAGGAGATTTTTGGATACTTTAGTTGAGTCACTCAGTGTACAGGATTCCCAATGAAATTTAGGCATAGTTCAAGTTTTGCGCTGTAATCATGCCTAATAAGTAAAACCTTAGTTTTGACTTTTAAGGACAATTTATGTTTGCTAGCCTATTGCGTGAAATGCCTTAGATTTCTTTTGTTAGTCCTCTATGGCTTTTCCTGATTCTATAGCTAGTGTAACTCCCATTATGAGACTATAAAACAAACAGAACTCTTTAAAGATTATACGAATTTAGAGATATTCTGATTCTCCGTTGTTGTCATATTAAAATTCAATAAATACTCATGAGACCTCATCAAGCCGTTTTCATCAGCTAATAGAGGCTAATCCAATGACACCATGACATGAAATTATGTTTACACTTGTTTCACTGGATCCTGTTGATTAGAATATATTTGTATCTCACAGAATACTTCAAAAAAGCCAAAAATAAGAAATTTAATACAACGGGAATGTATGTTCTAGTCCTAATTTAGAAACTTTTGATGAATATGTATAACAGCAAGCAAGTGACACCGTCCACTATGTGATAAAGTTATACTTTTTACTGCTTTCAACAAACAGCTCATTATCTAATGTCTCAAATGCTCCCAAAAAGGGATTTTCATATAAAATAATTATTATGCAAAAACTCATTTTTTTCTCAAAGTTTTAGACGAGATTTATGATTTGTATTATACTTAATTAAGTCCTATCGATCAATATGTGAATATAGATGCTGTAGGATATGGTTACAGCCGAAAACATCGCGGACGAAAACGTCGTGGAGAAAACAACGCAAGCAGAAAACGTCGTGGTACAAAACATCGCTGGAGAAAACATCGCAAAGAGAAAAAATTGCAATTCTAAAACATCGTGGTAAAAAATATCGTGGTAAAAAATAAAGCGGTTCAAAAACTTCGCAGTTTAAAAACACCGTTCTTAAAAATATCGTGGTAAAAAATAAAGTACATACAAATCATCGCGTGCCGATAACATCGCATACATGGGTTTTTCAAATCGCATAGTGATATGTTATGTAACTGAATGTCGTCATAACTAACAAATCGACATCCAAAAAAATGATTGCATGCTGTACATGAAAATGTTAACGACCCTTTAAGAATAAACGGAAACAAAACAATATATAATTTTCACTAAAACATTATCAGATTAACAAATGTGAAAGAAAATAATTGGATCATTAACTAAGCAATTTTTATAGAGGTAACCTTATACAGTTATTTATCTTCCTTTTTCTAAGCATTTTTAGACTGTACATTTCATGAAAAATTGTCAGTTAAACTTTATAAAGAAAGCTTAATTTATTAATGATCTTTGTTAATTAAGTATATAAATTTAAAATTCTATTACGTTTTTTAAGTTGCATTAATTTTCTACTTATTTTAAGTTTTTAAATGCTTAAGTTTCCTTCTTAATTTTTCAGCAAAAATTTATTAGTTCGTTCAGATATCTGAAATATAAAAGTAAAAGAATCCGTCTTTCCTTCTTGAGCTCTATGATCTCTTTACGAACATGATTTGCATCTTTCAAAAACCTGAAAACGCATGTGTCCGATGTTATCGTCCTGTGATGATTTGTAGGTACTTTATTTTTGACGACGATGTTTTTAAACTGCGAAGTTTTTGAACCGCTTTATTTTCGACCACGATATTTTGTACCACGGTGTTTTTAGAACTGCGATGTTTTCTCTTTACGATGTTTTCTCACACAATGTTTTTTACCACGACGTTTTCTCCTTGCGTTGTTTTCTCCGCGACGTTTTCGTCCGCGATGTTTTCGGCGGACACCGCAGGATATACTCGTGAGCTCAAAGTTTTATCAAAATGTCTAAAATTAAGATCTAATAACAATTTTATTACAAGTATTAATTCTGCACTTTTTATATTATTTTCATTTTATGAGTTATTTATAGGAGATTACAGTTACTATTGAAAATAACCAGAAACTTACATAAATCTCTACCTATAATAAAGGAAAGAGTCTGTGTGTCTTTCGTTCGTGCTGAGCCTAAGCTAATAGATCCAGAGCTATGAAATTTGGTATATAGATGCATCTAGACAAGAGCCAGTGCACCTCAAAGCGATTTTTTCAAAATTCGAATCAGATTTTTTAAAATTTTATCTTTTCAATTTTATCGCATCATTTTGAATAGTTTCATTCTTTTAAAAAAAGTGGTTTGGGCAATAGATTTTCATTCAATTGTATACAGGACTGATGGCTGTTGAAAATCAGCACTGTTGCTACTTGGAAAAATAAGGGCGATGATTCTGTGCAGTTTTTGAATTTAATGTTTCTCTTGGATACTGGACTTTTGTTGATAGAAGGCAATGCGAAGTTAGTTAATTTATTTATTAGGATAATTAGTATTTGTATTAAGGGATATTGCTTATTTCATTGTAATTTTGTTATATGTAGGTAGGTAGGTAGGTTACGGAGGACTGGAACGCCTGGTGTCTAACAGAGGTAAACAGGCATGTGTTCCAAACCCTCCTCTAACTACGGCAAAAGCTTCCTGGAACCACACGAGGCTGCACCAGGAGATTATTGAGGTTGTCAAAGGGAAGTACATGGCCTTACAAGGGCATTAGTAGGATTGTCTTACAGTTTGAAGAGGAAAGCTGTGGTGTTACAGATAGTAGGTAGTTAAACTAAAAATACTTGGATAATAAGACGCATTTTAAAAAAAAAAAACATAAAAATGCATAGGCAACAATACACAAAGCACAATGCGTAAAATGCATAAACAGAGAGCACAAAAAACAGGTACATACACATAGTCACTTAAGGCACAAAAAGATAAATGGAGTACATGAAGTCACATGAAAGCTGGAGTACAATGTTAGTGTAAGGCAGTTCTGTTGGATATAAATACAAGTACATCTTGAATGATGAATGATGAGTTCATGAATACTCATGTGTGCAGAAGAAGAGTGCGGTTAGATTGCTAAGGCGTTGATTATTGTAGCATCGCTAAGAACATAGATAAAAACACTGATAAAAGGCACGAGGATGTTGTAGCACTAATTATTGGGCAGTGCCCCAGCAATGTGTGCACCGTGAGGCACACAAGCGTTCACTAACACTGCGTAAGAAGATGTTGTTCACATGCTGTTGAAGGGATTACACACGTATCATTATGGAGGCATAACACATCTCTCTAAGGAGATGCCACATATTTGCGAATTGTTAGTATTGCCACTTTAGATTGTGGGCAGGGGAGCTTAAACACACAGTTGTGGTGAAGCCCAGATATTGTAAAATTCACTGGACTAGTCTTAGAGCTTATCGTCAGTACACCATAGCGTCATTTTAGCACGGTAGGCAAAGGTCTGTGCCCAATGCCGCGATGGTATTCATGATGCTGGAGATTGAATTAACCGCTCCTTTATGCGTTATAAGGAACCGGTGATAGGCGTTCCTATTATTTGTAGGTAGCGGAAGATGGTGTGCAGCCGTCAAGGGACATTCAAATACGTAATGGTCTGGTGACCCTTCTGATCCACAGACACAGATATCTGTATTTGAGATGCCGTGGCGATTGTAATAGCTGGGAAACGGGCCGTGACCCGTGATGAAGTAGGTGAGAGGTGCTACGGCAAAGAGTCGATCGGCGGAAACTTTCGGGAGGTAGGTAAAAGTCCGTCTGCCTGTCTCGCATTCGGTCCACTCACGTTGCCATTGGTGCATTCCTTGCTCTCGTAGGAGGCCCTTTAGATAAGAGCAGGGCGCAGGTACGGTGATGGGTTGGGCTGTCGGGTTGGAAATTGCATCTTTGGCCAACGTGTCAGCAGCCTCGTTGCCCTCGTTATTCGCATGGGCTTTAACCCAGACTAGATTGAAATGGTAATGAGGGTGTTGCATAAGGAGATGTTGGAGACTGAGTATGAGAGGTGAGACATGATGATGGTTCTCAAGTGCAAGTAAAGTTGAAAGGCTATCGGTATAGATATTTGCTCGTGGGATCTGGCAATCTATGAGATGTTGCACTGCTGCCGTAATTCCCAGTACTTCCGCCTGGAAGATGCTATTGTGAGTGCGAAGTTGTCCTTGCCAGTCGTGTACAGTTTTGCCATTCTCATAGTGCACAAAAGCACTGCCTACACCATTCTCCTGCTTTGAACCGTCTGTGTAGATCTGGTTCCCATTCCGTGGTGCGTGTGTCGAGGTGTGAGTCTGTTGCTTGTCAATTTTGATGTGGGTTCCACTTCCTCTGAGAGCTGGATGAGTATGGGTAGAAGTGGAGGGACGTTCGAACTGGACTGGACTGTAGCTGGTATTTGCGAAAGTTGCATCTTTGCGTAGATGGATCAATTTGGTAAAAGTTGCCTCCATCTCTGCTTTTATATGGAGTGGTAATATGCCAGCTAGAACTGTTGCTGCACTGGTGGCGGTTGTGCGGTAGGCTTTGCTTAATTGCAGGGCGAAGGGGCGTTGTAGCGTTGTAAGTTGCCTGATCTTGCGAGTACCCATTGGCTGCGCCCAGATCACTGCAGCGTATAAAGCTATTTTTTCTACAACTGTGAGGTATAGCACTTTTTGGATGTGGGGGTTTTGGCCCCAGTTGCGACCTTGAAATTGTCTTGCTATGCGGGCGATAATTGACGTCTTGTTTCTGGTTTCCATGATATGCGGAATCCAAGTGAGACCTTGGTCCCATACTACCCCTAAATACTTGAGATTCCGCGCAATTTTGATGTTTCGGCCTAGGAGTTTTATGCATGGACGACGAGTTGGATTGGTACCTCGTCTGGGAATTATTATTGCTGACGATTTTTCTATGGAGATCGTGAGCTTTAATTTGTTGCATGCGGTGGTAAATAAGGTGCAGGTCTCTGTGCTGTTGCGTTCCAGTTCTTTCCTGGTGCGTCCTCTTACGAGCAGGGCTACGTCGTCTGCATAAGCAGTGATGTTTGTATGCTGTGGCCAGTTGGTTTCAAGGACTGAATTGAAGGTGAAGTTCCAGAGTGTCGGTCCCGCACAGGACCCCTGCGGACAACCTTTTTCTTGTACCTTGGATGTCGTACCGTCGTTATTTACAAGCTCAATATGGCGGTCGTGGAGGTAGCTGTTGAAGATGTTGAATAGGTTGGAGAGGCAGTGTGCTCCTCTGAGGGCCTGCTTAATTGCTGGCCACCAGAGGGTGTCGAATGCACTCTTTAGGTCTATAGAAATGAAGGCTGTGTGCATGTCGCTGTTTTTATTGCGTAGTATTGTATCCTGAATATTGTAAAGGGCATGTGTCGTGGAAAATCCTGTGCGGAATCCATACTGCCGGGGGCTGAGATGGTTAATTTTGTGCAGGTGGTGCTTGAGCCTGTTAACGAGGAGTTTTTCATAAATCTTGCCTAAAGCAGAAAGGAGGCAGATGGGCCGGTAAGAACTTGGGTCTTGTGGGTTCTTATTCTTTTTAAGAAAGAGAACGACATGTCCTCTTTTGAAGGCTGCTGGAAAGATTTGTTGGTGAAGAAGTTGATTGAAGTAGGTCTTAAAGAAGGAGGGGCGTGCTTTATAAGCTGTATGGATGATTGAATAATCTAAGCCGTCAGGTCCTGGCGCTTTTTTCCGAGGAAGGTGACGGAACAGCTGTTTGATTTCTTTATCGCTAAAGGGTACATCGGGAGGTGTCGCAGGAATGGTGGTGTTATTGCGAACCTTTCGTTGTTCTATCGTGTCCTCTTCTGGGTCATCGTTTGAGAAGACGGTGTCCAGAATGGTGGAAGCTGTGCTCTGCACGATGTTGGTGGTAGAATCCATGGTGGGTTGTGCGTGGATCTGGGCCGGGTTAAAAATCTTATTCGACGAGATTTTGTGTAGGATCCCGTAAGGATTGTTGTTGTTGGTACAGAAGGTGCGCCAGCTGGTGACTTTAGCCGTGATGATGTTCTTTTTGTATGCTGCACGCTCTTTACGGTATGTCATGAGTAGGTGTGTCTTTTCTTCTTCGTTAATAGTGGCGCGGAGACGTCGTCGAAGGGCTCTGCATTTTTGCCTTTGCTGCCTCAGCTCTTTGGTCCACCAGCTGACAACCTGTATTTTCTTGGCCACACGGATAGGAAGGTGATTTTTGCATGCTTCGTGTAAGATTTCTATCAGATGATTCGTGTAGTGCTCCATGCCGTCCGGGCTGGTGAAGTTGTAAATGTACTTTTCTTCTTCTCTGAGTAAGCGAGTGAAGGTGTGGGTAATGGGACGAATCTTATTGCTTGGTAACTTAAAACGTCGTAGGATAGTAATGGAGGTGTCGCAGTCTACTTGAAAATGGATGTACTTATGGTCTGAAGCACTTTCCTCGTCTAAGATGGTCCAGTTTTGGATGAAGGATGCTATGCTGCTTGTAGATATGGTGAGATCCGGCCAGCCCTTTCCGTAGGTACTATCATAGGATGGTGGCGCATTTGGTGCGTTCAATAGCTGCAGGTCTTGGATTGCTAGGAAGTCTTCGAGTTCTTTTCCTTTCATTGTGGTGTCTGCGTAACCCCATATGGAGTTATGCGCATTGAAATCACCACCTAGGAGGAGTGGTGTGAAAGGATACTTTTCCTTGGTTTCCTGTATGTTGACGATGGCGTTACTGATGTCTTCCGTGGGGGAAGAGTAAACAGAGGCAGCGATGATTTGTATGTTGTTGTAAACGAGTAAAATGGCGATGTAGTCTCTTTTGAGTGTGATAACGAGAGGGAACCAAGAAGGATTGCAACAGGCGATAACTGCTCTGGGGGCTTGATCATTCGTACCTGCTTGTGATTGAAAAATTTTCCAGGCTGTTGGAAGGCTGGCTACACGACGATCTTTACAGTATGGTTCTTGTATGAGAAGGAGGTCCAGGTTGTGGGTGATGACATGCTGGACCAGTTGGGAGGCAGCTGCTTGAGCTCTTTGTAAATTGATCTGAGCACAGCGTATTGGTTCATCTTGTCTTGGGAGTCTTGAGTGATCTTTGTCTTGAGTGATCTTTGTCTTGGGAGTGTCTGTGATTGCTGTTGTGAGGATATCGTTGCTGAAATTCTGTAAATCATCCATAGGTGGTATTGCATTTAATTCTGCTGATGTACCGTCCATAAGTTGGGCAGGTGACATCGTAGGCTGGGTGGTTGCAGGGTGATTTGCTTTTTGTGCGGTAGTTGTAATCCGCACAGTTGATGCAAGTGGCCTTTTGGGATTTGCAATCTGTGATCTTGTGATTGCCTGAGCAGTATGAGCAATATGCTTTGTTTTTGCAAGTATGTAATAATTTTTTTATTTGTGGGTATGTTTTTTTAATGAAGTTGTTCTGCAGAGTAAAATTATGCGTAGTTTTTAAATTTAACGTTTGGCCCTTCAGTCATTTTTCCGGTACATTTAAAACCAGACGAAGGCTGGCCGCGTAGCTGGTAGTATTTTATATAACAATATATAACAAAGTTTATCCTCCTGCTTCATAGTGAGTTGGGTAACCAAATGACGTAATAATTAATAATTACGATTTCATTATGCTTTTATCCAAAACAAAAAATATCTTTTGTGAAAATATACATAACTTTCTTGAACGGAATAATAAATTATACAAAAATGTTTTGCTGCATTCCATGTAAACTTTATTTCCTCGAATTTCATTAAAGATATATTTCTCATTTAATTAGTTCGATTCTCACTTTCCAGCAAGGAAAAAATATATAAAAATCAAAGCATCTTCGTTAATAATTGTATAATACAGGAAAACATAAAGCACCAAATATAGTTAAAAACAGTTAAAAATTTTTTTAAAATTAAAATCAGAGTTCTTAAGCAAAATAAAGCAATTCGGACAGCAGTCAGGAAGACGAATTTTTGGGAAGGGTGACAGAGTGGGTGTAACAGAACCGGGTAACAGAGGGGTGTGTGTGTATATATATACGTTTGGTGTGACCGTATTTGAGTTATGCGTGATACGTACATACATACGTACGTATGTACAGACGTCATCAAAAAAGTCTCTTCTGAATCCATTTTAACCGGTCCCCATTTTAAAACTAACTTATCTAAACTTTAAATATATTTTAAATTTGTTTTGAAAAAGCAAGAGTCCTCTATTCTACCCATACGTACAGATGTCACGCAAAAGCATTGTTTAAAGTGATTCAAGAGCTGTCAAAACGGATATTTTCGTTGAAATAAGACACCCAAAATTTTTCGCGATTGCAATACTTCCTTTACTTCGCACGTTAAACTAAGAAGCATTGTTTTATCAAATTAAATGCTTTTTGGTTAAAATTAATATCGAAGTTGCATATCAAATCAATTTATAATGCATTCTTCATAAATTAATTTAACAGTTATAGAGCTAAATGAATATTATATTTACGTATTTTTTCTTTTTATTTTAATGTGACTGTATCCAGTAACTGTGGATCTAATAGAATAACTTTTGAAAATAATTCAGATAATCTGAGATAACTGGTTATACTAACTTTTGTCATCACATTGAAAGTCACAGCTCATATATCACACAGGTATATATCACACATTATATAACAATGATAAGTAATGATTGGAAGGTTGGAAGCAAAGAAATATAGCTGAGAAGCAGTAGCGTTGTCTATATCCTATGTAGAATGTATAATTCTTTACTTATCAACTACATTTAAATGATAAACCAGTGCTGCAATAGGCTGCAATAATAAATAATATGCTGCAAGTGCACTTGATTCTCATCAGAAAAAAAAAGTGATTTTGTTTTACCTCCAAAAATAACTATAAAGTTCTATGCAGTCATCATAAGGTTTTTCTATTCGTATTTCCATAAAAGATTCATGCATTGTCAGAAAGTAATACTTCATTCGGTTTATTTTTATTGATGACTCAACTCTTAACTGTTACATTCTTCAACAGATATGTCTGTTAAGTCTACGCCTTTTCTAAGGAGTACCTCATCAGTCTTCCTGTTCAGTGCATTCTTTATATTTAAATTGCATATTTCTTCCCCCTTGAACATTAGGACAAAAGGGAACAGTGGCATCCATTGATAAGTGTCCAAATCTACATAAAAGCTATAGGGGGTGGTATTTATTATGGAGCAAACACACTTTGTTCTATTGTTCTTTTAAAGCAAAAAAAAAAAAAAAAAAAAAGGTGAAAGAAAAAATAAATAAACAAACTAAATAAAGCTAGGCGGAGTTCCCAAAAAATATTCCATTTTTCAAATCTTTTCCCTGCAAGTGTTTTCTTTATTCGAACTTTTAAAGGGATCAAAGGAAATATTTTTAGGCGCTGGAGGGAAGGGGGATGCAGCAAAATCAATAATGACGCCCAACATCTCAGGTCTCTAAATCCTCGAAGACAGTCGAACACATTTGTTGTAGAGGACAATGGAACAAAAGACCGTTATCCTCATACCAGGTCTTTGGTAAATCATTTGGACAGATCCTGATTTATGCAAGCAAACATCAGACGTAAACCTAATGTTTAATGGAACCCTTAAGTCTCCAGCACATTCACACAAATATTGGGCACTGCATAAAAATTTCCTTCAAACGGAAAAAGCCTCCACCCTGCTAAACAACACGCCGCTTGGAATGCCAGCGTTTTCCATGTTACATCAAGTTAAGAAATTATAACTGACCAAATATATGGTACGAAAGTATTCAGACATAATTCCGCGTTCACTTAAAAGATTATTTAAAACTTGAATTTTTTAAAAATATTTGTAAAATTTATTTTCTATAGCATACTGATTCTAAATTAGTTAAAAGATAACACACACACACACATGCGCATGCAAGATGTTTAATTACCAAACTAGTTAAGATTACTAACAGAAAATCAATAACAATTTAAAGAAGTTTGAATTGAATTCAGTAATTACTTGTATGATAACTATTACGTTAATGGTGTATGGTGTTTGTATGTGTGATTATGGCAAAGCCTCGAGGGCTATCTGCCTAAGGGGAGGGATGTCTTTCGTGGAGGACTTTCTAAGGGAAACTGGCTCGTATATACGTTACACATGGGGAAAACCACGAAAACGCCCATGCAGCCAGCCCGTTCGCGGGGTTCGAACCTCGGACCGAACTACCAGTGTTCAGCGACTTTACCGCTCGGCCGCTGGTGGGCCCTATTACGTTAATGATCATTGTAATTATTGACATACCTTACCTGCCATGGGCAAGAAAGTTTATATTGGATGAGGCAATGTTTTTATCTATTCCTTGGTATACTGCATAAAGTCAGAATGAGATGTTGATGGCTAGATTTTGTAGTAATGTTCCCAAGAAATGCGAGAAACAACAAATGGCGGCAAAGTATCTGTATGATTAACAGTGGCTGTTGACTACGAAATTCAACTGTTGTTGATTAAATATGTAATGGCTACTAAATTATATGGCAATATTTCGAAACTTCTTGACTTTAAATTTCTTCATAGGCTGAAATCAAATAGATATTTATTCTAATAATTTCAGTTCACTTTTGGATACTAAGGAGGAATAGCTTCATCCGCTAAATGATAAAAATTACTCTTACAACCTTGGTGCATATGTATTGCAGAAGCTGGGAGCTAACTAATCTTCACAGAAATCTGGAAATCAAAAATCAAAACTGAGGGATTGTGTAATTTTGTCGTTCACTTCGGCACTTGTGTATTTCACAAGTGATTATCAGAAGTCATTAGTTATTCTAATGGATACTTGAAAGAACAGTTTGAACTTTGATTTGATTTTCACAGATCTCTATTTAATTTGGTAAGCCAAAGATGCGAGTTACTGACATAAAATATGAAAAACTTAAACATAAGGTCCAGTCGTTTTAGTGCCCAAATATTCCCTGAAGGTTTAAACTATCAGAAAATAATACTTTTTTGACAACTCGGAACCGCATAAATTCGCTTGAAAAGCTACTCTAGGCTATCAAATTCATGAGTTCGTGTACTGGCGAGAAGATTTTTAAAGAAATTATAAGATATTTCATTCAATCATAGTTACATACTGTTGATGATATAGCAGTTAAGAAAAATCTTTCACTACAAAAATTAAACTAGTTTAACGAGGATTCATTAAGGCTACAAGAAACTAAGCTGAAGGTCGTATGAATATGTTATAAGGTTTTTTCTCCCTCCTTTCCGCATGCCTTCGTGGTGTAAATGGAAGGATACGAGAGGTTAAGGGTTCGAGTTCGGATGCGGGCATTGCGCATTTTTCACGTTTCCTGCTTCAAAAAAACCTAATGACTGTACAGGAGTTGTGACATCACGCCTATTGATTATAACTGCTAAATCTTAAGTATCTTAATTTCGATTTGTCAGTTATATATACTGAAATTGACAGTTACGCACACATTAAAATTAATAATGGGAAGAAAATCGCAATAGTTTAAAAAATGGGATGCTGCATTTTAGAAAGGCTCTAATACATCAATCTTTTGGAATTTTGTTAATAATTGGCATTACAGTCTTTTCACTCAGAAAAGATATCTCCCCCCCCCATTTTTAAAAGATTTTAAAAGATCGTTTTTTTGTCAATGGACTTAAGATTTTAAAAAACCTTTTAAACACTAAGAACGTCGGAATACTATCTTGTTCAAATATTAGTTTAAATTATATTTATCAGAACATAAAAAACTCTTTTTTTTAGGTTTCATATACTGTATCAATATATTTGTTTGCCGCCTCGATAGAATAGTAGTTAGCAATTTTGACTGCCGTTCGTATCTTGGAGAAGGCGGGGATGTCCATAAATGTATAGCGCCTTTGCGGCATGGGGGCACTCTAAACATATAGTGTGCACTAAAGATATAGTGTGGGGGCACTCTAAACATGGCACGTTATAGTATATAGCGAGCCGAAAGTCCTCTCGTGTAATTCGTTCATAGGGAAGAAGTTTTGAAGACCTCCTTGCTCTCCCTCAAAATTGGGGTGGAATTAGAAGGCCAACTTCCTTGAGGCTCCACCAACCATTCTTATAAGAAATATGTACTCGGCAGCAAATAAAGTTTGTTTGATTAAATATCATATTTAAGAAATATTTTTATCTACAAATCAAAACAAGGAAGCACGAGTATCTTCATGTTAATTATGAAAGCATAAGTTCAGAAGAGACCTATAACTTTTCTACACTGAAAATAAGTGCATATTGCATAAAATATACATATTGACCTTTCTCGCATCCATTTGAAAAATGTTTAGCGTGGCATCTGTATGTACGGACAGAACAGAGGATTCTTTTTTCCAAAACGGGTTGTAAAATGATTCAGAAGAGATTTGTTTTCGTGACGTATGTACATACGCCCGTATGTATGTATATATCTTGCATAACGGAAATACGAGTAGCTTTAGAACGTTGCAATTTTGTATATGGGACTGGGATAATATGTAATTATGCACTACCCCTTTTTAGTTGCAATCAGTCCAAAAATTCTAACCGGCGTATCAAATTCAAATGCCAGCAGCGATAACCCAAAGCCGAATAATTACAGCTTATCAGAGCTAATAGGAACTAATGTAACGTGTCCGTGAAGGGCAGAAACACGCTCTGAGACGAGTTTTAGCTCTTTTGATACTAGGTTCAAAATCAGAAGGTTTAAAATTCTGGTTCTTCTTTTCAATGATTAGAAAATTTCATCTTTGTTAATTTGTTGAGTAATAATTGGAACCTCTAAAACATGAAAGAGTAGTGTTAGAAATTTTCAATCTTTCTGATTCCTGGCATTTATCCTCGGATTAAGCCCAGTTAGAATTAGTATTCCAAATATCACCCAATAAAGAATTTAAAGAAAGCAGAGTTCTCTGTTTAGCGAGGTTGCATACAAGTAGAAGAGTAAGTGGATGCAAAGGCATGCAGGATTCTACTTAAGAAAAGGTTTGGACACCTTAACAGATATCCTTGTCTTTAGACCAGCGTAGAGCGTTTAAGTCGCTGAACACTGGTAGTTTGGTCCGGGGCTCGAATCCAGGCGAACGGGCTAGCTTCACGTCTAGCTATGTGTAACGTGTATACGAGTCAGATTTCCTTAGGAAGTCCCCCACGAAGGCAACATCTCTTGAGGCAAATAGCCCTCGGCTGCTTTGACATAATGAAATAAAATAAACATTAGACCAGAGTTATGTTCTTCACCGAAGCATTCTTCCATAAGAAGAAGATTTATTCATTGTGTCTTCTTGCGTAAGATTAAAATTAAATTTAGTTTTTGTATTAGTAAAATTCTCTAACAGATTGTTTCATATTTATTAACAAATTATTTGGGAATAATAATGCAAAACCTGCTATTTAATTTTCCCTCCTCAAAATACAATAGACATAATTGAATTCAACCCTGAAACAAATTTTATTACTTTGATAGGATTAACAGATATTCCTATTTGTTGAAATGACTTGCTAATATTAGGGACGAAAATGAGTCTGCGAACGTAATTTTAAGAAAACTCGATACTGTACTCATCAAGCTAAAGCTTTGATTTTCAAGTCAGTGATGGAACCTCTTCTTTATTTGCATGATTAAGCTATAAGTTATCTCTAACAATGTCTAACACATGCATAGGGGAAAACAGTGAGACATAATTTTCATTCCGATGGGTCAGGTTCTGACATATCTGGTCTCACACATAAATATTTGATTCAAATTTCAATATTTTGACTGAAAATGTCCCCTTGGAGAGAAGCCCACACACACATGAGGGCAAAATTCTCATTCAAACAGTCTGAAACAATAAAAATGTCGACATATTTTTTCGAATGAGGAAGCAATCTGTGTGCCCGCATAGCATGCATATTAAAATAGTCAAGAAAAAAAACAATATCTAGAAAATATCTGTACGTGCTTTTCTCCCTGCAAGCCTCCTAGGGACATTCTCAGAAAACTTCACCCTAAACTCGCATTCTTGGAAGTAAAGAAATAGAGGTGAACGTTTATTCTTGCATAAATTACATTTGTTGGAGTCTGTTTGGATTTTCAGATGTTTTCAGAGATGTATAAAAGCGGCACAGTATAAGGGTCGTTTTTGAGTAGGTAGTTTGACAGAAAATTTAGTTTGAGAAAAGGGTTTGAATAAAGTAATGTAATGATTTTTAGTATAATAAAACTTTAGAGTCTGACTATTGTTATTACGAAAGAGATGGGAGTCAAAATATATTTAGGATAAGTACAGACGTACCAATAGGTAACGAAGTACTGACTGAATTAACCACTTTCAATTCTGTTTAATGAAATTAAAAATTATTTGATGCACTTGTAACTGGCGACTTGCTCTTATAGTGCACGTAATCCCGAATCCACTAGGTTTGGTTTGGTTTATTTAATTACGGCAAAGCCCTAAGGAAAAGGATATCCCTAAGGAAAAGGATGCCTTCGTGGAGGACGTTTAAAGGGAACTGGTGCTTTACGTATGAGGAAAACCACGAAAATGCCCATACAGCCAGACCGTTCGCTGTGATTCGAAACTCCGACTGAACTACCTGTGTGCAGCTACTTTACCGCTCGGCCGCTGATGAGACCTCAAAATACACCAGGTTTGAGTTAATAATTACTATCTTAAATTTTCACCAATTAATGGATGCTCTGCTTTTCCTATGTTTGTTTACTCTGCACTAATTTTGGAAGTGGAGCGTGTTCTATATGAATGAGAAAATGTTTTATTAAGATATTATTGTATGTCTATATGAATTGCAGATTAGATTTAGCAAATTAAGGTGCACACATTATTGCAGTTTTGAGCTAACCGAACGATAAGAGAAACAGAACATTCGTCTGTTACATTGGTATTTGCGGCCTTTTCCATGGGGCTCTTCCTATTGCTTCTGCATAACTTTCAAGTTTTAAAAGTGTATTCCTTCCAAGCTTAGCGATCTTTGTAAACTATTTAGGGAAATGGATGCAGAAATTCTTTTAAAAAGCGAACGTTAAGACTGCTGGTTTTGGGGAAAAAGTGCGAGCAAGTCGCAACCAAATAGCTATCAACACCCTGTCCTTTACTTCCGTTGGTCCTGTTTTATGATCCATTGAACGATGGGAACTAAAATATGTGTATATAGTTTTACTATTGAATAAGAATTTAAAGAACATAATAAACAAATTTCAGACCTTGTTTCTCCTTACTCTCACGGCATCAGCTTTAGTTTTGCCACTGAAAACTTTCAGACATTTTCAAAAAATTGAAAAAATAGTGAAAAGTCAACTTTTCAACATAAATCACAGCACTGAGAAAAGTTGTGGGGACAACAATTAAAGAAAATCCTTGGGGAAACATAGATAGCGTCAATTATAAATATAAAAGATTGAGAATGACTATCTGAGGATGATTATATACTAGAAAATTTACTAAACGCCTGGCACTTTTCTATCACATAAAAATATCAGCAGTTATTATTCCTTCCTTTGAGCATATATAACATATCTAAGAAATCTGAAGTAAGCAGACCTGGAGCTGCCCTCCATAGCATGTAAGTTCGAAAGGCACCAACTGTGAAACCATCAGTGTATATTTAATGGAAAAAGAAAAGCACTGCCCGCGGTGTGGTACCAATACAAAGTATTGCAAGCAACGCCTGGGAAGGTCTCCTGGGAGCCCTGTGGGTTGTAATTATCTGGATAACTAGTGTGGCTGGACAACGCCCACATTGCCAATGGTTAAACAATGGGTATACACTACACTTCACCGTATCCATATTTCTGAGCTTTAGTCAAATAAAATCCTTACAGCCTTTTATTTTTAATGAAAGAATACCCCGAAATGATATTTTCCAGTAGAGAAATAATATTTATGTGTGCAATTCCCAAAATGTATGTAGATATTTAATATATATTAAAATAATTGGGTGAAGACTAAAACTTGAATAAACTCATTTGATAACTGAAAGGTAGCTGAGGGAGAAAATGAATCCAGGCAAGCAGCGGAAAGAAAATGGAGATGTCATATTATTTAAAAAAACACGCCACATAGAGCAAGAGAGAATTTTATGCTGCTATAAAACGTCCTTCCCCTAAGGCTTGCGTTTTGGAAATACGTTCAGTTATGACGTTTGCAGCATCATTAGCAAGATTTAGTGGAACATCTCCCATGCTGAAATGGGTTTCGAACAGCATTTGCCTCGTGATTCTTGAGAGAAGGGGAATTGCCTCCACGTAATTGCAACTCCTTTACATCTGCGTCCCTTGTTCATACTTTTTGTTGAGGTTTTTAGTGAGTTTGGGGAATAATACCTGTTTCAGAACTTGAGAAATTCAACATGAGGCTCTAAATGGGCAATAAAATGTAAACATTTATGTTTTTATGGATCACTGACTTTCTATTGTAGAATTCTGCATTTTGAATTAAATAATTTATAAGTGCACTTAAAGCGAAGGCAAAAGATTAACTTTAAAATCAGAAATTGTAATTTCTGCTAAAATATTTTCTAATTATACGAAAATACATTTTAGTTATTACATTGCAAGTTTCAACTAACAAGACTAACTGGGATATTTAAATCTAAACTGGGATATTTAAATTAAACTATAGTTCATAGATATTTAAAATATCCGTGGAAAAGTATCCATATGGATATTTGAAAAATCCGGTTACTTAGACAGTCTTTTATTTCGGCATATCAGGTATATTTACAGCACTGGAAATGAAGGAGTTTGAATTTTTAATTTAATTTTTAATTTAATTTAATCAAAGAATGGAATTCAGTTAAAGAAGTTAAATATATTTTTCTCTGTAATATAAAATACAAAATACACTTTTTCCTACTTTCATTTTTCTTCCTACCCCATTTTATTTCAAAAACGGATATAATTTAGTTAAAAAATGAAAGGAACTCAAGAGATTAAAAGATTCATTTTTTTAAAAATTAAAGATGGACGATAAGGTTGGCCTTGCTTTTGTTGTTTATGAAGATAAACAAAAAAAAAAAAAAAAAAAAAAAAAGGTGGGGAGGTTTCAGAATTAGTGAAAGAGCTCTGTTTTTCAGGTTAAGTTGCTACGCTCAAACCTTGATATGGCATGGGTTCAAAATTCTTGATGTGGTTTGAGATATATGCGCATTTTAATATGCAATGATTCTCTTTCTTCTGTACAGATATTACAGAAAATTAGTGTTTCTGAGAAACTTGTTGCTGAACTTCAGGTTAGACCTTGCAACATCTTGGTATGGATACTCATTTTGCTTATGTTCGTGGACACTGGAGATTTTGGAAATAGAGGGTTGATGCTCTGGAAGAGCTAGCCACAAAACTTCACATTGCCTTAAATCTCTGTGTCATTGTTTCTCGATAGAAGCGTTTTTGCAAAAATGATGCTATCTGTATTTTGAACAAAGAATATCTGGCCTCACTAAAAACACAATGGACTAAAAGTTTTTATTCCTGCAATTTTCACAGAATAAAAGTTGATGATTTTTCAACAGATTTTAAAATAAATCAATTTTGACTGGACATGGAAATTTTAAGAGCTATTTAATGCAATCTGGACGTCTTCAAGTGCTGCGTATAGCTGCGGTAGCAGCGATGATGATGTTAAGCATATTCGTTTTGAGTGAGTTCATCATGTCCAGAAGAGCATTCCCAATTAAGGTTATTGAGTTCCATTTAT
This sequence comes from Stegodyphus dumicola, assembly GCF_044657685.1. NCBI lineage: Eukaryota > Metazoa > Arthropoda > Arachnida > Araneae > Eresidae > Stegodyphus > Stegodyphus dumicola. The sequence continues at coordinate 229,071,512 of NC_140768.1, read as the reverse complement.
TTTATTACGTTTTAATTTAATTAATTTTTTTAACCATTTTCACCCATTTTCAGTACTATAGTACACTTGCTTATTTATTTCGTTACTGCTATAACTTATTTCTGTAAGCCTGATGGTATACTTTATGGAACGCGAGGAGGTTAAATTAGAGTTAACAAAAAATCTTTTTTATTTGCTTAAACACATAAACCATTTCTATTTCAAATAAAATAAAAGGATCAATCATTTTAATCCCATATAAGCTCACAAAAAGCTAAATGTACGTTTTAAATTTTATTTAAGAAGAATTTAAGAGGAATGTTTAAGCACGAATCTTATTCAAAATACATGGATACGCTAAGTTCAGGAATCAGTAAGTCATCACAGAGTAAATATCTCAAAATAAAATTTGTTACCGAACCAACAATATTCATTTTTTAAAATTTTTCCTAGTGCGAGAAGGCTTATGAATAATTTACTCCGGAAAACAAGAAACCGTTCGAATATTTCTGAGCAAGTTGATTTAAGAATTAAGTTAAACACTTTTGTGTCAAATATTTCAAAAACATGTATGCGTAAAAAAAGGTACAAAGCATATCCATCATGTCAAAGTCAAAATTTTTTTTTTCAATTAAAATCTTTGATTTTGTTTCTGTAAACTTGGTTATATAAAATCAAAAATAATAAAAATGCAAAAAATTATTAAATTTAAATCTAGTAAATCATTTATCGAAACTTTTATCCATGTTCTTAATCCAGTTACCTTTAAGTTATTTATGTACAATTATTTGTATTATGATTATAGAAAAATATAATTATATTATAGAGAAAACTATTCCTTAAATTGTTCCTCCATTCCTTTAAAAAGGGTCGAGATAAGAAAAAGTTTGGGAAATCCTTGGCCTAGAAGTTATTATTTTCATCATGAGCATTCATGATGATGGATTTCTAATTTTAAGCTGAAGTTGTTTTATGTGATTATATATCATATAGCTGTTGTACTGTGTGTTATTGTAAATTACAGCGTAAAAATCCTCATTAATGTTTACATAATTTTGGTTGTTTACGTAAAAGGCTACTCAAAGAGGAGGCAAATAATTCGGGTAAGAAGCAAAGGTTTCTCATAATTCAGTAAAAATCGGTTGGTGACAAAATATCGTCCATCACTTTTAAATTTGGACGCCATTACTGAGTCATTAAGCGTTCTGGAATAGGAAATCTCGAAATATTAGTAGAGTTCTTGCTAGGAACTGAACCTCGAATCTTTGCTACCATAGTATGCTGAGCACTCTTTAACTAAATACATGGGTGAAATCTCTTAAAAGGACCTCGTTACCAATCAAAAATGCGGAAGATTCTTCATTTATTTTCGATACTGTAACACGCATTTTTTATTGGAATAATTAAATTAGTCAATCAAAATTTCATTTTACTTGAACTTTTTAAACACATTTTGCTGAAATTGATTGCAAAACTCTCAATATATCTGTTTCTTTAATTTTGTTCAACCAGTAATATATTTTTTAATTCAGTGAACTTTTATTAAGACCACTCTCCAGTGTTCTAGACTACTGCGATCTTATGTGGAGATGGTCTCCTTACAGAGGCGACTCTCCGTGTTATTATTTATTTATCCTTACAGAAATAATGTTCGCTTTCAACAGTGACTGTTGTAACGAAGTGGTTGTCATGAGTGTGATTGTCACAAAAATTGAAAATTTAAGTTAATGAAATTTAGTTGAATTAAGTTAAGAGAATTCAGTTATTAGAATTTAGATAAAAGAATTAAGTTAACAGACTTTAGTTCAAAATTCTATTAACTTAATTTTCATTATTATTTCTGCCGAGAATAGAATTTAGTTAAAAGAATTAAGATAATGCAATTTGGTTTAAATTTCTATTAACTATATAAGGTATTTCTCCCGCCTTCTTACTGTACTTTCGTAGTGTAGTGTTCTGCATGTTGGTCGCGTATTCCAGAGGTCCGTGGTTCGATTCTCGGTGAAGGCGGTGCTCCATTTTTCATCTCTCTGAGCCCCAGTGAGAATAGACCCTGTTAAAAAGACCCAAGTCCAAGCCGAAATCCAAATTTTTAAAATGGTCCCAATTAAAACTAGAATTCCTGGTGGTAGGCGAGGATTCCCACAAGCGTTTTACTTGGTCGGAATGTGTCTCACATAAAGACCTCTCCGACGAGTATGTTTTCATTTAAAAATTAGTAAATGGTTGTTGTGCAGGGTGCTTCTGATCATAAAACTGGCAAATTCAAATCTAGGGAGAAACACGTTCGTATAAACTTTTAAGAAAGATCAAAAGACAGTTGCCGTCAGTTATCCGTAGTGCAGCAACAGCAGCGTCATTGGGCGATTAAATGTTGAATTGTAGTATCAAACTGTACTACAGAAGAAAAGATAGTTATTGAGTATCAAAATATTTGTGGGAGTATTAAAGACTTTTATTCGAAATCTCAATATTTCAGATACAATGTTTATACTTACTCTCTTCTATTTAAAACATTTCTGTACGTTCTGTGTAAGAAGACTAAACACGTAAGAAGATTAAAAGCAATTTTCTATAATATTCTGCAAGTTTATGACTTCAAATAAACGATCCATCAAATACATTTGTAAGCTATTACTTGCGGAAGACTCAGCTGTACTAAAGAAAATAAAAAATTTTAACTCTAAAAGGAAAAAAGGGAGAGTTATATGTGTATATATATATGTATGTGTATATTTAATATCCAATATCGATAAAAACCCCAAAGCCTACATTTTTACACTCAAAATCTACGCTTTAATAACCTAATTGTAGAAAGATACCAATTTCGAAATATTGTTTCATAGCTTGAAGAGAAAAACGTAAAAAATCGTAATTTTATTTTGGTTTTTCGCAAAGGACTGAAATTGAAATAATCAAGTTTTAAAAACTTTAAATATCGTACAATGTAGATTATTGGAAAAAAGTATTTGCGCTAATTGATGGGAAAATGCTACTCCTCTGTTTTCGGGACCGGATGCAGAATGTAAGCATGTATGACGTGTGTTTGAATGTATGTGTGTATAAACGCACATACATACGTATGTACATATATACATCTATTGCATATACATCCATACATTTTAAATCTGGTCCGATAACAGAAGAGTACCGGGAAAATCTTAAGGCAGTCTACAAGAAAATTAAATTATTGATACATTGCGTAACTAAATGTACTGAAATAATTTTGAATATATATAAATATATGTATTATTATGGAAATGTTTCTCAACTTTATATTTAATTCATCAGTCTTGGACGATATAGCTGTTCACAAAGCCAGTTACCGACCACTGAGGTTAAGTTTGAGCGGGCAGAGTAGATCATGGTTATTTGTTGTTCCATAATATCATTGGGGGATATATATGCACATTTTAAATTAAATAATGATTTAGTTACTTGCAAAATATTATTTACAGGTGAAGATGAATGGGTATCGGGTTCTATAGGCTTTTTGGACAAAAATGGGAAAGAGCTGGACATACAGCCATTTTGTCACCCTTTCTAACTGGAGCCTCAGGTCAACGAAAGGTAATTTGATACTTCTCAGAATTATTAACTCAGGGGGTATTATAACCCCTTACATGGACGAATACCGATAATAACTATTATCTTAACTAAGGAGTTAAGTAAATAAAAAATTAGTTTGCTACGAAGCCCTCCAGACAATGCTTATTATGTGAAGTACTGAAGACTTTAAAAAAAAATTAGCAGTTGACTATGTTAGAAAAGGTATAACATCCCAGAAGCTCAAAATAGCTCATCTTGTTCAAAGCTGAAAGTACTCTGTGAGTTTATTCGTTTATGTTTTGGTGAGCTACCTTAATTAAGCAAAAAATGTTTGTTTTCACAAAATGACGAAGTTACAAATCATCTTCTCTTCTTTCCTCAAAATAATACTTTACTAAACACATTTGTTGGTTTTAAAAGGAATTAAATTTATCATAACTGTTTTTATCGATAATTATCTATTTGGTGTCATTTGGTTGGATGTTTCTGGTGATAAATATAACTCTGAACGGTACGATTGTTAGCAATGGCTCACGGCTAGTATGAATTGAGTATGGAGCTGAGTTGGGCCTTTCGTATAAATATGTTTCTGTGTGAGTCCTTTTCCTCTTCTCGTAAATGTAATATCAATTGACAGTTAACGGAGACGGGGATATCATCATTCAATCAAGAGGTTAGGGAGTATTACTTCGCGTCCCCTCATATCTAGCCTTAGAGAATGCATAAATTAATATTGTAAGATATTGTTGTCGTTACGGCTCAGAACATAATTACAAAATTTACATAATTATTACATTATGTTATGTACTCAAATCACTTTACAGCAGAACATGCAATTACAATAATACACATTACGAATATATTTTTACAAGACAACACTACAGAAATTTACAAACGTATATTGCGCGACATTCAAATACAGTAATAGTAAAGAGAGTTCAACTTCTGGAAACAAACTGTGTGAATATTAAATTCTTACTCTAGGCACTGTTTCAACTATCCCCCAAATATGTAAATAAATAAATAAATAATGCAATTAAAAAATTTATAAAGAGACATATGCCAGTTTCGAGTTTTGCAAGCTTATCAATAATCTGGGAAAATTTTTGCCATCAAATGACGATGTTTTACCATAAATTTGCAGAAGGCTTGTGAATTGTAATCAGTGTGGCTTGTCTGGTGCATCTGAGAAATGCTGTGCTGTACTGAGATTGATAAATGACCGATGAGTTTGGCCACTCTCGGCAAATGCCTTCGAGCAAGTGGTCATTAAAGACACAGAGAGAGAAAAAAAGACAGAATTTGTGTCTATCAGATGCATATTTTGACTGTTATTTATGACCATAATTGTTTAGTAAATGATTTTTTATAGTTTTATAGTTCTCTTTTACACGAAAGAGCGTAATATCTTTATGCTACTGATTCACGTAGATTTTGCCATGGAATTTCTAGGTAGCGAAAACAGTAACATTGAAATGTTAGAAAATTGTTAATTAAAGGAAAAAATGGGATATGAATTTTATAACTTGGAGTTTTTGCCCATTTTAAATCTTAAACAAATCTATTTTTTATGTTTAGTTAAATTATTTTCATGTTTTTCGAATGATAATATCCTGTCTGTTAATCATTTTTTTAGTTTCAGCTTGTCTTTATTTATTGATAAATTATTTTCCGAGCGCATATCACAAATTAATTTTGCACACTGTATTTGAAAATAAATTAAACCGGTCGAGGAATGCCAGCCGCTGGAATGTACTAGATCTACCTCTTCATGTCCAAACTATTCATCTTTCTGTCTGACCATCAGCTTTCCCTGAAAGCCATTGCAATGATTTTTGACCGATTGCCAGAGGTCAACAACTGCTGTGCCAGACCCGAAACGAGACGAACTGACAGACGAATCTGTTCGAGATTTCGAGGCCAGCAGTGATAGAAGAGGGTGGACTTTTACGATCCTCTAAAGTTCAGAGATTGAGTCAACTGCCTTTTTTCCAACCTCCTCTTTTCTCGAATGGCTGTAAGAGGCTGCAGCTTTCGAGTTTAAAGAGGGGATATATACCTATGAAGAAAGAGCATCTAAATATTGTATGTTTCTTTTCGATATTTGCTTGGAAGATTTACGTTTCAGTATTATATGAGTAATTCTTTATTAAAAATAGGAGAACCTTGTGTAATTTTTAGAATGCTTAGTTTGTTAGTAATAAATTGAGTGTCTCTTAGAAAACAATCAAAGTTCTAGCTAAAATATTCATATGTTTTATTAATTAGTGAAATAATTAAATATTTCACTAATTAATAAAATACATAAGTGTTTAGTTGGAATTTGTTAGATTCTTTTCAGATCTTTTCGGAGTGGGTCTATGTTAATAGTAATAATTCGCAGTATACGTGAACAAGTGAAGTCATATACGAAGCTTAATATACATACATACAATAAAACATTTATTTGAGTTGAGCAAATATTATTTCTGTCAATGCTAGCCGGCAACTTTTTTCCACTAATTAAAACATAATTAAACGTACGTACGTAGTTTGTTAGTAATAAATTGAGTGTCAAAGTTGTTCCATAACATAAAAATTCTCATAATCTTTAATTATTTGTAGAATTAAATTTTAGAAGATGTGTTATATTTTTCGCTAAGAAATATTTGGATGTAAAACAAAGTTTCGGAGTCAAAAAGAAATATTTTCTTACATGAAAATGGTGCCTCGTACTGTTAACATCAATCTTTTAAAACTTCTGATGTCCACGAGTTGGAGTTATTTATTATGGTACAACTTGCAAAGGTTATCGATAGTTGTTTACGTAAAATGAAGGATAGCATTGTGAAAAACTTTCAATCTGATATTTATGAAATATATGATTATCATACATGAACTGATACTCAAATATGGAATAAATTTCTAAAGCAATGCGTATCTTTGCATGAAAGAGTTCAGTTTTAGATTCTCTGAATTCGGACAATAACGGACGACATGAATAATTCTGAAGAAAAGTAAACTAAAATATTTTCAATGCAATTCAGCATTCAACTGAGTATGCCATTAAAGTTTTAATTTTATTTTTGCATGCGTTGCTTAATTTATAACTGTGATAAAAATTTCCTCCAGTTATATATAAATAGTCTTCGTAAGAATAACCTTAAACAGGCTACATCTTTTCTATATAATACAAAGTATTCCTGTCAGATAGCTTATGTTCTTTCCTAGATTATTGTAAAAATACTTATTATTTTTAATGTTCTCTTTCATATTATAAGGTATTTTCTCCTTCCTTTCTGCATGCTATTGTGGTGTAATAGTAGCACACTCGGCGCGTAATCGAAAAGTCCACGTTCGAGACCCGGCGAGGGCATTGCTCATTTTTCACATCTCCCATATAAAAAAAACTTAAAGATATATCTCCCATATAAAATTATCTCCCATATAAAAAAACTTAAACTTACGTCAGAATGTCATGAAGTATTTTTATAATCTTGTCAGGGTCTGAGCCTCTTAGTTTTATTCTGGGGGAAAAGTACGTTATTGGTATAGAAATCGTATTTTAATGTCATATTCCACGTTATTTATGCCAAAAAATCTATGCTGCGTTTATTCATTAAATGCTTGCTTTTGAGCTCAGTAGACATATTCTTCAAATGCTTTATTTATAATGCTGTACTTGCTTTTGCCTTCTTTAAATGCTTAATTTTATTTATTATAAAACACTTAACAATTTTAACTACATTTAATATGTATAACTCTAATTTAAGTTCATAATTTCTAAACCGCATTTATGAAAATTATTTGAAATTTTCAGTGGTTGAAAAATAGTTCCAACTGACGTGACATAGTAATAATCTGCAATCAGTGATTTTGTTTTTAAATCATATCAAATTCATCATCGGAATAATTATTACGTAATTGCATATCAAAGTATTTGAGATGGAAATGTGCATTTTTTTGCAGCAATGACTTACTCCAAGTTACTTCACCATCATTTTGTAAAAGAATTAACCAAAAATTCTTTGAAATAGTTCATGAAATGTGCACTTAATACTTAGAACGAAGAAAATAACTTACTGAATGATTCTGACGGACAGTCGCGGCAGCCAAAAGCCGTTCGTTGTCAGCTCGTTAATTTGCAGTTATCGTAAAATAATATTCTTCTAAAAGATGTCCAGTATTTGAAATGAAGTTGTTAAAAATAACCTTAAAGTTTTTTTACAGTAAAGTTTTAGAACACTTTTTCTTACGTGTATTTACATGGCACATCTTTGCGCAATCAACATAGGGGAAGAGAATGGATAACCTATGTTGTATTCTTACTTTGCGCAAAGTAACTGAATTGTTTTCAGAACAACTGAAAGCTTGTTTTACATGGAAATTTATTTCACAGTACAGATGACTATCTCTTTCAGAGGCGATAGATAGCATTTCAAGTAGTTGTTAGTTTATTTTTATACGGGCCCTCGACTCTCGAGCGTCAATCGTTTCGTGTCCGAGAATTTAAGGCCCAAGAGCTCCAATATAGGGGAAGTAGGGAAAAGCAGGGGTATTCCAAGAATGTAGTTGTCTGTGATTTGATGTGACCGTGCATCTACAAGCCCCTCTTCCCTATAGAAAAGGCCGCAAGTGGCTATGAAAGACTAAATGGCCGCTTCAGCCGCTACGTGTAGCTCCTGCTAATGTCGATAGTGGAAGTAACTTGTTACAAAATCGTACTGGTGGCCACATGCCAAAATAATCCTTGTAGAAATAAAAACTACTTGAAGAATGGTATGTAGAAGCCTTTGTTGCAGTGTTTTTCTAAAAATCAAAGAAGTCAAAGATGCGTATCACGACTGATAAATAATCCGATTCAATATTTATAGTATAGAAGTAACACCAACGGCAATTTGAAGTAAAAAAACTATAGAAACCACAATCAATGATTAAAATTCGTTATTTAATTAATAAAAATAGTATCACGAAAATATTTAAGATCAGATGAATTTCATCAACATATTGGTCAGATGAATTTAATTTTAGAGTAAACATAAAAATTTAATTTATGTACATTTTTACGAAACTTGGTAAACTTGATGTACAGTTGACTTGTTTCATATTCACGCTTATAAACTCCTCTTTGAAATGGAGGAGGTAAAAAAAAGACATTTTTTTGGTTTTCTCATTATATTAAGAATTGTCTTTTTCAATGCCTCAAATGAAAAACTGGAATAAAATTGATTATAAATTGCGTACTTAAACTATTTTACACGATTTTCGAGAAAGCAGGATGGAATGACGAAATTTATTAAAAATTTCCAAATTTAGTTTAAGCTTCCAAATATGAAAAAACACGTAAAGGAAAATAAGTAAATTAATCTTTGTATGAATAAAAAGAGAGATTAACAATATAATGCTGAAATGTCTTAAAAATGCAAGCATATTATAATTTTGTAGGCTGTCGTTTACACTGCTGTGTAGTATATCTAAGAAAACACATTTTTAATGCATAATTTTAAATGCGTATAAAGGGATTTTACAAAGATTGTACCTAAATTAAGAAGGGCAATTTGTACCATATGCTCGAAAATGTTTTTTATAAATTAAAAATAAGAATAAAACTACTAGTTGATAAGAAATGTCGTATTAATTTGTTTATATTTTGATATTTTAAGAAGGATTGCTTTAATGATTTTTAATTTGTATTACCATGTTCTAATTCAGCTGGTGGCAGAGAATGCCTCATGTTACCTCAAGAATAATTTACTGTTAATTAAAAATGGCTAAATTAATTAAGAATATTGCAGTTGAAATTCGGATTTGACTGTAGCGATGTAAAAGTAAAATCCAATATTTCATTAAATGTGATGAAATTTAATCTAATTTTGTTATATAAATTTTTTTTAACAATAATTTATTTCTTAAGTTAACATAAAAATCAAAAACGTTATTGAACTAAAGCTCTCATAGAATTAAGATAAACATATTCATCAAATAAAAATTAGAAAAAAAACTTAATAAAAAAATTGAAAGTTTTCAGATTTTATATTACGCCCAAAGGGGGCTTTTTTTTAAAACGTTTATTTATTAAATATGATGTTCTTCGCACTTAAACCATAAAATTGAATTCAACAGCACTATAACAAAATAACTTAATCACAGCATATTTTTAGAATTTCTGATACACAGTCTCGCGCAGTGTTGCCATTGCTCGCCTTGAAATCGTTGAGTTCGTTCATCAAAAATTCGTTAAACTTTTACAAAGTATGAAATACATAATAAAACAATTTCAAAATTAGTGTTTCCAGATGCCCATATTTGGATGGAGGATTACGTTATTCAAAATTTTACCGTTGTTTTATTACAATGCGAGAAACATGCACACATTTATGCAGATTCTTCATTATTCAATTTCTTTAAATATAATGCATTGCTCTAACATTTAGTGGCAACAATCTGAAAAGTGATACGCCATTTATAGTGATTCGACACAAAATGCCAAAAATAAATTAATAGCGCTTCTGGGCTAACTCCTTTTGAGCTAAAAATTAAGTTTAAAACGAAAAATGCTTAAAATCACAGATCTAGTGTTTACTGCAAAAATACTTGAACCGCAGTTATGCTTAATAACAAAAAATGGAATAAATAAAAATGAAATAATTTAGGAAAAATATTAAATGCATCCAACTGTTTTAATTTAAATATCTTAACTTTTGTATTTTATTCTTTTATCATACAAAATAATTTGCATTTATTATATTTTAAAGTGTAAATTACTATTTTATATAATACGAACACTTTATTTCAGGACATACCAGTTTCCTGTGAAAAAAAAAATTCCCAATGCAATATTAAAAATATTTATTCAAATCATAAATCAGGTTGAAAATGCGTAATTTTATAAAACATTTAAAATGGTTCTTAGAATTAAATTTCTGAAAACATTTTATTTTTGTAGTTAAGTAACAAATTTTTATATAAGACACACTCGAATTACCTTCTTTTTTAGATCGGAATTTGATTAAGCATTTCAGTCATAGATAATTATGTTATTTTACTTAGTATTTTAATTTATCTTTTATACCATCTTGCTGTAATTAGCAAACGAAATAATTCTAAACGTTTTAAGCTTCAGCTGCGTGCACACAAAATGTCAAAATAAACGTAAAAATTTAAATAATTGGCAGAGGATTTAGTAAATAAATATTCCAAGTTCTCGAAACTGAAAGGTAAAATTCTGATATTTTATTTTAGTTTGACCTCTGTGAACCTAAACGTGAAATTATTCTAAAGGTTCGGCTCATTTTAAGTTTGATGACTTTAAAAATCTAAGTATTATCTCCTTCATAATTTATTGAACAATGGGAGATTTGCTTCAGAAATTCAGCTGTGTCTTTTAATTTTATTAACAATACATCCATCCATACAATTTTCCATCAGAAGTTAGTAAATATGACTGGTATACCTCCCAAAATTTTATATTTAAAATATATCTCATGTTTTTTATTGTTCTTATCCCACACAATAGCTACATTGTTGTACAAACAATTATACTACAGAAGTATTTTTCTTCCATACGGCGCACTTTATTATATTAAATATATTATTAGTTTACTTCAGGAAATGGTATTTTCCCATTATATATGAGGATGGATGAAATTAGATCTTAAGAAAACGTTTTTCAGACGGCTAATCCAAACAGACCATTGGTATGCTTTGAATTACATCAAGCGTAATCGTTTACAGAGAGGGGAAGACTGGAAAACCTTAAACAAGATTACCCTTCATGAATTGTATACAAACTTTTTCTAAGAAGAAACCATTTCAGATAATGCGAAATTTCCGCTCGCAAACCTCCGACATTAAAAAAAATTCGAAATTTCGGGGTTGACGTAAACATCACCATGAATTATTTATAGTCTTAGAGCCATACCGAATGTTTATTCAAGCAAGATTCCAATTTTCTCTTTTTTTCTCTTTCTCTTCGAGAAAAAGTTCCATTATTATGAAAGGCCAACAAATGGAACCTTTTTCTCATCAGTTTCGGAGAAAATGAAGATTCCGCGGACAACAGGGAAGAGGCGTTGCGGCAAACGGCGCCACTTCACATCCAGCAACAAAAATAAAGAAGAAATTTTTCTACCAGTCAAATTGCAAATTCTAGAGAACGATATTTTTGAGCGAGTGGTCTTGGAGATACATTTTTTTCTTATTTTTTTAGTAAAAAGTGTATGGGGTGATGAACGATGTGGGATTGTATTCTGGTCTCCTCATTTTGCTTCGCTACAATATAGCACCCAGACATAAATGATTCATATCTTGAAAATATTTAGACAATTTTGAAAGTGTTCTGATTCAACTGTCATTGAACTTTATGATAAGTGTTCTCCATTATTACCTGAAGAACAAAAAGGAATTATTAAATTTTTCTGACACCGATTAAAAATTAGATAATTATGATAACCAAAATTTTCTTTAATTTAACTTGCAATAAATCCAAAGTAATACAATAAACGTACTTAAATGCATTTTATTTATGACTGAATGTGTCGTATTAAATTACATTTTGGAATTTTATAGTTTAGAGTTGCAAAGCATCTTATTTAAAAAAGCATCGTTCACATGTTGCCAGTGATTTATATTAGTTATAATATAATAAGTAGTAACTAAAAACTATAGTAATATAATAGTAATAATTAATATATTACTAATTATTATACCTTATATAATACTTACTGATATTAATATATTGCTTATTAGTAATAATAAAAATATATATATTGGTTAAACATATGAATTTTTTGCAAATTATAGGTAAAACTTTTTATAAAAAATATCACTGTTATAATGCGAATAAAATATTAGTATATTAAATGATAAACACTTCTAAAAATTTAATAATAATCAAAATTAAAATTTCTGGGCACTTTAACAATAGTATAAATTAAATGTTTTTATTTTGGATAAATTGTACAAGTTGAACATTAATTAAAATATCGATGTCATTTTAACAATACTATAATTAAACGTTTCTATTTTGGATAAATTTTATAATGGTAAAGAGAATAAAAGAAAAAAAAAGGGGGGGGGGAACTTTTACACTTTCTCTATTGTTTTATTTTTGATCGTCTAATAAAAATACGGTTTATTGCAATTTTACTTATACATCATAAATGGCATGTTAGAAAGAAAGGTACGAAAAAAAGGTTAGGTTAGATTATTTAATTATCGCAAAGGCTCGAGGGCTATCTGCCGAAGGGGGAATGCCTTCGAGGAGGACTTGCTAAGGGAAACTGCCTCGTATACACGTTACACATGGGGAAAACCACGAAAACACCCATGCTGCCAGCCCGTTCGCGGGATTCAAACCGAACTACCAGTGTTCAGCGACTTTACCGCTCGGCCGCTGGTGGGCCGTATGAAAAAAAGGAAAAGATTGTCTTAAAATATTCTGCAACAATGATTCAGAAAGTTGCAAGAATGTTTAATCAATTTTGGAACTGTCTTATGTAATCCAGAATTATATGCAGAATCCTTCTGCGAGTTCTTTCTTCCTAACAAAGTATTCAAACTATTGTCTAAAACATCATAGGAAATTTTTAATACTTCTATAAATTTATTATTAAAGCTCTTTTAGTTTTAGTAATAAATTATAAGGTCAACTAAACCGAAAGATATTCCAAAGAATAATTTGCCTTCAGCAGTGAAAAGTATAGTGTGTGGGAAAATATCATGGATGGAGTTCGTTGTTAATTATTACTTTCTAACATAATTATGGTTCAAAAAAATTATCAATTACGATCTATTGAAAACAATGGATGTTTATTTGAGTAGTAAACAATATGAGATGGAAAGCATATTCTGAATAGCTCTCCAGCTTATAAAATATAATTTATAACTTATAGTTAATTATAGAGAAACAAGCAGCCGCCATTTGAGTTGAATAAATATAATAAATATATTAAATATATTTATAGCTATAAATAGTTTTACTTCAGACTACTAGGAAATTCTCCAACATGTGTCAAAATACTATACTTCATTTATTAAGGACGTACAGATGATTATGGAGTGATAAATATATACGAAGATTTAAGCAACTTTTTCTTTAAAATACGTTTCATGCTACTAAAATGTGGCAAAATATTTTTCAGAAACACCATTTTTGTCAACATGTGTGAAATAAAGTGATCGGAAGCAATGAAATATAGCCACGGTAATTAAAAGCAAATAAACTTACAATACGAATCCAGAGTATATTTCAGAATAAGTCAAAACAGTTCTAAGGATAGAGTTTGATTCTCAGACTCCTAAAAAGGGGAATCTTTAACATATGCTCACTAATACTTATGGAGATTTTTGAACTTAAAAATTACAAAGAAAAAGAAATCAATTGCTTTAACATAAAAAAGCTTCATTTATGTCAAGTGGATTCAATATTATTTTATTCTTTTTAGTCGAAGAATTACTTTCTTCAAATAAATAAATGTAAGCCGTCTAGTTTACCAATTATGAAGTTATCATACCTACTTATTTGATTGACGAGATTTAAAGTTTATGCCTAAATTTATCACACCTCGTTTTAATAATAATTAGATAAAATAAATACAGTTTTATGAAGTTAAGTTTATTCATAAAGTACCTAAAATGCAGAAAATATAACCTTCATGATTAACTGGAAATGAATATTGGAGTTTACTAATGATAAATATATTTTTGAAGTCTTTCAGGTAAGTTAAATATTTAAAATATCAAACATTTAAATCTTACTTTTGGTAAGGTTAATAATTGTTTTTTCTTTATTTCATAGTGATTTGCTTTCATCTGCAAATGTTTATTGCTCAGTTTTTGTATTACATCTTGGGCTAGTTTTCTATTAATTTACAAATAAGCTTTTTGAGATCATTCACACTATTGAATATTTTAAATATCAAAACTCAGTTCTTATCTTTGGAAATTTTAATAATTGTTTTTCGTTTTTGCGCAGTCATTTGCTTTCTTTCCCTTGTAGAAATTTATTTCTCGCTTTTTATATTATTACTCATCTAATTTTTCTAACATTTTACTGATGAAGTCTCAGGTATTATACAGTATTTACTGTTAAAGAACGTTAATAATGCATTGGTGGTTTTTCAGTAATAACCTATAATTTCTCAAGAATTTACGTGCTACAAGAATATTTATTTATGTTTTTATTTTCCCTCTCTTATTTTATCACAGAATCCACTATCATCAGGTGTTTCTCTTAAAGAGGTTTCTTTAGGTAATCTCATGCTGTTCAGTTTCTTTTCTTTACATATAAACGCTTGTCTCAAACCATTACACAATAAATACATATGAATTTTTTTATTAAACCTGATAAATAAATATCAGTAGTTTTATTTATCTATCTATAAAGTTTGGCGCTCTTGAAAGTAAAATGAACAAAGCCCAAACTCCCTGCAGACATACAGCGAATTGTTGCTGGGTCTGAAAAGAACTGTAAAGTCTTAAGAAGGTTTAAAAAAGCTTTTTATTAAACAAGAACTGGAAGATAAATGCACTTCTCGGGCTTGACAAATCAGGTAACGAATCGTGGCGATTTAACTTAAAGTAGCAGTCAGTTTCAACATTTTAAACTAAGTCTAGTAGTCAAAGGCTATACAATTGATTAAACGCGAAGCTGGCTCAAAGTTCTCACTGCTGTAACAGTTTAAATGCCGGCCATTATAACGCAGAGTCGAAGAATAAAATCTTATCTGAGCTAGCGGAAATCTGGTAAGATGAGCTTGAGAGGCAGAATCACGCTCTGTCTTGAGTCCGGAAAACCTCAGCCTTAACACTCTATATCTGATTTGCATTATGGTAGGGAAACAGAAAGGAGAAGTAACAGTAAAGATCTAAATCATAATAACTGATTAGATGAACATAAGATAAACCTTACATATTGTAGCAAGTTTGTTCTTTGTGTTTCAAGAAAAATAATGACTTAAAGAAGTTTTATTAAGTTTCTTAAACAATATCCTAGTTTTTTTAATCTTAAAAATAGACGCAATTTGATATATGTCCATTTAGAATTTTAGGAATTTTAAGTTCCAAGAGAAAAATGGTAAATATATATGAGATTTTGATAAAACTTCTTTTTATGGTATAAAACGCATTGAAACTTTATGAGTTACGACACGTTTGATGCATACTTTCGTTTAAATGAAATAATACTGTATAGTATTTAAGTTAACAAACATTAAGCTAAATAAGCAAATAACAGGCTGTTAAATTGTACGTTGGAATAAAATACAAGAAACAAAAGTGTTCAAAAACATCTAGCAAATATGTTACCTGAAATAGGCTATTCAATCCCTTTAAGGATCTGATGATGACTTCAAAAATTGAAACGCCTACCCTAGGAAATTTTCATGTAGGATTTCATGATTGTTTTAGCAGGTTTTAATAATAATAATGAAAAATAATTATTATTATAAAAGCAAATGAAAATAAGAAGACAACTCTGTAGAGAAAACCCTTTCTATCACATACAATTACACTTTTCCCACACCTTACGAAAGTATTAAAAACATTTCCTTCTCCAAGAATAAAGTTTTACTTTTCGTTTCATGAACTAACATCCCTTTTTATAGCTTCTAGTCATTCATTTCATTTTCAGTTTTCATTTTTAATAGCTTAAAATGAAAAATGAAAATTTTTAGTCTTGGTACTGGAAAAAAATAAAATCTGCAGTCTAAAAACTTCAGATTATATTCTAACACCATGAAGAGTTTATTATCAAAACTTCAGAAATTAAACTAAATGTATTAAAAAAACTGAAAGCTTTCAGATTTTTCATTACACCCAGAGGCATTTTTTTCAACGTTTTGTGTGTTACCTTTATGTAATAAATATCATATTCTTCTCACTTAAACCACAAAATTCAATTCAAGAGCAATATCGCAAAATAATTGTAAAACGAGCATATTACACAGTCTCGCGCGCTGATACACAGTCTCACAGTCTCGCGCGCTGGAGATAATTTTTTTTTTTTTTTTTTCTGGTACGTTGCCTTTGAATGCCTCTCTTTGAAATCGTTGAGTTTCTTAATCAAAAACTGGTTAAAGTGTTGCAAAATAGGAAATCGATAATAAAACAGATTCCAAATTCCAAATTTGGGCTTCCAGATGCCCATATTCGGAGGAGGAATAGGCTATTCAAAATTTGATGGCTCTAGGTACCGTTGTTTATCACAATGCGAAAAACATAAATACATTTAGCAGATTCTTCATTATTGAATTTCCTTAAATATAACACAGGACGATAATATCTGGTGGCAACAGTTTGAAAAATGATACGGATATTTCCAGTGAATCGACGCAACATGTCAAAACGAAATTAATAGCCCTTCTGAGCTAAAGCTCCTTTGGGCTAAAACGTCAAAAATTAAAATGTTAATATTAAAGATCATTTACAATCTAATCTTTGTATGAAGTAAAAAATATTTTAAAATGAAAATCTTAAGATTAAAAGGAATTTACAATCTGATCTTGGTATGCAGTTTTCAATATAACATCTGAAACAAGTTAAGCTAAGTTATGATAAGTCTACTAGATCAAATTTTATGTTTAGTATGAGATGCTTAATATTGCAAAACCAACAAACATGTTTTCGTTTCGTTTATATGATTACGGCAAAGCATGGAGGGCAATCAGCCTAAGGGGAGATTTGCCTTCGTGGAGGACTTCCTAAGGGAAACTGACTGGAATATACAGTGGATGGACAAAAATATGGAAACACCTTGTGAAATGCATGTTTGAAAAGAAAGATTGATTTTAATGAAATATGTAGGTGGCGCTAGCGTTTTTGACTACTGACGCCACCTATACAACTTCGTAAATGTGCTAAACAGTTCAGTTGTTGTCGGAGTACTGTTATGTGAGGTTGTCATTGCATTATGTCAGAGTTAACAGACTTCGAACGTGGGCAAATTGTTGGAGCACATATGGTAGGTGCTTCCGTAAGCAAGGTAGCCGAGGTGTTTAGTGTTTCGAGAGGTACCATATCGAAGATTTATTCGACATATTTGAAAAGCGGAAAAACATCATCTGCTAAATCACAGCGCAGACGAAAGTGTGTCCTGAGTGATCGTGACAGACGATCATTAAGGGAAATTGTGACGAAAAATAAGAAGACCACAGCTGCAAAAGTTACTGCTGAAATGAATGCTGTGTTACCGAACCCTGTGAGTACCAAAACAATTAGAAGGGAGCTTCATAAACAGGGAATTGCTGGCCGTGCTGCAATTGAGAAGCCACTCATCAGTGATGCTAATGCCCGTAACAGGAAAAGGTGGTGTTTAAGTCATAAAGCCTGGACTATAGAGCAGTGGAAGCGAGTAATATGGTCTGACGAGTCTTCTTTCACACTGTTTCCCACTTCTGGCCGAATTTACGTCTGGAGAACGCCATCTCAAGCCTATAATGCAGACTGCTTGTTGCCAAGAGTGAAACATGGGGGGGGGGTTCTGTTATGGTTTGGGCAGCCATATCGTGGTTCTCTGCTAGCCCCATGATAACTATGTCAGGGCACATGACTGCCAAGACTTATGTGAACATTTTGGCCGATCAAGTTCATCCCATGGTACAAACTTTGTTCCCCGATGGTGATGGTGTCTTCCAAGACGACAAAGCCCCTGTTCACACAGCTCACATTGTCCAGGACTGGTTTTCTGAGCACGAGGATGAGTTGTCCCATCTCCCCTGGCCACCACAGTCACCAGACCTGAATATTATCGAACCTTTGTGGTCTACATTGGAACGGAAAGTGCGTTCTCGTTATCCACCGCCAACATCGTTATCTGAACTTGCCACCGTTTTGCAGGAAGAATGGTATAATATTTCCTTGGCAAACATACAGGAACTGTATTTATCCATTCTGAGAAGACTGCAAGCTGTTTTGGATGCCAACGGGTTTCCTACACCATATTAAGCAAAGAAACATGTTTTTTTAAAGGTGTTTCCATATTTTTGTCCAACACATGTATGTTACACATGTGGAAAAACAAGAAAAGGCCAATACAGAGAGCCGGGATTCGAACCTTGGACCGAACTACCAGTGTCCAGCGAATTTATATCTTGGCCGCTGGTGGGCCCCAACTAACAGGAAACAAATAGTTATAATATATTTTCCCTATATGTTAATGCCCATTGAAACTTGTGCTATAGTTAACAAAAACAAGACATATATTCAAGACGTAACTATACACATATTCCTCCGGGACGCTTTTGCACGGGACTTGTAACAAATATTTCCCTCAGACTCTAATACTTCTTATTTTACCAGAATGCGAAATCCGCGAAATTAAGGCACACATAGTTTGAAAAGGTTTTCTTTGACGTATTTTTATGTATTCAAAAATAGTTCTAACTTTGAATGGAATATTTTGTTTTTTTTTATAGTTAGGTGGCTTAAAATTTATTTCTGGTTTGTGTTTTTCCCTTTCTTTTGATATTCAAAGCATATAAGATATAAGTTTCGTGAAAAAAGAAAAACAAGTCTTGTTTAAGATAAATGAACATTCTCTTCGCTTTGAAAATAGCGGGTAATATTAAATTGAAACATACCAGAAATACTATGATAATGACGAAGGTAGATTATTACTATATATAGCAATTAAAAGCGTTTTTATTTGATTCACATATAACAATTGAACGTATTTTCATTTGATTGAATAGTCGAATAATTAAAAAAGAATAAACTTGCATAAAAGTATCAACTCACGAGGAGGGCTATTTCCAGAATGAAGCTATTTAATTTAATTTAAAGATGTATTAAACTTTGGCTGAAAATAAGGAGTTTAATAAAAGTGTCGAATAACATCGTTATCTGTTTTGGATAAGAATTAGAATAAGAATATTTTTGTTGTGAAAAAGAAACTGAAGTTTTACTGAAATTTTGTTGAGAATTCTTTAATTATTCTTCATTATTTTTACAGCTCATTAAATACGGTATTAAAATATTTTTAGTAATTTTCATAAAACATTGTTCTACATTTCATCTGCCACCCAGTTACCAACTTACATACATTTCTTGACGTCTGGCAAGCGAATTCAGAATGAGTAAAACGCAGATGCATTTGCGTTATTCAAAAAGAAGATTAATATCTTCAATTTCAGATATTTAACTCGTACCCTTTCCATTTCTTCCACATCTCTTATCTAGACAAAAGAGAACTTTGAAGAATAAATATATAAGAATATTCCGGAGAGAATAAATTTCCTAGAAGATATGGCTCAGATGTATCACAGAAGTTCTTTAGATAATGGCGCGAAACTTGTTCTCTTCTAGTTGCTCGACGTTCCATCATGTGAAACGGGCAGATTTGTCAAAAAACTTGATTTCCGGTTGAAATCGATGAAGAAACTCGCCATTTGTGTTTCAGAGATCTGGCAGCTAATATACGCTGAGAACTCAAACGGAAGAGGAGATTCCTATATTCTTTTTTCTCAGCCCTAGGCTCTTGAGGTGAAAAATTTACTCTTGACATATTTTGTCGGAATTTTGAGGAGCTATCACTCTCGTGCTTTCTAACCAATCGATAGTTTAGAACAATCTAGAAACAAATGCTAAATTGGCGATACTTTCAAGGTTTAGATTCTACATAAAGGGGTACTGTAGCAGAAATAAATGCATAAAAAATAACAGACGCAAGAGACAGGAAAAATCACTCATATATTGCGGTTTTACTTTAAGCAAAATTAGAAATTTTATTCTTTAAGCAAGCTACGATATCAGCGCCACGTTTTAAAAGTAAGCAATATTCGAATTTAAAGGTGGTTGAATTCTTAGAAAAGCTGTCTGTATTTAACAGGGGGCGCACGTTTTCAAGGAGTAAACATTCTGCGCAGAAAAAGTTTACTCTTCGAAAAGCAGGCTGAAAGGAAAAAAAATTTTTTTTTGAAAAACAGAGCTTCAGTCTGTCTTAAAATGCATAAACTGCTTGCGAAGCTAATGACATCGTGAGTTTGAGTTCTGCTTGACGATAAATTTCACATTTATAGTACTTCCATTCTATGCATTATTGTCAACAGTTAGGACGGAATTGTGAGACACGTAACTGGAATTATATATCATTTTCACTCATTATACAAACTCATTAAGACTTGTCAACCTTACAGTTCTTTGATTCCTACTTAACTCAAAATTTTGTTAGAAACTCTTCTATGGAAAAATAAATAGATTGCTTATTTACATATAATTTATAAAGTAGTTAAAGAATGCAAAAAGATTTTTAATGAAATAATTGTTTTTAAATAAATATATAGAATACGTTGATATAACTTAGTGATCTAAAGTATTATTTCTTTAATTGAAAGCGTTTCCTTCAAAAGTCATCAGCTTAAACAAGAGCTGCAATTTAAAATGAAAATTACGCTGAGTATAAATATTATCAACTGGTATATCGTAAAAAAGTATATAGAAGATGTCAAGAAAAAGTTCGTTAAAATTTTGTGTTTATCAGATTTTTTTTTACTTTCATTTTGATAATTATGACACAAAATAATTATTGCATTTTTATATTTAGCATTGTGATGTAGCCGTTCCTCAATAGACACAAATGCCGGCTAGCTTTAAAAGGATTTATTAACAGAGCACACAGGAACGGTTACAAACAAAATAAATATACATAAAAATGAAACATATACCAAATGGAACATCAAACATTGAGAATAACATAACATAGTAAGCTATCATCATGGCGGCTGGAGGTCGACTTACGTTTTTTCATATCGCCACGAGATGGCGTTTAAATAAAATAGTTCGGTTACAGTTCATGAGGTGAATAAAATAGTTCAATTACACTTAAATAGGTCTGTTACATCCTCCCCCTCTGACTTCGTAGACGTCTCGGCAAGAAGTCAGGAACTGACCTTTGTCTACTTTGTGCAGCGGGCGGAGAATCAGATGAATGGGCTCCAGTTTGACAAGCAGGAAATTTAGCGTCACCTGCACCTTGTGCAACAGGTGCAGATTCGGGTGGTATTACACGTTTCGGGCGTCCTCTTTTCTTTAAGGGAACCACTGGAGTTACACGAGCTGAGTTTTGAAACTTATTTCGATCTTGATATGGTTTCAAGGCTGAAACATGATACTTGCCGAGAATTTTGTCTGGTTCATGAGAATCAGCAATATCATAAGTGGTTGGAGATCTTGTAGTCACTATTACATAAGGACCATCTCTCTTGGGCATGAATTTAGCAGTTTTCTTCAGTGGACCTTTGCTGATTGGGTGGAGGGTGTGACCCAAACTTTATCTCCAGGAACAAATTTCGGTGTTTCTCTTCGTTTTTTGTCAACATATCGTTTCTGTTTATCTTGATGCAATTCGACTCTTTCTCGTACCTGTTGTACATTTCTTGCAAAACGTTTCAAATATGGAGTAATTTCGGGAACAAAATTATCGTTCTCAATTACGGCTTTTATATCATGCTTTACATCATCTAAGGTTCGTAACTCTCGTGCAAATTGAAGAAAAGAAGCAGAATGTCCAGTTGAATCACATTTGGCTGTATTCAAAGCAAACCTTATTAATGGCAGTTTATCCTTCCATGACTGATGGTCGTTACCAACAAGTATTGCTAAACGTGGTTTCAGATCTCTATTCTTCCTTTCAACTGGGTTAGATTGTGGGTGATAGACAGGAGTAAGACTTTGATCAATGTTCAAGATATAGCATAGTTGTTGCTTAACAGCACTAGTAAACTGGGTACCATTATCACTTATTATTTTCCTGGGTAACCCGAATCGAAGGGCGACTTCCTCCAAAAGAATAGTGGCACATTCTCTGGCCGTGGCTTCCTTTAAAGCAAATAGTTCTGTCCACTTCGTAGCACAGTCCTGCACAATAAATATCCATTTTTCACCAGACGGTGTTTCAGGAAGGGGACCGAAAAGATCAATTGACAAGGTTTCAAAACGTTGAGCATAGACTGGAATTTGAAGTAAGCCAGATGGCTTTTGATTAGTGGTTTCTCCCCCTACTTTGAAGACAGTGTGATGTTTGTTAAGCAATGCATCAGTTGCAAGCCGTTGGGCTGTAGTTAATTGTTGTCCTTCATTTTCTCGTAGTTCGCAGTTGTTTACAACAACTGGGGTTTCTTCCAGTACTTGGGATTGATGAGGTTTCACGAAGCTATATTTTCTTCGAGGTTCATCAGAAAAGTTCCACTTATTTTCAGCAAGATTTAAAACAATTTTAGCTTTTTGAAGAAAGTCAGTTCCTAACAGAGTCGAGTTATTTTTGGCATCAGGCAACACAAGGAGCGGAGTTTTGAACTCTCTGCCTTCGAGAAGAATGATTTGTTCGGTGCGAAGTACCTCTTTTTCAGATACCAAACCATCAGCGAAAGACACCTGTAGTGTTGTCTTTTCAAATACTGCATCTTGTTTTTGCAGAATATGATAGAGGGATTCACTTGCAATTGAGTGACTAGCACCAGTGTCGGCGAAAGCTGTACCGGAAACACCACCAATACTAATTGGAAATACAGCAGTCCGAGTGGAAGATAAACTGGATTGGATTTGGATAGTGCCAAAATTTGATGAATTTGAAGTCTTTGGGGGGTTACAGTCTGGACATTTAGACTTGATAAAACCAGTTTTTCCGCACCCATAGCATGTTAAAGGAGGTCGCTTTTCCTCTGTTTGTTGCTGAACACGATTTGAAAAGGTTTTATGAGTTCCCTGTATGTCACTTGTTCGATTTTCTACTTTGTGTTTGGATGGATTAGTCGGTTTGTAAGAATAGTTCCGCCTGCCAGGAAGTTCAGTTTTATAGTTCGTATTTTTAACACGTACAGCTTCATAATCATCCAATTTCTGTACTAATTCAGATGAACTCTTTATTTTTCCCCAAGTATCAATAAAATGCTCCTTAACGTCACTACTGACTCTTCTTTTAAGCTGATCCGTCAGGACCAAGTCTTTGAGTGATTCAAAGTCTGTAACATCGAGACTATGGAGCCACTCTTCGAGATAATTGTTTAATTCGTAAGTAAAATCTTTCCATAAAGACCCAGGGTGTTTTTGGTGTGTAGTAAGTTTAATGCGAAATGATTCAGCATTTAATTTGAATCTTTGTAGCAGAATCTTCTTGATGTAAGAATAATCTTCTAATTTGTCTTTTGGTTCTCTTAAAATAATTTGCGAAATGTCTATAGGCAGAAGAGGTAGGAGATGAGTGATGTAATCTATTTGTTTTATATTAACTTTCTCACATTGTCTTTCAAAAATTTGCAGGTAGGTTGCAATGTCAGAAGTTCCTGTAAATTTAGGGATTAGGTGTTGAATATTTGTTCCAATAGCTGCATTTGAAGCAAAGGCGGCATAGTTAGGGTTTGAGCTAGCAGCTGCCAGGTTTAATTTTAAACGTTCCAATTCTAATAAAAGTTCTTGTTCTTTTCTTTGACGTGTCTCCAGATCGTTGCTTTCACGTTGTTTTTGTTGTCTAGTTTCGATTAAAGTTTCCAGAAGATTCCTGGTAAAAGCCTCATCATAAGTGTCAGAATTGACAATAAGATCTTTAAGATCTATTACTCGCATAGTGTCCTTTACAGTGAAACCCAGTTCTGCAGCGAGAGTTTTTAAATCCTCTTTTCGTGCTTTGGCAAGGTAAGCCATAATTATATGAGAGGTCAGGGGGGAGGGAAAAAATGCAGTTGAATTTGTTGTTATTTCGATTTTATTCACAATACAGTATTTTAGAATTAATAATTATACCTTTAAGTAAAATGTATATACCTCTAATAAACAGCATGTATGAATGTAAACAATGTTACTCGTACATTTATATACCACTATTAAACAGTATTTATAAATGTAAACAATAATACTCACAAAGTTTATTATTTCGAAGTCGTAAAAATATCATAAAATGCCCTCATAAATTCAACTTGTATCAAGAAAATAACATATAATAAATTGCTCAAAAATTGTTTACTACTTAGCAAAACATACAAAAACATAGATAAATGTCTTACCATAAGCTTTTATATTTAAGCTGAATTCTTCGAAATCTTAATCTTAACAAAATATTAAGCTGATTAAGCAACACACACTTAGTAACTCTTTTACTTTATTTAAATAGTCATTCGATTTTATTCATAATTATTTTCTTTCGCTTCAAGAAATATTTTCAAGACATGCATTCATTAAAGGAAAACAATCGTATTTTCTTAAAGTATTATACTATAATCATTTTCTCAAAATGTTCGTCGAAAGATAAATCAACAAGTACAATATTTTACTTTATGTAGAATAAAACATTTAATAAGGAACAACAGCACTCAAAGGAAATAAAAATAATAAAAGATTTGACGTAAACACATCATAAATCATCGCTAGTCTAAACATTTCCGCGGGGGGAAAACATCTGCTGCTGTATGCAGAAGCGAAACTAATAAATTCTAATGAACAACGTCCATGAATATATTCAAACTTTAACATCAAAACATGTATTCAGTGAAACAATATTATTCACAAACTAATTTACTATGCGAATTAACATTTTAAAATAACAAATTACAATTCAAGAAATAACGTTTGGTTAACAGAAAGCTGTTTGCTTTCGTTTAATACTCTTATGTAGTGTCAATAAATGAGATTTCAGTAAAGAATTTACATTTGCTTTAAGAAGCAGCTTATAATAAATAATCAGTTTAAAAGAACTTTAAACTCAGATTAAACGATAATGTAAACGAAACTTATCTTTTCCGTTGAAATTGTCCAGTTGATGATTCGATGTGCTAGCAGCACGGTATGACAATTTTAATTCCAGAATTGGTTTCCAGAATATTTGACCAGTAGTCCACACCTGAAAAGAAACTGAGCCGATCTCCAGCAACTAAAAGTTAAATTCGGGAGTAAGAGCTTGTTAAAGCCAAAGCCAAACAGAAATTCTAAACATTTTGTTGCGCCATTTTGGATTCAAATTTAGTTGGGCGCCAATGTGATGTAGCCGTTCCTCAATAGACACAAATGCCGGCTAGCTTTAAAAGGATTTATTAACAGAGCACACAGGAACGGTTACAAACAAAAGAAATATACATAAAAATGAAACATATACCAAATGGAACATCAAACATTGAGAATAACATAACATAGTAAGCTATCATCATGGCGGCTGGAGGTCGACTTACGTTTTTTCATATCGCCACGAGATGGCGTTTAAATAAAATAGTTCGGTTACAGTTCATGAGGTGAATAAAATAGTTCAATTACACTTAAATAGGTCTGTTACAGCATTCAAAATTACGCTTTCAGTTTTGCATCTTCCATGCAATAGTGGCTGAAAATATCACGTTTGTACTGAGAATTTAAAGTACGTTTTTTATAAAAAATGTCAAGTACAAATACATTATGTGATTCTAGTAACCATAAACAAGTTATTCAATAGATCTAGTTGCTTTCTTGCTTCAAGAACACTTAAGAGCTTTTTTAAAAATGAACTACATTATTTCGGGTCCTTGCACTCCATAAAATGGCCGATACTTTTCAAAGCATAACGGTTGTCCTACATTTTGAGAAGGAAAAAAATTCAACATTATGAGGGTAAATGAACCAGGGGTAAAAGAAGGAGGAGGCTGGAAAAAAAAATCCCAACCCCTGGCGATTGGGTGCATTATTCCTTCCTAGCCTACCTAATTTTCAGTCTTTTTTTCATACTTTAAAGTTCAAGAACCTTGTGCCACGCGACCGAAGATTTGAAAATGGATTGTAAAGCATTGTATGAAAGAAATTCCTTATTTCACCTGTCCAAAGTGAGAGGAAAACCCCTTTGCGAGGCCCCTTTAGCCTGCATTCGTTATCTCTGTTGTCAGATTTCGGAGATTCAATCTGAGCGCGTGCCAGACAGCACGCCGGTTCGCTGTCCAATCAGAACAGTTTGTGGAGTCCCTCTTTTTTAAAGTTCAGATATTATTTTTTTTCTGTTTTTTATAGTTGCTCTCTACAGAGCGCAGTACTGAGCATTCTGTGCGGATGTCTGGAAAAATATTAAATGCAATGAGACTTCTTTCTTTTCCCCCTTTTTTCGATTGCAATGTTCAAGAATCATCATGTTACTGATAAATACAGCTATATAACTGCAAATACTGAAAGTGCTGTTTTACCTTGCATGCAAAATTGGATGTGAAATTTGTTTGCACATATTTGAATGTACTAAAGATAAATAATATATCATTTACATTCACAAAAATGTATATTAATTCAAATGCCGAATATATTAAAATTAAATGTCCAAATTTTGAAATTTCCCAGGGCTTTTTATCGAACAAGATTATATCAAATTATGAATTAAGTATTTTGGTGAAGTATCAAAGTTTATAAATAAAAATTTTGGAAGTAATTATTTCTACCCAGGATATTTCTGTAAATACTGTGACTTAAAATTTGATAAGCTTATCAATAAAGTTTACCTACCAAAATTTGATAAGCCTACCAATTAATTAAATTCTAACCAACGAAGTGATTGTGAGTTAGGGAATTAAAAGAATATCAATTAATATTATCACAAAGGGGGTACTAGTAGTCTCACAGAATTATCAATAAGAATCAAAGCAAATTGAAAATCTTTAAGTAAATGAAAAAGAAAGACTAAATATATATAAATATTCTGTTAAATAAGATGAATGCATATCTGACTCTTGAATGAATCATGTTGAATACGAATTTACCATAGGTTTGCAGCATGCAACAATGGTGATCATTATACCTAAGCCACAAGAGGGCTATAGCTCACATTCCCGTTAAACAGAGGGAGACTCATGATAAGGTCTTATGCAACCAATCTATTCGCTTAGTTTCAAACCCAGTTGAATTTCCCAATATTTAGTCTTCCCGGTAGACAGCATTGCAAGTATTTACACATTAACCACTTTAACCACTAATGGATAAATGGTCTGGTGGACCAAACTAGTAGATCAACCACTAGTGGACCAAAACTAATCAAAGCTAGGTTTAATAAATCTCATCGAAGATTGCGGGAGAGGTCTGCAAATAAGATAGAGATTTAATGAGCAGTTCTTCTGTAAACCCCATTACATGTAGCTAGTACTTAATAATTTAGTTCTTGGGTATTTAGATTTGTCGTAATCAATATTCGCGTATCCCTTTATCCTGAGTGATATAGTTGTTAGCTGAAACTGACAGCTGTTTGAGAGCCCAAAGGACTGAGTTCGATTCCTGCATTAAATATGACTGTTATGCCGTCTTCCTCCTCCTTTCTTTGGGTATATAATATCTGTCTTTTCTTATGATGCACTTGAACAGTCTTTAGGGCGATAGGTAATGAATCTTGACCATACTTAATGAATAAGTGTCTGTTCAGAAAGGGGAGAGAGTATGCATTTATCCTGCTCTTCTATCATACCTCTTGTTCCTGAATTACTTCTTTTATAGCCTATTTCCTTCTTTGGTCCACCTCACCAATGGTCGAGCGGTAAAAGACTGCCGAATGCTTGTTCCTTCTTAGCTGGAACAAAGGCATTTTGATTCTCATGGTTTTCTCTGTATCAACATGAGCCAAAGATTTTGGTTTTGAATCAGCAAATCTGCTTTGATAGCCTATCATTCTTAATAATGAGAGCTAAATGTAAAAGAAAAATGTTTTTTAAAAAATATGTTAACAATTATAAATATTTTAAAACAAATCAAGCAGCAAGTGAGTTAATTGTGACTCAGAATGTAAAATACTACCATGTTTTTATATTTATTGGGGGAACTGAGCATTTCCATGCTCGTTTATCTGGAGAATGTAAGCAATAACTAAATAAATTGCTTATGCTTAGAAAAAATTTTTATTGAATGAACAAGAATTTGTTATAGAACCCAAGTTTAAATTAAGGGTATGATTAAAATGATGGTTCTGATTTCAGATGTATTTCCGATTTCGATTTTCGATCCCGATTTCTTTAAAGATTAATAAGTACAAAGAGAATGTATATCATCTTCCAAGTTCTCTGTGGATTTACTAGTAGTTAAACAAAATCATGATAATTATTGATGTCTTAAATGACTGCAGAATCATTTAGAATTTTTCGATGTCAGGAAACTGAAGAAATCCGCAGTGCCCTTTCCGAATTTAAATTCTGGTTCTCCGAATAAGCTTCGAGCGTGCTTCCAGTTACACTGCAAAGGCATAAAGAAAGGAGAGAGAATATAACGAAAATGATTTATATACTCTTTGAATTCCTCCCATACTCTGTTTTCTGTATTCTGGCATTGGATCTTCATCATGCAATTTTTTAGCTTATACCTTCTTTTCGTACTATAACCAGCTAGCTATGTTCATACCAGTTTTGCTCAAATGCCTGGATGAACTTGAAAATTACTTTTTTTATTACTACAGAGTAAATGTCAAAGGACAAACTAGAGTGAATGTGGGATAAATTCTGATAATTTTTCAGTATTTGCTATTTTAACTAAGAAATCACATAGCGAAAGTGTAATTATGAGATTATCACTAGCATCCCACAAGTATAATGAGATTATCACTAGCATCACGCAAGTATAATGAGATCATTACTAGCATTACTAGTAAAACCAATTAGACATTTCGATGGCAAAAATTACCAAAAAAATATTTCTCTTTGGGTAGCTAGTAAGTGAGATACCGGTTTGTGATAAGATGAGTGAAGAAACCTGGTCAGATTTCTTTTCCCTTTCTTTTATTCCAGAACTAATTAGTTTGATCACTTAAATGTAGAAAATGAAGTGACTGAAATTTGAATGAATCAAATTGAATCAGTTTATATATTTTTATATTACAAAAAATATTATAAATTATGGAATATTAAAAATATTAAAATATATAAAACAATGCTGTATTTTACGACTTTTTATGTCCTCAGCTTTCGACACATGCTTCCCCTAATCTTGTTCTTAACACTGCAATGCAAATTTATTAAATCAATTAATTTAATATTCCCCTTGTTTATTTAATAAATATTAATTTATTAAATAAATGAATTCAAAATAATTTCAGAACATTAAAAAGGGGAACAAAACACAAAGGAAAAGTATCAAAGACGTTTAGAAAGTGTATTACCTGAGTTATTCTTTTCAACCGCTTTCGAATATAGTCGTAATCAAAGAAATAACCGAAACGCATAACTTAAGAATTTAGTTAACGTTTTATAATTTTGCTTATTCTAATGTAATTTAATGTAATTATCTTAACGCAAGGGTTTTAATTTTATTTTGAACGTTTTAAAACCTTTGCATTAAAATATACCTCACAAGCCTAATTCAATCCGAAGTAAAATGAAAAGATTTCAGTTTGCATTTCTAAAAATTTTATTCTTTACCAGGAGGATTCAGGGAGTAAATTTCAAATAATGGCATACATTTACAAAACACAGCTTAAATTTATTTTATCCTTAACTAGGTAGACACTCTTAATGGACTTAGCCATAATCAAATACGTAGTTGATTATAATAATTTAAATTTGTGAGGCAGTAGAGTATGAAAAATTGAAGTTCAATTACAATAGAAATCTTCGTCCTGAAATCTCACGCTGATCAGTTCATGATATGAACACGAAGAGAAAAATTAAAAAGGCTTTTGACGCAGATACCTGATTAAGCCTTCTACAGACAGAGCGCCAGTGTAGAGCAGTAAATTAAGATTATTAGGTTGTCTAAAGCTTCACTTAAGCTAAAATTTAGAATCATGCATTTTACGAATTTTGTATACATGTAAATATTTAGTTGAATTATATGTGAATTTGTAGCGTCTTTTATATAATGTAGCATAGAATGCTTGAGAAATGAAGCTCTGCCGAAAAAATACGGTTACAGGGCCAAGTCTGTTTAACATTGAGGTAAATGGCTATTCGGCTAAATTGGCGAGATATCACCAAGCTGGAGATGGTGTGGGACTAATTTTTGTCCCCGAATTTTGCGAAAAATCCCCCAAAGTCGCCAAATTTGATGACCATTTGGCAACGTTTGATATGGTCCCTGTATAACTTTAATTCCATAACTGTAATTGATCCCGCTATGTAACTGTAACCTACTTGGCCTCTATATGTAACTTTAACCATATATGCTTTTCTGTAACTTTGAGAAATTGTAGGTACTAGAGATTTCTTGGCGACTGGGGAAAAACTATATAAGACCGGAGACAGTATCAGATCTAGCTGTTAGTTCAGAGCTGACTTCAGAGATTTGAGATCTCCGTGAGAGCTTTGACTTTTAGATGCGCTCTGCATTGCGTTGTGTTTAACGTTCTTGGTAATTTAGTTCTTAGTAAGTGTAGCTACTAATTGTTCTCTGTGATACTGAGAAGCGATGTACGAGTGCTTTTGTGGAAAGTTTCAGAACTGTGAAGTGTTTCTTTTGGGAAAAATACATTTTATCAAGTTGTGTGCATTCAATCCATTCCGAACCCGTATGCACCCAGCAATACTTGTCAGTTCTCAAAAATCCTTTATTATGTTCTTCATTTAAGATGTTTTGGGGGCAATAAATGATAATCAGAGGTAGGAAGCTAAATTTAAAGGCTAACTGATCATCCATACAAAAAAGTATTTTCCTGCACATGTTGTAGCAAAAATCTGTATCATGTAATACATGCTACATAAATAGATGCTTTAGGAAAAGGAGTAAAGTTATGAGGTATTTCTCCTACCTTTTTGGCGTGCCTTCGTGGTGTGGTGGTCTGCACACTGGGCCGGTATTCCAGAGGTCCGCGGTTCGATTCCCGGCGAAGGCTTCATTAATTTTTCATCTTTCCTGCTTCCAAAAAATACCTGATGTCTCTAAAAAGTAATCTAGAGTTTTGACTGAGACTGGAATCGAGAATCTTTTGCCAAAGAATAAATATCTTACAATGCATTTTCTCCCTCCTTTCCGCATGCCTTTGTGGTGTATTTAGAAGCACGCTCGATGCGTATTCAGGAGATCCGAAGTTCGACTACCGCGAGAGAATTGCACATTTTTCACGTTGCTGCATCGATATAACCTTGTGACTACAATCTAACTATAAGATACCCAAGCAAACAAGAAGTTTGTATTGATTTTTACCTCAGGTAATTAATTACTGGTGTTGTCAACATGTTCCGTGAAGTCTATCGGTAGGTGAATATATTTGGCCACGTGTACATGCAAATGCCTTTTATTATAAAACTCAAAAAGGTTTCATTTTTTCCTCAGAAATCGGGAATTAATTTCTATTTCCATGAAATGATATTGCGATGCTTTGATAGCTAGATAATAAATCGAGAATAAATAAGATTTAAATATCGGTATTATTATCAATGCGAAGTTCTGTATAGATACTTGTTAATTAATAACGTTATTAGTTTATTAGGTATTTCTCCAGCCTTCGTGGTGTACTGGTTAGCACGCTCGATGCGTATTCGAGAGGTCCGTGGTTCGAGTCCCGGCGAGGGCATTGCTCATTTTTCATCTCTCCTGCTTCTTAATGTCTCTACAAGTTTTGCGCGATTAATTAGAATAATGTGCGAGTGATGATTGTATCTGCAGTTTGTATTGCTGTATTAAAAAAATTACATTTACTAATTAAAGGGGAAATAGAAGAAGATAAGTTTCTATTGTGTGCAATCATTACTAATGACTATAGAATTATACTCTAACATTATCTATATGTAGTTCACAAGTTTCTTGTCTCATTGTGATGGTATATCATACTATTATGTTTTATTAAACGTAATTTATATGAAATATTTTCTATTTCATTTCTGTCTTTCCTTTACATTAAATATTTTGTTTGTCTGGAAACGCTTATACATCATAACTTTACACACGAAATTCAGTTTTCTTGGTGTGCAATATAGTTTTAATAAAGGGGACAACTGAAAATCACACTCCAATTTCAAAATTTATCCCTTTTTAAGAAATGAGAAAAGTGAACAATGGTGACTTAGTCAGGAGGGAGAGAAGTAGAGAAACTTTTCTAAAGGCGAGAAGTTGCACAACTGAATCTCGAAGCGTGGTTTAGGAATGCCGTTTTAAGGAGATCATTATTGCTGTTGCAAGTTTTGAAGATGCAAAAGAATTAATTATTAGTTTATAAAACTAAGATATTGTGTTTCAATTTTCCCATTTAAAGGTGTTATTGTTGAAATATATATAGGGATTAAATTACAGGAAAAATTCCAAGTTATTAATTGGTTATATTTGTTCTTTTGAAAATAAATATAAAGTATTACACGGTGATATCATTGCACATAGTTTGCATTTTGTATTATACTATATTATTATGACACTTTAATCCATAAAATTTTTCAAAGCTTCGAATGAGGAAAAATTTTCTAATGAAACAAAAATTATATTTTCATATCAGAAAGTATTAAATTTTGAATTTTATTTTGATTGGCAGTTGGATCGCCTATTTCAGCACGTCTAAACTGTCACTTTAGAAAGCATATTTAAAAAACTGAAAAGAAATATGCGTTAGAACACTACTATTATGAACAGAGTCTGAAAAATCAGTTAATATTCCCAACTTCTGAAACATATAAAAAACTATCGTTTTATTACAAAATAAATAACCATTTTTCGTATATCAGTTTACGCCCTAGGAGTGGTATCTGGACTCATTCCAGACATTTTAAACTGATATAATCAGCGAAAAACGCCTCGTATGTGATACATACTTAAAAACCACCACCAGGGGTCGTGGCATTCTCACTTCTCGTGAGCCCACGAGAGACAATGCCCAGTAAAGAACAAAAAAATGGTAACATCGCTTTCATTTATAATCGTTTTCTCCTGGAGTTTACGGTCTCCTGAGTAAAGAGGACAGCACTTTGAAGACTTCGCCTGGAAAATATCCCTTTGTATATGTATTATATACTCTTTTCGCCGTGTACTCACAGTTTCTTTTTGTTCGTTTCATACTTTCTTCTTTGTGATTGAAAGTGCTCTCGCTGCGAAGGTTCAGGGAATTTGTCAGGGGTGCGTATTTAAGCGTGGTGTCCTCGGGGGCCGATGGCCCTTGAACGCTAGAAGCAACAAGAAGTAGATTCCTAGGGTTGATGCTATGAAAAAAAAAGTGATAATAAATTAGGTATCTCTTAGAACTTAAAGAAGAAAGAACTCTGTGCAGATAAATTTAAATCATGGGACTTCATTTTATCTTCAAAGAATGGTTTACCTTTTTCCAGGTGAACATTCCTTTCCTTTTGTGAGGTTCTTTCTGTTTTATAAGAAGCTCTATTTATGTGATATGTGCCCTGAAAATAAATAACGCTTCGGGTGAATATATTGTTATGCGAAAGGAAAGTCGAAGTTTAAAGAAATTCTAAACTGTAGTCTAAACACCTTCGAATTAAGGTACTTATATCTCGAGGACTTGCGAAATATAATTACATAATTATGCGAAAATAAATTCGCAAGTGACATGAACTAAAGGGAATTAAAACCGACAGAGCAAAAGTGAACTAGAATAGAATGGGAAAGAAAATGCTGTGTTAAGTTGCTCTAACAATTGGGAATATTCAGTCCTCAGTTATAATTACTTAACATTACAGAGCCTCTCATTTCAACTAAATTTGCTTTTCTTATCCAAATGAGAAATTCATAATATGTTTTTTAGAAATTGTTATTGGATTTTTTTGTCTTCATAAAAATACTATAAAGAATATTTGAAATCCGCTCTTAATTTTAAATGTCTGTGACTGACATATATGATCGATCTCTTTTTGGGGACTAGATATTCACAATTAAAAAAAAGGCCCATGTGAACACTGCATGATTACAGCATATTAAGCTATATATAATTGTTGCTGCACTTCCTTTAAGCATGTTTTCTCGAATTATTTTAACTTAATTAACCGTTTTCTCAAGGCTTGAAAATGACATCAAAAATTGCAAATTATGAAATTAAGTATCCCTCTCAATTTTAATCGTAGAGTCAAACTTCTTATAATTTAAAGTTTTCCATAACGAGAGTAAAACTGTCCCAAATATAACCATAGGAACCGAGAGAATGCATTAAAAGTTACCTTTTTTATTTATCGAAAATTAATTTTTTTTAAATCTGACATTGCCAAAATAGGAATATTTCCGCCGTTTAAAACACTTCTGTAATTCAATGTACATCACTACGACTAACGATTGCCAAACGTTCGTACGTACGGTGGTCACAAAAAATCCCTTATGAATCCATTTTAGACCCATTTTGCAATTCCGTTTGAAAAAAAGAGTCCTTTATTCTCTCCGTAAGTACAGACGTCACGAAAAAATATTTTTCAAATTCGAGAACAGTCAAAATCGGTATTCTCATTGCAATACGACAATCAATTAATTAAAGCTTTTGGAAGATTACCATCAAGTGCTTTGCGTATTACTCAGTTTAAATCAAAAATTAAACAAATGTTTAATTTACTATAAACAATAATTTCTAACTTAAACATTGTTGCTAAATATGCCTTTCAGGCGCATTTTTTATGTAAAAATTTTGGATGCTTTTCACTTATCGTCGTAGAAATTAGAATATTAGTTATTTGACTAAGCCGAAGAAGCATCGATCATGCCATTATGCAGTTTAACCAGATCAGATGATTTGAAACTGTAGATCAGCTGAGAAAGATATACAATTAATATTGTTGTGTGCGCAAGGGTTCGTAATAGATTGAATACACGTAGGTCCAATGATAGGTTGATAAAATGCCACAGAGATACTCGTACAGGTGATCACAGTATCAAGAGTGCAATCACTAGTTACACTTCAAACTACTAGGAATGTTAAACACAACACAACGCAAAGCGTATCTAAAAGACGAAGCTTTTACGAATATCTCAATACTGCAAAATCCGTCTGAACTCATAACTCACAATAACAACTGAACTGATACTCTCTCCGGTCTTATATAGTTTTCACCCGGACGCGGAGATATTTCCGTTGCTTTTTTCTTCTCGAAATTACCGGAAGGCATATGAGGGCCTGATACGATTACAGCTAATATAGTGAGCAAATACATTCATTCAATTGAAATAACTATTACGGTGATACAGGGACCGGACAAAAATGTCGCCAAATGTTCGCCAAGTTCGCGACACTTGTTAAACTTGCCCCTGTATTCCTACTTTTCCGGCAGAGCATCAGTGTGAGCTATCCGTGTTACATTATACAGAAAAATACAATTTCACATATAATTTCACCAAAATTATCTATTTGAGTATAAAATTCGTATCAATAGTTTAGTTACATATTTTTCAACAAATCATTCAGTATATTCTTTTGCAACAAGATAGTGTTTAAAAATGACATTACTTATGTTTACATATTTCGCAGCGTCTTTTAAAGGACACTTTGAATGCTGAAAATGTACTTTAGTGGCATAGGCTTCACAGTAAAGGCCACTAAAGCAAAAATCTTCCTGCTAAACTTCGCTAAAAGACAACATAACTGTGAAGGTGTCTTTGCTACATTGTCTATATATAGTATACTTACACTTGAGAAGCAAGTGTCTGGAAATTTAAATATATATGTAATGTACCAGCTTTAGTCGTAGCTTAAATTATCAGACGATAAGTTTAAAAAAATGAGGATCCATTTATTATTATTCTGTAGAAATAGCAGTTACAAAATCAGATATCCGGAGTAAATAAAAAGAATTACTAATAACTTTTTGTATGAAGTTTACTGCATCGTGACATTTAAGAAAAAGCCCCGATATTCTTTTTGTGAATCTTTTTATAGCCTCTGGAAAGGCGCAGCTTCCAAGAAATGACGTCAGCCTCGTCAGCCAATCCAGTTCTCTTTAAATATTTCCAGAACATTCTATAACTGTACGTGTAGAAAAGGCGGGAAAAACAACTTGACTACGGGGCTGTGTATGTAATTCCACGTACTTTCAAATAAGAGAATGTCGCCATTAAAAATGAAAAGAACATACAGTTAGAATTTTAAGTGCATTCTTGATTATGGAATTTTATTATTACATATATATATATATGATTTATTCAGCGGATAAATATATGTTTTAAATAATACAGAATAAGAGGTAGGAAAAAAGACTAATTGAATTTTATTTAGCACTTAAAAGAATTTGATATTAATACACTTCAACACGAGCACAATTAATTGTTTGCATAATAAAAAGTTTAAGTTTATTATCGATTTCCTCCCAGACGTTATTAAGCATTTGTAGGATTACAGTAGCTGTTTCTGTGGTTAATTCAATTTTAATTTATCGAGGCTACGAATTTATGCTGTATAAACTCGGTTCTTCAGGTATCCTCGAAAAGAAGTCGAAGGGTGTGATGTTCGAAGAACGGAAGGCCATGAAATCGGTCCACCTTTACCAATACAACGATGTAGGAATGCTTCATCAAGGAAATCAAGCACATGTGTAGTCCAGTGACAGGATCCCTTTCTGTGGGAAGAAAGGTTTGGCTGCATTTCTTCTAATTTTGGTACAGCAAACAATCTTAGCGTAACAAAGTAAACATTTAAATTAATTCACTCCGAGGTAAGAAGAGAACCAATCACTACTCCTCACACCGTAACTGGAGGGCTACTTAGCTCAATTTTCCTTACAAAGTGCGGGTTTTTGACATAAATCCTGCAGATCTGTCGATTAACCTCTCATCGAACATGAAATTTGACCGAATACGATTTCCTAAAGAAATTGATCATCATTACTGATGCGGTCAAGAATATCCACAGAAATTTCTTACGAAATCAGTCAATTTCAACTGTTCATGATCAAATTTATGAATAGTCGACATGGGAATTTCTGTTTGCTGGCTGGCACAGTGAATGGATTAACTGAGACTGCACATTTGGAATGGTGGAAACATTTGTTTCACTGACGCTTGGCTTAGAAGGTATTTCTCCCACTTCCCTAGCGTGCCTTCGTGGTGTAACGGTAGCACGCTGGGCTTCAATTCCCGGCGAAGGCGGTTGCATATTTTTCGTCACTCCTGCTTCAAAAAAAAAAAAAAAAAAAAAAAAAAAAAACCTAATGTCTCTACAAGTGGCGCCCGAACTAAAAGGGTTGTGGATGATGATTCTCCGCACCCAGGATTTGGGTCCCCTAAAACCCTAGTCGCCCTTTAAAACGTGGAGTATATAAGGTATTTCTCCCGCTTTCCTAGCGTCCTTTGTGGTGTAATGGTTCTGCTCTCTGAGCCGGTATTCCAGAGGTCCGTGGTTCGATTTCCGGCGAAGGCGTTTGCTATTTTTCATCTTGTCTGCTTTCAAAAAAATACCTTATATCTCTACAGGCTTACCTGCATTTCCTTTATACAAAACATGTCCGACCCTTCGAAACTGTTCAACACCTTTTAATAGATTATTTTGTTGGTGAACGTTTATTGAATTCATGTCGGAATTTCCTAAAAACTGTTTTCGGTTTCCTTAACCAGATAGTACACTTTCTTTCTTTAATGCATGACATCATTTTGTATGTAAGCAAACAAGTTCCCTGTTGCCATTCCAAAACTTTAGAACATTCCTTGAACTTAAGAATACATCCATATAAATTATTTTATTGGATATTTGTGGATAGAGACGAAGGAGAAAATAATTTTGATTAAGATATTTCATATATTGGGGGAATAGCGAGTGTAATTCTATATTACTATTGTAGCGACTCAGTTTTGTGTCGAAAGAAGTCGGAAATATTAATAACATATTAAACTAACTTTAACTCTGAAATTCTGTAAAGAGAATAGTTTTAAATGGTTTTGAATTATTATCCACTAGTGGAATAAATTAAATCCGAATAATTACAATTTCTTTCTTACTCCTTTCATTACAATATGTTTCTAACTAAATGTAAACTAAAGGTGATTTTCAAATCTATGTTAGGCCCACCAGCGGCCGAGCGGTAAAGTCGCTGAACACTGGTAGTTCGGTCCGAGGTTCGAATCCCGCGAACGGGCTGGCTGCATGGGTGTTTTCGTGGTTTTCCCCATGTGTAACTTGTATACGAGCCAGTTTCCCTTAGAAAGTCCTCCACGAAGGCATCCCTCCCCTTAGGCAGATAGCCCTAGTGTGCTTTGCCATAATTAAATACACCAAATCTATGTTAATAAAGTGATTTATCTTTGTCATATGGTAAAACATATAGTAAAAATTTTACTAATTATTAAAATCAAAAACGTTTTAAAAAAAGTTCAAGAGTAGTTAGTTGAAGATTATTATTCTATCTTTAACTATTGCATAACAGATGTTACTACGCATATTCACAATTCAGAATGAAGTCTTTAATGAGAAGTTATATGACCTTTCTCAGAAGAATTTGCAGAGAAAAGCCATTTTTTGTTGTTTTATTAATTGTAAAAATTTGCTTAGGAAAACTGTAAAATCATAGTTAATTAGTAAACAGTTCTATGCTTTATTACCTTGTTTTCATCGCTTTTTATTTTAAACTAGGATGAATTAAAATAAAAAAAAACTAGGGAGAATTACAATAAAGTCTTTTTTATATGATATAATTTGATGTATTAGTTAAGTCTAAATATTATCTAGGCTTACTAATACTATTATACTAAATCTGAAACAAATCTTTACAAATTTTGCAAGAAATCATGCCTGGTACCTCCTTTTCAGTCAATTCTTCTGTTGAACAATAGACGAGAATTTTTGATAAATTCTATTTTGTGCGAAGATTTGAGTGGTTTCTTATTTCACTTTTGGATATTGTAAATTGGTGATACTCCCGTCTTCTAGTAGGATAAGATGTGTTCCAGCCAATATTTCAATTATGAATAGCTGTTTTTTCCATCTTAGAGAGTTTCATCTTAGAGAGTTTCAGCTCCGCCGCAGCTGAAAGACCTCAACTCTGGCTGGAAACTGAACTGAGGTGCTCCCTATTTCATTACTTACACAGTTCTATCATCGAATTGCTGAACCAGTCATCTAGTTTAGAATACATTCTTTATGAGCTGGAATTCGGAATAAAATCATGTACGTGGATGTAATTTGTTCTTTCATACTGCATTTGCCGTTTTATACTTTTAATGCCGTTAATAATCTGAGCCAGTTGTATAATATTCATTATTGTAAACGCTTTGAGAACTTTTTTATTGTTACAGTTTTTTTTTGCATAGTGCACTAAGAACTTTAATTAAATTATTAATTTGATGCAATGCATGTACAACTGATGCTTAAAATATTTTATACGTTTTCAGTAAATGCTTGCAGGGTAGAATGTAAAAAAAAAAATTAATATAAATTGTTATAAAAAATAGAAAGAAAGGAAATAATTGAAAAAGATTTCACATTTTAACTGACACCTAAAAGGGTTTGTCAAGACCTTTTTGCTGTCGCTGAGCTCGCAGTCGACCGGTCTACTGTTGCACTCATTTCTGTAAATCTATTTTTTTTTTTTTTTTTTTTTTTTGTCTTTTTAGCTTCATTATTAAGCAACGTTTTATTTGCCCTTACGCCATGTAGAATTCAACAGAAAAATCACAAAATTTTAAATTTAGCATAGCAGCATATATTTAGATTTCCCAATGCAAAGTTAAGTGTTGGTATAACATTTTTCTTTTTTTTGTTCCAGTCTTTTCTTAATTCATCACAACAATGTTTG
This sequence comes from Stegodyphus dumicola, assembly GCF_044657685.1. NCBI lineage: Eukaryota > Metazoa > Arthropoda > Arachnida > Araneae > Eresidae > Stegodyphus > Stegodyphus dumicola. Next base: position 229,031,478 of record NC_140768.1, on the reverse strand, counting down.
GTTTTCTTACTAAGATGGCTTTATAAAACTTTTTTTTTATCTTTTTATCATTAACTTTTGTGTGTTTGTTTTATTTACTAAATATCATGTTTTTCGCATGTTTTCGCCACGTAAAATTCCATTCAACAGCAGAATCGCATAATATTTAAAAACAGCATATCTGTAGAAATTCCGATAGAGAGTCTCGCACGTTGGAAATAAAAATGGTTTATTCCGTACAGTGTTGCCACTGCTCGCTTTGAAATAGCTGAGTTTGTTCTTCAAAATTTGGTTAAAGTTTTACGAAATATGAAAGAGATAATAAAGCTAATTCGGCCATTTTTTCACAGTGTGAGAAACATGTATACATTCATGCAGATTCTTCCTTAATTAATTTTTTTAAATATAATGCAGGGTGATAATATTTCGTGGCAAGAATTTGAAAAGTGATACAGCCTTTTAATGTGATTCAACGCAAAATCCTGTTGCGAGACTAATCACTCATTTAGACTAACGCCTCTTTTGAGCTAATAAAATCTCTGAAATGTAGAGGAGGTGCAAACGAAAATCTCAAGAAGGGAACAGTGAACAAACCTCCACTGCAAAGTTATGTTATAATAAAACAGAAATCGGTAGAGAGATGCAAACAAACTATTTCGATCACTCCTCTTTCTGTCTATAGTGAAAGATACTTTGCTATACAAACTCCTTCATAATACCTATAATGCCTCAGAACGGACGCAAGCCTTTTAGCTCAGAGAAATTCTGACTTCCTTCACATAGCTTTTAACGTTTAACTAGCTCCTCAATCAAATTTTGAACTGTGTATCGTGATTTCCATGAATTCGTATTCTAATCTTAAATTTTATTTATTTGTTCCATTTAAGATTTTATCCTCACCAAATTTAATTCGATTACTTTATATTTCTTACGCCTTCTTAGCATGCCTTCGTGGTGTAGTGGTCAGCACGTTCGGCGCATATCGAGATGTCCGTAGTTCGAGTCCCGGCGAGGGCATTGCTCATTCTCCTGCTTCCAAAATACCTAATATCTCTACAACCTGATTCCAATATATCAAATACTGATCTGTAAAGTGATTTTTTGCAGTTAAAATATTTGTGTCTTTCATATTCATTAACCATTTATACGCGAATTGATACTATAAATAAACTATTTTCATCAGAATGAGAACTTTAAGTAAAAATTTACATTTCCCTTGACAATAAATTCTATTGAGCATGTAGCATATTTCGACAGAATGGGATTTTAAGCAGAATTTTACGTTATGAAGATTTGGCAAAATAGCATGAATAATATTAATTCGAACATTTCACATAAAAATTGGAATAATTTTTTCCCAAATTTAGAAAAATAATAACCTCAGGTTTTTCGTATTATCTATTTATGAAACTTAAAAAAATCTATTAGAAATGTACAAAACTGCGTATTTGCATTTATTTATGCGAATGAAAATCCTCAATTCTGTATAGCGTTGAATCTTTCTTATGCAAGGATGCAATTTTCAATCGCATAACTGATTTTATTCAATTCAAAATTCTATCTTGAGCATAATACCAACTAAGCAAACATATCGGAGAAAAGGTCAAAGAACTAAGAAGAACCGGAAATCAAAGGAATATTTATTTTTTTTTTTTGGCCTTCCTCATACTCAAAGGAGATGGGAAACCCCTACTCTTTGCTACAAAAAAATAAGTTCCTATCTATCGCTTGCACCTACTAAGCGAGGGAAAGAACCTTGAATCGTTGGCGCACCCTAAGATCTAACTTCTTTCCACCCTCCCTCCCCGCTGCCTTGTCAAGGTCAGACTTTATGTCTAAGTTCTCAAAGATTTCTATTCTCTCCTCTTGCAACTCCTCAAATCGACACACCTAAATACAATTTTTTTGGAGCAACTAAACTTTGCAGTTTCCGGATAGCTCTTTTATTTCCGGGTATAAGATTTATAGAGGTTTTTTTAATAGAAAAAGAATTTATTTTTCTTATATTGAAGATCTTGTTTCCGTCTGTTGGAACCAGAATGCGTGAAAGATTTCGTAAAAATTCACAATGGTAAGCTAAAATTTACATGATAGAAAGAGGAGTTAAAATAAGACTGAAAATAACACTTAAAATTTATTTATTTTCTTGAAGCCATATCCAGGTGTACAAGTTATATCCCACGACTAAAAAGTGAAGAAATGGAGCTGTTATTGTAATGTTATTAGAATGTGGAATACCACGTAAAGGATTTCTGTTCCGTGAAAACCTATAAAGTGGAATTACAAATAAATCATTATAAGCTATGAGTTTAAAGGGAAAAACCTTTATTAAAAAATCTGATGAGTACACCGCATGTATTTAAATGTACCGCAATTCCGTACAAGGTGTATGGAATATTACATTATACGCATTTTTCTTGCATTTCATTTAAACTTATTGGATTTAATTAAATCTACTTCGCTGACAGCGCATAAACCACAATAGAATAAATGCATTCTTTAAATTTCACTCTATTTGTTTACCATAGCGACACTCTGGCGCTCGGTGTACTTAACAGGTACTTAACTGATCGATATTTCACTCATATTATAACTCATAATGCACAAAATTTATATCATTTAAAGATTTATGTAATCTATTTTCCACATCTAACTATCCACATGTTCTATTCAAGTACTATAATAAAGCTAGAACGATGTATAAAAGAAATTAAGCAAACAAAACGAAAATGAAACAGTTTTTCACAAACGATTGAGTACTTCTCACTCAATTAATTACTTCGCGACAAGGCAAAAATACATAAAAAATCAAAATATCTGTATTAAAAATTACGAAGTAAATCTTAAACACTTATTTCCTCGAAAAAATTCAAGAAAGGATTAAGTATGATTTAATTCGCAATAATAAATGAAGGCGTTATCTTTGTTCTTGCGAAGCTAAGTTTCTCTAGATTGGAAACAAATCCACTATTTTGCTGTTTCAAATGTAAACAAGCAATGACCGCCATCAAAAACATTATTAGGCTTAGCGGTACATAAACAACTTTAAATTTATTGATAATTCTAAACATATTGCATACAGATTTACTAAAGGCATAAAAACCTTAACCGGAAGATAAGAACAACATAATTCAATCATTTTTAAAGTAAAAAATGTACAATTTACAAACATATAAGAGTAAAGAAACTGAGATCACTGAGCCGGGTAACAGAGTGGATATATTGCAACCAAAATACGAAGTGCACATCTAACACGTTATAGCAATCCTATATACAAAATTTCAACTTTCTGAGGCTACTCGTTTTTGAGTTATGCGATATACGTACGTACGTACATACGTTCGTTCAGACACCAAGAAAATTTCTCTTCAGAATTCATTTTAAAGCAGTTTTATAATTTTTTTGGAGGAAAAGAGTCTTTTATTCTGTCCTTACGTACAGATATCACGCAAAAACATCATTAAATTTCATTCGATAACGGTCAAAATGGATATTTTCGTTGAAATATGCTGCCTGAAACTTTTTGCGATTACAATACTTTCTTTTTACCTGGTACAAGGAAGTAAAAATGAACGATATTTGCCACTGAATTACCATAGAATTTATGTTTTACTCACCTTTACGATAATGCATAAATAGCATTAATTGACATTTGAAGTTGAAAACGCTCATAATACGGATGTTTCATTTTTAGATTTATACGACGTTATGTTACTCTACTAAAATGCTAAAAAACTGAGCGATTGGCAAATTACTTGTAAATAAAATTACCAGCTTAGAAGAAGATTTTGCCAAGTCTTATGGGAGATGTTAAATTTACCTCTTATGTTATAAAAATACATTGATTTTAAAATTATATGAGTGAATCAAATAGAAAAACTTTACTCTTTAAATAAGGTAAGTATTCATTTAAAAAAGAGCTGTTGTATCATCCTTACGGGACATTTTTAATTTATCTTTCAGGTTATCATAATGTATTGTTTTTATTTAAATTGTATCAGTAAAATAAGTGAAAGCAGCACCTTTAACTTGCGGACTTAGAAAACGTATACATATACATTTCTTCCACATTTGCATTCTAAATTTAAGTTTTTTTGAACATTTTTCTTCACAGTTTATTCTGCAGATAATAAAACAATATCTAACCTTTTACTGTATTCTTGAAGATAATTCAGAAAACTTTGTAAATAATTCAAAATATTTTATGTGTTTGAAACATTTAAAAGCATTATTATATGAAGGATTAAAATTTTAAAAAGAAAAAGAAAGCTACCTTTTTCTGAGTTTTCCGAATAAGAATTTTATCTTTTTTTAAAGAAACTTTAAATATTATAATTATTAAAACTTTCGACAATTATTAATACTTTCATATATGTAAAATTTACATTATAATAAGAAATTATGTTGTTTCTTTGCAATTGCAAAAACGACTGTATTCCTTTAACTTTGTATAAGGAAGTAAAAAATAGTAAATCAGAAATTTTACATGCTTAGTAATTTTATATATATTTTGTTTTTTAAATAAATATATATACTTGTAATCGACAATAATCGACAATGCGTTATAAATATTTATACTGTTGTTGTTCCTAATAAAAGACGCATACCCTTTCTAATCGGGAGTGGCTTAATTATTTATAAAGCATTTTGTGAAAAATGTTTTTATCACTTTCAGCGAATAACATAAGTTAGATTTTAGTAACGGTAATTTCAAAAATATAAGATGAATTGAAATAATAGTGATACATAAGTAACACCATGTAAATAGATTAAAATACTGAACACATTTTAAAAATTAACTTTCATCATACAATAATCAAACAGAGGACATTATAAAAAAAGTATAACTAAATAAAATTTTGAAAAAGCTAGAAAAAGGAACTCTGGTTTTAATTTCTACTTTTAACCTCAGTATAATGAAAATGGAATTGAACATTTTAATAGATTTTGCAGCATAACTTTTCTTAAGGAAATAATGTATCTGTCTCATTTTTATAGGTAATTTAAGTTCACAGAGTCTCAGTTTCTTTGGTAGCAGAAATAAGATGAGAACTCTGGGAGACTTAAGCGAATCATCGCTATGTCTTGGAAATTACAAGAAAGGCCGGAAAAGCGCCCTTTTGCTTAACTTAATTAAATTAGCAGAAGGCGCAGTTTGTGCTTAGAAAGCCACCCAGTATTTATGACGTAAATCAAATGTAATAAATTGAAATTAACTAAGTAAACGGTAAGTTATCCCAAAGGCTACACGGATAGAAATGTGGTATTATTTTTGCCTTTTCAGAAAATTTGTTTCGAGGATGACTAAGGTTCAACCAGCGGCAGAGCGGTAAATATCTCTGAACACTGCTATTTCGGTCCGGAGTTCCTATCCTCCGGGACTGGCTTGCTACATAGACGTTTCCGTAGTTTTCCTCCTCAGTAACGTGAACATGAGCCAGTGTCCCTTAAGACGTCCTTCAGGAAGGTATCCCTCTTCTTAAGCAGATAGCCCTAGTGTGCTTTCCCATAATCTACTGAAACCAATCCAGGACGATTAAAAAATTCACTCCTTATTTGCAAACAGTAATATATTTTTCTTGACTTCCCTTGGAACAATAAGCTAGTATCAAACACCTATCTTCAAATAGCCGAATAGCTGGTAGCAGAAGTTAAGAGAATTATCGTTGCGTCTAAAATGAACTACAGAACCCTAAAAAAGTTTAAAACAAACGCACTTCTTGGGCTCATAGGATCAGTCACCACTTGTGGAGTTGAACTTAAAGTAAGAGTCAAATTCACAATTTAAAAACTTAATCTAGATTAAGTTTTAAATTTTTAATTGATTTTTTGAATTTAGATTAAGTTTTAAATTTTGAATTTAAGTTGTCAAGGACTACACAATTTAATTTAAATCTGAGTTGGCTCAGAACTTCTCACGGGAATAACAAATTAAACGACGGTAGTTATAAAGCAAAGCCGAATAGCTGGTATCTTATCAGAGCTGCCAAAACGAAATATCATAGCCTCAAGAGGCAGAAACACACAATTCGGAAAACCTTAGCTTAAATATTGTCTAATTCATTCATATTTCTGGGGAGGAAACGGAAAGGAGACTTTATAGTAAAGACTGAAATTATAAATAAATCGTTAATGCAAAATAATAACAACTTAAAAAAGCATTGAGAAATGTAACAAAATATTTTGATAAAATATGTAATTTAAAAAAGAAAAAGATGAAAAAAGAATTGTAGCAGAAAATGATGAAATGAAAGCACTGTTTATTGTTCTTTCTGTCAAATATCACAAAAGATATTTGAATGGGTAAAATATAAATATATTTGATGCAGTTAAGATTTATATTAATTATATTCAAAAGGAATATTTTTGAAAGTTATTCCTTTATTAATTCGCAGTTCAGTGAAAATCAATAGGTTATTTGATTTAAAGAGAAAGATTCTGTTGTTTTCTTATTTTTACTGCATTATTTATTTATTTTTTCTGGTTGGAACTATCAAAGTAATATAGAAATGCTGCAAATAAAGTTTTTTGTTGAAGTTTTTAATGTAAAATTAATTTATTAAATTCGCAATCTAAAGTATAATTTTCAGATGCTTTCAACCTTAACGTAAAGTGTGAGAATAAATGAGAATTTTACCAGTTAAAGCAATATACTCACAGAATACAATTATTTGATAAAATGAGATATTCTTTTCATTATAATCTAGTGCTACAGTTAACATATCATTCTGAGGTAGGGGTTTTCTCAACCATGAGTGAACTTCCCCCTAAGGAAGAAGTTCATAATTTCAGAGAAGAATGCTATGGACCTTTTATTTACCTGCCAAGTAGTTAGTTTTGGTTTATGAATATAAAAAACTACTTTTAATCAAGTTTTGATATTTTTCAAGATTTTCTTGTTTATTTTATAAAGCACATTAAAAATAATCTAAATATAAATAAATTTCTCTGTAATTTTCTAGTTTAAGAAAGAAAGGTGTAGAATGATCTTGTGACAATGGAGAAAGGGGGGCATAGGGCAAAAAATTGAGAACCACTGTTTCAACGGTTATGAGTAAACTGATTATAAAAAACAACAGTTCAAAAGATTACCTCAAGAAGAGTTAGTTAAAAAGATTAGCTCAAGAAGAGTTAGTTTCAAAGATTACCTCAAGGAGAGTTAGTCAATTGCGAGCATTTGAAAATAAATTAAATTATTATGAAATGCAAGATGTGCTAGTAAATTTATGTTTTTTTGACACATTATTTAATTTTTTCTGCATTGAAATGGAATACATCCGTCTACTTTGTTAAATCCTCTTGTAAAAAAATTAATCATGACATCAATTAAATTAAAACATTTTTATCTTTCTCAGATGCATTTTTAAATGGTGTCAAATTGTTTTGCAGAATTAGAATGACATACAATTTTAGTATAAGCTTTTGTTTATGAGTCATAGTTATATTTTCTAAGTATTTATATGAATAATGCAAACTTTGGTACATGTTTCGTATGTGCATATAATGATGTGAAGTTGCATTAAATTGCTTCCCTCAATCCCACACATTCGTTTCCTGTCCTTGCCAAGAGAGGGCGCTGGTTGCAAATAGAAACTCATGCGAGAAATTAATGTGTGAGATTGAATTTTTTGCGAGACGAACTCCCAGAATTAGAATCGTGTAAGTTTATTTTAAGAATATTAAGTACAATGTATCTTAATTACTTCTATACATGAGTAGATTATTTCTGCTTTATACTAAATTTGTTTTTATTTTCAATCAGCAATATTTAATAAAACCGAGTTGATGATATTCTTATTTATATTTTAAATTCCGAAATTATGGAATTTAAAAAAAAATCAGTTTATTTTAAGAAATTTAATATGGGGATAATTTTAGATGGCACGTGATAAGTGTAGTAATGAAATAAATTTTCGATTAAAAAAAGCTTTTGTTCTCCTTGAACACAATTGTATAGCAAGACATTTAAAAGCATAGCTAAATTGAACTTTTTATGACTAAAATTTTCTTTCAGGTATCAATTTGGAATCTGAAAGCAAAGGTCAAATTTCTAGATTTTTAAACCTACTTTTACAGTTTTAAGATAAATCAAAAGCGCGTAGATTTGTCGAAAATAGGATTTATTTACTAAATATGAGACACAAAAGAGTTAGAAATTTGGACTAGAAATTAATTCATCAGTTAGTCGTAGCTCAGACTTAGTTGCTTAAAATGAAATGTAAAAATACCCTACTTCGAAGTAATAAACTACAGTCCTGGTTGAATCTTTTTTCTTTGCGAGTTTTCAATTAGTTTCATTCTTTTATTGCTTTTTCTCTTATACAGAAGGTTGTTCCGAATAAACTTAGCAGAAATCTAAGATTTTACACCGATAATTAATTTTGATGTTATGCAGAGAGAAACGCAATCGAAAGTGGAAGAATAGTTGTCATAAATATAAGTTTGCATTTTTTTCGAACAAAACAAATGCAAGATATTTGTAGAAAATACTATATTTCCCAATAAGACATTTATAAAAGCATAGCCATTTTTATCCGAATATATAAAGCAAACGATCTAGTGGCCGATTTCACTCCTTTTAGAAATACCATGAATATGCAAATTACATTGGTCAATGCTTGACACTAAAGCGTAAACATTTGAGGATATCTATGCAACAACAAAATTAACAAATACTTTTGTTCTTTAGATAGTGTAGTTAACAGCACAAGTTGTCGTTTTCAAAAACATTATTCATTAACAGTTATTTGTCATGATTAAGTAGGTTTCCTAATAAAGCTACATTAGCTAAATGAAATTAATGCTTATGCATTATTTATTAGCCCACAGGGGCTATTAATTTCGTTTTGGTATTTTGCGTCGAAAACTTTAAATGTCCATTTCACTTTTCAAATTGCTGCCATAGAATATTATCGAAATTTGAATAACATAACCCTCCACCGAAGATGGGTATTTGGAAGCCCTAATTTTGAATTTTGCATTTGTTTCATTATCGATTTCATATTCTGTAAAACTTTAAAGAATTTTGGATTAACAAACTTAACGATTTCAAAGCGAACAATGGCAACGCTGTACGAGGAAAAAAAAAAAAAAAAAAACCAGCGCGCGAGACTGTATCGGAAGTTCTAAAGATATGTTCATTTTAAAGGTATTTTGTGATATTGCTGTTGAATTGAATTTTATGGTTTAAGTGCGAACAACATGATACTTAATAAATAAAGATAACACACAAAATGTTAAAAAAAAGGCCCTTATAGGCCTAATGTAAAATCTGAAAGTTTTCAAAATTAAAAAAAAAAGCTTTTTCTATTTTTCCTCGCTGCTCGGCTGAAGTGAACTATCACTATGTCCTGTAAAGCATCAGACTGAGAAAGGGTATAAAGGACATTTGTATTTAAATCAATTAAAGGTTAATAGAAGGTACCCCTCATGCTTACAGAAGACAACATTTATAGATTAAATCAAAGATGATGAATTTGACTTAACTAAGTAAAAGTCATTCAGTCTAAGGGCTAAATAGAGTAACGCGCAATTGGCTCTGACTCAAAGTCAACTTAATGACGAGAATAATACAACGCCGCAAGGCACTACTCTCAAGCGAATCAAATTAGGAAAGGGGCCTTCAGTAGGTGGAATATGCTCCAATTCTATCCTCTAAAAACCTTCCTTTAAGTGCTATCTCCTCTCGACCTCATTTTAATATCACGCGAGCTAGAAATTTATATTCTGGCAGGAAAATGCGAAACGAAGAGGACAGGAAAATTGTTTAACACAAAATGACTTGTTAATGAGCTAAACGAGACCTTACACATTTATGAGTTTTCTGCGCATTCATCGTGTTTCAGTTTATTGTTCAGGATATTTAAAAATCGAGTTCTTTCTTCGCGAAACGTAAATACTGAAAATAATAACAAGCTTGAAAAATTTCTACAAGTCGATTGATTTCAAAATATCAATTAAATTATTTTGTAGAAATGAATTTTTTCCTTTCGGGATCTATTACAAATCTTACGAGAACATCAACAGTACATTAGATTTCTTAATCCTCTAAACGGCCAAGAAATTCAAAGATGCTCATGAAGATTGTATTTAGGTTACATTTATTAGCCAAATTTGTATAATTACTTATTTTACTCTTTACGTTTTTATAAGCTTTCATTCATTCGAATGATATTTATATTATTGAAGAAAATAATGCGGAATACTTTAAATAACAAGGTAAGACATAACAATGAGAGTAAATCTCATGCAGTATCTATTTAATAAAAACAATTAATGATATGATTCTATAGTACATTAGAGTATGTGTATTCCTCTAATGCAGTAACACATTTATTTCTATATCTCTTTTATGTTCAGATTTCAACTCGGTTATACGTAGCATTTTTGCGTGTTCTGACATTTCGTAAGCTTGATTTGTTATTTGCTCTTTTGACTTGGTTCTGGCCATAATTCCAAAACTAGCCCTTCGATGATGTAAAATATTGCAAAAATAAAAGGCGGAGTTAAGATTTGTCGCCTGGCACACGACGTTTGATAGATGATTTTTTTGGGGAGGAAGGTCAACGACCATAAAAGAGGGTGCTGCAAAGGGGAAGTGTTGTAACACCGCTCTCTTATAAATATCGGTGAAAAGTCCTCTTGTAGTTTTTCTTTTCTGACACCTATTTTTTACAAACTTTTCCCCGCTCTTCCTTATACCTACCTCCTTTTTTTCATCCCATATGGTATTTTCTAACAGCAGGCAACTGCTAACCGCGAAGGAAAAAAAATTCCTGTAAAAAATATCACTCACCTCAGATGAAGGAGTATGAGAGAGGTAGGGGCACTGGTCTTAGTCAGAGTTGGGGGGGGCACTCTAGACGAAAAAAAGGTGAGTGGAGGGGGCACTTACCTCCTCACCCTTGACGTATGCGCGAGAGAAAACGTCCTATGGTAGGAGTAAAACTTCGAGTTTCGAGATTGATCTCCTGTGTTTTAATATGTAAATGAGACAGGTCAACTCCAGAAAACCTCAAGATGCTTTTTTTCACAAAATAATATGTATTTACTTTAAAGTTAATATTAATTAGATTCGTAAATCAACATTTTAAAATGTTTTAAAGTATAATAAATAATTTTGCTAAAGATTATGAAAACTAAATTTTTATAAATTCCTTTTTAAATTAAAAGTTAAAAGTTTTCGGTTACAGGGAAATATACCTCACAGAAAAGTATAATTACTTTTTGCTAATGTCTAATAAGCAAACCAATAATATTAACTTCTAGTAACCTTTAATATTTGTTAGCTGGATAAGAAAAGTACTTCAGAACTATCTCCATAAGGAGAGAGATACATTCGTGAAGAAAGTTTTGTTAAACTGTTTTTCTCACTAAATCTGCAACAATTTAATATTAATGCAACAATTTAATATACTTAAGAAATCATATCTATGATAATAAGGTGTGTCTATGATAATTTTATTATGACTAATTATAATTTGGAATCAATCAATTCTTGAGACTGCTGGTAATTAAAAGGACACAGAACTCAGCTTTTGATGCGTTTCTTAAAGAAATCAACTTTCCAAATCTTGACACCAAATTTTGTATTTATATCAATAAACCTAGAATGCAGATTTCTCATTAACGTCTTAAACAGAAAGAACATTAAAATTGTAAGTGTTTGTCCGCATTTAAATGAAAAAAATTAGAAATATTCATTATTTTGTAAAGTTAAGTATAAAACCGTGGATTCGTGTAGAATTTAGATGAACATTCATACTTTTTCTGGGGTCTTTCTCTTTTACTTCTGTTTTTCTCCTTTTGGTTTCTTTGTTATTGATTACTTTTCTTTAAGAAATATAAACATGCTTTGATATTGATTAAGGAGTACTTTTTTCAGGTGGTTCTCAAAACTGATAGAGTTTTATTAAGAATCTAATGAGGTTACTCTTTTGTTTAATTTTGCTTTTTGCACTGAAATGTTTTTATTTACATTAAATTCAGATTTTTCAGTTTTGCAATTTAAGCTTCTCCAAAACTACTCAAATTTTTAAAACACGCGAGCTAGTTTATGAAATTTTTCTTTTGTTAATGGTAATGGTAATAAATGTTATATTAATAATATAAATCTAATAAATGTTATATAATAAATGCAATATAATGTAATATAATAAATGTTATATCTACATGAATGTTAATGGTAATAAAATAATAACCTTATTTTATATTTCCTTATAAAAATATAAAACGTTTTTATAATGTAATGAAATTTTGAAATATAAAAAAAAATTTTAAATTAAGAGGTATCATTTAAATAAATGGTTAACATAGTGAATAGTTGGATAAGAAATAAATTCAAAGCAAACGTTTACGAATAATTTATGAAACGTATTTATCAACTAGTTATTTTAGGCAATGAATGAAAATGAATGTAAATTAAACCTTACAATTACAAAAAGATATGAGCAGTTGTTACGGGACCACCAGCGGCCGAGTGGTAAAGTCGCTGAACGCTGTTAGCTCTACCTGGGTTCGAATCCTAGCGAAAGGGCTGGCTGCATGGTTGGTTTTCGTGGCTTTTCCCATGTGTAAAATCCAAGCCATTTTCCCTTAAAATGTCCTTCTTGTATGTAGATAACCCTCCTTTGTCCAAATTAATTAACCACGAGTAAGCGTTAAATACCGCAGAATAGTGAACTACAAATATCTTTCAAACTTTAAGATCGGTATTTTAGATCTGTAAATAAAAATGAGCGCTTTGAAAAACTAAAGGTTTATTTATTTTGATTATGGCAAAGCATTCGAGGGCTATCTGTCTAAGGAAAGGACACCTACGTGGAGGCCTTTCTAAAGGAAACTGGCTCATATTCTCGTTATACATGGAGAAAAACATGAAAGCGCTTTCGTCGGAATTCGAACCCAGACCGAACTACCAGTGCTCAATTACTTTATCGCTCGGCCGTTGGTGGGAGAATTCATTTTAAGTTCTTGTCCTTAAAGTGAGCTAAAAATCTGCAGTATAAAAAAAATGAAAAGAAAAAGAATGTGTATATTTTAATGGAAATGAGAGATGTTTTTTATTTATTGTATTTTATTTCAACAATGTTTAAAATAATGATATTTTATTTTCTGTAAAGAAAAATAAAAAAAAAAAAGAAATTTTTCTTCGTGACACTAAATCATGAACTTCCTTTTTTCTCTTTTTTCCTTAAGTCAAAACTCATTTTTAGTTTAATTGAAATAAAGGAAATAAAACAGAATTTTTTCAGCGAATCTAAATCATGAACATATCATTTATTTGTTTAAACACACAACTCAGTATTACCTTAAATAAAATAAAGCAGAAAAATCATTTTCATCCGTGAACTGCTTACTGTTCATACCAAAATGAAACATATAATCTTATTCTTAATTTTACTATGATATGATTAAATGAAAAATAAAATTATTATTTGCATTCGCTATAAAATGAATAATTTAATATGAAATAACTTTCGAAATTTAAATCTAAAAATTCTTAGCACTGAGATGTTTTTCATTGCTTAAACAAGTGATGGACATTTTACTAATAACATTTTACAATATAATATTTGCTGATACTTTTTCCCTTGTACTTCACCCTTATATATAGATATATATTTTTAAGCAATTCTAACCACACAGGCTGCAGTCCAATTGCATTCATACATATAATTTAACTGACTTTCTAATAGCGTCATTGGTATAATGTGGCCCCTTGCAGTGAAACATTAAAAAAAATTCTACCTTCTACTAAAATGAATTCCTTAGATATAAAAAAACGATTTAAATTCCTCCGCACATACACCAAATTTCTTCACATTCAAGGGCGAAGCATGACACTAACGCTTAGAATCTTTGAAAAAGCAGATCTCCCTTTTTCACGCAATTACTCTCATACGGTATTCTCAAAAGACTTCTAACTTGGCCTTCCTAATGAGATTCTTTCACACCTCACCAGGGTGCACTTCTTCAAAAGAAATTTCTTTCGTCCACATTTCTAGGCAAAGCAATAATTAGCTCCAGTTTATCTAAAGATCTCGGCGCCCGGAGTCTACACGAGTTGAGTAATGTCCTCTTTTGTGGAGAATGCCTAAGAATGTCTACTGAGTAGATAATGCCTATTACCGCATCTCCTGCCCTACATCGTCATTCTCAACACAACAATAGCGAGATTATCTTCTTTTCTGATGCGGTCTTGGGAAGTTTTTTTTTTCTTTTTTCTTTTCACTCTCTTCAAAGCTTGGTAATGTGTTTGGATTTTCAATTTAGAAAGCTTATTTATTTTATGATTTCGTTTAATGAAAGTTCTTCCAAACAGTATTTTTATCATTTTCTCATTCGGATCGGTAGTAATATTCATATATTTGGTCAGTTATCATTGCCTCTGCAAGAACCGTTCCCGTTAAAGGAAATTTCTAAGAATTAATGTCAATTATGTGCTTCTTTTTCAATTAAAGTCAGTGATTATACTATTGACTTTTACGTAACTTGACATACTTACTTGGTCCTTATTTTGTACACGGACTTCCTGTTTGCCAGTCAAACAATTATTTGGCGATGATATAGGTTTCGCAATAGTAAAAGAAATCGTTACGTTTACTTTCTGAAGCCCGAAGCAAGTGCACAAAGAACAGGGAGAGAGATTTATCATCAGTGTAACCAAATTTATATACTTCTAATATATTTAATCTCTGTTAACTTTTAAACTATCAGCTGAACCTTCATGAGTTTTCTTGGGATACTGAAAATTGAAAAAGAGGATTAAAAGTTCACATTTTTAGTCTATCTATCGCTTCTTATTCTTCTAGCTATTTTTATGTCTGAATATAATTTAAAACACGGTTATTTTAAACTAGACTGATATTCATTTGATTCTAATCCATATTTATTGCCGATCAATAAGAGTTTGCACTTTTTTAAGTTATGCAAATTGTATGCTTGTATCCTTAATGTACATAATTAGAAATTGTGAAAGAATTTTCAAAACTACTCATTTTAGCTAATTGGTAAAGAAAGCTTGTTTAACTTAAATTTATTGTTTAAAATTGTCTAAAATTAATTTAGTGTTTAATTAATTTGAGTTGTATATTTTCAAAATTACTTTAAGAAAGTAAGTTTCTAATTCCTTAAAACCAGCGATGGAACTAATTTTTAACTGTCCAGATTTCATTTCCAAGTAAGCATATTAAGCTAGTACTATATGAAATTATAGATAAAATTATATATTTGTGTATAGAATTAATTTTAGATACCTAGAATCCGTTTGATATTTTAGTAAAGAATTTCTTGCACTGTTCAATCATTCTTTTTTAAGCTATTCTGGCTGCTGACATTGCCATCTGCTTATAGATTCAAATCAGATTGTTCGATTTTGCATCTTAAAACGAGGTCGAGATTTGATGGTCTTAAATCAGAGGATTTAATTTATTGCAGTTATTATTTATTGCTTATCGCATCAAGATGGTAAATTAAGAATTGTATAATTGTGTAGGGGCTCATATGAGCGTTTATTATAAACACTGGAGAAGTTCCCTTACTTTGTCATTACTTAACACTCCTTGGTAAAGCGTTTCAACAAGACTTTGATTTCTAAAGCAAATCAAAGAATCAAAGATTGCTAATCACATCAAAGAAAGCTAAGCAAATCAAAGAAACTGACATGATCCAAGATCATCTTACTTATCTCCTTCACTTACTTATCTCAGTAACATAGTAAGCTATGTTTCATTTTGGTTTTACTAATAATAAATTCCAGGAAAGAGATATTTTAGAAACAATTGTTATTGTTAAAAGCTATTTTGAAATCCTCAATGATATTGTTTCTCATCCGTCTTAGTGTGTTTGTACATTGCGCAAAAAAAAAAAGGGACAGTCCTCTGTCTCCCTTTCTACTGGACCGAATGACGAAATTCAACTTGCGTTTTTCATACCTCGAAAGCGCAACGTAGGATATATATTAGATTTATATATAGGACTGTTCTAGTATAGGTATTTTGACACAAAATCGAACTTTTTTTGAAATGACATGCCAAGGGTTTTTCATTGTTTGATTCTACTACTCAAATTATGCTAAACTGCTAAGCGTTTTTAAAAAATTGGCTCTCAAAATGTTAGCTCCTCAATGTTAATTGAATTTGATATATATTTATTAATATCTCTTTTTTTTATTAAACTTACTTGATTCCTTCTTTCAGAAGTAATCCAAATATAATTCGCACGTACTTTACGCTTTATTTTTAACATTTGTATTTTTAAATATTTTTTATAAATTTTTCGAAAAAAAATTTCTATTATGACTTTTAAAATTTTTAACGTCATCTTAAAGAAGATGTATTTCTAAGCATACCTGCAAAAAAATAAAGTTTTTAAAGATATTCGGGAATTTGCATATTGACGCGTTTTGAAATTTGGCATATTCGCTATTATTAATAGTAAAATAGAGCAATTATTATTTTCAGAGTCACTATAGTTTCTAATAGACGAAACATTAATTTGACCTAGTGAAACACTTTCACAAATAAAATTCGGATCCGAAGGTCTCCTCAGCCTACGAAAAACTTCCCGAAAGAACGTTCGCCTCTGTAGCATTTTAAGTCCCATGCCTCAAAACACTATACATTTATAAACATCCATGCCTTCTCCAAGGTTAGGACTCGGGTCCAAGACTATGGCAGTCAACTCCCTTACAACCATGCCATCAAGGCCGCCCAACTAAAATGCAATTGACAATAAATCGCCGTCACCAGGATTTGGCCGACTAGGATGAGACCCAGTCGCCTTTAAAACCCGACCCAGCCGACCCAGTCGCCTTTAAAACGGGAATATCATAAGATATTTTCGCCATAAGTATAAAGTGCTGTTTTGATATAACTGGTTGCAACAGAGGCTTGCGTGAGAAGATCCGTGATTCGAATTCCGATTCCGGCTCCAAAAATTCTGAATTTCTCAAGTGCATTGCAGTTTCCAGGTATATAATGTCAGTCATTATTTTTTGAAGTGTGGCTTATAATAGAAATATAATTTTTAAAGGCAAATATTTCGATTAATTTGTAAAAATCGTTTTCCCTAATATAAATGTCCCATCAGCAGCCGATTGGTAAAGTCCCTAAACACTGGTAGTTCGGTCCGAGGTTCAACTCCCGCGCATGGGCTGGCTACATGAGAGTTTTCGTGGTTTTCTAATGTGCAACGTGTATACAAGCTAGTTTTCCTTAGAACGTTCTCAGAGAAGGCATCCCTGCCCTTAGGCCAGATAGCCCTCGAGGCTTTACCACAATCACATAACCGAAACAGTAACGTCCTAATATTAATGTTAACGTCTTGTAAATTTTGCTGCAGTAAAATGGCTAAGTAGTAGACACAGTAAGAACATTCTGATGCGGACATATCTGATAAACATATTGCTATTTCTTAATCTTTCAGCAGATGATGTAAATAATACATTTAAATGCTTTCATATGAAGCATTGATGTCAAGCAGTTTCAAGAATGTTTGCATTTAACACATTATTTTTGTCTTAAAGGTAATAATAAGATTTTCTGAAGTTAATTGCTTATTTTCAACTTAACTTCTCAGTAGGACAAGGAATACCGCTATTACTTATAGAGGATAGAAAACTAGAGGCCCTTGTTGAATGATTTATAAATAAATTTAGTTCAAAATTACTTAAAAATTAGTTTCTCTCTTCACTGAATTCATATTATCAGTTGTGAATATTTTAGGTAGTTTGTAAATGAAATGTAGTAGGTCATGCCTGAAGCATGACATTCTGCATGTAGTAGATTTAATTGCGTAATGGGTAAAGGGTTATTATTAAAGTTTATTAGAAAAGAATTCTTGGACAAACTTCAGAGTACTGACTGTACTTTTAGATTCAGTGTTGCTGAAAATCGTCCAAAAATTTTGTGAATATATTGCTGCTGTATTATTCACTTCTACCTAAAACTAAATATCTTCTATGTATTTTATGCACATAAGAACATTAAAACTTTTAGATGTAGAGAAGTATCATTAATTGTATTTGCAATAAACTGAAATTCTGAGTATATAATTTCATATGTTTTGGAAGAAAACAAAATCTGCAAATACAAATATTAATTTTTTCATTTTTAAAGAACATTATTTCTTCCATTGTTTATGAAGATAATGAAAAGCAGGAAATTCAACAGATTCTATCTAGATCCTCTCCTTCACATGAGCACTTAAAAATTCTAATGAAATTAAAATAAAAGTCTGATTAAAATTCTAAAATAGAGAGCTGTAGAATTCCTATGGTGAGCGCAATTATACAAAATGCCTTTTTAATTTGCTCAAGAAGCTTAAACAAATCGCTTTTCATTACAGAACATGACAATTTCCACTAAACATTTATTAGGATAAAAATACCTAACCTCTCCCTCCAAAATAGGAGAGGTAAATGGTATGACATTTTGTCACTGACTTGAGCAAATTCTACAGCTTCAGCAATATTCCCCTTTTTGCTGAATCTTAGCAAAACTAGCTCAAATAAATTTAAAAGCTTTATGCTTCAATAAGGAAGAGAAAAGAAAATTCGTCGGCTATTTACCTATTCGAAACTTCTGAATAATTCAACAACTTCTCCAGCATAGAAATATAGTTCATTATTCGATTCAACTTTTCAAACATCTATAAATTAAATTTAAGGCTTCCCATCTCTGAAGAGGGTAAAAAATCATTCTTCTGCAGAGCCACTAACGTGTTTTCCAACGAGAAACATTCATTAGTTTTGATATTCCCTGCGAGCACTTACGGTTATTGCCCGATACCGGTAAATATATATTTCCCAAACAAAAGAAGCGCTACTCCGTAATAGAAGCCATATTTTGCCGACCTATTTTTGCATTAAAGTGACCGGGGTGTCTTATATTTATTTATCCTCTCTTAGGCTAAAGCGAGAGAAAAGAGGACGAGCCATAAATTTTTCATAAAAGTAATGTGTTTAGGAGCAGCTAGGATTGGAGCTAGCTAATGTAAAGTACGTGTGAAAGTATGAGAAATTGGTTTTATAAGTGAAGCAGAAAGTAAAATAAACTCTACAGAGATTTAAAAAAATTCTCACCCCCACCCAGTTCTTCCCTGAAAACGTGAAATGTATGTAACTGATAGCACTGTTTATATAAGATTTTATTAAATCGTTTTTATAATTTTTGTACTTGAAATTACAATTATAGTTTGTGCGATTTTTAAAGAAATGATAAATAGAAAGTTTTCTGCTAATTAGGTATTAATTAGTATTGTTTGTATTTTAGGTACAGTAATGCATTGGTAGCTAAGATGTTTAAACTATAGCTTAAACATTTATATCATTTGATCTGTATACCCAAATACTGACTACGCATTTCCATATAGAAATACCTCGAGATATTCAGAATTTAGTTAATAACTCCCCCCGTGAATGTAAATTGTTATGAAAATTGTTTGGTTTTCACTTGCCTGTGAAAGTCAGATATACACTATTCAAGCTATTCGTATTGAATAGAGGTACATGAATTGCTTGATTTATCAGTGCACACACAAAAACACGTTATATTTTCACATATTATATCTTATTTCAGCACAATATGTTGCTGAAAAATTGATCAGTTATAGACAATAAGTAAAACATTTAGAACCAAATTCACAAAGACGCGAACGAAATAAAATTCAGTATAATTTTTTATTTTAGATATCTGTAGTTTTCAGAAATTCTTCTAGTTTGGTGACAACCGCTTGATATTTATAGGGAATTTTGGATATTACTGGTATTGAATTTCATTTCTTTCGAGTCTTTGTGAATTTGTTTCTAAATTTCATACTTTCTGTCTCTCTCTCTCTATATATATATACAATAAGCATAATGTGGAATAGTTATTTTTTCGTATAAGGAGAAATTCGCATCTTGAGTGTAAATTTACTTGTTCCTGAATACGAAATTCACACATGTATGAAACATGTAGTGAATTCTACAAAACATGTAGTGAATTCACACACATGTAGTGAATTCTTTCGCACAGACTGCCTAGCAAACAATTTTTTACAAGTAGACATGCTTTAGTTAATGTTGGCACTGAACATATCTTTGTTTCTAAAGTTTATTATCTGGTTTTTTATTTAAAAAACAAGAAGGTGTACTTTTATTTTTCACGTTCAACATTTAGAGTATATAAGATCTTTTCATTAATATCACCTCTTATAGGAAACTGGGTAATTTTTAATTGTTTTAATTGTTATATACCATATTTTGTCTTCAATTGTGCAAAAACTGTATTTCATGTATATGTAATTAAGTCCTTTTACGACCACGTAAACAATGAAATATTTTTTAAGCTTGAAAACACTTGTTAAATAACTGCTGTTGAATGCATAAGCTTCTTACTTATTCTCGAATAAATAACTAAAAACTGAGTAGATAAGTGCAGAGAAAGTTTGAATATATTACACAAAACAGTTGGTACTTTCCTCCTTCTCTTTTTGCACGTGTGTTTTCTCTTTCATGAATTATCATGGGTTAACCTTGGGTTAATGCAATTTACTGAACTTAGAAACTGAATGATTCGTGTAGTATCTGTATATGGTATTTCTCCAGCTTCTTAGCGAGCCTTCGTGTTGTAGTGGTCTGCACGCTCAGCGCGTTTGAGAGGTCCGTAGTTCGATTCCCGGCGAAAGCGTTGCTAATTTTTCATCTTGTCTGCTTACTAAAAATGCCTAATGTCTCTACATCTGTATAGGGAAATTCATGTTGGTATCATTTGATAAAAAATAAAAAAAAAATACATGAGCACACAGGTTTTAATTTATGAAATGTTACAAAAATCTGAATTATTAAAGAGCAATGTATATATCAAATAAATGAAAGTAAAATACAATCTGTTATTTATTGAAAAAAAAAAGAGAAAGTTAGGAATTTTTTTTCCTATAGTTTCCCTTCTACTCCCTAGGACCATGCTTCTAGTGGCATTATGAATTTTATTTTATATTACCATTACTCTGGGTGATACTTGTCATATTCAGTTTTAACACTTCGCAGTATTATTTATAAACAGAATTAATGAATTGCACTAAATTAATAGCAACTAAACGTTTATTCTTATTATTATTTACGTGTTTCGCCTAAGGCATTACACGGAAGGGAGTTGTGCCTTCATGGAGGACTTTCTGAGGGAAACTGGCTCGTAATTATACGTCACAGATGGGAAAAACGCGAAAACGCCCATGACGCCAGCCCGTTCTCGGGATTCGAACCACGGACCGAACTACCAGTGTTCAGGTCTCGGCCACTTGTGGGCCATCTAAACGTTTATGGATCGTTTTTTATTTGTTTTTATTTCAGGGAAAATTGATAGAACATTATGAAATACTGGGAGAACTATCAGAATGTGATACAAATGAAGAAAGCCTACGCACAGAGCAAATGTAACTAGCAAAGTTAAAACCAACTGACTTGTTTCCCAGGGAAGTTTCACTAGATTTTAATTTATAAAAAAATGCAATACTTAAAAAGTATGGTAAATAAAATTTATCTTTATTCACTTGTCTATAGCTGATTACTGTGGAATATTTTATGCTACTTCCTCTAACTCGTAAAAAACGCTTAAAAATATTAATTGAAATAAAAAATGGTAAAGCGAAACTTTTAAATTAGGCAGAAAAATTACTTGCAGATTTTAAATGCAGCTCTTGCAAACTAAGGTAAGGTCAATGTTTTTCTTTATATTAGCGAAATGTGCATTACATCAGCGATTCGTAAATGAAACATGAACAAAAGGGTTAAATATCTTCAGGATGTTTTGCTGCATGTATCTAACAATAAGGTATCCGAAAATAGCGTGCTACGTATCATAAATATAGCGTGTCCCTTATCAAAAGTAGATTTAATATAGAATATGCTGGAGATGAAATCTTTTGAGTTTAATGCATTTGTCTGCACTTTTGACCACGTTCCTAGCAACACAACCTCACCTCTACTCTGGATGATACTAGTGATGATCAATTTTAACATTTCACTGTATTATTTAGGAACAGAATTATTTAAGCGCCCTCTAAAATTAGTCTAAAATAATAGTTTGAGAAATTTTTATAATCTTTAGATATGATTCTTTCATCAAAACTCTCCTCCAGCATCTTCATTACGGAATCTTCAGTATGACATTTCACTCTATCTTGTTCCACCCAAGAATGGTATCTATTCTTTTGCAATAAAGCAATAAATTGCCAGGCAGTCTATTGGTAGGTTTCGGTGTTCAGTAATGTTTCAAAAAGTGTGAGAGCATAATAATTCATCATCTTGATACAGTGATCCAGCTAATAATTTTCGCAAAATTCAGGAGAGATTTGATAATCAGATGCAAGTTTTCACGTTTTCTGACCAATAATTTGGCCAGAGATATTATATACATGTGTGGAAATATCATATACATGTGTGATATATAGAAATACATGTTGTGAAAATAATAATTATTTGTGAAAGGTACCTTATCTAAAATGAAAATGTTGCCACGAACGAAGATTTTACAAACCAACCATTAGAGACGTGGCAATATAAGATATGGTATTCAACAAGAACTCTCTACAAAAGCCTTTCCAAACCCACCTTCTTTACATAGAATTCACACTCGCCCTTGCTCTACTGATTTTTTAATGAAGCGAAACAAGATAGTAATCGAAAAGTCACTTAAAATGCGCAAAAATGTGCATGAACAAAATGTGATCTGCTTTTAAACAGAACACTTTATAAAGCAGTTTTGAATGCAGTAAAGTTGATTGTATTCTATAAGAAAATCAGACGATATTATTCATTAAACATTTAATCTGAAGAGTATTTAGATATAGTATTTTGGAACAAGAAACATGAAAAAATTAGCTATGCCTTACAGGGATCTGAATTCCGAACCCTTCAATTCACATCCGGACAAACTTCCAGTTACAAAAAGAATGCACATGGGGAAAGAGAATATTCTCCACATTCTTCCCCACTAGCGACTGAAGAGGAGAGGACACAGCTGCCAAATCCAAGTCATGACGAATTATCAGACACTATATTTTAGTTCAGGCACCATTCGTGGAGCATAATTTGCCTTCCAATACAGAAAACATGCAAAATTAATGATATCTGTCGTTTTATTATTAACGTTTTGTGTGCTTACTTTATTTATTAAATATCACGTTCTTGGCATTTACGCCACATAAAATTCGTTGCAACAGCAAAATCACAAAATATTTAAAAACGCCATGTCTTTAGAATTTCGATAAACAGTCTCGCGCGCTAGAGATAAGAATATTTTATTCCGTACAGTGTTGCCACTGTGCGAAAACTCGCTTTGAAATCGTTGAGTTTGTTAATCAAAACTTCGTTAAAGATTTACAAAATAGTAAATATATAATAAAACAAGTTCGAAATTCAAAATTCGGGCTTTCAGGTGTCCGTGTTCGGGTGAAGAACTATTCTATTCCAAATTGGATGGCTCTTGATACCTTTGTTTTTCCACACTGCGAAAAACATGCATACATTGATGCAGATTCTTCATTATTTAATTTCCTTAAATAAAATACAGGGCGATAATATTTGGTGGGAAAAATTTGAAAACTGATACCTCGTTTGTAGTTTGGACTAATATCCAATTTGGAGTAAAGTCGGTTTTGGACTAATAATTGTGTATTGATCAGTTCGTCAGTTAATACCCGTAAAAAAGAGAAAAACATTTTTTCTTAAAATAAAAGAATAATGAGGAACTGCAATTAAGAACTGTGAATGGCAGAGACTAGATGTTCAACATTCCAGTCCACTTTGGAAGAAATTCAACCTAAAAAAAATCACACTGTAACACAAATCTGACTATTTTCAACTTGATCGAATTTTGGGGCCTAATCTCCCATGCGTCTTACCTAAACCATACACGCTTCGTACAAATTCCTGGCAAAAAGAACTTTAAATCCCTCCAAAACCGACGGTAAAATAAATTTCCTTGTTACGCAAGGGTTTCTCATTTCGTATTTCATTTCTTCTTCTTAAAGGATAACAATCCCTATCAAGGGATACGGAAAAAAATGCTGGTAGAAAACTGAGGCTGCACCATGCAAAAGCACGCGGAGGAGGGCGAGCTTAAGATTGACAGCTTCTTTTCCATTCTATTTACAATCCAGAAAAACGCAATTTTCTCGGTCCTACATTCTTACTCCTGGTATTTCCTACGTTTCCCGTTAAAAAGCAGCGGTCGCCTCCCAGATATTTATTCTAACTTTAATCTGTTTCCCTGAGGTGGGGTTTTTTTTCATTTACTTTTTTCTTTCTCTCTCTCTCTCTCTCCCTGACGAGTATTATGAATAAACCAGTTTCGCCAGGAATTACGAGGGATACGGATTTAGTTTCTTCGTCCATCTCTTCTTTAACCTCCCCCCTCTCTCTCAACTCTACTGCCACGCTCTACATCTCTCTTTTTAACTTGGGATGTTTTCTTGCAGATTGCGCCAGGTTTTGTTGTGTCGCGAACTGCGCATGTGCATTACATGTTAGAAACCCAAATCGCGGACGACTGCGCTTCCGCTAGGAGGTGAGAAGATAATCATTTTGCATAATTAGGACGGCCTCCTTCCGGAGTTTCCTTACGCTTAATTTCGTAGGGAAACGAGTCTGAAATCGCTATCACAGTCGTGATAACTTACTTCTTCTAAAGGTGCTTAGAAGAGATGTATTGTCCGTCACATTTGGTAGTACCAAATTAATAGCAAATGAGTATCTCATTTCAGGCCTTTTGGTTATGAAAGGTTGTAAGTCGTTTTCTCTAAAACTTTGCTTACGTGAGAAATAACATATTTCTTGGAATATATAGTGTCATAATTCAGAAAGGAAAACTTTTATTCTGAAAGGAAGAAAACGACACTCCAATAGTTAATTTAAAACTTCAAATACAGTTTGTCTGTTTATTTGTCTACATTTATCGATAATAAAATACGAAAATATAATTAGTAATATTACAAATTTGTACACGCAGAAATGTTCAAATAAATAATAAATGTATAAATATATAATAAATATAAAATAACACTTTTAATTTGATCTTGTCTACATACTTTAAAAGACCACCA
The DNA here is from genome assembly GCF_044657685.1 of Stegodyphus dumicola. Classification (NCBI taxonomy): domain Eukaryota; kingdom Metazoa; phylum Arthropoda; class Arachnida; order Araneae; family Eresidae; genus Stegodyphus; species Stegodyphus dumicola. The sequence continues at coordinate 229,006,413 of NC_140768.1, read as the reverse complement.
ATATGAAACAATATTTAATCAGACAGTTCATCCGAGTATTTTAGTCCATAACTGCCAATGAGAAACGAGAAAATGTTAATAAAAAGTAATTAAATTAAAATTTTTCTCTGTTGACCTAAGTAGGAATTGATTTTAATTTTTTTTTATATTACTTGTTTCTTTAAAAGTCATCATAAAGTTATTAAGTAAAGTATGTCTAGGGCGGATAGCGGGAAATACATGTAAGGGCTTAGTAGCGAACAGGGAATATTGATATAAATATATAGAAAAAAATAACATAGTTGGTGTTGTGAATTTATTGAATGTTTCATATATGGCTGGTCAATTTTAATTTTTCTTTCAGGTTGATTCCAGAGAAAAATTTTCAGCTGTCTCGACCTAAATCTGTATTCAGAAATTTCTATGATACATGAAATTTTAATTCAATGATATAAATTTTATTGAAATTTATACAACTTTAAGTGAGCGAAATAATATTGATTAAACCTTTCTCAGAGTGACTAAATAATCAAAATAAAAATTTAACTTTGTTAAAAAGTCATGCAGTGCCTACCATGTAACAAGATTTACAGATTAATATTCGCAATTTTCAATAACAAAGATTTTATGAAATTTGTGAACTTTTTCTAGATAGATAAATTTATTATTTTTTAATTTTAATTACCTGTTAAAAATCTTTACAGATTAATTTTATTATTTCTTAATTATATTTCTACCAACCTATGCCTATAACTTAATTAGTTATTATTTTAATATTAGTTGATGACAAAACTCTTGCATAATTCCAGCATGTTTATTTGGACAGTTTTACGGTATATTGAAATAGCTTCGGAGAAATTGCTGTAATGAATGCTCTTATGGATTGTTGCAAAGTAATATTTGTAAACTTCCACGACTGGTAAGCTATCATCCAGATGAACAAGTGCCGTGAATTTTGAAAGCTGGAGTTGGATAAATAAATTCAAAAAAAAAAAAAAAAAAAACTTTTTTCCTTACTAATTCTTGAAAATGTTAAGTATAATTTTGTTTGAACTGGGACTATTTTATTCTTTTTTCTTTGACCATTTTCAAATATTTTATCTTTGAAATGGAGCCATACTTTGTATCAGCATGATAAATCTCTAAAATCATTATATTCTTTTTCTTCTCCAATGGCCGGAAAGCACAGAGAGCTGCCGGTAAATTTTATGCTCTCAAATTATTTGGTTCTTCGCAAATTAAACAAAAAGGAAAAGAGAGAACGAAAAATGAAAGAAAAAAAAGGAAAAGAAAGAAAAAGCAAAATATTTATATGAACTTTGATATTTTTTTTGCTACAACAGAAAGGAAAATACACTTAATGCTTTTATCTTTGCCAATTGTTGCTTTTTGAAGTTTTATACCTAGAGAGCGCAAACTGAGTTATACCTGTTAGTATGCAAATTGCATGTTCGCATGAGTTACATTTGTTCTCAATTTCCTTTCTATGTATTATTTCTATGTATTTCTATGTATATTCCTAGTATATGATTTAGCCCTGAAATAGTTATTTAGAATAACAGTCCCGGTGGAGGGCATTGCATATTTTTCTTGTCTTCTGCTTCAAAATAATCTAATGACTCTACACACGTAACTTGAAAATTAAAAACCTTTCGTTTATTTTTCCGTGCATACATTTTACGTTGGGCTTTGCTCTAATTTCTAAGCGTTGCTACTGGTATCGACTTAGTTTTGGATTAATTTACATATTAAAATTTCTTTTCTTTAAGTTTCGAAAATTTTAGAACAAAACTTAAAATCTGAGAGTATCTCATTTCAGGCTTTTTGGTTATGAAAGGCTGTAAGTCGTTTTCTCTAAAACTTTGCTTATGTGAGAAATAACATATTTCTTGGAATATATAGTGTCATAATTCAGAAAGGAAAACTTTTATTCTGAGAGGAAGAAAACGACACTCCAATAGTCCTGACTACAACAACTTCGTTATGAAGAAAGTTTGTTCCTTTTTAAAATGCAGCTGTAGAGTAGTAGTCAGCACACTTCATCGATTTTATCCCAAAAAGCGAGCAACTTTTTCTCAAAATTCCCGTCTTCCAACCGAAATGGTAAATAAGAGCCAGAAATGTCAATTCTTAGCTTGCAAGTAAAGCAATGCCTGCAATTGGTGCAATGCAGCTGCAAGGCTAAAAAATTCCTCTGATGAAGTAGATGTGGGAGGGGTTGCAGCAAAAAAATGAAGGGAAAGAAACAGGGGGATCAAAAGATGAAAGGGGGGATGCTCAGAACGGCGTCTTATGGCAATCTTCGATTTGAGATTTTTCTTTTCCTTACATTTTGCGGCCTGATTGTGCGGAAGGTGAGGAGATATATATGTATGCGACGTTTTATCGAACACCTATAACTTAAAGCTTATATCCTAGTCTTTTTTTTTCCTTTCTTATTCCCGAGGTGTAGGGTGTTGAAGACACTGGGCAGAGCTTTTTGGAGGGTCTTAAATTAAGAGAACATTCCACCAAACAACGAGAAACTTTGAAGTCACATCTCTCATATGGGAGAGTGTAGTCTCTAATAATGTTAAAATTTCATAGTTATGAAAAGCCGTAATACCAGTAAATATTTATGAAATGTGAAACTTCGATGTAAAGTTTCCTGGTGATAAAAAGCTGAAATATCTGTAAATATTTATGAAGCTAAAATAATAGAATTTCGATCCATAAAGAGCTTTTAACCAAAAGAGATGGATAAAAAATATCGATTTGCATTTGAATTAAATTACGTTATTTATAAATTTCGTACTTTGATTGAATTTCTAGATCTAAAGCAGAAGATAAGATCTAAAAAATAAGATCAAGATAATAAGATAAAAAGATAAGATCTAAAGCAGAAACATTGTAAATTTTACATATTAAGTATAAAATCATCGGGTTGGCAAGAAAATTACTTATGTTTTTTAGTGTGGAATAAGACTCATTTTTTTCTAAACAAAAATGCACTTCTATTTTGTTTGACGACCAATTGCCTTTTTTCTGGCAATTTCATGATTCTACGCGCACAGGACTTTATCAGCAAAAACCTCAAGTGCGATTTAAGGTCATCGTTATTACTGCAGTTTTTATCATTTAAGAAGTTTTTAAAACTTTGATATAAAAGGTAACTCAATGATGCAAGGTCGGATCTATACGGAGGATACGACATCGCTTTCCAACCAAGCTACAGTAATTTTGTACGTGTTGCTAAAGATGTACGAAGACTAGCATTATTGTGATGGAATACGATTCTTTTGCGATTTGCTTTTTCTTTTTGATTGTTTCATCCATTTTGGAAGTTGTTGGCAATAAATATCTGATTTTATTGTTTAATTGCTTGGAAACAGCTCAAAATGTGCACCACCTTTGTAATCTCATCGAAAGTTAGCATGAACTTTTTCTGATGCAATTTAACATTCAGTTCCATATGATTTGTGTTTATTCATCATACTTGGATCATTACATTTTTCAATTACTATTATTAGAGGCAATCCATTTTTCCTCATCATTGATAATTTGATGAAAATAAGGTTCAACTGCTTTACGTTTGAAATGCGTATCGCAAATATTGATTCTTTGTTACTAAGTGAATTTTTTTCAATTCATGTGGGACCAAAACGTAGAGCTTCTTAAAGAGTACAAGACATTTTATATGATTTTCAGTTGCTGCGTGGTGGTACATTTAACCTTTTTGCAATCTCTCGCTCAGTTATATGATGATTCGATTCAATTGTGGCTTTAATCTTTTCATCATCAACTTCAGAATGTCGATCAGAACGTTGGTCATCTTCAAGTGAAAATCTCCAAGACCAAAATCTCTAAACCAATTCTGACACGTGAAGCAATCAACACCATAAACTCCACGTATCTCGTTTTTGAACCCCAGCCGTTTTCTTGCCTTTGTGAAAGTAAAAAATTAAAATATGTTCGAAATGTTTATTTTTGCACACCATGTTAAAATTGATTGCAAACAAACAGTTGTAAACAAAAATATGCAGAATTTGTTTTTATAGCAACTCAAAAGTGTCAGCTGCCAAATCTCAAAAGAAAAAAAATATAACATTGACATAAGAATAATATAACGCTATGTAATAGTATAATCTATAATTACTTTCTTGCGAATTCAATAGTAAGCAAATTCTGAATGACTTAGAAAAATATGCCGATTCTTTGCAAATTAGTAAATATTCAAATTTGAAACATCATACTGAATCTAAAAGGAATCTTCCATGTATCATGTATCAAATTTAACAATAAAAGCTGTATAATTAGACTTAAATGTGGTTTTACCTGAAATAAAAGAAGAACGTTTAACCGAACGAAAGTAATGTTTAAGAAGAGATGACCAAGTGAGTGGAAATGTTTCTGTAATAATATTAACATTAGCTAAGAATTAATTAACTTCGGAATAAAACGCGAAGGAGGAATAGGGAAAATAAATAGGAAAATATAAATAGCCACAAAAATAATACCAAATATACCAATTACAAAAATTAGCTTTAAGCAGATAAGATATAAGAATAAGCTTTCTACAAGAATATTCAATGTCTGGTTAAGCCTTTCTCATAACAAGAGTTTTCCGATAATTGCATATGTCAAGTTTGGTTGAATCAATCATTTTGCCTTTAATGCAATTACCAGTGACGTATAACAATTTTGGTCTAAAAATATATTCTCTTTGAAAGTATAGAAATATAATGTAATTATAAAGAATACAGAACAAGCTAACGTGTATATTTACAATTACTAATTTATTCGTTAATACGCTAAAAACATCCTGATGATAGCGTGTTAATTTTTTGTTTGCAGGAAATATACTGATTGACAATTAAATTACCGACCAGATCCACCCAATTCTCACAGAGCTTCGGTTATTAGCTTTTTGGTACATATAAATTTAATTCGCTCTTTCACTCTGCTTTCCTCTCGACTTCTGAACTTAACCTCATCATACGAGTCCTTTGAGACAACAAATCTAATTATCGAATATCTGTGTACAGTTTTGTTTGTTGCAATTCTCGATACACAACTGGAATTGCTTCATCATAACCTCAGGGCATCGACTGATCCGTTCAACGATCATCAAACTAGTCGCTACTGATGCTTGCTACCAAACTGTACCTTTTCTGCACTTGTCTTTGGTTATGTGAAATTTATGGTTCTAATTACAGATAATACCACGGTCCTTGTAGCGTATTCTGTTCTGTGATTAACAAACAGTCTCAAAAACTTGACAGAAAACTAAGCCTATGTTGCCTATGTTGAAATCCTATGTTCAGTAAGCCTATGTTGAAACATCAGAACGCTGAGGTTCTATGGTTTCTTCATATATTAACTAGCAGTGATTTTATAAACTTAGACATATAAAGTCATTTCTTCCTTCCGTCTCCATACCAGAGTGAGAATTAGCTCGCGTATGTTTAAGATGAGGTTTTTAGATAGTTATGCAGAGGGTGTTCTGCTTTCTATGCCACGTTACTACGCTTCTTGCTCAAAAAAGATTTTTAGTCTTCGGTCTTGCATTTGCTGCTATTTTAATACCTATGTCGGTTAGGTTTTGAGTCAACTTCGCGTCAAATTGATTTTTGTAGCCTTTGGCTAATGAGAATTTGAATTTGAATTTAAATTTTACATTTTACTTAAGTTAATTCGCCATAAGTGCCATAAGTTACTTAAGTTAATTCGCCATAAGTGCCATAAGTTACTTAAGTTAATTCGCCATAAGTTGTTTAAGTTAATTAGTTAATTCGCCATAAGTGCTAGTGGAGTTGAATGCACCAGGTGTGCCTTCTGTTCTTTTTTAGGTTTAAATAAAGGGTCTTTTACACCCTTCTCAAGACTCAGTTGTTTGGTTACTGTTTATGATAGGCAAAAAAATTACCAAAATTTATGAAGTAATATGTCTTCATTTCTCGGTCCAGTGAAAATGTTTTATGAACTTGATTATTCTCTTCTTTGCCATTCATTAAAATAATTTTCACAATTGGTTTTACTTCTTGATTCTTGGAACACATCTAAAAATAATTTCGTAGCCTGTATACTATTTCTAAATACTTTGTAAAGTAGTCACTTATTTTATCTAAGTAGTTATGATATGTTCAGAATATTTACTGTCTTTCTTCCTTTCCTTTTTTAAGCCACAATAGTAATTTTAGTTCTTGCGAATTCAGATGAAACAGAAATAGACAGCATTTAAAGGAAGGTATTAGCTTGTTCAGTCAAAGCGTGTTCCGCCTGCTGAAAGCCACGTTACGCGTTTAAATTCTACGATAGCAGTCTGTCTTTGAAGTTGCTTTTTATCCTTGCCAATAGTGCTTGTCACGCTAGTATAGATTTACCCAACTTGCGAGCTAATCCTTTTTGTGCAGCCTCTCTGGGCTAACTTAAGATTTAAATTTAGTTTAACCTTTTTTTTTTGAGCCAAGCGATAAATGCTGGCTGGTTTGTAAGAACAAGAAGTGCCCTTTGTTAGCTAGCTGAATTCTTAATATAAGGGTCTTTTACACCCTTCTTACTTTTCTCTGTTTTCTTACTGTTTAGATACATTAGGTTTTTTTTCGGAGCAGGTGAGATGAAAAATTAATATGTGCTTCCCCGGGAATCGAACCGAGGACCTCAGGAATACCAGCCCAGTTTACAGACCACCACACCACGAAGGCACGCCAAGAAAATGGGAGAAATACCTTATATACTATACTCCCCCTTTTAAAGGGCGACTGGGGTTTTTAGGGGACCCAATATCGCCAAATCCTGGGTGAGGAGAATCATCATCCAACACCCTTTTAGGTCGGGGGCCACTCTAGAGACATTAGGTATTTTTGGGGAGCAGAAGAGATGAAAAATTAACAATGCCTTCGCCGGGAATCGAACCGAGGACCTCTGGAATATTGGCCCAGTGTTCAGACCAACACACCACGAAGGCACACCAAGAAGGTGGGAGAAATACCTTATAACTGGACATAGTGATAAGTTGCTTAGATCCATCAAGAGTCTCGATTTACAGTATGCTGCCAAGAAAGTGAGACACTACGTAATTCCTCGTCTTTGAACTTGTCGATTTTCCCCTGTCTTTGGTATTTGTTCTCAGTTGACAATTTTGTTTTTACGGGTTTCAGTGTCAAAAGGTTTTAGCATCTTCGATATTTAAGTTCTTCTGTAACTTGCATTCCAGTTGGATTTTCTTATTTGCTTTGATTTTTTCCATGTTGTTATTAATTTGCGTTGTCTTGCTGTTTCATAGATGTTCTATCGCTATGAGTGTTTGTCTATTGTTAGTTTTTATTATTCTTGGTAAAGAATAGATTGATGCATCAGCGAGATCAAGAATTTTCATGCTTTGACCAAAATCGAGCAATTTAAAAAAAGTCAGAAAGCTTAAAAATGTCATGAATGCATATGTATTTGTGCTTAGACAAATAGTAGTCAATACGTCACCTTTTTCAAAAACATATTTGTATACAAGAGTAATTGCAGTTATTGTTACCTCCAAATATTTAACGTAAATATAAGAAAAATAATTACTTATTTCAGAATTAATCAAATATATTTTGTTTTTTCTAACTGAGGAAATGTATTAGCTTAAATTCGTTACTGATGCCTCCCAGACGATATAGTGGCTAGGAGAGTCGACTGCGATACCAAAAAGCCCAGGATCGAATTTCGGGGAAGGAATGGTTGTATTTGTTCGTTCTTTCATAGGAAACAAAGGAAGCAAAGGTTCCATAATAAAGTGACCAGCGCCTTCTGGCTTTACTAGTGGCCAACGTCTGTGGAGGGTTTGCGCCTGTCATTGGGAAAACATAATTCGTTATTAACATATACACTTAATCTGCAACAACGTTCGAAGCAAATGGTTTCTAAAATATAAGTAAACACAAATTTAATAAATATTTTTTGCTCAGCTGAATATATACTTAACGCGAAAATTTTCATCACAATTAATGCTTACGTAGTGGAATAGTCAGTCTCTATGAAGTCCATTTTATAGCATTCTAATTCGCGTTCAATGGAAAGTTCGAAAATAAATGGGATTCTGTCACAAACCAGACGTCTGAAATTCATTTTATGCTGTAAACTAAATTTTGTATCAAGTGATTATTCTGCTCAATTCATGTGCATTGCAAATAATATTAAAAAAGATATAAAATAAACTAGATCTTTCCAACAACTTTGCAGGAGACAAAATTGCCATCATCCTAGCAGTAGAACTATGTGCAGAAAGATGACCTTAGCAATATGATAAAAAGTAAAATTGCTTTTGATATGTAAAATGACATTTGGAATAGAAGACCATGAAAAAAAACCAAAAAATATTCAGTAAATCGACGACACAGACAGATTGCAATATCGTTATGCATAGATGTCGAAACATACATAGCATAATCCTAAAATAAAATGCTTTTCCATAATTCCACCTGAGGCATTTATATTCGATTTAAGCTCTATTCATTTCCCACCACTGCAATTTTAATAAATCCCATTCTTGTGTTCTAAATTTCTCTGCCGAGGAAGTGATTTATCTCTGCCTTCCATATGAGCGTTCCAAGGCGAGAACAATATTTGCATCCGGACTTTAAAATTGTCAATTTGACCTCCTGGGATTAAATTGAAGGTGGGGAGAAATATGTTCCCGAATTTCGCTGTAGCTGGAAAAGTCTCGAATAAATTCTAGCAAAGAAGGATTCGATAGCTATAGAAGGGAAGATAGATATCCAGGCATAACACGAATGAAATAAAGTAAGAACGCCTCTTCTATCGATGTTGAATAAAATCAAACGCGCAACCCAGTGAAAGTGGCAAAGAAGGAACTGCAATAGGAACCTTCGCCTAGTAATGTTGATTTGATTTGAAATCTCAGCTGCCAAGGCGAGAAGACAGCTCTTCTATGTAATAAACTAAGGCTCTAAAGCGGAAATATGATCTACACGTGGCGTTGACGGGTACTTCTTTCTTTTTCTTTACCTTTTTCTTCATCCCCCTCCAACTTTCTTGAATATTGGTTAGGACTCGCCTCGGGACCATGCCCGTTTGCCGTTCTTAAGCAACATTGCTCTGTCAAGCAGGCGAAAGACAACTCCACTCCATCGACGCGACATGTTTTTTAATATCTTTGTACTCATTCCTTTTCTCTTTCATTCTTTCTCCCCTTTTCTTTCTGTTCTATTATTCATTTTTAGCGTTCAGGGCGGAGGCGAATATTTTGTTGTATGTATATACATATTTGAATCCCACTATCTCAATAAAGATGCTTCTCAAAGAATACTATTCCCTCTTGAAATGATAAAATTAATTCAAATTCAGAAGAAAAATTTACTTATTTTCCGGCAACTTCACAGACGAGGTTTGCTATTTGATGTAAAATAGAGACAAATCGATATTTTATTTTACGTTTTATGAAAATCTAGAAAGATATGTAACAAAAACGAAACAGTATACTTCTCCTGTTTTGAAATATCACAATTCGACATTGAAATTTTATCTCTTATTTCCATGAAAAGGGCAGAATATTTAAGATTCAAATTTCTTCCGATATGAAGATGGTACAGAGAATTTATGACATTTACGAAAGCTATGCGAAATACATTATTTTAAAACTTTAAATATCCGCTAGAGTATACCCCCCCCCCATTTTTAGAGAAAGACGGATCCATCTAAATTAATTGGTTGTAACTTACCGTAATGAAAATTCAAGAACTTCTTAATAATTATTCATATTAATTATCATAAAAACATTAATATTGAATAGAGGGTTCGTATTTAAAAATATAAATTATGAAATTAAATATAATAACAGACGTTATTTCTGTGGCTTAAATTTATTTAATCCCTTCTGAGTTTCAAATTAATTGTTTATTAAGATATAATATGTAGTAGAAATTAACGCATTCTAAAAAGATCAATATTGAAAATTTTGTTTTGCGAAATGAAGGTTCTGAGGATTTACCACTGATACAACTCACTACGGCAGATTATTGTTTTCAGTAATGAAAGTAAACTACTAAAAGTAAATAAGACAAGGCTTCCATGAACAAATAAATATTCATTAGAAAACTTGAGGAAAGTTGTTAATGAATTTTCTATTCATTTTGAAATTCTATATTATAATTAATTGCTGGCAAAATGTCATTTCTAGAGTAATTAAATCCCCATACGAAACTGCTTTGTTAAACAGCAGGCAAAGTTTAACTTTTCTTTTGCTCATAACAAAAGTTTTTGTGTCATTTATTTTATTATGATTTAAATCAAATGAATCATTTATGATTTTCTTCAACCGTTATGTGCAAATATATAATTATTTATTATTATTATATTCAAATTGAAGTTTTTTTTTAAATTTCATGTATATATAATAATTTGATCATTTGCATCAGAGGGGAGATATACGTTTACTATCACTTTATTAGAGATTAACTAAGATAAAAAGGTATTTTGTTTAGTGTTTTCGAGAACTCGTCGCATAAATATTCATAATTTGAAGTTAAAGCTAGAAAGACAGCTAGAAAACATATTTCTTATTAGCAGCAGAAAAGTTATTATTCTGGAAATTCCTTTTTTATCTGACTCCCCCTTTTGTATTCGAAATCACTTTTCAAATTGCTGTCACCAAATGCTATCACGATTTATGCATGTATATTCTTTAAACTGTGGGGAAGCGACGATAACTAACCCAATTTCGTGGCCACATCGGATTTCCAATATGTTTTGATTTATCTTTTGTAACTCCCTTTTCAGTAATGCAGATGTTATGATTATGTCACTATGTTTAGTTTATAATCTTATATGATCTTCATTTAGAGTTTTAAAATGAAGATACCGTAGTTTTGCTAAAGATTATATATATTCTTTACAGTTACAGATGCAGTGAAATATTTCTATTTTAAGTTATACTATTAGCATTAACGAGAAATGCAAAGCATAGTAGACTTAAGATAATCATCTATAAATATATATCATGGTTATGTTCACTTAACAAAGAAAACTTTCAAAAACTTCCGGTAACAGCAAAATAATACAAAAGAAAAATTAAATACTGAACTTTACTCATCTACTTTGGTTAATGGAAAAACAAAATATTAAATAAAAACTTACGAATTATTGATAAATTTATTTAAGAACATAAATGATATAGTTAATTTCGATAAAATGCTATGGATATTCGGACATTTTATTTAAATTTAATGTGAGGCTGATTTAGCGACTACATATGATGCGTTCCAATGAGCAAAAGGTTTTGCGTTTCTCTGGGGTTGATCCTCTTAACATAATAATGCGCGATCTTCAGAACTATCATTTATTTATGTTCTCCGAAATATCAGTCACTCTCTGAATCCAGTCTTCTTAAAAAAGGAACTACTACGAAAAGTCTGAATGTTTTTGTATATTTAGTTATTACCACCTCTATAAGTAATAAGCACAGGTTAGATTACTACAGAGATTGTTTCTAGTATTCTATCTTTTCTCCCTTCTTTCTGTATACCTTCGTGGGGTAACGATAGCAAAGTCGGCCCGTATTCCAGAGGCCCAATTTTCGAGTCATGGCGAGCGCATTGCTCATTGTTCGCTTTTTCTGCTTCAAAAATCCTAATGACTCTGCAATACATTTTCTACGTATTGAAGAATTTTTTACTTAACGTCTTCTATGTTCATAAATACTTTGTGTCTTCCATGCTAATATAATTTATTACTGTTTATAGAAATAATGCGTTTTATATAAGAAATATTGCTAAATTAGATTTGAATGATTTTACAAGTAGATTCTCGTCTTTTATCTATCTAATAAGTAGTTAAACTGCTATGACTATTTGCTGACAGCGCTTTTTTATCAGCCGACATGAGGAACACGCTTGACTGAAATGTTGCACAGATGAACGAAATTAAAAAATGTTTTGTTAAACAATACCTCAACTAAAATATATGTAAATGTCGTGTTTACCACTGTATTCGTTTTATTTCACAGTAGAAGGAAAGAGAAATTAAATTTTAGGACACTAAAGTAGCGTTATTTAAAATGAATCATGCCGTTTAAAATGAGCTGATTTATAGTGTATTAACCCGATGTACATAGAATGAGAAACAAAATCTCAAATGTTTTAGAATTATCACCAATCTATTGTTGTCGAATATGATATTTTTGTTTACTAAATGCACTTTTCCAACACACATATATCACAGGTTTCGATGACTTTATTCCATCTATAGTTGTCAGCAAGATATTACTTCGTGCAATCTTTTCCTTGAAGGGCACGTTAAAGAATTGCGTTCACGTGACCTTTTCCCATAAACTTTTATGATCTCACAAACTGCTTTGTTATTGTTGTAAAACAATAGTTACAAAGATTGTCATGGATCAATTAGATCATTAATTCAATTATCATATTGATGTATAGTTTAACTTGTATAGTTTAAGGAACGTTCATAAAATATATAAATGTAAGATTTAGACAGATTTCCTTTTATTTCATATATTTTCCTAAACTTCACTCGTATACTTCATGCGTGTAAATTTAGAAGATAAGCCCTTTAGAAATTCTGCTTTATTTTCACTTTTTGAATAAGGCTGAATTATAAAGGAATGAGTTTCTGCAAAACCGTACTATTGTGCAGAGAAAACGAATTTATGGTATAAGGTCTCTCCAAAATAAGATAATTCTTTGGTTGTAAAATAAAACATTCCCTATTAAAGGGTTATCGCACTCTGTTACACAAATTTTAGATAAATAAAGTTTATTTATTAATGTGAGTATTATTTCAAAATATATTTTTAGATTAACGTTTCCTCTCTTTTAAAATAATAGCATTCATTATTTGTCAAAGTAATCAAGAAGAGAAATGATGAATTTTTAATGAATGGAGATAGTTCACACAAAATTATACATTAAAAAAATTATTTAGTGCTTCAACTATAACAAATCTAATAAAATTGAGCATGTTATTAAATTGTTCTCCTGGGAAATAGTAATCATGTAGGGTTAAAAAAACAGTGAAACGAACAGTATAATTTTAGAGAGAAACTGAAAATAGCTTATCTAAGTATAAAATTAAAAACACACGAATTCCAGTCGAATTAATGTAATGGAAATCTCTTTAGCGAAAACCAAATATATATTCAATAACTAATAACATTGTTATTAGGCTGCAGTGTGAAAATTTTAACTAATTTACTCGGAATAACGTAAAAAAAACCCTACTCTTAAAAATGCAATTTTGTTAAAATCTTTACTCTCAAGATCGAATAAAACAAAAAACACCGTGAAATAAAAGATCACCCTCGAAAACCATTTTGGCAAACCTTTTCAGACCAGGGTGTTATGTCTGTTCCGAAGCATGCCATCAAAATACTTAAAAGGAAGGCACTCAAAATCGTTTCGTCTGAAGAAGGGCAGAGGAGGGAAGACGAAGAAAGGGCGCCAAAATTATGAGGAAGTGTAAAGGGAGGGGGGCGTTAGCCACTAAGAATTGAAGCAAGCTCCTGTTAACGCGGTGTGTGGATAAGAATGGGGAGACGAGCTGTTCGGTAGATATATACGTGGTGTCATTGTTACAACCGACACGTACGCCAGCCACTACTAAGTGGAAGAAGCACGGCTTTTCTTAAAAGGTTACACCGGGGATCGGATATAAAAATGTTCAAAGTTCGTTTCAGGATACCAAGGTCTTAGACCGTAAGGTGGTTGGTAAGACAGGGGCATGCACGAAGAAGTGCTCCAATCTGTTTAATGGATGCAACATTTGCAATATATACCAGAACGAGTGATTAGAAATGAAAGTTTAAAATAGTTTTAGTCAAGATTTATAAGGCTCATCAATATCCGATAGTTTTGATTGCATTACCTTTGAACTGTAGTATTTTAAATTTAATCTTGCTCTAAATTTGTTTCACTGTAGTTTTAAAAAATAATGAATTAAGTATTTATTGAGAGCGATGATCTACGTACTACACTGCAAAGCACTTTGGATATTTATTGCGCGTATATTTGCTTCTTAGTGCAATGTGAAATTGATTACCACGAGATTCATTCCGCATTGTCACAGTTTTCTAGTTATTATACGTTTTGATAAAAAAATAACAATGGAAATCTACAAAGAACCACCGCTAATTTGCAATGGGATTTCTAAATGCCTAAAATAATATCCTAATAATATGTTTCAAGTGACTTTGCCTGAAAATTATTAAATGATTTAGTGCAGTTCTATAGAATAAAGCTAAAATATTTCTATCAAGCAATTATCCCTAGTGTACGTAGTGAAATTATCCAATTAGTAAAATAATCCAATTATATTCTAAAATACGTCGCGTTAACAACATTTTAAACAACTTCATGTATAAACACAGAGTTCAGTGCCTTTCTTTGTGTTTACTAATGATGCATCGGAAATGGAATTCTAAGCCATTAATACAATTAATCAAAAATAGTGTATAGTTTATGGAATAATATGCTCCCATATTAAAATTAAGTTCATTAGTATAAGTAATCAAGAATACTTCAAAACCATTCTGTGAAAAAAATATATCAAAAGCATTCAAAAGTTTCATAACAAAATGTAACACTAATACTGAAAATCGTAAGACAAATTCTAAAAAACGTAAGATTCCTTTTCTCTTTAGCCTGGAATGCATCACAGATTATAAATTTATAAATATTTTACATCCCTTTCGTTACAATTTTGTGCACTGCGGAAGCAATTGTTTTCGTAACTCTTTGCAATAATTGCAATTTAATTACAGCTAAATTTTATGCAAATTGTTATCTAAACATCTGTGTTCTGGTGAAATTCCTTGATAAAGTAAAATAAACGTTGAAGAAATTTCTTAAAGGTGTAGAATCATTAGGTTATCGATGCAGGAATGTGGAAAATGTGCAATGCTTTTGCCGGGATTCGAACTCCGGACCTCACGCGTCGAGTGTCCTTCCAATTATACCACGAAGGCATGCAGAAACGAGGGAGAAAATACCTTATAAAGGAATAAAGTTGAATAAAACCACCTTAAAATTCTTTTTTAAAATACGATTGTAAGATCGAAATTAAAAGAACTAATATTTGAAGAGCAAAATAATTTAATGTCTTTGGAAACTAACTTTTTCTAATTAATTTTATTGGTATTTAAATTTCTAATCAATAGATTTTATTCATGATTTCAATTTAATTCATTTCATATTAAAATAATAGCCATTTTAAATTTATCTGTTTAATTACGTATTAATAAATTAAGACTGATTTTGAAAAAAATTAAGGAAATCTAACATTGCTCATATAGAAGTACTATTATTATTAACGATAGATTAGATGTAATATTATTATTAATAGAATTCTATTATTTATTAATTATTATTAGTATTCTCTTTTATAGCCTCTTGATCTGTTATCACTTTCACACAGAAGAAAAAGATTTTAATTTGAAATCGTCTTCCTGGGTAAGCAAAAAAATATTTTTTGTAAAAGTGTTTAAAATCAATTAATTTAAATTGTAATGGATTGAGAATGCCTTTTACATTAGTTAGAATACTCAAGACATTTTGAATTATATTCTTTGTTACCTAAAACACATTAATAATGAGGATATAAAATCTAATTAAAAATAAAAATATGAAATGTATGCTATAAAATTTCAGACGTATAACTGTTCATTTAGAAAAATATAATTACTGTGTCAATAAAAAATAACATAACTTACGTTACCTTTTGTTTAACAGTTTTAACCTTTATTCGATATATCGAATTCGATTATATTCACTTTTGCCTTATGTCGAAATTCAAATTATTTTCCAAACCCATTTTATTGATAATTAAGAGCGAGAAAACTCTTCATGAATTTGAAATCTAAAACTAATGTGTAGCTCATTTGGACATGAGTAGAAAAAAATAAATTTCAATATCGGTTCGCAAAACAGTTATTTCTTGATTTCTAAAACCGTTTGTTATGAACAATGAAGTAATTTTTGAAAATTTCTTCGTTCATATGGAATACTCTGCAGTTTAAGCTTTCATGATTCTGTTTATCATATCATATTCACCTTTAATTTTCATAACAAAACATTTACACAGTTCACTCAACAAAGAATGTCACTTTATTATTTGCCACAACAGGGAAAATCTTACATTAATATTTTATAAATCTCATTCAACATTTTCAGTTTTAGCTACTTGGTGTTTCCAGTGTCTCGCTAGTTGAGAAGAGAACGTGCGAATAAATCAGCATTAAATTTTTCTACAATTCTTGTCATTTTAGTATTTGCCACAACAGGGAAAATCTTGCATTAATATTTTATAAATTTCTTTAAGTATTTTCAGTTTTAGCTGCTTGGTGTTTCAAGTTTCTCGCTAGTGCACGGAGAACATGCCAATAAATCAACATTCAGTTTTTATAGCATGAACACCAGGCACTCATAATTAAGCATCTTTAATTGTGTTTATAACATGCCACAATGCTTTGAGGTCACGTGATAAAATTTTAAGTCTTCACGATTTATTTTCTTTCTATCTCATCCAGAGTAATTTTGGCATACTTTTTATTCATTTAACAAGAATGGAAGCCCCAGTAGAATAAAAACACATGTTTATAGTGTGAACAATTGTAGAATTTATTAAACTGTTATAGATGTTATTATATGTGTGTCAAGTATGAAGAGTTGTAGACTTTTTTAGGTAACAAAACATTGAATAAACTAACTCCTTATCATATATCTCTCTTGATTTTTATCAAAACTTTATCGAAAGAAGTGTCAATTGAATCTCTTATAATGTCCCTCAGTACTTTGTCTATGATAAATGTAGAGGAGTATAGTGAACTAAATAGCGAATTATTGCTCAGTTCAAGTATTTACGACATAGTCTCGAGAAGGATTAAAATAACCTTTTATTAATTCAAAAAAATAATAACAGATGCCTCCCTTCCCGGGCTGTTAACATCGGGATAAGAAAATTAGCAACTAATCTAATACTAAACCAAACAGACTTAGCCGAAGCTAGGCGCAGGCGCAAATACCTAATGTAGTTGACCGTTACTTTAACTTAGCCGGCGATTATCAACAGGCACATACTATACGGCCAAGCGTTGTATTAGATTCAAGTACAAAGTAGCCACAAGGCAAACACACGCCACTAAGGACTCCTAAGAACTCTCTCTCGAAGTAAGTTGAACTTCCCTTAAGTATTCCTTCTAACTCGTTTGCTTAAAACACGATATTAAAACCTCATTCTGGTAGGGAATATTGGATGGGAAACGAGAATAGACAGTAAAGCATGCGTAAGCTAAATTACTGTTAGGAACTTAAAGTAACCTCTACACTATAACTAACACTAACTTTATACTTAATTAATTATAGTCTGAAAGTTTGAAACTTTATTATTAATTTTAAAATGTGTTTGTGTTATATGAAATGATTTTGATTGATAAAATTGTCCGGATAATAATATACAGCAGCCGCTTAATGTGATCACGTTTGCTTACGGCTATTTTGACAATATTAACAGAATTATAACATTATTAAATGATGAAGAAAAATGTCCTTTAAGATAACAATGGAATGTAACTAATTAGTATGAATATATCCTTCAGAATAGAAAAGGAATGTAACTAATTTAATTTGAATATAATTAGAAAAATATAGATAGGCACTTTCCAGCATTTTAATTTGGAAAAGTTAAACATTTTTTTTATGCACTGTCCATGGTATTTTAACGAAAAGGTTCGTTTATGAACTGCTTTTAATGTTTCTGGAAAATATTTGACCCATGTTGGACCCTTATGCACAATACGCGGAGAGCAACCCTTAAAGGAAGGAATAAACTAACTTAAAATTTAAAATAAGGCATAAAAAAAAGCAACCTTAGGTTTGGCATAAATGTTCTCAAGGATTTTCTTTCTCTTGAAGAAATGAAAAAGAATCTCCAGAATTTGTTTGTCTGTTTCTTTGTTCTGAACTTGTGTCTGATCGCAGACAGAATCGATAGAGTTACTTGAAACCCATACCAAACTAGGCTTGTTCTTTCGCTTAATTTTAAATGGTTGATTAAAATCCAAACGAAGTTGTTTGGCCATTTCTTTGTCACTTAAAATTTGTATAATTTATTTTTGATTTTACTTGACGACTATTCTTCAGTTTAAATTAATTCTATAATAATTTGATATACATTAAGCTTTGTATAGTATATTAAAAATATATGATATTCCTTAAATTCTTTATATTACACACCATTTTAATTGCAACGAATAAAGAAGTATGAAAAAGTAGTAAATGTGTAATTGGACTTTCTTTCTTCTTTTTGTTTCAAACAGTAATAAAATACTCATGAAAAGAGCTGCATTCATCTAGAATTGTAAGCAACGAAATTTTTCTTGTTTTCGAAATAAGTATAGTTTTCTGATATAAATTATATTCCGTTATTCTGATGTTATTAAGTATAAACCCAAGCTTTTCTAAGCTTCAAATCTCTTAAACGAAATCATCTATTTTTAACAGTTAAAATATAAATTGATAAAATGAAACAAATAAGTAAAGTATATATTTAACTACTAGCAGCTTCGCTGCCAGCCTTCGTCTAATTCTTAAATGTACCGGAAAAATGGCTGAAGGGAATACCAAACGTTAAATTTAAAAACTGCTTAGAATTTTACTCTGCAGAACAACTTCATAAAAAAACGTTATCACAAACAATATCCCTTAATACAAATATTAATTATCCTAATAAATAAATTAACCAACTTCCCTTTGCAAAATCTTAAGAACTCAAATGGTATAAAGGAGGTTAAGAACTTTATTTCCTAAAAAAATCACTCAAAACTTTTCAATATCCTAAAAATCAGTGAAATGAGCAATAAATAACACATAAGAATACAAAAAACAAAAAAACTCTGAAAAGCACAGTATAATTAATGATATTTTATCTTATATTTTCAAGAGAAAAAAAAATAAAATGAAATTAGCTATATCCCTTAATACAAATATTAATTATCCTAATAAAAAATTAACCAACTTTCCGTTTGAAGAAAAAAAAATCATGCAAAACTTTTCAATATCTTACAAACAGTGAAATAAGCAAAAAATAACATGAAAGCAACTCAAAAAACATAAAATTCCGCGCAGAATTTTACTCTGCAGAACAAACTTTATAAAAAAAATCAATAAAAATCTATTTTATGTACTGTAAATTTCGTTTGTAATTAATAAACACCAAAATGGCTAGTAATCTTGCATGAGAATTAACATTTAAGCATTCAAACCTGCTAATATTTCACTAGCATGAAACATTGGCAAGTTACTTTAGAAAATAGCCTTATTCAACATTCAACTTTTTTCACCATACAACGAATAGTGAATTAATCATATAATCATAGGTTTAGGCTAATTAATAACCTGCTAATATTTCACTAGCATGAAACATTGGCAAGTTACTTTAGAAAATAGCTTTAATCAACATTCAACTTTTTTTCACCATACAAGGAATAGTGAATTAATCACATAATTATAGGTTTAGGCTAATATTTATAATGCTAAATTATGAAAATGAAAATTAGTATAGAATTAATTTTTGATGCTCTGTGCTTCCCCATGAATGCCTCTACTTAAATTTTTTTTAGTTTATGTTTATAAAATTCTTATCTCATTTACATTTTAATTCGCTGTCGCTAATAAGTGTATAAATATATGAAGAAGGAAACACAGTTATGAAAAATTAAAATTTACTCATGCAAAATAAATGTAGGTTCTTTTGTAGAGTCATTAGGTTAATTGGAAGCGGGAAATATGAAAAATGAGCAAACGCCTTCGCCGGGAATCGAACCACAGATTTCTGGAATACCGGCCCAGTGTGCAGAACGACTACTACATCACGAAAGCAAGCTAGGAAAGTGGGAGAAATACCTTATACTTTAATTTTCAGCATATTATAAACATAAGCAAATATTTGTTAGTTAGACAATAGAATTCACTAATCGTAGTTGAATGGCTAAGATTTTATTAAATATGCCATGATGACAATCTATCATATTTAATAATTATTTAGATATAAAATTAAACGTGACAATTATTTTGATTTTTTTTTTTTTTTGTATCGGGTCAAATAACTAACGAAAAAAATAACCGGTTGCAGAGAAAAGAAGAAAAAGGTATCGACTTTAAAAGGCATTTGTCTAAAAAGATTCTATGAGGTATTAAAAGGCCACCAGCGGCCGAGCGGTAAAGTCGCTGAAGACTGGTAGTTCGGTCCGAGGTTCGAATCCCGCGAACGGGCTGGCTGCATGGGTGTTTTCGTGGTTTTCCCCGTGTATAACTTGTATACGAGCCAGTTTGCCCTAGAAAGTTCTCCACGAAGCATCGCTCCCCTTAGGCAGATAGCCCTAGTGTGCTTTGCCATAATTAAATACACCAATATGAGGTATTAAATGCTGCATTTTATCAATTAACACATACTGCACATTTTAATGAAATGAATAAGAATGTATTGGGAAAATAAAAATTATTAATGGACTCTATGCATTGCTTGAGTAAGTATGTGTAATTGTTCGATCGCAGAAAGGCAAAAAAATATATCGATTTTTCGAAATTAATAATTTTTTTTTTAAATTTTAAATGCGAAAGTACTTAGACATCAAATGTATTTCTTTATAAAACTTTCAGCAGGCATGTAAAATGTATTTGAATTAATATGCTTTAAATTTTAAAAAAGTTAAAAAATTATGACCGGATACTTGAGTTATACTTACAAATGATTAACACTTAATTGTTCATGGTTTCATTGAAATAAATATTAATTTGAGGCTTCAGTTTGACTAAATTTTGGTGCCATTTTAAATACTTGAAACTGAAATCAAAAACGTATTATATACAGGACAAATTTTATAACTCTCTAGTGTATTCTTTTATTTGTCTGTTCAGAAAATAAATACTATGTTTGAAAATAAATACTATGCATATAGCAAACTTTAAATAAACTATATATTTATATACATTTCTTGCAGTGCTGTTAGGAATTTCATAACTTTGATAAGAAGTTGTATCCTAAACCTAAAAAGTGCCATATAAAATGTTAAAGAATAGCGCATACCTTTCCCATAGTACAGAAGTTTCAAAATATATGCAAGTATCATAAAAAATTTCAGAAAGTAATACTTTTATGTAACATAAAAGATGTATATCAATTTCCTAAAATATAATATTTTTAGTAGAGTAGGCTGAAAATTAAAGTTTCTTTGTTAATTTATAAGATCTGGATCTTCCTGCGAGAGAAATTTACGTGAAAATTATTCTTGGTTTTATGTGTATAATTATTACAGTTTCCGGGAAAAAAAGAAAGTTACATATTGCTTAAATGGTTTTAATTAGTTTATATTCAGGTAGATATTTTTATGTATATTTTTAAAACTGATTTATGTAAAATCCTTTGGGTATTCCTTTATTTAAAACCTATTGGATTTTATAATAATTTCATATTTATTTTTTCTTGAAAAATATATCATTCTAAGATGTAAGACATTAGGCTGGATCAAGCCTCGGCAACTTATGACCCATGGGTCACCGAGTGACCCATTTCATAACTTCAAGTGAGCCACTTGAATTCCGAAGATAAAGTATAATACATAAAAATAGATTATAAAATGTTATATAATGAAACGAACACTTGAAAAATACATAAAAAATGAACTGAAAATAAATAATGAGAATAATATATTTGTTTGATTACAAAGTTGCAATACCGAATATACTTTTTTAAAAAATAAAAAATTGTAATTTCAAAAGCAAATCAATAAGATTGGAAACGCCAATCTATTATTAATAAATAAAAAAATGGCTTTGGCGTTTTGTAAGCATTCAGTTTAACTTATCAATGGGAGCAAATATTTTCACACATAACATTTATTTTTAGTGAAAACAGAAGAAGCTTAAGTACCAAAAATTCACATTCTTGCCTTCGTCTTAAGAGGACCAACTTTAAGTCAGATTTGAAATCGTAAAGAAAAAAAAAGTTCATTCAGTTCCATTCGAATTATAATTTTAATTTTTATGTTTAAATTTGAAGCGTATTTTAATTATTTTCTCAATAAAATGTGTCTTATGATTCAGCAAAAAAGTAGGTTTTAAAATGAAAATACCACGTCATCTAAATATCGATATTTGTTTGATTTTGACAAGTAATCAAAAAAGGTTGCAGTCCCCTGGATTCTATCAATCGCATTTTAGAACAAAATTTAATTAACTGAGACAAGAATTTAATTTTAAATTAACAATTAATTCAAATTGAATTTTTATGTATTTTAGGATTATTCAGCATAGATCAGTTGAAGATAAAAGTAGATGCACCAAAGAAGCAGAAGGGGCTTCTGTTATAATGAGCAATAAAAATAATTACCCTGTTTATATATTTGACTTGTTCACCTCAGTAAAGAATTTCAAGCTTATGCATCAGTTTGAAAAGCAATTTGTTTTATTACATAGGCAAGAAAACTAATCCTAAAAGCGTTTTCCTATATATACAAAAGTGATTTGTATGTGATTTTCTTATTAAAAATTACAGCTAGCACAACACCAGTGATATGCTGTTTCCAGATAACTCGTGAATCTTTTTGGATTTTGGATATTGTACTTGTCATAAATAACTAGTATAAAACATCCTTGGAAAGAAATCAGAGCTCCCCGAGAAATGATGGTAAATATTTTAATTGTTTTCCTTATCCATACTATGATGGTGACGATGACAGACTTTCGCTTTATGTAGACAGCCCCTAGATGTTGACTTAACGCAACACATCAACCTCCAAGAAATTGAAGACAAGGGCGATTCACGAAAATTGCTTTCAGAATTACATCTAGTTATCTCCTTCATTGTTTGTTTCAACCGCCAGTCATCGTCCAGAAATTGCGTCTCTCGCCTTAGACAGAATTAAAACAAGAAAAAAAGAGAAACTAAGTAAAGTAAAACGCTGGAGTAGAGGAGCAAAAAGGTTCTGTAATAAAATCAAACATTTTGGATATCAGTTGATATGATCAGAAACTCCTAGCATTTTCTAATGCTTTTCATTGGTTTGTGGCATTTGGGACTTTTCGTAAGGGAAAGAATGAAAGCAAAGTAGTACTGCCAAGTGTTGTGTCAATATTTATGAAAGAAATTAGGTATGACTTATGAACAGAAGAACAGAGTTGAAGAGTTGTGAAAGATGAAGAAGCTAGAGCAAATTGCTAATACATAGGCACTATTTATCCGAATTAATTGCAGTGGAATTATTTCGGATAACGCATTTTTTTTTCAGATATCCCATGATGAGATTTCTTTACATAAAAAATACAAATGGATAAGTTTTCTGAACTATTTTCGATAATAGCACTATTTATATCTCAGCTTATGTCGCAAAAATTAAATCTCTTTTTTAAATTATAATTTTCATTTAAATAACAAAAGGGAATAATCTGTATTTATTATTGCAAAAAGAGGAATTTTATAAATTTTATTTTTACTGTAACAATCCTTTGAAAACCAAGTAAACCTTTTACTGCAATTTTATTTCAATAATTATTCTTAAACTTAATCAGCATTCCACGGAAAATCTTCGAAAACAACTAAATTAAAATTAGCTTAAATGCATGAATATTACAACAATACGAAAATCCAGAAATAAAGAAACTTTCACAATTTTGTCTAAACAACAGTAAGTGGAGTAACGTGGATGGGGGTTTTACTGAACATCAAATTAATGAAATTGATTGAAGCATCATATTAATCTATTAGATAATTACACAATTTAATTTTAAATTAAGTAATAATAATTTTTTGTCATAAATTAACATTATAAATTTTTGAGTGTACTTATGTATTAACGCAACCACCTTACTAGAAGTCGCCAAAGCTTCAGAATTTGTCAAACTCTGGCAACCGTGCTCATAACCATTTTTACGGCAACCATGCTTATAACAATCCATCAATCAAACATCGTCTCCATTTTCTCATGCGCTCTTTTTTGCTGTATTCCAAGTTTCAAAGGGTTTTCATTCACAAATCATGATATTTTTTTGCCTTAGTTTTAAAATATGAGCTTGTGGAACTCACCAGTAATGGAAGAATCTACTGTCAAAGTTCTTCAGGAATACAGAATTATGTTGAAAACCCTGGGAACAACAAGTAAATGGTTTCCTAGAAAGCCGATGTTGCCGAGGATTCGACGAAGTCGAGCCCCGGAATTCTCTGATATTTTTTGAGCGAAAACTGATCGCTGTGTACTTCGGGAAAAGAATAGCGCAAAACAATTACAAAAAGAATCGAAGAAGCATGTAACTGTTTTATTTTTTTTTTTGATGTACCACATAAAGGATTACGTGATACATAAAAAAATAAACACATTATTTAATAATTCAAATATATATTTTAAATTGCTGAAGTATATTTTCGTTTGATATATTGATAATGTTTACCGATAATTTGGGAATCTTTCTGAAACTAAGAAGCGGTAATAATCAAATATGCTTTTAAGTTCTTCAGTTTTAAAATTATGAATTACAAGACGTAATCTTTCAAAAAACATTCTGTAGAAAGAGTCATGCTTTCAAGATGATTACAGATTTAATTTCTTTCTCTTTCACAGAGTAACAGTATAAGCTTTTAGTAGGAAAAGTTTTCATGTGTTCTAGGTGTGACGCTTCCAATTAAAGAAAAGAGTATTAAGTAATGTATTTATCAGCTTAACTGCTTGTAATTTTAAATCTTTACAATTTTGTGTTCTGTTCAAATTAAAATTTCGGTTTTAGAGGTTTAATGTGATAGTTAATGGCATTAAATTTGCATAAACAACAAGTAGTGGATTAGAACCAAAACTCAAGACAATTACGTTTTAAATTTGGTACTTTCATTAAAAAACAAGTTTTTTCAGAATCATTTCATAGGACAGGAATTCGTCCTTCCTTCCTCTCAAAATAAAATGTTATGTTTTAGAACTTTAATATTTATCTGTTTTCCATTTCCCTACCAGAATGTAAATTAATTAGAAAGAGATAGTATTTAAAGGAAAGCTTCATTCTTCTTAATTCAGAGCATGTTCTGCCTCTCGTGGCCCGGTTACTAAGTTGCTATCTTAGGTAAGAGTTCTTCTCTTCGGGGCCCACCAGCGGCCGAGCGGTAAAGTCGCTGAACACTGGTAGTTCGGTCCGAGGTTCGAATCCCGCGAACGGGCTGGCTGCATGGGCGTTTTCGTGGTTTTCCCCATGTGTAACGTGTATACGAGCCAGTTTCCCTTAGAAAGTCCTCCACGAAAGGCATCCCTCCCCTTAGGCAGATAGCCCTCGAGGCTTTGCCATAATCACATATACACCATACACACTTCTCTTCGGCCTTGCATTATAATTCCCGGTAGCTGAATTCCCGTTGGTTAAGATTTCGTTAAACTGATTTGTGTAGCCTTCGGCTACTAGCTTGCTTGAATTTAAAATTTTACATTTGACTATACTGTTACTTATCTCGTCATAAGTGGATGGCTGAGTTGTAAACAAAAGATGTGCCTTCGATTCATATTGAGTTTTAATAATATGTGTTTTAAACCCTTCCCAAGTTTCAGCTGTTTAAGAGTTTAGACGCTTTAGGAGATAGCCAAACGAACTCTACATCTGTAAATCAGAAGTACTAGATGCACACAAACAATGGAATAAAGCAAAAAATAATCTCGCGCCTTTTTATTTGGTAAAACAAGTTTTATTAAATCTGAACATCTTGTATGTAAACATGATAATACTACGGAGTTCGAAGTTATATTTCTTTAAGCATTGGGTTTAATGGGTATTACTAGCTGAAAATTGTTAAGTCAAATAAAATCATAGATTAGAATCCAAGAGATTCTTTTCTGTGCTTGCCAACTCATGCCATTTTTTTCTGAAATCAAAGTGCTACTGTTTCAAAATGAAATCTCTATCTTTCCTGTTATAGGTAAATGTTTCCCAAATTCATGTTAGTAAATATTAAAAACTTATTAAGAAGTGACTGATATTCCTTTACAGTCATTGTAAATATAATTGTAAATTGAACTTTTAATGATATTGCTGTTTAGCTTAGTATCTTTAAATGCATACAGGGCAAGTGTTGAACTGGAGTTTCATCTATTGTTACTCTTAAACTTTGCATACCAACAGTGCGGTGATTTTGTTAGCCGTAATCGATTCTAAATTTGATCTAGAAATTTTAGAGGGAGAGAATCAAATGTCTCCCACCTTTCATTTTCCAACAAGCTTCTGAGAGAATTTTCAGTCCAGCGGATTTTAAGTAACTTTTTTCTGTCACAAACTGCAAACACCCTCAGTGGCAAACTTTTATACGTTATTAAGGGCTTGAACTGTGAGTCTTCCACCTATGAGTTGTCTTTGCTGAAGATCATGCTAGTTAGATGAGGAAGTTAGTGATTGATATTTTACACACTGATTACGTTTTTTCCTGTTGACGTTTTGAAAGGTACATAGCTCATAGATGAGTTTCTCATCCCACTTGGATATCACTACTTTAAATGAAGAAGATTCTCTAATACGGCTCAACTCTATCTAATATATGACCAACTCTTAATTATAATTGCTGTTATTTTAATTTATTTTTAAGAATAAGCACTGTTTTTGACCTTGTAATCACAGCTATTAATATTTACAAGACTGTTGATTTTGATTGCCTAATAATAAGCTAGTTAGCTTCGGTTATTAATTTTTCAACCGAATTAATCTTCACTATTTATGGCTTCGTTTGTTGTAGTAGCAATGAATGAATTAATGGTAATTTATATTTGTTTCTTAGTTTCGACAATTAGGTATCAAAAGTGTCATTCAACATCATTTCACCAGTTACCACAATTGCGTTGACTTTAGTAGTATTAAGTTGTAGGACAAAATAAAGGACATTTCAGCTTTCACTTGCGAGTTCTTAGCTACTGAAGAATTAAAATAAATCTGAACGAGCTCAAAATACAAAGTTCAGAGCATCTCGAGATCACTCCTTTATTTCGGCACTGCATTAACTTTTAAGAATCTCAACTACCGGTTATTTCAACTTCAGAAGGAGAGGAAGAGAAAAACTCCTTCGTTCGTAATGTGATACACCAGCTAAAAGTTCCGCTATTTTCGTGGAAATGTCCAGGGCTCTTTATCCAGCGAAGCAGTACACGGCTTCGAAGGCGATCGCAGTAAGTAAATTCTACCTCTTAAAATCCCCAAGGCTTCTAGTTCGTTACCTTTTTTTACTTCTTCTTCTTTTAAAAGCACTATTCGTTTGTTTGTTTGTTTATTTTAGTTTTTTTTTCTTTACGAAAACGCAATTTCTCGGATTGAAAAGTTTAAAATTTGTCTCCTTCTCCTTTGCAATCAAGATGGTGGAATGCATTCGTCAAAGAAAGTGGATTTTTTTCTCTTAGTTGTTATTTTGGAGCTCTTCGATAGATGCACGTGTGTACCATATAGAGTTGATGTGGGTCTAAAAACTAAAACAATATTAGTAAAAGGCGCTTTTGATAGCAAAAGGCACTGAAGGCTGGTAATTCTATCGAATAGGTTTTTTTTTCCTTTTACTCTTGATCTAGAAAAAGTTACCTCGGTGTTTATTTCGAGAAATTCAATTGGATTCCGGCTCACATTTAATTTTATAGCTCTTCCAGAATTTTAAACTTTAAGCTATCTTTTCCCCTTAAGGCTACGACCACTCTCTCAGTGGTGATATTCTTCTTTAAGAACAAGAACATTGTATTATAAAACTTCATGGCGAGTGATTTTTTTTCTATGAAGATTTTGAAGTTTCGTACTTAATAAGATTTCAGTACTTGTCAGGTATCTTTCTTTGGGGGTTTTAGAAAGAAATAAACTTTTTTACTAGTCAGCAACCACAGTTTTGTATGACAATAAATATCTAATGTATCTGCATATAGTTTTTCTAATTTCATGTTTAAAGTCATTTGGTAGTTTAATACATCTTTTGGAGAAAACTAAAAATAATTTCATTCCTCATGCATTAATTACTGCGATGGGTAAGCAGTTGAACCTTCCTTAGCATAGCTTTAACCTTCCTTAGCTATGCATTTTAATCTTCCTCAAAACTATTATAACCTTCCTTAGCTATACAGTTTAATCTTTTTATCATTTCATTAGTTTTTCTTTAATAGGAAGATTAACATTCCTTAGCAAAGCTTTAAATTTCCTAAGCTATTCAGTTAAACCTTCCGTAGCATCCCATTAGTTTTCATTCAACATGCAGTTTAGCCATCCTTAGCATTCCATTAGCTCTTTTAACATGCAGTTTGACCTTGTAGACTTCCTCACTTTGGAATTCTAAGTTAATTTTGGAAGTGTAGAATCTAAGAACTGATAAGCGAATAATCGCTTGCGTTCGGTGACAAGAAACAACAAGATAGAAGGGTAACTAACCCTTTATTATTCCAATAAGATTTAACAAAACTCCGCCTGGGAGTGTACAAGCAAAGCCCGCACTTGAACTTGAACTTAAAAGACTAAGAATTAAACTAAAACTAAGATTAACTAAAGAAGTATAGCCGAAGCTATCAAGGTTCAAATTGAACTGGCCCCTTAACTTATTTGACTACGAAGCTTAGCAAGGGCCTGAATACGGCCGGGCGTAATAACAGCTTTGAGAGAGAGAGTGGCCAAAAAGGCAGACGCGCGTAAATCAGAAACTCTGATTCTCTCTGACTCAGTAAGTAACTTCGTGGTTTAAATATCGCTCCTCCTCATTAAATATTCAGTAATATTCTAAAACTACGCTCTTACCGGAAGTAGTAAGTTGAAGTTAAGAATTTGACAGGAAAAGAACTTAAAATTTAACTGTTAATAAAATTAACATAATCCTTACAACCTTCCTTAAAGTACCATTAATTTTCCTTTTATATGCAGTTTAACCTTCTTTTGCATTCCATTAGCCTTCCTTTAATATGCACTTTAACCTATCATTAGCTTTCTTTATTTCTATCATTAGCTTTAATCTTCCTTAGCATATACACTTCGTGCAAAGGCTACGAAGTGTACATGCTGAGAAAGTTGTCCACTACTATGTTTATGGGACTATATGTATAGTTCCATAAACAGATATATGAGTATATACAAACTTAAAGCAGCAATTTCTCAACAATATAATTATTACTTAAACCTTAATAGGAGGTAATAATTAGATGACTATAATAAGAAATTTGAAGTAAATATGTATAAAGATCTTGCTCTCTTTCCATTTTAATTAATATTTATACTATCTTTCTACTATTTTCTACTACTGGCAAAATTTGCTTTTACTAAAAAAAATAGGGCTTTTAGTTTCTAAGACGTTTGTACTCCGATTACGTGAAGACTTTTATTTTTCACAACCTGTATGTTTCCTTTTTCCTAAAATTTTAGCCAATTTTGTTTTCGCGTTTTAAGTCTTTACAGAGGACAACATATTATAGAAAGTTTATACCACCGCCGTTTTTTGAAGTTGACAATCAGCCTCTTAGCCGATAATCATTTTTACAGACCGCACCCAATGTTTTGCCCCCTTCCCCTACACAAAGTTTAACAGGGTAGGACATTTTAAATATATGTTAAAATACTTTGCTCTGCTATTGGACACTTTGAAACTTATCGCAAACTTTCTCCAAGAAGAATAAAATTTTTGCTTCTCACGAGCAGCCTTGAATTCAACTTTGTTTTGCAAGGAGCACAGTTTGGAAAAAGGATGGTAGTCTTTAGAATTTAGTAAGTTTACGCTTTGTTCAATTTTGTTTCAAGTATGCTTCCAGTTTTTAGCTGTTTAAGGCTAAGATTAGATTTTATATTATTTATAGAAAAATCTTCTAAAAAGTTTTCGTTTTCTTGGTTTTTAAAAGTTTAGGATCCCGTGATCGAGGACTACCCAATTTTTGAGTGTTTTTTAAATGACTATTTGATTTAAAGTATATTTGTTTTGCTCTTTAATTTGTAATTGGCTTTGAATATCGGACTTGCATACGGCCGGGCGTTATTTGAACAATCTGTTTTTTTTTAATGTCCTTTTGCATAATGCAAAGGTTTTTTTTTTCTGTTTTTTGAGTAGTTAATTTGGCACAATGTTAATGCTTTATTCTTTTTTCCAAGTGTTTCGAATATGTGTAGCGAAAATTCTGGATGCAGTTGAGATTCGATTTTTCGGTTTTAAATGAATATTAATGTCTTTAATGAAAATTTAATTGAATCTTTTTTCGTTTTTTGATCTCAAACGTACCAGAAGTACGAAGCATATATTCGAAACATATTAATCGACTTAACTTTAATTATAAACTTTAATTTATAAACTTGAATTCATTTTCTCCTGATGAGTTTTGAATTAGAGTTTCAGTAAAAGGAGATTAATTTTTATTTTTTTATATTTTGTATATTTATCCTTTTCGCATTTTTATTTTTCAAGTTTATTTTACTGATGTATTCTTATTTTAATTTTGATATCTTTAGATATAGTATTTAACCCCTTAACCACCGTTGCAATTATTGATATTTTTAAGGAATTGCCTTGCTTTGATTCCAATTTTATTTTAACTTGAGATGCTTCAAGTTTATATGAATATATATGTGTATGAGTCAATTTAATAATATGAAATATTACTCCCAAAACTTTAATATTACATTTGAGGGCAATCCATGCAGTTAAAAATGTGATTTAAAATTTTAAGAACTTATTTGATACCTAAATAAGTGATAAAATTAGGTGCTAAGTGCTTTTAAATTGCCTGAGCAAACATTACAGTTCAACTCTGACAAATGCTTCTCTGAAAACGTTTAAGAACTAGTTGTGTCAAAATGCCAAGAATCGCCTAAACCTCACCTTCCCATCCCATCCTCTGAAATTTTAAAATTTTATTTAAAATAAATTCTCCGCTTATGGGATTCATTTTAGCTGAGTTTAAATGATTGCTTCAAGCAATTATTGAAATTTTATAAGTAAAGCTTTTCGCATCATCATTTCATCTGTATTCAATTTAACGTTATTTAAAATCGCGTAACTTAAATTCATCATTATCATTGTGCCTGTGTGACTTAGCAGTACATACCAGGAAATTTGTGGAACATGATTTTAGGATGCCATTTTAACTAAATTGAATAACCATTTATCTGGTTTCTAATTTTAGTAGAAAATTTTATCTTTCTGAGTAAATCAGATATTTTAATTTGCAAATAGCGTTTAAAAAAATTCCAGCTCCTTTTCGTGTGAAAATAACTTAAAAACCCGACCTAATAAGCTCTTAAAAATATTAGTAAAAATTAACTGCGTAAATTTATGAATTTTTATTATAAGTTCTAAAAAACTTTGATTAAAAGATTAAATAGACATAAATTTTGTGCATTAAGTGTAGTTGTATTGAGTTCCAGCAAAAAGTATAAAGTAGCACAAATGCATTTTGAAAACTATGAGGTTTCAGCACATTCACCTAAGTTTCAGTTAACTAATAGAAAAAATTATAACATCTTCATTGTATTATTTTCTTCTCTTGGTTAGCATTTTGAAGTCTTTACTTATTGCATAACTAGGAATATAACTGAAAGCCTTTTGCAGGTTTTCCCTCTCGTCTTTTTCTATCTGCTTATATTTAAACCTGTCACTCCCAGCGCACTATTAATTTCTTTATCTAGCCGCTTATTTTATTAGATTATTTCCCCCGTAGTTCCGGTGAATATCGAAATGAGACTAAAGAATTTTTCTAGATAAGATGATAATGGAATTTTAGTCTTCTACCCTCAGAAAGTTTATTTCTTTGAAGCTGGAGACGTAAAAAATGAGCAATGCCCTTGCCTTGACTCGAACCTGGGCCTCTCTAATACGCGCCGAGTGTGCTAACCGGTACACTACGAAGGCATGTAGAAAGCAAGGGGAAATACCTTATATACTCCTTCTTTTAAAGGGCGGCTGGGGATTATGGGACACTAGTTTCCAAATTCTGGTGGTGAAGTTTAGTTCGGGCGCCACTGTAGAGATATTAGGATATTTTTGAAGCTGCAGACGTAAAAATGAGCAGTGCCCTCGCGGGACTCCAACCTAGAGCTCTCGAACACGGGCAGAGTGTTCTAACCGTTACACAACGAAGACATACAGAAAGGAATGAGAAATATCTTACAGTGTCGTTAAGTAAATAATTAAAGGTGACTTTAAATAAATTTTTAATTGAATAATAGAACTCTAATTCAGCGTTGACTCTGATTACTGGATCTCTGATCTAATATGTAATCATTCGAGGGAGTTCTTAAGTTATAATTGAAAATAACCTGTTACGTATTTAACGAATAACTTAAAGAATAAAAGGGGAGAGAATGTAAGGTATTTTCTCCCTACTTCCAGCGTGCCTTTGTGGTGTAATGGTTAGCACATTCGTCGCGTATTCAAGAGATCGAGTCCCGGGGGGGGGAGGCATTGCTCATTTTTCACGTCTCCAGCATAAAAAATCCTAATGACTCTACAGGGTTTCAAAATTTAAAATAACTATTAGAAAATTAAAATAATACCTACATATATATTTCGCATTTACAGTATGAAACTGAGAAATTTAAGGATCACAGACCTAAAATAGAATTGCAAAACTTAATTATTGCTAAGATCTTTATATGTGTAACTACTTAGCAATTGGATTAATAGTTTATTCTAATATGTGTTTTGAAAGATTTGAAATATTTTATGTGTGCATAAAGAAATACTTCGCTATAAAGTATTTGCGTAGTTTTTTAACTTTCAGACAGAAATTTCGTTGGATTAAACATCATAAAACGAATGCATCAGTCCATGATATCTTACGAAAAGGATTTAATACCTTAATCCAGTTGGTAAAATTTGGCGGAAGAGGAAATATTGAAATCCATAATGAAATATCTTTTGTTGCATAAACTTTCAACATATTTAATATGTACATTATATATATTTTGCCCTTTTATAAGCATAAATGGTACCGTATTTAAGCAATAATATGTGATATGAAAGCAAACTGTAATTACATATACAATAAAACCTTTCTAAAACTACCATCCGCGGTTTCGGACGAATTTCATCTTCTGTAAAAGTAGTCAGTTCAGACATATTGTAAAGATAATAAGTATTTTTTGAAAGCAGGAGAGATGAAAAATGAGCAATGCCCTGGTCGGGATTCGAACCACGGACCTCTCGAATACGCGTCCAGCGTTCTGACCACTACACCACGAAGGCATGCTAAGAAGGCAATAGAAATACCTTACAAGATAACTTGAAATATCGATGTTTCTTCCTATTCTTAAAAAGATTATAGAGTTGGTCGTCTTAGAGGGGCATTTCCACGAGACCATTCACAGTGTACAAAACTATATGGCGTTTCATATCCGTAAGCAAAACGAGCACATACATACATATATATATATATGTATACATACATATACATATATATACATACATATATATCCTTTCACGGCAACCACCTGACTGAACGAATAACTTCTGCAAATTAGAACCTCTGGAAAAAAGAGTAAACACCATATTAAATATCCTCTCTCTGGTCATCTCCACTAAGTACCAAAATTATCCAAAAGCACGGATGATCGTCTTAGAGAGAACAATAATGCACTGCGTATAGGCGAATGCAGTAAACAATAAGAAGATACTTTTCCAACTGAAAAATGCAGGTTCTAAATGCACATCGTTTTTACGATCAATAAAGTGAGCGTCTTAGTTTCTAAATAAAATTTAGTGGAAAATTATCTTTGTTTAAATTCTATATATCTTAACAATTTATTATGAAAATCAAAAATAAAAATAAGCATTTTTTATAAGTCTCACTTTTAGGGCAGTCAGTTTTAAAAAAGTTTCTCAAATTTGTCCTGTGCTTCGAACACTCAAATTACTAGAGTCATACGTTTATTTAACGTCTGTCTATGTTAGAATATTCTCTAAAACTCTCCTGATTATAGACCCTTTCCTTACCTCCTTGCCTTTCATCGTGCAATTTGAGATCAGCACACACACAAACACATGCGAGCGCTGCCTCTCTCTAACAACGAGAGAAAAGATCTGTTTCTTCGACATTATATATCCACTCAGCGGGTTTTTCCGGCTGACCATCAATACCAGACACATGTTCCCACTGGACAGAACTAACAGACTCCTTCTTCCCACGACATCATGTCCCATATCATTCTTCCTTTCTTACTATCCTCTTTTCGTTCTCTTTCCTACTTTCGTTTTCTCTTCGTGCTATTGACCTTGCATCTTGACCTTTTTTTTCTGCTGACCCGGCCTTGACCTACTGGAATAGTCTGCTGCTTTCTTCATTTTTTTTTCCTGTCTCCTTGTTCGTTTTTTCGTCTACTACTGCCCTAAACTTATATATAGACTATTTTTTTGCTCTCTCTACTTTTTTTTTTATCTCTGTGGTGGTGGCTATTCTCGGCGGAGTCTGAAGGCCGTATTTTTATCCTTTGGGAATATCTGTGTAGTAAAAACCCGGAGCTTAGTTCTAGTTCTTGTTTGCTATATCTGGCGGAATTTTCACGCATACTATGTTATACGAGAACTTTGATATGAGCGACCGCTTTCAGAGAAACTCATATAATTAGATCAAATAATATTACTTTTAACGTAAAGAGATGCCATTAATTTAGTTTAAGATTCTTTAATATGTGTTTTGGTAAGCTTTATTAATGTGATTTTGCTTTGTTTAAATATTGCTATTTTTCAATTCCGGTGTTTTCCAATTATCTGAATTCCAGATATTCGAAATTCCAATTACTGAAAAAGCTACTTTTTCTCTAGACCGTATGAATTAAATTAATTGTTAATGTATTTAAGTTCTTTCGTTGTCCAAATGAGGCAAAAACGACGAAAAGTTGCAAAAATATTCTTTTTAAGAAATTACTAACCATATTTACAGAAAGAATACGATGCGTAGATTTTTGGAACAAATATGTACATTTTGAACATTCTACGAAAATCATTGTGTATAAATTGTTCATAATCTGACATTTTTGTTACCTCCATTAGTTATTCCTTGACTATAACTTCTCCAAGCAAAGAATTATTATTTTGCATTACGCAGCATAAATTATCTTCAGTAATTGAGTATTTGCATTTTATTTATTTTATATTATTTTTTGCGTGTGATTTTTGTTTTCAAAGAGAAATTTTCATTTTTTCCTAATTAAAAGTGTATAATTATTTTTAAGTACACAATCGTAATTGAAATAAACTTTAATAAAAGAATCACTTCTGGCCTTCGTAGCCAAAGCCTTCGTAGCCAAAACGACTAGTGTCCACCATTAAAAAATTTAAGATTCGTTGTAGCCTTATTTTAGAATAGGAAACAGATAACAAATGAAAACATTTTAAAACGTGATTTTATATGTATACCAATTTGTTTTTTTTTTAAGGAAACTGATATTTATAAACATTTCTGATACAAACCATTCCTATCTATGAAACTTGGAAACAGTGTAAGTAAAACGTAAAGACAACTTCGATACTTCGTTAAATTTTTGAAGTCATGCAAATAACGGAGACTGTGACAAATATTTAATATTTTTATGGAACAAATATATTTCTTTCGTTTGCCAATAAATATATTTTGTCACATTATTAAACAATAATTTTAAAATCTGTAGGAACATTAAATAAGGAAACGACAAAAATCTAAGTTTGAAATCATTGATGAACATATTTGTTTCCGATTTGTTTTATATGCTTATATAAGTTTCAAAACTCTTATAGGATTATTTTTAAAATGCATTCAGTTCTTGTTTTTTACTATAATATGAACTTTTTCCCTCAGGAGGGCTTAGGTATTTGAAATCGTGTAAAATATTAAAAAAATTAGAATAAAAAAATTTAAATAATTTTGCAATAATAATACATACTGATTTTTCAGTTAGTTTAGTAGACGGTCATGATAAGAATAAACCTTGTTCAGCAACCACAAGTTTTGGTGAAGAATAAAAGAAAATATATCACATAAAAATAACTAATAGAAAATTAATCTACTGAGCAATTTCAAAGTGTACATTTTTTCATCAGTAATGGAATTCTGTATTTTTTAATAATATATAAAATATCTTCATAGCTCCTAGATTTAATCCTCTTACTTAGATACGACCATTAAAAAGCCATTAACTGTACGAAAAAAGACTTTCTTTCGAACTTTTTTGTGCATCTAATAGTCTTCGAAATATACTAGAGCTTTAGAAATAAGCATCAAACTTTAAAATACATCTGTTAAAAGTAATTACGGCTTAGAGAATTCTATTTCGTTTTGAAATATAATATTTAATTTGTTCTATTCTTTTAATAGAATTTAAATTCTAAAACATCTTACGAAATACATTCTTTTATGCTCAATATAATTGAATCAATGGCTTGAATAGTAAATATCATTTAATTATACGTTTGTAGTATTAAATTCATTGTATTTAATATGTATAATTTCTTATGTTAAACATATCGAAAAGGTGTTTATTGCTTATAATAACATATTTAATGTTCTGACAAAATAAATTACATTTTTACTTGGGAGATATATATTTGTTGCAAGCCTCGTGAAACAAACCCACTTTGAAATAAATTCAAAGAAATGTCGTGAAAAAATAATTCTTTCCCTTATTAAATAAATGGACACATTTTTACATGTTCTTACTTTATGATGTGATAATGTCATAACAGTTTTCTTCCTACCGTTTCGTTTTGTGATTTTGAACAAGGCATTTTAAAGCTTCATATATATCTTTAATTTCTATGGGATTAATTCGGAAATATCTAA
Organism: Stegodyphus dumicola; assembly: GCF_044657685.1. NCBI lineage: Eukaryota > Metazoa > Arthropoda > Arachnida > Araneae > Eresidae > Stegodyphus > Stegodyphus dumicola. The sequence goes on along the minus strand of NC_140768.1, from coordinate 228,969,692 downwards.
CATTATCGTTGCTGATTTGCTTAAAATTGTTTCAGACTGAGGTCAAATTACTATTTGTTTGTTAACCTTAAGAGTTGAATATCTTTTAGATTTAAAATCTTTCATTTAAATCTATGAAACTTTTGGATTATTAGACTCTAATCTGAATTTTTCCGATTGCAATTTTTATAATTGATCTTTGCCTAAATTCATTTATGAATTTATATTTTGCTTCAAGTTGCTTAAGTTACTACTAACTGATTTACTTCCTTTTACTAATTTAATTAATTTAGAAAAATATAATATTCAAAGGAAAAAATATTCACTCGTATTTTAAGATTTTAAAGAAAGTTTCAATGTTGTGGCAGTTGATGCCAACTCACTGTAATAAAATCCGCTTTGAATATATTTCCTTTAACACTATAGTATGTAAGAAAATAAACATCGTTTGTGCAAAAGAGAAATAGTACAGGATATGTGAAGTGCAAAAAAAGTAGGCAGTAGACATTTAAAAAAGAAGCTATTGAATAAATTATGAATACCCTTAAAAATTTTTCAAAGTGTCCAAACTATTAAAAACAGAAATTAAAAATAGTATTAAAACGAAAGTAAAGCGAGCAGAAACCTTTTAAAAACGTTTAAAAAAATACTTTTGAACTTTTAATTTCGGATACTCGGATATGTCAAGCTTTAAAATACATATTGTGCGACTGTATTTTTATATTAAAGCTTTTAGACTGAAATAATTATAAATGTTTTTCTTCACGAAGGAAAAGCATAAATAAAGTAAAACGATAGCGAGCATAATCCGTGAATCATTGCCTAACAAGAGGCATCTTTCACATATTTTTAAAATTGAAATAATATTCTGCTTATCAGTGCAGCAGCGTGATCCAATATTTTTAATAACATTTTGATACTTAACAATGGTAGTAATATTTAATAAATTAACTATTGTTTGTGCTGTGTGTGCTGTTGTGTGTGTAACTGCTAATTGATTAAATTAACCGCTTTCGTGAAGCATTTTTGTTATTATTTATATTCTTCGTTTACTTATTATTACTTTAGTTATTTGCATTTATCATTTATAAATATTGCGCAGTCTTTAAGTTAATTTATTACATTTCTGGTTTTTCAAATTCTTCGTTTACTTATTATTATTTTACTTATTTGCATTCTTCATTTATAAATATTAAGCAGTCTCTAAGTTAATTATACTTCTCGCTTTTCAAATTATCCATTCATAAAAAATATTATTCTAGTTATTTCTATACACTTAAAAGTAAAATAAAGAAACTTCTGATGACGAGGAAGGCCATCGTGTGACTTTACCAGCAAATTAAATATGTTTTAAATTATTAAACCGGTTTTCTCTAGCGGACTAGTATTTTTGTCTAGTTTTATATTCCTCATCTATAAATTTTTGTATAATAATTATTTGTATTCCATATCTGGCCCCTCCGATTGACGTGGTGGTTAGCGATGCCGGCTGCCACAGTACTGAGCCCAGATTCGAATCATGGAGGAGAATGCTTGTTTATCTCCCTCGCAGGTGCAATATTGGTCTATCTCCGACGATGCATGCTGAATACTGCTCTCCTCTAAAGATGTCCGTAGTGTTACTGTTTATATTCCTCATTTAAAATATCATTAGCATATTTATTTATGTTTCTGAATTATTTTATAAGGTTCCTACCTGGAATTTACAGCTAAATGTGCGGAACCTTGAAAACTGGTAAGCGAATAATCGCTTTAGTTCAGGAGACAGATACGTAAACTTGTGAAGGGTTAATTATCCTTTATTGCTCAAAATAAAGTTTAACAGATGGTCCTTTCTCAGGACGTAAATAAAAGCCTCTGCTTGGGCTTGAACTCAAGAACACTAAGAAACCAAGAAATAAAACTTAACTAACGTTTAACTAAAAAGATATAGCCGAAGCTATCAGCGTTCTACAGGAGTTGTTCCTTTAAATGCTAACTAAACTGCGAAGCTACCAAGGGCCTGAAATACGGCCGAGCGTAGTAATAGCTTAGAGAGAATGCAGCCAAAAGGCGAACATGCGCTAGTCAGAATCTCTGGCTCTGTAACGAAGTCAATGGAACTTTGACTAAGTACTGATCTTTCTTCATTTGCATTTAACTGCGATTCTAAAAACACACTCTGGCAGGAAATTTGTAAGCTGCAATTAGAAGCGACAGGAAAGCAGCTTTAGCTAAAAAGATAACTGTTAACAGCTTAGGATAAACCTTACAGTTTACGCTTAAAAATAAGGTAAATCATATTTTTAACAATGACAAAATCGTAAGAGGTAATCAGGTGATGAAGCTCCACTCATCTGTACTATAGTATATTTTCACTCATTCCGTAATGCGAGATAAGCTACTTCTCAAAAGTATGAAAGAAAGAACTGAATTCTGTTGCCTCATGGAAATTTTTATTTCCAGTTTCTCAGATAGCCTTTTGCAAAAAGGCATGGTCAAATTCTTATTTAGAATCTGATAAACTATTAAGCAAAGTAGCAATTAGTAGTGAAAGCTGAATTTCTTTGAATAATTATCTATTTTCACTTTGACAGATTTTAAATTAATAAGTTTTGTAATTGATTGTATTCATACTTACACTAGCATATGTCCAAAATTAAACCAGGACTCATTTTAAAGAGAATAATTAGTTTTCTTAAAGTAAAATATCCAGTTTTATATATAATCTGATAAACTGTCGAGCAAAGTAGGAACAAATCGTTGAAGTTTAATTGCTTTGACGAGTTAGTTAAGTCCATTTTGTCGAATTTTAAATAATGCTAGCGAGCAAGTTCCTCAGATGAGAGGGCAGTGGCCAAAGCAAAATTATGAAAATCTCAAATTGTTTGAGCTGTATATTGGCTTGATAAACGCGCTTCCCCACTATTCCAGTGAATATGATGTTGCAATCCAACAAACTGACAAAGAGTTAGACGAGCGGATTTTACTAGGATTAATTTATAAGTTTTATAATTGATTACACTCAAACCTCTTCTAGCGTATGTCCAACATTAAATTAAGACTAATTTTGAAAATAATAATTATTTTTCTTAAAGGATAATATGCAATTTTTAATCAAACCAACATTTTCTCTTAACAAATTTAATTTATGATAAGAATACTTATATATATGATAAGAATATATCTTAGTTTCATTAATTGAAAAGCAGAGCATCTTTAGAAAGATACTCTGCTTTTCAATTAATTATAGTATGAAAAGCTTAGAGTATGAAAAGAGAGATTCAATATGATGCAAGTGTAAATCTGGTATTCTACCTTTCATGTTTTATGTGAGGAATTATTAAAACTTAATCCGCTCATCTGTTAATATCTGCTTCAGTCTATGTAAAAGATTTCAGTTTCGTTTTTAATTTGTTAAATAAAACAAATATATTCTGTAATCAGGAAAAACAGAGTAATATAATTTTTTTTTAATTTTGTTTCATACGGAAAGGATGAGTGGGTCTGTGCATTTCTGTTTCCGGGTTTATGTAAATATTTTAAATGCATTCATTGCAAAAGACTGTTGCTTACGAAATATACAATACCCTATGTGGCTAATGTAGCCACAAAGCAGCTTTATAGAACTCATGCTAAATAACGATTTTGGAATTCAAGCAACAGTCATTTGAATGCATTTTGGTTTTTTTAAGGCTTCACCCCATGCTGAGTAATAAATGACCCAACGAATCATCATAACACTAAAAAAAAAAAATAAAAATAAGAGGAAAAATTCCGTAAAGTATAAAATAAAAAATGCTACAGTAATAACCAAGGCCCACCATTGGCATCAATTTCTTGGACATCAAGACGTCCCCTTCAAAAAAAAAAGTAAAATAAAATAAAAAAGTGTCCCTTTCCCGGTCCAAAAGTTATCGAAAGAACTTTGGGCAGCATTATTCAAAGCACAAGGTGTCATGGCATCTTGCCGGTTGGCCATCAAGCAGCCGAGCGTGCGCGATTACTGTCACCGAGCCGTAACCCGGATGACAAACGGCCACCCCGTGACGTCATCAATCGTTTCCATGACGACTCTTGAGAAGGGAAGCATTAAGATTTGGAGCCCCCCTTTCCCTTCATCTGGCCTTTTCCTTAAATTCTTTATCTGTATCATTCCGCAGAGAAGTGAGTCAAGTCAACGAATCTGCTACTTAGCTCCACGATGGTCAAGAATAACAAAGCATGCAACAGCGAAACTGGTAACACACGTATGTTACCAAACCTACATAATGTACATGGTTGTGCATGCAACAGCTCAGTAAGCACTAATTGGGGTCAAAATTACACTGCATGACTATTATTATTAAAATGAGGTGCCTTTTTTAAATTATCTTATGGTAAAATCGGAAAACATTAAAGTACAGACCTGGAACTTTATCCACGAACACATAATGTTCCTGTATAAAGTTCCAGGCCTGATGTTAGTACTAAGCAATAATAATAAAAATGAAAATTAGTGAAATTAATATTCTGCAAAATAAAGATGAAATCCAGAGAACAATGTATATTACTGTGCAAGCTGTTGAAAAGTATGCATGGTCATATGACATTCCGCTGGCACAAATTTTTGAACGTCCTGTACATCTGTGCATTTTTCAGTGCCTGCGGATTTCAGTTCTGAAACTAGAAAAATAGTCTGATGGTCGCAAATCAGAAAAAAAGTGTGGAATATATGATCAAAAACTGCTTTACATGAATAGCGGTATATTGCCTTGCTTTATCACACAAGAAAAAGCAGGAACCTTTTGTCCGAAACAAACCTAATATCAAGTGCTCTTTTCACCACTCTGGCCAAAAATGTGCTATTTAGTATTCTTTAGTGATAAGGTGAGACAGAGGAATGGACTCGTTGTATATTAATTCTTGTCAGCCAAAGAAAGAGACTAACATCACTTTGACTTAAGACTTCGCGAAACGGAATTTGTGCTATTGTGACAGCCATTTTCCGTTGCTTCTGTTTGATTCATACTGATAACACCAGCTTTTGTCTTTCTTTAGCTTCAACTTTCTTGCAGTTTCTGTAAAAAGAAAAAAAACACAAATAAGAGAGAATAATGTAATAATAAAATAACAATTAATAGGTACATAGTGTTATTTCCTCGTTAAGCTCACAAAAAGAATCTGAAGGGCAGCTCAAAGCAATAACTATTTAGATCTCAAGATAATCAGTTACAAATAGCTCAAGGAGGAACAAGACATAAAGAGTGAATTTGCCTGAACACAATTAATTACTAAAGAAATTACCCCATTAACTAGCGCATACTACTGGGGTATAACTAGTTACTACATCCAGATAACAATTCGAAGATTTGTGGTTGTGTTTCAAACAGTGGTTAGTGACTCTGACTGCCGTACCAAACGGCCCGAGTTCGAATCTCGGGGAAGGCATGAATGTATAGTGTCTGTGAGACATGGGGACACTCTAATAATGCAGCGAGCCGAAAGTCCTCTCTAGAAGTTGGTGGTAGGGGAGGAGGGATGGGAGATCCTCAGACACGTCCCCTCGGCGTACTCTCTTTCAGAATTGGGGGCAGTTAAAGTCGGATTGTCACCTATATGGTGCCCAAGGCTCTTACCGAAAACAGGAGCATTTGACTCCCTGCTACGATGAATGTCGTGGGCTTGTGATGACCATTTCAAGATAAGTGAGATAGGTAATAGCGACAACATAATAGATTCGGGGTGGGAATCCTGGCAATGAGACATGAGTTTTTATTTCCGTCTGGTTGTTGTGACTTATCTCACTTGTCTGACATTAACATCAGAACGACAGCACAAAATTCGTCGTGGCAAGGAAAGCAAGAGTGCGACTGTCGTTGGCAAGAGCTTTGAGCCCCATACAGGTGACAGTACGACATCACTCATTTCCACCACCCCCAAGTTCTAGAGGACAGCGCACACCGGGGGGGTCAGGTCCGAGGGTCTTCTACTCCCCTTTCCCTACCACTAAACTCTCGAGAACGTTCGGCTCGCCACATACATATTTAAAGTGCCCCCATGCCGCCAAGGCACTATACGTTTACAAACATCCATGCCTTCTCCGGAATTGGAACCCGAATACCGAGTAGGCTCCACTAACCACTATACTGTCTGGGCGGTCCATTTCCCTCTTAAAAATCTTTAATGATCTCTATAAGACGAATATTATAAATTATAGAATCACTCACAAAACAAAGGCTAAAAATAATGTCAAGCTAAACACTTGTCAACTTGTTCTTGTTTCCTCACATCTTCCTATTTATATGTTAAGCCAGAATCACTAAAACGTTTCAGAAAAATCCATCCTCACCTGTTAAAAGGGAGTTTTCTAAAAACTTCCCAAACTCCAAAAGTGACAAAAAAAATGGTCAGATATCGGCAGCATCACTGCGGCTCGTTGGACATAAATGTAATTGTTTACAATTAATTTATTATTGCAAAATAATTGTAAATAAATATACGTAATTATATAAGATAGCAGAAAGTTTCAAAATTTTTCTTTTCCCACCAAAAGTGTCTTCAGACGAAAAGCTAAATTGCAGTGCATTTGTTAAGAATCGATGCAGCATATTACCATTGCTTGCTACGTGTACAACACGAGAAATAATATAATACACAGATAGTTTGGAAAACTTATTTACAGGTATTTCAAAATTTGAAAAAAAAATCACAGTAAAAATCTTAATAACTTTATGTTTTAAAAAATGCCTACTTGTGAAATTTTAATACGTAATTTTTACTAAAAGTATTTTTAAGAACTAAGCAATTTTTTTCTTTTCCGTTATTTTTTTATGTAAAACATGCTTTATATATGATGTGAGAGGACTAAATTTAATCAAAACATCTGTAAAGTTTTATTTTGCCATTTGAAAGTATTTACTATAAGTTAAAAAAATAGAAATTGTCGAATATCGAAGGAACAAATTCATGTATAATGTTAGTTAAGCTATAAGGTATTTATCCCGCTTTTGTAGCGTGCCTTCGTGGTGTAGTGGTTCTGCACGCTGGGCTGATATTCCAGAGGTCCGGGGCTCGATTCCCGGGGAAGGCGTTGCTAATTTTTCATCTATTCTCCTAATTCCAAAATTCCTAATGTCTTTTCAAAGCTAAAAGCGTCATTGTTCATATCACTATAATCTAATAACAATATTATGTCCCACTAAAACTGCATTTAGTAAATGTACTTTTATTTTTCTCTTCAGAATTTTGTATTTTGACTTTACTTCAAAATGTAAGTCATAATCATCAGTATCAATTTACCCACTCTTTAAGGGCAATCGAAGTAACCGAATATAGTTACGATCGATATTTAATTGTATTTCAGTCAGTTAAGAGAGCATTTGTGACCTACAATGCTAAAAAGCACTGACCATTCAATTTCTTTTTAATAAATTTTCGGAATCACGCGCCTCACTTTTTTGAGCTGAAAAAACTGAGTGTTAAAGCAAGCAGGAGACAATATCACTAGATGGTAGCTAAGTAGCTACCTTTAAAGAAAATATTCTGATGTGGGCACAAAATGACTTCCTTCTGCAGCCTACAACATTATACACACTTTTTTCTGCATTTCATTTAAAATTATTCCAACTTAATTAACCATTTCCTCAAAGCAAGTTGAAAATGACATCAAAAATTATAAATTTTGAAGTTAAATATACCAGTCAATTTTTTTCGTGCGGCAAAGAATTTTTTATTTTTATTTCTTCATAGCGAGTATAGAACTTTCCCAAATATAAGTATAGGAACCGGAATACGGCATTAAAAGTTAAATTTCGTTATTTGTCAAAAATTAAATATTTTTCAAATCTGAAATTGCCAAAACATAAATGTTTTCCTCATTTAAAACACTTCTGAAACTGCAAGTATATGACTACGAAACAATGATTATGAAAATAAAGGCCGGGTAAGAACTTTATCTTCAGCCAGGTGAATTTAGTTACTTCCAGGTGACTTTATTTTTAAGCCAGGTGAAGGGGGTGGATATGTATGTATACTATATGTATATGCTTTTCGTACTGCGATAGGAATAAAAAAAAGGAGGTGCACAATTAAATGTTATAGCAGTCCCATATACAACATTTCAACGTTCTGTGGCTAAATCGTTTTGAGTAATGCTAGATACATGCGTACGTACTTGCGTACCAGGCGTCACGGAAAAATCCCTTTTACAATCCGTTTTAGAAAAAGTGTCCTTTACGCTGTCTGTAATTACATAAGTAATGCAAAAAATAATCCAAAAGGATTCAAAATGGGTATTTCCTTTGAAATCTAATACCAGAAATGTTTCGCGATTACAATACGTTCTTTACTTCGTACCTGCAGACAAACAGCGCTCGAATAACTCATTCCTATTTAAATAGTTGAGGGCTATTTCAGCGCTTCAGTTATTATGCTTTTATATGAGCGATAATTTGCCTGCAATAAAGCTCTCACTTAAATTTATTTTCATTGGTCCAAAAGAGCTATTAATCTGAAAACGTGATTTTGTGTCGTCTATTGTGGCACTGTAAAATGCTTTTCGCTTTTCATTCGAGTCTGCTGTGAGTTGACAAAATATAAGATATTTATGTTTCTTATTTTATCTTTTTATCATTGATATACAGACTAAACTATTTAAAGTAGCAGATTCAGTTCTTAAGATTATTATTGTTTTCCTTTTTAATGTGTTTGATTTAAATAAAAATGCATTTAATTCGTGATACTTTTAATTAAAAAGTTTTTATAAAATTATGTATATATTGCTTCACTTTCCGAATATACAGAAGGTATATAACGTTCTTATGTTAGTATATTTAATCTTGTTAAAATAGTTTGCTATTCGCCTGGTCCATCTTTACTGATAACCTCTTCTGACAAAACATATTCAATTATAAAAGCATCTTTAGGGGCGTTCTTTAAAATCTAAATCACTTTAGATGTCTTTTTTTATTATTTAATATTTAATATTTAATTTATTCCTTTTTTAGAAACTATAATAGCTTATTTCCTTTGTAAGGTTTAAGACAATATTTATTCCATTCACTTATATTTGCCTCTTTACCTATACATGATACTGAAGTTAATTAAAATTATGCATTAATTAATAACAGTAACAAATAAAACTAACAATGACTGGCCTTTTCTTACGGATTGTTATGTTGTGATTCTATAGTTTAATTTAATATATGTTCATTTAACCTAGCGCATATTTTCTGAAAACCAAATTAAGCTGGACGTACGATTCCAGAAATTTATTTGAAAAACCAATGATTGATTAATATTTTTAGTACCGCAAGGTTCAAATGCTTTTTTTTATGAATGACTGTCCTGTTTTATAACGTGTGATTAAAGCCATAGTTTAATTTAATATCAGTTGAAAACATTTATTTACAGTTTTTAAATTCCATGTAATTGAACTGCTGTGGTTAACTAACGAAATCACCATAAATCAAAAATAGATTTCGTTAATTAGAGTAAAAATCGCCATGCAAATAATTTGATGATAATTAACAATCAAATTTATAATAATTGTACGAAGATATTGCAGATTTTCTAGGTTTAATTAATCATTTTGAAGCACTCATCTGCAATCATAATTGCATTAATTAAACTTTAATTATTAAATTAACTAAATGTATTTTAAAATTTCGTAACTGTATATCTATTTTAAAAATTTGCGCTAATCCTCTGTTTCATTAAAACAAGCGTTTAGAGGAAAAAGTAATCTTTACAAATTTTTACAGTCTTTATTTTTTAATTTTGTATTATGACAGCATCATATTTTTTATGCTTCTGAAATGAAGTCTCATGAATTTAGTCAGATGCTCGTTAAAGCAACTGTAACTTGTTTCATGATGTAAGAAACACTGATAATTAGTTGAGAAATATCTAAGAGAGCGTAGTCTGTTTGCCAACTGTCAGAGCCGGAAATGACCGCCATATTTACACCACTTTGCTTGCCAACCAGTTCCCTCACTTCTTTTTCTCACAGATTCAGCCCAAGGTTTGAAATGGGCTGCATGTCTTTTGGATAGATAGCCATTAGTCGTTAATATCCAGAATTTTTTCGTCTTTTATTTTGAAATCGCCAATGCAGACTTTTTGTTTGGGAGCTGGGGGATGCAAGAAGAGGGGTTTTCTTTGGGGTGGGAGGTGTTGATGCGGCATCCACAGATGAACGTGATTTGGAATCATCAATGCTATTTTTCTTTTACTTTTTTAAAGGTCGGAAGAAGAAGGGATTTTTTATTCTTCCTATTTGAAGAGTTTTAAATTGGCCATTTTCGAATCTGACGAAAGAGATGGTTGCTGAAGGATTACTCCATCTTCCATCACGAACAGATTTGAATATATTCTTTATATTTCTTTTCATTATTTTGTCTGTCAATTACCATCCATTCTGCATGTTGTGTAAAAAATGCAAACGAACTGAAATTTCTTAAAATTTATTTTTAATATAATGCAGATATTTGTTCACTTCGATTCAATAAAGTAAATTTTAATGTGCTCACTTCTGGCCGACAGTACCTTGCAATTTTACAAATCACAGCCATTTCATTAATAAAGTATTTCAATCTTATTTCTATATAATTATTAAATAATATGCATATATACAAGCTATTCAGAAAAAGGAATTATATATTTCGATTTTCTTAAATTTGTATTCTAAACATGTCCTTATTGAAATAAGATAAAATATTATATGAAAAAATTTCGTCTCTGGGCTTAAGAGGATTTTAAATGCAAAATTCTCGATTTGAAATAATACTCTTATACAAAAAAAATATTATTAAAAGGTTCTTTAAACTTATTTAAGAAAAAATTTAATACGTAGCTCAGATGTTTTGAAAATTTTGAGATACGTGCAGACAATAAGTGGCAGAAAAAAGGTTAACGGTTAGATTTGAAAATATGAACAATTTTACCCTAGCGGGCGAATTTTTATTGACCAATTGCAAGTAGTTTAGAGAAGAATAAATTTTAAGCAGAAGGAAAATCGAGTTAACGCGAGAACATTATCGTGCTAGGATTTTATCTAGTGGGATTTAATCAAAAAGAAGGCGTTCAATGTCTACAATTAACGTTTGGAAATGAAGGTCCATCTCGTGCTACTGTATTCAGACGGTTTACAGAATATCACAGAGGTCGCACCTCTGTTCAGAATGAAGAACCCATAGGAAGGCCGTTGTCATCAGTAATCCCTGATAATGTGTCTTGCCATACGGAAATTGTGAATCGAGATAATCTCTGCACATACCAAATGAGATCGAAAGAACTTAACACTGGATCCGCTGTCATACACAAACTATAAACATGACGAAGTGCATATGTAAAACTAGTTTGCCGTTCGGTTTTTCATAACTTAACTGAGCACCGACAAAAGGAGCGTGCCCGAATCAATAAAGAAACTTTTAAATTACCTACAGATGGTGGCCACTACATTATTTCTAAACTCGTAACTGTTGATGTTTAACAAATTAATAAACTGATGAATTAACTGCAGATGTTTAACAAAATTAGTTTGTCAGTTAGTTACAAATTTAAAAAATTTTACAAACAAAATTAGTTGCAAATTTCAGTTTGGTTATTTTTCGCGCAAAAATATGAAACGATCCGGACGTCCAGTTAAAGCTGATGATAGCCATATCACGGTCATTATCATTTCAGATCGTCGTAGAATACGTGACACGTGAGACTGCAGAAAAGCTCAATATTTCGTATACATGCATTCAAAAAAATAAAACAGCTTGGATGTGTTAGAAACTCGATTTATGGCTACTTTATCAGCTTAAGGAAATTCATTAAACTCAACAGATTAGTACCTGCGATTCGCTTCTGAAACACAACGAAAGGAATCCATTTCTAAAAGAATTCATTACTGGCTACGAAAAATGGATAGTTTTTGAAACTATCATAGATGAAGCAGGATGAACTAGCCCGGGCAACATCAAAAGCTGAGTTTAACCAAAAAGCGATCCTACTGTCTGTTTAGTGGGATTATAAAGGAATTATAAATTTTACACTTTGAACTTTTAACAAGAAATCAAACGATTAATACAAACATTTATGTTCAACAGCTTACAAAAGTTCAGCTCCAAAAAAGCGATCAGAATTGTCAAAGGTAGTGTTTTCTAATATGATAATTGAAAGCACCGCACATCTTTGATCACTCGCCAAAAATTGTATATGCAGCTAGTTAGTTACAATTAGCTAGTTAAAAATTAATTTTTAAAAATTAATGTTAATTAGTTAAAATTTATTCATGCAAATTTGTGCTGTCACATCCATCATATAGTCCTGACCTCGGGCCTTCAGATTTCCATTTGTTTTTTGTTCCCTGTAGAATTCCTTAAATGATAAAATTTTTAATGATGCTGATGATGTAAAAATCTCATTTAATTAAGGGTCTTTTTTTCGATAAAAATCAGAAGTTTTATGAGCGTGGAATTATTACACTGCCTGAAGAATTGCACAAGGTCAGCAACAAAAACGTATAATATTTAATTTAATAAAGTTATATTTTCAAGAAAAAATGTTGAGTTTTCTTTCTCATTTAAAATCCACAATCAATTAGTTGCCAACTCATTCAATATAAAGTATGCTGTCGGAAATTATCATGCTTTCTGAAATAATCATAATATACAAATTGATAATCTTCCAGATATAATAAATCACATGTATTTTCATATCTAGTTCATTTCAAAATAAACTTCTCTGTTGGCATGGTGGTAATGAAGCCGGCTGCGATAACTCCGGGCCTGGGGTTGAATCCCAGCGAAACAGTATTTGTAAATGTGCCTCTTTGCACTATGGGGTAGGAGGAGATTAAAATATCGCCGAGGCAATGATCCTCTGATTCGTGTTAGAAAAAGAATGATAGTAAGAGATCCTTATAACAAAATCCTTATAATTTACTAAAATTAGTTCTGTACTAAAATTAGGACAGACCTGGGAAAATTCTAATTGTTACCTATAAGATGTCAAAGACTTTGTTCAAGAATCGGCGCTATTTCATGGCTACAACAAAAATTTATCGACTTGATCTGGCTGAGGTCCAGATCAGAGGGATTAGTAGCAACAGTAGTAACAGCTTTAATGTAAGTCAATGTAAGCTGTTGATACGTATGGCAGAAGTTCAATTAATATTTATATATCATTATGCACATTCAGAATTATTTGTAGTGTCACGTTGTTGGTGTTAAAACATTATTAAGTTTATTTTTATCATGGAAGTACCAAAAATCAGCTATGTTCTCGCTAAGACTCATATATCGTGTCTTCGACTGGCAGGCGAACGTGCTTTCAAGTATACCACGAAGGCATTCGGAAAGGGGAGAGGAAATCCCTTGTTATTGTACCCTAAATTATGCAAAGTAAAATCTTCTTTATTCTACGATAAGGTTGCTTATATTTAGTTTTCAACAACCTTAACAGGAAAGCTTCAGTCTAATAGTTAATAAGAAATAGGAATAATAATAGTAAGAAATAGGAAGTTAAAATAAGAAAGACTTAAACCTAATAGTCTTTCTGAATTTAATGCTCTGTACTACATCATTATTTATCTATTAATTTATTTCTACATACATTTGACTAGAATAACATCTTTTTAATCCCTAGTCTTAAAATATTTCCACCGAATTCGCCTTGTATTTGAAATTTTTAATAATAGCTACGTTCCTTTTAATTTAACTATATTCCTGCTAATACATTTTTCATTTTGACCTTCCAATGTAGGCGTCTATTTTTTGTTCGGCATACTAGATGTCAAAGCACTGTCGACAAAAAATGTGATGAAGTATTAGACATTTATAATGTCATTCAAATGCATTTTGGTCACTGAAAAAGTACACATTACCTGATATCACTACTGAATACATAAAACGTTAAACAGCATGCTTTATAGAATGCAAAAATAGAGGAAAATTAATAAAATATTAATTTTATGACATAAGGAAGATGAGACAGACTAAAAGATGGAAATGAGGATGTTAATTATAAAATGAAAATGAATGAAAGGGTGGATAGTGGTAAACCGAACGATAGTGAACACTTAATTGAGATACAGATATTCCGGAATAACTGGAATCATAGTTAATCTGGACTTTCTAAAATCTCTGTCAGTGTAAGATGAATTGTAGATCAAATACAAACCTTTTATAAACTCTATGAGGTAGTTTTATTTTCTCATTTTTCACACAATTCGAAAAGGATTATGAAATTAAAAAATAAAATATTTTCCTACCGTAAAACTGAAAACAAATGTACGAATTTTGAAAAAATCAATGAATTATTATTTTATTTGCCTAAACGTGTCATCTTTTCGTATCTCAACTAAAATAATAAATTTTTATTTTTACTGTGCAACTAATCATATAATCACACTTTCAGGTTTTTTAAAAATAAACGCAGAAGATATTTTTTACTTGTTTAAAGTAAAAACTTATTACTTTTTCCTATTCAACAAAAGTTAAACTAAGACATTATTTTAATAATATAATAAAATAATAAAACTGATACTATAATTCATATTGCTCAAAATTTAAGTTTACAATTTGTAATAAAAACTTTGAATTTTTTATTTTGTTTTGGTGCTGTTGTAAAAATATGTATATTGTGGATTAGTATATACTGCGTTCACGTTCAACTAAACTAATTTAAAAATTCATAAATATGCACAATTTGCTGTTTTATCTTGATATATATTTTAGTTTAGGGAAATATTAAACAAGTAAAAACATATTAAAACCAGTGTTTATTGCATTTGGCCTAAGAAAAATAACAAGTGATCTGGATAACTGAAATAAATATACGGATAATTAGAGTCCAGGTAAGCGGTTAATAAATTAGCTGATAAAATATAAATATGTTCCGAATCTAAAATATAAAATTATACATGCAGTCGTATTTTAGTCGTATTTTTAAGCACTCAGTTCTTTCCTTCCTGAATGTCCGAATGGAGTACGAGAAAATACTGATGCGGAACGGATTTGAGATGCTGACCCATATCCTCCCTGATTAACAGATGTTCAACGGCCGCGGGTGAACAATGCGGACAGAATTACGACTCCTGAGTGAGCAAGAAAAAGGGGGTGAAGCCCTCCAGGTGGCCCCAGAGGTCGTTGCTCCATTTGAACATCCTTGACTTTGAACGGCACCCCCTCCCCCTCCACGGAATTCAGGGACGAGATGGAACAAATCGGGCAGGATTTCCTCGACACTGTGCGGAAAAATACTGGCACAGATTGAAATAAGTATTCCTAGAAAATGGAGAATGCATAAAGATTGAAACAATTTTGTTTTTAAACGCAAAATATTTATAAATATAAATCCTCAATGAAATTTGGAGCAGTGAAGTAAAAAATGTATGCATTAAACGAAATACTGAGACTAGAGTTTAATTCCTAAAATTACCTAAAACAAAGATCCAATAGATGGGAAGTATGGTTTGATTTGGTTTATTTGATTCTGGCAAAGCATTTGAGGGCAATCGACCTAAAGGAAGGACTTTCTAAGGGAAACTGGCTCGTATATACGTTACACATTCGGAAAATCACGAAAACGCCCGTACAGCCAGCCAGTTCGCCGGAATTCGAACCCCGGACCAAAGTACCAGTGTTCAGCAACTTTACCGCTCGGCCGCTGGTGGGCTAATGATAGTAAAAAAGAATATTTGTTAAAATTTAATGGAAAACATCGCATAAAAGTTAATTAACAGAGGAAATTAAAAAAAAATTAAATTAATGTAAATTAATTAACAAACATTTTACTCGAGGTATAGAAAATGCAAAGATTTTTAACAGCACTTCATTTTTTAAAGTTTAAAAATAATCTAAATTTTTAACATAAACATTTTAGCATATATGTTTTTCTTCCTGCTTATCTTATGTGACAGAATATCTGTACGTATGATAAAGTTAGGTGATAACATTTTCTGAATTCATTATTCATTAACTATTTGTGGTTTCAACTACTTACTTGATAAAATCACTTCAATAAGATGATTTTTCATTTCTTAGTTATTGTTTATAACTAATTAGCTAAGTAAAGTCCATGTATCATAACTTATAGATCTTAAGATCTTATGTAATGCACAATTTAAACTGGTACTGAATTTTTCAAGCTCACAGGAAGAAGCGTTAAAGATTATTCAAACAAGAATTTCGGCGTTCCTTGAAGAGAACTGCAATTTCTATTCGGAATTGAGAACTACAGTAATCATGTTTCTATGCTTTAATTTCAGGGGCAATTTTGTTTTGTAATTTACTCAAAGAAAAATTAGAAATACAGTCCATATCTGCGATGTTATAGTATAATGATGTAAATACTGCACTCTGGCTAGGAACTCAATTCCATAATAGTTCTTACACACTGAAATATGTAATCTTATCTATAGTTAATGTTGAGACATATCTGAAAGAACTTTGGCGAGTGTGAATAATGCTAAGGTTTTACTTCCATAATCTAACCGGCATGTCTTTCGTATAACTTATCTTCAGATTGATAAAAACCATGTTTAACGTCTAGTCAGTTCAACAGCTTAATACAAATCTGATTTGGACACTGCATGACTTCCTTCTACGGCCTATTAGATTATACACATTTTTTGCTGCACTTAATTCAAACGTATTTCCTCGAATTATTCTAACTTAATTAACCGATTCTTCAAGCCAAGCTGAAAATGGCGTAAAAACTTGCAAATTTTGAATTTAAATACTCCCATTAATTGTTGAAGTACGAGAGTGAGTACTATTATTTTAGAAGAGAAGTATTTTTATTTTGTTTTCATAACGAGTACAAAACGTTCGCAAATATAAGCATAGGAACCGGGAGATAACTGTTAGATTTCGTTCTTTGTCGAACCTTAATTGTTTTTTATATTTCACATGACCAAAACGTGAATATTTTCGTCGTTTAAAACACTTCTGCAATTGAAAGTATATGACTGCGACTAACGATTGCAAAAATAAAGGCGGGATACTTTTATCCCGGGTAAAGGGGTATGTATATATATATATATATATATATGCCACATGACTAGATGTTATAGCAATCCTATGTACGAAATTTCAAAATTATACCGATAATCATTTTTTGAGTTATACAAAATACATACATACGTACATAAGCATGTACAGACGTCATAAAATATCCTTTCTGAATTCCGTTTTGGAAAAAAGATTCCTTTATTCTGTTCATACGTAGAAGATAGGGACAAAAATCTGGAGCATCATCCTCAGTGTACACAATTACGTATATATTAAGGTTTGATGGTGATGTTCAGTAATGAGTATTCATATCCAACGGGCACAAACTTGGTTTCACGCATATGGTAATTCCCTTCCGAATCAATGCTAGTCTTAATGCACTGTTGAGAAAATCTCTTGCGATTGGTAAAATTCCTTCATAGACTGGCGTTAAATCTTCTAGACGAACTTTTGTCCGTACGTACATGCAAAAAACAAAAACCAAAAAAATCGTCTAAATCGATTCGGAAACAGTTAAAATGGATATTTCCGTTGAAAGAGGAGGATAGTCGAAATTTTTCGCTATTACAATACTTCCTTTACTTCGTACATGGAAGTAAAAATCGAAATAAACTTAAAAGAAATGAAGTTTTAGAAAAACTGTCATGATATTTCACAAATGTTACACATACTTCCTTACATGTAATGCATCACCTTAGAAAAGAAAAGTTTAAGAGAATCTGATATGGGGATAGTTAGGTTATTAAAATATGGGAAAACACACAAGGGTTTCTGTTTAATGGAAGCGATGCCTTCTTAGAGGACTTTTTAAGGTAAACTTACTCGTATTCATATTACTCATGCAGGAAACAACGAAAATTCATCATATAGTTGGCTCGTTCGCCTAGGATCAAGACCTACGTTGAACTTCCTGTATTTAGTGATCTTAGACGCTCGACTTGGCTAAGGCTCACTCAGATATATGGAATTTCAGTGGTTCTTTTAAACGAGTATCCAAGGTTTCAGTATACCTAAAGAACAGATGTGCAGGGGAAAAGGTTTCTTTAAGGGAACTGATTCATATTTAATTGCTTTTGTTTGACATGGAAGAATCTGAAATTCTTAATAGTTATAAATAAGAAAATTTAGACTATCTAGATTTTTAATTTTTATATGACATATGTGGAACTTACTTAATATTGTGAAACACACACCTTGTCAAATTCTGACTTAATTAAATGCCAAGAATGACCTTGTATTTTGCCGAGGTCAAACGAAACAGGTGTGTTCATGAAACTAAGTTATGCTAGAATCAGCTTTTTTGTGGTCTTGGTGGCACGGCTCCACATGGATGAGGAATTCCTGAGTTCAAGAGCCTTTTAACACGCAATACTTACACTGTAACAGTTTATATTCTAGGCTTTTCATTATCCTATACTTTCGCTGAGGTCACTTTTCTTTAGAAGCAAAGTATCAGTTTATTCTCATAGTCTGTGCATTGCTAGTTAATTAGTTAAAATTGAATCATTTTGAACTAATTACTGAATTTTTATCTTTCAGTTCTTAACATAATATATTTAAGAACTGAGAACGTAGAACTTCGTTCGTGATTTTTAAGTTAATAAATATTTTCGAAAATTCTCGAAAATTCCTTCTTTCATCTCTTTTTGTGATGAGATTACAAATGGGCTTAACTAGACACTGATAGGAAAGTCATACTTTAAAGCTATCGTCAATAACATTCTTTTTAATGTGTCCATCTAAAACGAACGCAATCAGGCGCCTTTAAGCCATCACCTGGATAAGATATCAATCACTTCAGTACTCAGGTAGCCTCCTGAACTAAGTACCGAAATATTCTCTCTCTCTTTTTTTGATTTTCCGTATGTTTATTTAAGAAGACAGTCCCACTCACTACATCACCTTTCATCTTTAAGCTTGCGCAATTATTCAGTTACTATTTCCCTTTTTATCAAATTCATTTAGAGTTTCAATTCGCGGCCAGACTTTGGCACGGATGATACATTTCCATAGCCTGAATACCAGTGTTCTTCCTTCAGATAAGCAATATAGTCTGCCATCTGAAGAAGTATCTGAAGAAACCCTAACAAGAAGTGTGTCTGTTAAACTGTTGTAAGGATTGTGTACTTATAACTAAGTGTAACTTGTGGAAAATCCTTGAATTGTAAGCGACTTCACTACGTCGAAGATGAAACGGAACTTAAGAAGGGTGTAAAAAACTCTTTTATTCAGAACTAAACATAATTTAATAGACGGCACCTTTTTTGCTTACAAACTAGTCAACATTGATGGCGTAACTCAAAATGAATTGAAATTGAAACTAAGAGCCAAAGACTACGCAGAGATGATTAACGCGCTAGTTGACTTAAACCTATAATCGGCGAGAGAAGCACTATTGTCAAGAATACGCAATGCCGGAGAAAGACTACTATCGAAGAACTGCAAACATTAACGTAGTTTTTAGCAGGCACAAAACACTCTGATTAAACAATCTAAAACCTTCCTTTAAATACTATTTCTCTCTACCTTATCTGATTACCCGTAAACTAAAAATTAGCATTCTGACAAGATAACAGAAAGGGAGAATGAGAGCAAACGTACTTAACATAAAAAGTTTTAACTGCTGTTTATATTGATAAGTGTAAAATCTAACCTCCATCTGGTTTCTTAGTGTTTGTTATTCTGTTCCATAGAAATTAATAAACGGTTTTAAAAAGATGGCAAATACCTAGTAATTGAAACCTATGAAGCATTAGAAGAAAATGGAAAATTCGAAAGGGGATAAAGATTAATTTATGCTAAAAGTATAAGAAACAGTAGCACAAATTTTAGAGTCAAAGTATTTTCCCGCTTTTGAATCAGACAGTGATAGGAAAAAACTAGATTCACCGAAACCATCTGTGGGGGAGAACTTTGAAATTACACATGAATATATTAAACACATTAGTTTTATATGTTATTCAAATGTAAATGAAAACTGCATTAGGGTGTACACATTTGAGTTAAATTTTAAATCTTCGTGCAAAAGGAAGTAAAGCTGAAGTCAAATAGTATTTCTATCTTTTCCTAAATTAAAATAAGAAGTTAATGATCATTCCCAAAGAGAAAGTTATTTACTTTTATTCAACATCTCTTTAAAAAATTACACCAATTATTATATCGTATTTTTATCCTTTCCAAGAGTGACATACTATCGAAATTTAAATGCATTCCCTGCCGTTTATAGTTGGGAAGATTGACTTAAAACGAGATTTTTATTTCGAGTTCTGAATTATCGTTAATCGTATTTTTGCAGATGTTGACAAAATAATATTACATTGATGGTTGTTTCTAAAAGTTGAATTATTTTACATAATTCTATAAATGTAGTTACATAGAACTCTTTCAGTGGGCTACCACTTATCGCTAGGGACTCGAACTCACCGTTCCTAAACTTTTCCTTTCTAACATAAGAAACATTTTATCCTGGGCGCGATTCAACCTAGACCAAGCTGTAACTTGGAAGCTTTGAATCCAAGTTATGTACTCACAAATCCCCTTTTTTCTTCCCCTTGCCAGAATTTACAAAGAGCTCGTGAATTTTGAAAAATTCAGCTTTCATGCTTCAAAAAACGTTTTACATTTTGCCCAAATGGTCCGGTGAATTCGTTTCTTACCTTTCTTTTGCTCCAGTTGGTTCGCATTTTTTTTTTACCTCCTACTGCTAGACTTCAGGTATTTGATATGTGTACTGGCTTAAGTCTAGGAATAACATAACTAAAACTTTTTTCTTTTCTTCGGAAAAAAATCTTCAATGCATTATTTTAGTTGAATTAAATTCGCAGTTTTCTTCACTTTTGTTTTCAGAAATGTAAAAAAAAAATTGCATTCTTAATTAATGCTATTCAAATTTACAGGATTTGTTTAAGAAATGTTTGTGTAAAATTAGGCAAATAATTAAGCAATAAATTAACAAATATGATTATAATAATAATTATTAGATAATTATAATAATACAAATATGATAATAATAATAATAATAATAATAATTAGATAATTATAATAATACAAATATGATAATAATAATAATTATTAGATAATTGTAATAATACAAATATGATAATAATAATTATCTAATAATAATAAAATGTCATAATAACAACTAATAATTATCTAATAACAATAAAATATAATAATAATACTCTAACAATTATCTTGTTATAATAAAATGGAATAATAATAATAATAATAATAATAATAATAGGTGCTATTGACTATCGATTAGATAAGTATGATATCTCACCGAAAGTATTAAGAAATTAATTAATGTGTTATTAATTAACAGCAAAAATATTTATAAAACTTCTTGTAAATTAAAAAGGACACTAACTATTAAATAAATTTAATCATATAATTAATTTAATTTTTTTCTCAAGAATGATACTAAGAATAAAAAAATTCTTAATTTTTATAAACCATCATTTAATATAATATAATTTTATTAAAATTATAATAGTTATAGCTCTCCTAATCATTATAGCAGTTGTGGGCACAAATTATTAACTTAATACTATTAAACAACTGCACCCACCAGCGGACGAGCGGAAATATTTTTCATTATTTTTTTTTTCTTGTAAAAAGCAGGAGAGGTACGAAGGCAAGGGGAAAAAGAGGGAGAAAATATCTTAATGTGAAGTTTTTGGTTACCACTAATGTAATTTATATTTTAGAACTCTGGTTTGGTTTATTATTTTATGTTAAAATTAATTTACATCTATGTTTCTGATCATGAAGAGAACTCTGTCTTTTTACTTCAGTTATGTTATTAGGTATCAGCGTTTTCACTTTATTGTAAATTTTCTAACTTTTGATAACGATTATACTTTACAATAATATTTATCACAAGCGTTAACACCAATAGAATTGTAATACATATCTTTTTAACTACATTTTAAATACTTATTTTGGTTAAGTTTTAAGCATATCAATTCATAAGATGATGTTACCAAATTGCAGTTTTCGTAAGCTTAATTATAAGTTTTAAAATATATTCGGAAAAAAAAAAAAACACTTAGATTTAAAGGCATTTAAATTCATGAATAGAAGTTTTGAGAGAAGAATTAGTTTCTGCTTCCTTTCTAGTTGTTCCTTTGTGGAGATTTATTTAATTTTCTCAACAGTCATTTTTATGTTTTAGCGAATTTTCTATCGCTCTTGCTATGAACTCACACTTTCTTGCCAGAATGCAAATGCCTATCGCGGGTGCATTAAAATGAGGTAGAAAGAAGTTAGTATTTAAGGGAAGGTTTTGAAAGGTGAAATTAGAGCGTGTTCTGTCTGCCTGAAGGCTACGTTGATATCTTCGATTTTCTAGCGATTAGATTTCTATAGCGTTGAGCTATTCTTGCCATTAGTGTTGTTTATGCCGCCTTTTGAGTCAACTTGATTGATAATTAACATGTGAAGACGTTAGGCTAAACTTTATTTCATCAAATTCATCACCTTTCGAGTTAAGGTAAAAATATTGGTTTTGTAAGTATGAGTTGGTGTCATCTGTGAACTTTATTTGAGTTACGAAATTTACACCCTTCCCCTAACTTTGTAGTATTTTAAGACTTAGCGATTATTTACGAAACAGTTTTCTAACGTCGAGCTCAGTTTATGATAGCAAGCATACAAGACGTTATACCTTTTTCTAACAAATCGATTTCACATTTTTAGAAATATATAAAAATTGTATCAGCCAAAATACTTAATCAGGATTCTTCACTTCCTTTATCTTGCCTGGTTTTATTTTGATTGATTGTTCTTGCAGTTCGCAATTTTAGGTTGCTATAAAAACAAATTGTATTTTTGCTTACAACTGTTAGTTCAAGGCTAGTTTTAACATGGGATGAAAAAATAAACTTTTTCGACATATTTTACTTTCTTATTTTCATAAAAGCATGAAAACGGCTGAAGTTCACAAAGAGATATGTGAAGTCTATGGTAGTATTGACTGTTTAATAGAACGCATGTGTCAGAATTGGTTTAAAAATTTTCTTTCTCGACATTTTTCACTTACAGGTAACCAAAGTTCGGTCCGACCTTCTGAAGTTGATGATAAGAAAATTAAATCCATAATTAAATCAAACCTTCATACAACTGCACAAGAGATTCTAAAAAAGTTGAATGAATCACACAAAATTGAAAATCACATAAGAACTCTTGGACTCGTTAAAAAGCTCAATATTTGATTTCCGCATGAATGGAAAGAAAATCATTTAACACGACTAATCAATATTTGAGATATGCATTTCAAACGTATTGCGATCAGCCCGTTTTTGAAACGAATTATCACTGGTGATGAAAAATGAATCATCTGCAATTACATTAATCGAAAAGGATCATATTCCAAGCATGATGAATCAGCACAATTTATATCAAAACCTAAATTGCATCAGAAAAAGATCACGCCATCATTATGTTGGGATTACAAAGCTGTTGTGTATTTTGAGCTGTTTTCAAGCAATCAAACGATCAACTTAGATGTTTACAGCGCAATATCTTATGAAATTGGAGGAAGCAATCAAAGAGAAAAAGCCAGAATTGTCAAATCGCAAAGGAATCGTGTTCTATCACGGCAATACTATGCCTCTACACATATTGAGCAACACGTAAGAAATTATTGGAGCTTGGTTGGGAAGTGATGTCACATTCTCCATATAGCCCTGATCTTGCACCATGGGATTCTAATTTATTTTGAAGTTTACAAACCATCTTATATGATAAAAATTTCAGTAATTTGATGACCTCAAATTGCATTTAGTTAAGCTTTTTCTTGATAAAACCAGAAGTTTTAAGAGTGTGGAATTATGAAGTTCCCAGAAAGATGGCAAGAAGTCATAGAACAGAATGGAAGATGTTTGACTGATTTAAGTTAATTTTTGCATATAAAAAAACTAGTTTTATTTCACACACACACACACACACACACAAAAAAAAAAAAAAAAAAAAAAAAAAAAAAAACGAAATTACTTTCTTGCCAATGCAATATATTATTCTCACATATTAGTTCTATACTTTTATTTCGACATATACGAGTATGTTTTGTTTTCCATAATGTTTGCCACTTATTGGGCTTAGAAATAACAATTGTTATTTTAATTCAAAACGTGATAGCTAAATAATAATAATTGGTTACACGTTGTTCAAAATATTCTATCAATAATGGCTTATTCATCTTAATCATCATGTTTATTTGAAATACATCGTGTTATGAATTATACATCGTTTACTATTGGATATAAACGTCTACATATTTTGCGTCCTGAAATTCATGTTTATTTGAATCATTATGTTTATTTAACTATCATGTTTATTTCTAATTAAAAATGTTTTATTTGAATTACATCGTGTTATGAATCATCATGTTTATTTGAATTACATTGTATTTTGAATTACACATCGTTTACTATTGGATATAAACGTCTACATATTTGGCGTCCTGAAATTCCTGTCTTAAATATTATATAAAAATGAGAATCTTTTATTTAAAGCAGCTTTCTTTGGTTTAAAGAAAGTAAATTTTAATGTATTTTTAAATAAAAAAGCTGTAATGAAATTGTTAGTGAAGATTTTGAAAACGGATAGCTAAAAAAGGATTCTGATTTCTGAGTCAGTTATGCTAGTAATTAAACACTATAACAGTCCAGTGCGGTTTCTGGATGTTTCTGAGAGTAAATGGGTAAAACATTTACCAGCCAGAAGTTTGAACAGCACCTTATTATAATTATCTTTCATCAAACCACTATAACAAAGTGATTTTATTTAGTTCCATCTTGCCTTCGAGCTATAGCTTCATGATAGCCAGGCAGAAGTTAGAGTAGAAAATAAGTCTTGACTCCGGACCTGGTTAAAACTCCTACTCGTGTGAAAATTGAAGAGAAAAAAAGGTGAGTTTGCGGAGGTGAAAATTTACTCTGCCATAAACGTCGAGCAGGAAATTACGCCATTCCTACCGACATCATCACTGCGACACAACATTTCATATGACAGCTGGAAGAGGGGCCTTCCAGAAACCTAGCCCTCTCATAGCTCCAAACGCCTTTCCATAGAAGTTTTAATAGACTCAGTAATATGAACATAACATAACAGTACCGGTTTAATTTAACGCTGCTGTTATTAATTTCGCTATGATCCTAATCCTTGTAGGTATTATGAGCATTGTCATAAGACATGATGAGGGATCAGTAACAGGTAATCTACCAATGTAGGGGTTAAGCCTGCTAGCGTCGTACTATTATTTTAAACCCAGAGCAAAATGCCTGACATGGGCGAGCTATTTTTCCATGTTTTCCTTGAAATCTACACAAAGACTTACTTTTTCAGGTTATTTAATTGTTTTATAGCCATTAAATAACCAATGAAGTAAGTCCGTTGATTAAATTAAAAATATCCGTTTGAAAAATTGCAACTTATAAAATATTTAATAGTTGGTTATTAGTAACAAAGTAAAACATCTGTTTATCAAATATTAGATTTTCATTCTCATAACAGCTTATTTCTCTGGAAAATGTAGCTTAAGTACTTTTGAAGGGTTATTAGATTAAAAATACCTTCTTAGCCCCTTACTTACAAAAAACGTTCAAAGTGCAAGCTAAGCTATATTGATATTACAATCTTGTCCTCGTGTTATTAAATTTTGTACTATAGGTTATAATAAGGCTGAAACAGGAAGTTGATTGCATACACGTAGTAATTTTTTAAATGAAAAAGATAGCTTTTGTTTTGCTAAATAATAATATTCAACTAAACCTGAAATATTCTGACTCTTGGGGGGAGGAACTATTAATTTACCACTTTATTTAAATCCTTTTTTGAAACATAAACTTCTTTCGCTTCAAATAATGATAGGATAACAAGTACAGTTTAGAAGTACGAAATACTTTTAAATAAAATATATGCTAGCCTGAAGTAGAACATCGGGCTGCAAGAAGATATGCTTACTGTTGCAACACAAAACACATAAGAGAAATAATTCAATTGCTTATACCTACAATGTAAAGGTAATTCAGGAAGCTGGTAGATTCCCTAATATAGTTTGTGACGAATTAGCATTATCCTTTTACTTCGGATAGAAAATATAAAGACGCTGAAAAGCAAAAAATAATTCAAAATAAACTCTGTTCTTTTACTTGAGTCAAACACGGAATCTTCGTTACCCTATGTAGGCACGATTGCACTCTTGTATACTAGTAAGACATAAGAAGAACATCTTTAAAAGTGTGCTGCTAAATATCATGGGCTAAATGTTAAGCAAATCCTAATAATTCTTCTAAGAGTTTTTCTTCTTACTAAATTCTATACTGAAATAATTCGACTGTTTTGAATTATTATTAAACTTTATAATATAAATAAATATTTTGTGTTTCACAATAATTATTTTTATTTTATCATACACTTTTCTGCCTGTTTTGATGTATATAAAGAAAAAGAAATGTTTAATCGGTAGTGTTATTTTGAAAGACCCAAGTTAGTAGAATAGAAATAAAAATTTGAAGCTAACTTCTTCTTTAGCAGTTACCCTGAAGTGCCACTTACAAGTGTTGCTGAACAGGAATCTTGGACTGTAGAACCCGGGGGTAGAAAGGATCATGAAAAAACATATTCTACTTAGCTTTTCAGATGTATCTAAATAACGTATTTATATTCACCAGAAACAACTCCAAATTTGTCAGCTCATGCAGCTAACATCTTGGTAAACAAATAACCTTGATATGCTTACAAATGCAATACAATAAGTTTTAACCAAACTTAATTTGCAACTGAAAGTAATATGCAAGAAAAATTCATATCAGTTACTCCGCATGTGGAGAAAACGCGCAAAGGAATATTTCTATGCTGCACGCAAAGATATGCCTGAAGAGAAAGTGTACAGTGTCATAAAAACTTTGGCAAACTATTAACCAATATATTTAATTTAATGTAAAAGTTTTTTAATTTTTTATTCAAATCATCATAGATGCATCATCGTAACAATTGTGATTGAAACTGAAATCATGGAAGAAACAAGCAATAACACCTGATTAAATAACAGAAGAAAAATAAGATTCACACTTTATCTTCTATATAGACGTTTGTGAATTAAAATATCTTAAAGCCTTGAAATTTCAATTACTAAAATTTTTAAATTATTTAAATTTATGTCCTTCAGGTTAGTTAAAAGCTAAGGATCTGAGTACGGTATTTAGAACTAAGGATCTACCAAAACAGCGGCTGATTTCAGATTGAAATGAATATCTGTAGAAAGAACTCATACCGAGGGCAATGTTCCTTAACAAATGACGTCAACGGGCAAAGAACAAAAACACTTTGCATAGTTTCACGAACGGATTCTTATTTTCATGTATCATTGAGCGCAGGAACGAGATAAAATTTCCAAAGAATGATCCGTGTCCCCGTCCACATCCATACTTATATGACCCCTTCACGAAAAATGCCAGCGCTCCAAGCCATCATAATTCAGGCGTGTTTAGGATGGCACAAGGATTTTGTACGGAACTACAAGAGCAGATATGGGTCACGTGATGCAGTGCGCATTCCTCTTATTTTTTCTTAACATTTTTCGCTGTAAAATCTAAATCTATCCCGTGCATTAGGGATAATGATGTCTCTCTACCAACCCGTATTTTCTTGACAGATGTTTTTGATAACTTGTTATTTCAACAGCTCTCTCGCTCTCGCCAACGCTCGCAAAGAGAAGTTTTCGGGCGCTATTATTCGTTGGAATCTTTTTCATCTTATTTTTTCTTTCTGTCTCTCTCTCTTTGAGAAGAAAAGAGTCTTCCACTACTGGGCAGACTACAGTGGGAGGAAGATCTGTGAACTGGCAGTTATCCGTGTATCATTTTGAATTTTCTGTAATTTGAATAAGCGAGTTGTGAGCATTCACGCGTTTTGCGTTTGAAACCAGAAGATGGCGCTCCAGTAGCTTTCCCTAATAGCAGTTGCCGTAAAAGCAATATAGTGCTGAAAGTATGTTTACAATTTTGAAATACAATAGGATTTGAAAAGGAATTTTAGGCGAAGAAGTAAATTTAAGCACACCTGGATATGTATTCTCAATATTCCTTCAACATCAAATGCAGTGATTGAAAAAAACTAAGTTCTTCGACCTTTATAATTATATTTTCATATATTGATTTCTTGGTATATACAAGATACTTCAGTTTTCATATCTTAATATATGAAAGGTATATCTATCAAAATAGTAAGTGGATATTGAGGAAGTTAAGAGGAATAAGAGATAAAGAAAAAGAGATTTTTTGACCTGTATAACGAAATAGCGTGTTGAGGTTGTGTAGGTACTGTTGGTACGTAGGTAAAGATACTCTGCTGGCGTAAATTGCCATTATCCGTGCGGCTTTCGAGAAGTATGTAGCGCTACATAAACGCTGCTGTCTCCGATTACATCTTACTTATGTGGTTGAAGAAAACGGAATAGCTGTTCAAAGGAGGTATACGGGAATCGTTCTCTGTACCTCCTTTGAGTGGCTGCTCCGTTTTAGCCTTAAGTCGATAGATAAACTACACGTCAGTGAGAATCCCATTCATGTAGCCATGCAGACAGTTTGAAATTCACATGAGGAATGACAATTTATACCAGAAGACCACTTTCCCCTGCTGTTCAAAAGCGCCTTATACCTCTTCAATGAGCCATTTCGGAGATCATTGTCTATTATACAAATCCCATTGCTTCGATACTCTCTACATTGTTGCCAAATATTTTTAAATCACCCTGTATAAATGTCAGTCATTAAAAACCTTGCAAACTTGCTTCGAATTTAGAATACTTATTTATAATTTTAAATTTTATTGCAAATGTACTTTTAATCTGTAATTGTATAAGAGCTTTAAATTAAAACACAATGTAAGCATAAGAATGATAAAAATCACAGATATATATTATATATCAGCTTAATTCTTTTTCTTATTAAAAAATTCTATCTAAAAATTTCAAATAGCTCGATCATTCGGTCTTTGGAATTATGAGCACAGTTTTCTCCTTCTCATAGCATTGAATATGTTCGGATTGTACTTTATCTAATGTTAATTTTTTCTAGTGTAAAGATAACAAACTTGACAAAAGTATTCATTATAAAGGAATCTAGTTAGGAATACATATGCAATAACACTTCCTGAAATGAAGCTCAAAGCTCAAACAGTTCTAATTTTCTACAGAGGCGGTCGCCTTATAAAAATCATTACTCAAAATTGCAATTCTGAACTTAACTTGTTGTGTCATGTCAGTTTAATAATACCTTTATATAAATAGAGATGTAAAGATAAGTCAAAAGATAATATAGTAATAAAACGAAGCTTAGAAAGCCTTTCCTTTTAATTAAATTACTGAAATATTGCAAGGGAATAGTATTTAAAAATACAAAAATTATATCTTACAAAGAATTATTAACTCTAAATTGTGGTTATAATCCTCAAATATTTACTGATTTTCCAATGAAGTGTGCCTATTCAGTATATTCTTTGATTTAATTGTTTTGTTTTCTGAAACAATTTGAATTTAATTAAGTGCATTCAACCAAAGTATAATTTTCTATACTACAATCGAATTTGTTAACTTTAAATGCTAAAGAGATTAGAGTTTATTTCAGGAAAGCCCTGAGATTTCTTGGCTTTCTTTTTTAAGTTTTTGTCGCTTCTTCAGAGGTTGGTATTCATCTCAAAAACGTTTTTCCTTCCCAATAATTTTCAAACTAAAGCTCTACGTCCTTCTCAACATTCATTGTAATATCTAACTGTTAATCTGATTTTGTGACTTTATTTCCTTCTTGGCTTGAAAGTAACTTGTTATCTTTAACCTTTTATCTTTACCTTGTTGCATAATTTAGAGCTCTATTTAAAAAATTTTATGTGTACATCATATGAACTCCTTCTAAGAGATATTAAACTATAACAATTTTTCCTGAATTTCATTTAAACTTATTGAATTGAATTAAATCTACTTCGTCGATAGCGCATAAACCACAATAGAATAAATGCACTCTTTAAAAATTATCTATACTTATTTTCACTGTTTATTAATTTAGTGTCATTAATAATTTTCAGTGTTACACTTAAATATTTTATATACTGAACTGATTTATTACTCTTTTCTACCGAAAGTAAACATTTTGTTTTTCGTATAGAACATTTGACAGACTCGATCTGATTATAAAGCGGTTAATTTAGATAACAAAAATGTGCAGTGAAATTTCTCAAAATTGATTACCCAGTGTGAAGGATGGTCTTCTGGGGTGTTTATCACATTAAACAGTATTGTGATTTCTGTTTTTCAACTGTTCTAAAATGCTGAGCATGTTCACAGGGGTGAGAGAAAGAGAATTTGTTTTAATTTAATATTTATATTATGCTCAGAGAAACATTAATTACGTTCAGTTGTCATCTCTTAGAGATTGTCGCAATGAAAGTTTTCACTGTATTCGCAATATAAGAATGAATGCCTATTGATAAGATTTTGTATCGTTAATTTTAATTCGAAGATGACTGAAAGTCTAAACTTATGTTTAATTGTAACAGTATTAAGATAATAACTCCATTGGGGCAGTAATAAAAAACGTTTTTAAAACATAATTAAATTTATTTCAGTCATTTATGAGTTTTTACAAAATTAATTAATTTAGCCCCTTTATAAATGTTATTTATATAATATTTATAGCTCATAGTAATGCACATTTAATAGGAAAAAGACGAATCCATAAAGAATACTGTTTGCGATTCAGATTTAAAGATCCATATGTTACTAACTATTGAAAATTTTGTAGTTTGATATTGTTTTCTTCTTTCTAAAGCAGGTGATCTTCCCAAACTTCTGTGGCCATAAATGAATTGAATGAATCAGATAAGATATGAGAAGAACCAAAAATTTGTCTTAAGAGGTATAAGTATTCTACTTATAATTTTCTGCAGAATGTTTTGCCTGATTCTACTTTTGTCATGCATTTGCAGAAATGAAAGAAATATTTCATTTTATTATTAAAACATATTTAAAAAATTTTAGCAAATTACATTCAGCTTACGAATTTCACCCCATTTTGTTGTATTTAAAGGACTATAAAAAGCATATTTAATAGCATTTTCTGTTGCAAACTTTTGGCGCATGTATCGTCGTAGATTATTGAAACGTAAATCTCGTGGGGAATTAATACCCTTACACTATCTGATTCTGATGCTGAGTACTACTGATGCTGATACAATTGCGACAAATATACAGAAATATTTCTGAAGCATAGAAATTTATATATATATATATATACATTTTTGTAGCTGAGAGGTATAATCATAGCCTCTGTAAAATGAAAAATCCAATGCATCACATATTCTTCCAAACGACATTGCGACGACTTCCAAAAGATGATATTTTTATCTGAGGACACTATAAGAAAAATTAAATCAAACTATTAAAGTTAATTTTAAAAATTAAATTAAAAAAGTTTAAAATAATTGAAAAAGTTCATATTTTAATGAATACCGAAAAGGATTTGTTAAGGTTTTTTACGCTTTCTCTGAGCTCATAGTCTACCAATCTGCGGTTGCACTCATTCCATCTAGCTTTACTATTAAGCACCATTTTTTCAATAAAATTACAAAAATTTTAAATGCAGCATAGCAGCATACGCCACATAAAACACAATTCAGCAGCAAAATCACAAAATATTTAAAAATAACATACCTTTAGAATTTCCGACAAATACTTTATCCGGTTGTTATTGCTGCTGTCCAACAATTCTAAAATGCTGAGCATGTGTCACAGGGGGTGAGAGTTTAGTAAATCTAAAGTGGGATCAGTTGAAAAAGAATTTATTTTAATTTAATATTTATATTATGTTTAGAGAAACATTAATTACGTTCAATTGTCATCTCTTAGAGATTGTCGCAGTGAAAGATTTCTTTGTAATCGCAATATAAGATTGAATGTCTCTTGATAAAATTTTGTACCGTTGATTTTAATTCAAAGATGACTGAAAGTTTAAATTGATGTTTAATTGTACTTTCAAATCATAGAGTTTGTTAATCAGAAGTTCATTAAAGTTTCACAATATATGAAATATAAAATTCGGTTTTCCAAGTGCAACTGTGCGGAGGGAGAAAAAAGTGGTTCAAAATTTAATGCCTCTAGGTACCATCGTTTTTTTTTACAGTGTGATGAACATACATATATACATGCAGAATTTCATTATTTAATTTCTAAGGCGATTGTGGCAGCAATCTGAAAAGTCATTCATCGTTTATAGTGGACAGTGCAAAATTTCGTTTCGAGACCATTCGAGCTAACTTCCTTCTGATTCATAAAAATAAATTTCAGTAGAATTTTTATATGTAAACAGAAATAAAAATATCGGATTTTAATTAGGATAACAACAGCAATAGAAACATTAAAAATAGAATTTTCTTGATCTCAGTGATCTAATTAGTTTATGTCATTGTGTAAAGACTCATAATTCCATGATTATAAATTACAGAAAGAATAGTTAGGAGCATCGTAAATTTTTCATATTTTTTCCTGCATTCTTCCTTTTCTTCACTATTTTAATAGATTTTTCTTTATTTGATTTTATTATTTTTTTCAAAGTTTCTCAGAAACAATTTTAATGTTTCTGAGTTTCTGAGTTAGCTGTTAGTGTCATATGAAAAAAACATAGTAAGGTAAAGAAGTTATTGGATAGCTGCCGCTTTACTTATTTCTTTGTAGCTTTTAATTGAATCACGCCGCTCAGGTGGCATAGTTGTTAGCGGCGCCGACTGCCATACGGAAGGGCTTTGGTTCGAATCCCGTAGAAGACATGATTGTAACTGTCCGTTCCTTCGTAGGAGGCACAAGTAGCCTTTATAATAAAATCCCCACAGCTTCTGACCTTAGTAGTAGCCAATGTCTGTGATGAATGTCTTATGCCCGCTATGGGAAACAAAAATTAATTACTCCTTTGAATCTTAATTCAACATTACCATTTTAGTTTTATATTTCATTTCTTTCATTGCATAATACTTTTCGTTTTTCGTTTGGTTTTATCTAAGCATCTAAGTATTTTCTATTGTTTGGATTAATTTCTAGAACAAAATAGTTCTAAATGTTATTCTAATTTCTTCCGAATAACTTTTTTGCCCATTTAAATTTATTTTAAAAGTTGTTTCTCACTTCAAGCGTCGAAATATCATAGTGGAATATAATATTTGCTGATGTGTATTTTGCCTCACTGAGTAATTATAGGCAAATTCATTTTTAGGCAATTTATTAATTTATTCCTTTTCTGATTTACAGTAGAAACACTAACTATTGTACCATTAGTTTATTCTATACAAATATATGCTTATAATGTAGTCATAAATATTTGTATATTTACAGGAACTGGACAGAAAGTTGATAATGCAGCGCATAAGTAGTAGGATTAAGGATAAAAATAATAAACCTAAACTTGATCTAGGTATTTTATTTATTACTTCTGAAAACATGAACATCAAAAACTGAAATAAAGCATAGATGTTCAATCCAAATGATGGACATACTTTTCACTCCTGCAAAATATCAGATTTTTAGCATAAATTTACTCGCCTTTTTAACGGACAAAATCCCCTCTTCCTCCCCCATATTGTGCATATATATATTAAATCTCATGTAAAGCTTTTTTTATCAGATTCAGATTATTTAAAAAGCGTGGAAGTAACATTAAACCTTTCACTGGAAGAAATGAAAAGGTTTATGTTATGCCTATTGTTCGCGTTATGATATCTGAAACAAAATAATATATTTTCCATTATCCACTTAGTTATCTACAACGATGTATGTAACCTGTGCATACAATAGAGCTATTATCTAAAGTGGGATCAGTTGAAAAAGTCATCGGCTCCCTTTTTGTGAACAAAACATGGTACTCAATTTTATCAATAATGATATGAGAGGGTTTGAATGCAGGTGACCCAGGTGGAAGCATCACCTGCAATTTGCATGGGTTTGTTCATTTCGTGATATTCTAATTCTCTTATCTTTGTTTGTACTGAACATAATTTTTAACTAGTTCAAAAGGCCATGAGAAAACCAGAAAAATAATTCATAAATGTATTAAAAACCCTACCTTGAGCACCTGGTATCTCTGTTACACTCTGTTAATTCTGGTCACCTAACAAAATAATCTCAGGAAATATATTACGGCAAAATAAAAGTCCTTCTAAATTGGTAAATGTAAAGAAATTGCGCTCACCTATTATAAATGTAGTGTAACAAACTTCATTAAAGCATTTTATTTAAAAATAAATATATTAAATATCGCAGTTTAACAGACGTTTAGGAGAAACTAACTACTATTTGATGTACGTTTAATAGAAACTGAAACTTTTGACTCCAACCTTGGTGGAAGATACTATTTTTAACTGATTGTGTATTGCTGATATTGATTTGAATATTGAATTTAACTAGTTGATCTTAAATTACATAATTTAAAACCCGTACTTAATTAAATAATCTTAATTTATAGAACTTGATTTTAAGGAAATTGATAATTTTTAATTGATATTAATTGGCGAAAATGACGCTGATCTTGAAGACAGCTAATTTTACTAATTTTAGCTAAATAAGAAGAGTCTGATTTATTGCATGGTCTTCACAAGCACAGCACATGGTCTTCGCTGTATTATTTTAGAGATATAGCTTTCAGGAGTTTGACAATTATTCCTTCTAATTGTTGTTCTTCCTATTGTCCCTTGATAATTCGAAGAGCTCACATTTTAAAGGAATATCAACTTTTGCCGATAGCTTTTTCGAGTTTTTTCTCCTTAAGAAAAATGGACTCCAAGCCAGTCTCTTTCGAAACAGAATATTTCTATAAAATCGATTTCATTTAAAGTTTCATTTTGTCCAAGTTTCATATTAATATGACAAGCGAATAATAATGAATACAGATGTATAATTTTTGGCTTCGTTTTGCATGATAAAAAAGAACAAAAATATTATGTTACAGAACAAAAGAAAACGTCATAGAATCATATCTTTTATACTTGAGGAAAATTTCCTTGTCTTCATTGAAAGACTGTAACGTAGTGAACATTATTGTGTACGTACGGTTCGTAATAATTTGAATGCACACAGAACCGCCGATAAGATGATAAAATTTACTTTATCAAAAGAAACACTTCATTGTTCTGGAATTTTCCACAAAAATACTCATACTGCTGTTCTTAGTATTACAAAGCACAATCAGTAGTAAAAATTACTATTATCGTTAAACACAACACAATAGAAAACGCATCTAAAAGGCGAAGCCCTCAAGGAAATCTCAATACTCGGAATTCAGCTATGAACGTACAATTGAGAAACCGATGTTGTCCCCCGTTTTATATAGTTTACCCCCAGCCGCCGAAAAATCTCTAGTTCCTTCCACTTCTCGAAATTGCTGGAAGGTATGTGAGGGCCGGATATGGTTAGAGTCGTACAGAGGTTCAATTACAATTATTCATCTACAATACTCATTACTAATATACAAGGACCGGACTCAAATGTCGCCATATGCTTGCCAAATTGGTGACATTTGGCAATTTATCGCCATATTTTGTGACAAAACTAGTCTCCAAAACCATCGCTAGCTTGGCGATATCACCCCGATTTAGAGAGATAGCCATTTACTGAATGTTAAGTAGACTTAACATTCAGTAAATATTCTTTTTTTTTTCGCTGTATTCTTTTTTTTTTTTCTTTGAAAGAGCATTTTTCTCTTCCAAGCATTTCATGTTGCATTATACAAAAAATAATACAATTTCGCATGTAGTTTCACTTCAATTATTTACATACATACAAAATTCGAAACAATATGAAATTGATGGTTAGCGAAAAAATGATCATTAATTTCTTATATTGAATTCATTATACTATTTGAGCAGTCATTAATTGATTCTATATTGTATGTTGGGTGTGTACGTTATTTTATACGTTGTACCAGTAGTGTATGGTTTGCTTCCATTTCACTGAAATTTAGGACAAACTGTTAAATATACTGAAAAAAAAAAAAAAAAAAAAGCTAAGAAGAAAATTTTTTCTTAAAACATACCTAAAGCATATTTTCTTCTGAAGCAAATTCATCTCCCTTACGAACTTTCAAAAAAGAATCACTATTTTGCCTAATTTTGTGAGGACTGTTTTGTGCCAATCAAAGCCTTCTGCATAAGCATAATGCAATACTCGTAGAATGCCAGACAGATTTATGAAGAAGGAACATGTTAATCAAGCAGAACTCCTTTTAATGAAGTGCAACGAATCAATGGCCTTTTAATATTTTTATCATTTCATTGCACCAAAAAGAAAAAAATAACGTTAAGGTCCTTTAAAAATTTTGCGAGATTACAAAAAAGTAATGCATTCAGAGCCACCGTTTTATTTTTGACATGAATAACATGTTATCGTAATATATGTCCTAATAAACCGGATTCCTGGAATAACTCTGCCAAATGAAACTGCAAAAAGAGCCAAATTTAACAAGTAACGTAGCACTCCTCATATTTTTAAATAACGAGCGCTGCCAATAGAAGCACAAAAATAAAATCGCTGAAAAAGTACCCGGCTGTAAGAAATAGATCAGACAGTACGACATGCCAATACGCGGTATTTCACGTAAAAATAAAATAAAATAATAAAAACAAAACAAAAAAAAATTCGGTTCCCTCCCCATTATCGTTAGATACCAGGGAATGAAATAAATTCTCGTTTTTATAGGCGCTTTGGGATATCTAAAAACTAGGATCTGAAATATCGGAAAAGTGTTTCGCTGAGCGAGAAGTAATGTTTTAAAATTATTTTCTTTCTTTTGTTTTTCATAGTTTTCTGCTTCTTTTCTTGAAGAGGAATGAGCATTTTTAAGTCCTTTTATTGGAGCTCACAGCGCTATCATCCAAGCATTTTGAAAAACACGTTTTATATAAGGTATTAATTATAAATTCTAAACACTAACAATAACTCTGCGCTTTTCTCAGGTTTTGTTGCTTTTTTCACTCACGACTGTTTTTGATCGATGAAATTTTCGTCTCTCGTTTTATTACGTTTGCTGGAAAAACCCACTTTAGTAGAGAAAGTTGTAACGCGTTTTATAAAATTTCCAGCGATTTTTAAAACTTTGCAGAATATTCCCTTATTTTTATTATCCAGTTAATTTCATGCCAATTAGCTTTTCTGTCTTTCTTGCTTTCCATTTTCCTGCCAGAATGCTAATTTCTAGTTCGCTTATTCAAATGAGTTAGAAAGAGATAGCATTTAAAGGAAGACTTGGATTGTAGAATCAGAGGATATTCCGTCTGCTGAATGCTACGTTTGCTACTTGATGTTCTTGAGAGCAATTTATCTACGGCGTTGCATTATTCTCTCCATTAGGCTTGTCACACCGACATTCGGGTTTTGAGTCAGTTTGCGCGTATTTTGCCTGTGTAGCCTTTTTGAATAACTTACGATCAATTTAGTTTAATTTCAGATCCCTTATATTTTTATTTAGGCAATAAATGCTGGCTGCTAGTTTAAGTAATTTAAAAATATATAATTCTTGCTGATTTTTTCTGCAAAACTTGACGGAAAACTTTTACTTATATCACAAAGTAAATTTTAATTCCCAATTATTCTCTGTAGTAATTATTGACTCATTAATTTATTGGCATTGGATAGACTCTGCTTTTTGACATTATTTAATAAGAATTTAATATTAAAGGAAACATAAATTATTTGAATTCAAATTCAGAATAAAGCTTGCTTCATTTGAAAAGTAGATCTTTGCTTTTTTGACATTATTTAATAAGCATTAAATTTTCAAGCATTATTTTTCCAGCATTTAAAAGTTAATTTAATTTAGTGCAAATTTGTATTTTCTTAATCAAATGAATTAAAAAGTAGCTTAATTAGTTTTTGTTATTGAGAATATCTTCTCTTCAAGGAACTATATTAAAGGAAACAATAAAGATTGCTTGATTTGAAAGCTAGATCTCTGCTCTTTTACATTATTTAATAAGCATTAAATATTTTTTGTTTGATTTATATGACTACGGCAAAGCCTCGAGGGCTATCTGCTTAAGGGGACGGATGACTTCGTGGAGGACTTTCTAAGGGAAATTGGCTCGGGTATGCGTTACACAAGGAGAAAACCACGAAAACTCCCATGCAGCCGGACTGTTCGCCGGGATTCGAACTGAACTACCAGTGTTCAACGCTCGGCCGCTAGTGGGCCAACTTTTTTAAAGAAAATATTTATTTACTTCGTTTCATTTGTACAGCATTCAAATAAATTGCAATTTTTAATTTGAATTTTTATTCTGTTATAAAATATAAGATTCCTTATTATTTTGTAATTAATTTGACTTTTGTTAAACTTTTTGTACATTATGTATATTAAAGTGAAATGTTTGTTTTTCAGTTATCAAACCGAAGAAGGAGGATTCATCTGCCTTTTGTTCATCAGTTGCCTTAACGCTTGAATAAAATGCGAATTTCTCATGTAATGAAATGTATGAACATTTCATATTAAAATATTTTGGTAGAAAAAGAAGAAATTTAACACTGCAGCAATAACAAAATTGTGTACATTTTACAATGTAGTTTTGATGTACCTTATTGAGATCTTGTAAAAATGTTTTATATTTAATAAAATTTTTCGTAATACTGGAAGCTTAATATTTAAATTATGTATGCTTTGTATTTAAGGAAGTAAAACAAATTGTGAAAATTAAGTTACAAAATTCAGTGATTCAGTTCATATTTTATTTTAGTACCATACATTTTAAACTGTGACAATTTTAGTTTTGCATAACTGCTTTACATTTGCCACTACGGTGCCAAAGTTCTATTTTTAGTGCCTACATTTAATGCTCGAGCCTCTAGAAGATCTTAATTTAGCTTAAATGGCTATTGCATTTGATTCAAAACATTTTATTCAAACTAGTGTCAGAAAAATAGGGTGACATTTGGTTTTCATTATCGACTATTAAGTATTGAGAAACAAAACCTTAAAATCAACTGACAACAAAAGTAACATTGGAAATGATTTCTTACTTAGAATTGATACCGTAACTTGGAGACGTTATGATTTAATTTGTATAGACAACGCCTATTAATGAATTATTTTCTAATTTTATGTATCTGAAATATTGTTTTCCATAAAACATCTAAAAGTGTCAAGAGTTTTCAAGTGTAATTATTTGGACAACTATTAAACTACAACAAATAAAAGAAAATCTGAAAGGTTTCAGATTTTATGTTACGTCCAAAGGGGCGTTTTTATAAAATTTTGTGTATTACCTTTATTTATTAAATATCATGTTCTTTCTACTTAAACCGTAAAACTCAGTTCAATAGCAATGTCGCAAAATAATTTTAAAATGAGTCTAGTTTTAGAATTTACGATGCACAGTTCCGCACGCTGGAGATAAAAAGGTTTTTTTTCCCCGTAGAGTGTTGCCATTGTTCGCTTTGAAATCCTTGAGTTTGTTAATCAAAAATTCGTTAAAATTAAAAAAAAAATATATTAAATCGATGATAAAACAAATTCCGAATTTAAAATTTGGTCTTTAACATGCCATATTCGTAGGAGGATTACGTTATTCAAAATTCGATGGCTCTATGTACCGTTGTTTTATCACAATGCAAGAAAGCAAAATCGCAAAACGAAAACAATAGTCCTTCAGGGACAATGCCCCTTTGGTCTAACAGTTTTGTAGTCCATATTTTATTTGATCCTTATAATTTTTGTGCATTTTCATTCTGAAATTTCTCCATAAACTTTTCTTGTTTTAAAAACGCAATTCTACATGAAAGATAAACTACACCAAATGTAGAGGCAAAATCATAAGATAGACTGTGCGCTTAAAAAAATACAACTTTATATCTCCTGTTCTACCAGGCTTGATTAACGAAATTTAACTCGCGTTTTCCATGTGTAGAAAACGCGACTTACGATGTACTTGTATGTTAGATTTATATATAACATTAGTCTTCTAGCATGTGATGAAAATTTGTATATATGAGTACGTGATTAAAATATAGCATTATTCTAACATAGTATTCTGACACAAAAGCGGACTTTTCTTAAAATAACATAAACATTATTTTCCATATTTCGATTATACGACTTATGCCAAAGGGCCAAGTTTTGTAAAAATCACAAGAGTAGCTTTTTTAAAAGCTAGCTCTCTAAATTTAAAGAGCTTTTTAAATTTTTAGTTCTTATATGTTAATGGAATTTGATGTATAGTTATTAATAGCTCTTTTTTAATTGAACTGACTTGATTTCTTCTTTCACAGTTTGAACTTTGGGTTCCTTCGAAATAAAATTCGCTGATATTTTCTCATTTATTTTTAAGATCTGTGTTTTTAGTAAAAACGTTTTGAATAACCTATACAATTTTTACCTTCAACCTTAAAGCAGCTGTATTTCTAGGCATACCTGTAAAAAATTAGAATTTGTTTTCCGAAATTTCCGTGATAGATTCACGTATAAGATGTACGTGAATTTATATATTGCCGCGTTTTGAAATTTGGCATATATAAGCGATAATAACGCCAAATGTGATTGACTCACTTTGTTAACAATGTTTGAAGGAATTAATGATGCAACGATTTTTTCTACTTCTTTTACAATGAAACTAAAGGGAGACGAAAAATAGATTACTATAAATTAAGAATTTCACCAAGTAAATTATTCTTGGCACAAACTGATAAAAAGTGCTCCGAGATAAATTTTTAAATTTCTGTGTATGTATTTCTGTAAATTTCCTAAAAATGTGTTCCTTATAAAATTTTTTAAAACTTAATATTTGGATGTAATTAGAGTCGTAGAATCGAAATATGGAAAAATGTCGTGTGCCATTTCAAAAAAGTCTGATTTTTGTGTCAGAATACTTCTATTAGAACAATTCTATATATAAATCTAATATATATGCCAAGTTGAGCTTTCGGGTCATTAAATCTCAAATTAAATTTCCTGAAGCGGTTCTATAAAACGGGACATATAAAGCTATCCCATTTAATGTGTGAGTGCAGAATGTGCATCGTTTAAGCATTATTTAAAGCAGACTGTTCAATAAAGAACGAGAATGGTATTTTTCCCCGAAATTGTGTCTGAGCTACGTAAACTGGAATTACATTTGAGTAATTCCATATCTATCGAAAGGCAGTAAGGTGTATTAATTCCAATGCTATGCACAGAATTA
Organism: Stegodyphus dumicola; assembly: GCF_044657685.1. Lineage (NCBI taxonomy): Eukaryota > Metazoa > Arthropoda > Arachnida > Araneae > Eresidae > Stegodyphus > Stegodyphus dumicola. Next base: position 228,928,545 of record NC_140768.1, on the reverse strand, counting down.
AAGTAAACGTTTTCAGTGTGACTTGAGCCACAATGGATGCTGTTCACAAATTGTAATAAGTAGCCATAAAATTCTTTTTGCGCTTGGGTAAGAAGTAACAGAAACACATGAAATAGTCCAAGGAATGCATAATGAGGGACACTGCCCGGTGCAACCACACTTCGTGGTTCAAGGACTTCTTACAAAATATACGATCAAGAGAAAAGATAAAAGGTATATATTGTACCTAGCTCCTCCGAAAGGAAACGTTAAGGGCAGTGGTATTCTACAAGTTTTAATAAAACCACATGAGATATCTAAAAGAAACGTTAGAACTGCATTCTCTTTTTTTCAATCCTTCGTCAAGGTATTTCTCCCGCCTTCGTGGTGTACTGGTTCTGCACGCTGGGCCGGTATTCCAGAGGTCCGGGGTTTGATTCCCGGCGAAGGCGTTGTTAATTTTTCATCTCTCCGGCTTTTCCAATTAACCTAATGTCTCTGTAAGGATAACTCAAGTTTCACTTGGCAGACATTGAGTCACCTAATTTGTATAACAATACCATTGAGTGTGTTAATTATTATATGATTCTGATCTGCTCATGTGAGGCTTATGTTTCCCGACACTAGAGTTACAACTATACGAGGAAGACATTTGCCATAATCCTTCAGTTAGGACATCAGTTATTGAAATTACTTTGTAAACAACCACTGTAGCAAAGAATAAATATAAAACGCAGTTATGGAAAAAAATTAGCATCATTCATCGCTGGATATCTTAACGTATTGAAGCTATTGAAAAATGTTACTGTTCATGAGATGAAAATTGCATGGATGATGTCAACGGCAAATAATTTGAGAAATTAATATTTTTGCAGCTCTTTTAAGTAAAATTAAATTTTACCTAGATAAAATGATAATTTTATAAAGCAAATTTAAAATTAAATTATTTTTTATTCCTCTAAAAGGTCTTAGAATTAGTTTAAATACTTTTGGTAATAAAGCTACAATATAAATGTTCTTTCTAATTTTACACTGAAGGATGATCCGTGTATCTTAGAATAGGATTTTTTTAATAATTCTCATTCCGGTCTCTTTCCAGACCTTTTATTGAAAACCCTACTTCTTTACTTTTAGTTTAGTATTAAAAAATCTTTTCAGAGAGAGTTTACATTAGTATCAAGAAAGAATTTGACTTTTTTGACTAAAACTATTCAAAAAAAGCTTGTAATTTACTGAATTTAATTTTTCTTTAAATATCTAAATTGTTTCGCACACTGAGAAAAGAGATTAAAACATCATCGTAAGTAATTAAAAAAATTAGTGGTATTTAAAAAGAAGATATTGATAAAAAGAAGAAGTATTTTATTTTCTTAAAATGGAATATGTCAGTTCCTAGCCTTGTTTTGTAGAGATATGATGCTTTTTACAGATAGACAGATTTTTAGCAGGAATTCAAAAAACAAAATTAAGTATTTTTAGAAATGTCCAATAAGCTCACCGCACTGAATCCGCTTCGAGTATTTGCTATATGCAATTCAAAACACCAAAGCCTTAAAGCTGTAAACAGAGTCAAATAAAAATGCATGAATAACACAAATCGTAGTTTGTACCATGATAGTTTTTGTTATTTTTTTTTCTTTACCGAATTCCTTTTATAATGGTTCTTTCAAAGGCTTATTTCCAATAAGATGAGCCAGCCCTAAGGATAGGGATATATGCTCAAACAAGCTATTGGATGCATCCTATGGACATCCGGGTACATGAAGAGAAACGAATGAAAGGTATTGAGAGAAGATAAGATGGGATGCAAGAAATAAATAGCTTTCTTTCTATTCTTTTCTTATTATGTCTAATGTAAAAGAGTGCAGTCCAGTTTATTTGTATACCAGGATCAATATTCGAAAAATTCAGTTCTCTCTCTTTCGACGTTTTTGGAAGGTAGAATTGTTGGAACCGCTGTGGACGTTGGGTAAGCGGCCCCACCTACTTGATCTTAAGGCGGTATGGGAAAAATATTTATTTTCCTGGTTTGGGCAGCGCTGCATTTGAGTCCGAGATAAACAAGTTCCGTGATGTCTAGAGTCAAATTTGAATTTTTTCAAGGCAGGCAAAGGGGCTGAAGCGAGTGCTTCGTCGATGCTTTGGCGTCCATGGATTGAAAAAATGCAAATTTTACAATGACCAGAGGCACAACTGGGTAAATCCGCCTTGTGCGAAATACGAAATGTGTATATATAAACCTGTCAGAATACGAAAATTGAAAATATGTGGAGATTTTTCACTTTTGAGCTATATTTGAGAATGTAATGATTTTACAAACAAATAAATATTTCCACCAGATGACATAATCCTACTTTAACATTTTACTAATCTTATATGTTTAATAGATTTTAAACAATATTCCTTTAAAATAAATTTGCATTTTCCAACAAAAATAATTTTTGTATCAATTTATATTTAAAATTAATGCGCATTTTTAATAAATTCATCAACTAATGAAAATGCGAGCTGCACAAATAGGGCTATCGTAATAAGAAATATTAAGAGCTTGTTAACATATGTGCATGTTGAAATCAAATATGGATGCGAAGTTTAAAATCATCAAAAATATTGATTTGAAACGAAGGTTTTGGCTGCAGAATAAACGTAAGTCCAATTTGAGAAGACATTAAATTATTAGATATAACTTCATCCCATATACGTGTTATATCATCCTACAGAAGTGTGAGAAGGTGACGCATCTGAGGCTGTTGTAAGAAATAATTACTGTAAATCCTTGGATTCTGTTTCATTAACTTTTTATGCATAATTAGCTTTCTTATTCAGAATTTTATTTTTCAACGTCACATACACAAGATTTAAATGTAGCTAAAACTGCTATTTCTATTAAAATTATGTGTAATGATGAATAATGAGCTTTCGAAAAAATATTGTTTAATTGAGGCGGAAATCTAGACAATTTTAATTTTTAAATGAAACAAGAAAATCTAGACCAAAAGTTAAATATCAAAATAGATTTAAGGCTCGTTAACAAAATCTTTAATCTGGAAAAACAAAAAGATTAGCAAAAATTAATAAAAGCTTTGTACAGCAACTTCAGACTCTTTTTGCTTCATAATAGGATTCTTTAGCCGCCACTTTAGCTAGCAAATTAATATCCACGAACATTTTTCATATTCTCCCGATCTTTCCTCGTTTCGATTCTCTCGGATTCAAGAGACCCGTAAAAAGCAGTTGTTTTTTATATGTCGATATGATCCAGAATCGTGTGATGATGAACCCGAATATTGTTTCAACACGCAGATAGAAAATCTACATACATCTTTGAGAAGCTATGGGAAATGTGCATAACTACATGCGAGCATTATTTTGAAGTGATCTAAAGAAATTATTAGAAATATTGTGTATTGTAAGGATTATGTTAATTTCTTTAACAGTTAAGTTTTAAGTTCCTTTCCTGTCTTCCTGAATTTCAACTTACAAATTCCGGCCAGAACCTATTTTTAGAATCGCGTTTGAATGCAAATTGAGAGAAGTATTTAACCACGAAGTTCTACTGTCTTAACCACGAAGTTCTACTGGTTAAGGGAGAACCAGTGAATCTGGCTATCACTCGTCCGCCTTTTTTAAGCTACTCTCTCTTAAGCTATTATTACGCTCGGCCGTACTTTAGACCCTTGATAGCTTCACCGTTATTCAGCTTTAAGGGGCCAACTTGGTTAGAATCTTGATAGCTTCGGATTTTTAGTTAAGATTAGTTAAGATAATTTCTTAGTTTTTGAGTTCAAGCCGGAGTGGCCGCTTTATTCTAAAACTCCAAGACGGAGTTCTGTTAAAATTTAATTTGGAATAATAAAAGGTCCTTCTCAAGCTTTATTTACTGTCCCATGAACTCAAGCGATTAGTCGATTATTAGTTCTTAAGATTTTTCAACTTTAACTGTAACTTAAAACTACACAGTACAGAATCTTACAATATATTTTATATCATTCCTGGAACTTTCTAACTCGTTATGTACATTTTCTGTGTACTTTAAGTAAATCATGCTTATGTGGAGCTTCTTAGTGGTTTAAACACACGCTTACAAATATTAGTATTAATTCTGAAAATTTTTACAATTTAAAATTTACAATTAATACAATTTACTATGATGTGAATTAAATCTGAGCTAAATAGGTTCATGCTCTGTCAGTGAGAAAGCTCGTAACGTTTCCTAAAAAGGTTTTTGTTTCGTTTTCATTTACTGTCTTAGAGTTTAGACGAGATTATAGTATGTATGTGGCTAATGCAGTTAGTGATAACTTAAAACTAATAAAAAAATTCTGAGAGAAAAATCTAGAAATATCTAATGTAAGTAGTCTAAATCACGCTTTTCTTACAAGATATGCACTAATAAAATTTGAACTGACACGAGATATTAAGGAATTTGGGAAATTTTTAAAATCTTTTACTATATTGAAAGTTTTATGAATTCACGTTTTGTAAAAAAAATAGTACATAGTTACAATACATATTAACAAGAACTAGACTCAAGCTTATATCAAAATAAGAAAATTTTAAGCATTATTTATTTATTTATTTATTTATTTTTTACTTATTTTTAAAATCCTAGTGTGTTACATTTAGAAAACTTGCTTTCTTTGGTACTAAGTTGGAAAAGGGCAAAAATAAAATAGCATTTCCATTACATGTTTTCTCAAGTTAAATACCTGAAAGTCTTAAGATAAAGATATATAAATTTCCTAATTTCGTAGTAGTTGCTGCTACACTGATATTTTATTTTTATTCAAAATAAACATCAGCAGCTTACTTCGGACAATGATTAAAATATGTCTTCTAAATCTGAAAGTATTACTTGCAGTTAAAGTGATTCTCAAAGTTGCACTGCGAATAGTTTGAATTTTTTAAATTACTTTCTTTTACTTAAGTGTCTGAAATAAAGAAGCATGCTACTCATTATAACAAAAATATTTACTTCACAAATTGTTTCATAAGTCTTCTTATCAGTTTACTCCTTTGCACTCAATTTTTCATTAATTCAATAGTAACATTTAAGTTTTCAGTTAGAAATAAGATTTTAGTTTGAAAAGAAGTGTTGTGAATATTATCGTATACTCGGATGTGCTTGAGCTGATTACTAGTTACATTTAACACACACAAAATAAATAAATAAAGTTTTTAAAAGATCTGAAAGGTTTTAGATTTTAACAGTTGCCCAAAAGAATTTGTTAAGATTTTTCAGCTCTCGCTGAACTCGCAGTCTACCATTCCGCTCTTGCCCTCTCTCTAGCTTCATTCTTTTTCATTATGATTATTGTTATTTTTGGTCTTTTTAGCTTTTATTAAGCATCGTTCTCTTCGCTCTTAAGCTACATATAGTTCAACAACAAAATCACAAAATTTTTAAAAACTGCTTAGTGATATATTTTTAGAATTCCTAATACAGTCTTAAGCGTTGACATACATTTTATAATTTTTCAGTTTTCCGTAGTAAGATGGACAAAAAATGTTTTATTAATTTTTTTATTATTTATTTTCTATGCGTTTATTTTAGTTATTAAATATCAAGTTCTTCTTAGTTACCCAGTATAAAATTCAATCCAACAGCAAAATCACAAAATATTTAAAAACAGCATATCTTTAGAATCTCCGACAGAGTGTTAGAGGTTGCCAAACATATATTTATATTATTTATATTGTATTATTTCTTTAAAAACTAGCCGTTGTCGTAGCCAGTTGCCTAAAACAGTTATCATAAAAAAGAAAAAGTATATAAAATGTTAATGTCCAGCTAGCATAATTTCATTAAAAACATTGAATAATTCTAATTAGACATGTCATAATTTTAATATATGTGTATTTGAATGGATCACTCTAAAAAGTATAAAAAGGTATTCTTAAGAACTGTTTTTATTGCTTTTAAATCGCTTAATTTTATTATTATCTAACCTTTCAGATTAAATTTGAAACTATCTTATTCTTTAATGAATGGCAACACACTGGCGCATGGAAGATAAAAGTATATTATTTCCGACCGAGGCAACATATTGCTTTCATATAGCCGAGTTTGTTGGTTAAAATTGAAAGATCTGATTGATCTTACATTTTTTTTCGAATGGCAACATTCTCGCCCGCTAGAGACAAAAATTTTTTTATTTCGAAGTGTTGTGCTCGCTTTCAAACCGTTTGAGTTTGTTAATCAAAACTTCATTAAAAATTTACAAAATATAAAATAAATAGCAAAACAAATACGAAATTCAAAGTTCGGGCTTCAGGGTGCCCATGATCGGGTGGCAACAATTTGAAAAGTGATACGCCTTTTTATAGCGAGTCAATGCAAAATCCGATTCAGAGATTAATAACCCCTTCTGGGATGAAAATAATACAGATACATGGTACTGTAAAATCATATTTTTTTAAATATGCATAATATAATTATTTTATTCAAAATTTCCTAAAACGTTTTGATGCTGTACTGGTTTTTCCTTTTATGGTCAACATTCTGCTAAATATGATAAAAGGGTGGTTAAATATATACACAGATCGGTATTTAGGAAAATAAATTTTCAGACAATGAAATTGCATTTTTTTAATTAGCTGTGTTAAATGGAGTAATTATTTATCAGCCAAAACAAATATTGGTTTAACATTTCTAAAGCTGCTTTATCAGATATTACAATTATTTTTATTAATTGATTATTATTAATTGAATAATCACAATTCAGCGAAGTTGGTTCTAGTATCTATAATCTATAATATCTGTTTAATGTGGTTTATCCGAATCTACAGGTACCTAATCAGTTTTGCACTACATTATTTTTAGAGCTTTATAAAATAATCAATTAGATCGGATGGATAAAATAATCGCCATTTATAACAAGATTATGAGTACTGTTTTACATATATTGTGTCACAGATATAGAGGACATATACAAATTGGAAAGTGCTAATGAATGAACCATTTTAAGCATAAAAAAGAAGGAAATGCATAAATTACACTGAAGTTCATCTTAATCGTTTGGATCAAATATTTATTAAAAGCAATAATGAACTTATTTTGTAAAAGAAAGGTAATATAGTATATGTGTTAGATAAAAAAAAACTGCTTAAGAGGTTACAAATGTTTTAAAATTCCGAAACGTACTATTTATGCAAATAGCTTCTTTCATTTCTGGAAAAAAAAAAGTAAATTTCCTTCATTTCTCAGACTTTGAAAATCTTATTGTAAGATATTCAAATGTTTGCTTTCGTACTAAAAAAAATCGTATCTATGGTTTGCTGGGCAAAGAATTGTTAAATGTGAGTTTTCGAACTTGGAATGCGGAAAATGAAACTGCTTTACCTGACAAATATCTCAAAAGAGCGGCAGCAGCGCCATCTAATGACAGATTTCGGCTTCTCTCAATGTAAATTTTGCTTAAAAAATTGTCTAGGGAGAGTTTCATATGTCTAGATGTTTAATAACTTGACGTATTACAAAATTAATACTAAAGTTTTGTATCATGAGAAATAAATATGGTTCAACATGTTTCTAAAAAAAGATATGTTATTCTACAGCTTATTTAAAACATTTATATGTGCATATTAATTCGCCAAATATGATATATTTAAATCTAATGCACAACGCAAGTTAAGAAAAGAATGGTTTTTGAATGTAAAATTTAAAATAAAATTGTCATTTTTATAGCGACAGATATTAATATTTCAGAAGAGTTAAATGGATGCATTTGTTTGATATTACCTTGGAAATAGCATAACTGTTGTTAGTTCACGAGTAATAATAACATTGCAAATTTAATTAACATTATTTTTCAGTAATATTACGAAAGTGTAGTTTTGTTTTTGCTTATGTGAAAATATAAATTATTTAAATTTAATATAATTAATTAATTTAAACATCATGTGGAAATGAGTTTGAGCAAAATGGATATCCGTTCTTCAAATTGCATTATGAATAAACAAATCAACAAAACAACAAAAAATGCAGCTTAGGATAAGCATAAGCAAGTTTAAGTAAAATAAATACAAATAAATATACTCTGATATTATAATGTGATAATTTTTTTCATTACTTTGTTTTCAAATTAAATACAAAATTTGCCTTTGTAAAACAATTTCTTACTATACAAAAGTAATCTTTTTATGTAAAAAACACGTAGATTTGGGCATAATAAAACTAAATCGCACTATTGAATGCATAGTAATCTAAATAAAAGCCCATTCTATAGTATTTGTAAGAGATTAATGTTTTGTCAGTTGTCAGATACTTGTTCATGAAGCATCAGTCTAAAATGGCTGAACCTATACGTTATTTATCCATCTCATCACCGAGAACTTGACCAATAATAAAGATAAAAATTTAATCAAACTTCATTATTTATTTTAATCTTTTGACAAATGCATTTAAATTTCTTGTAATATAATTTAGTTTAAAAAACAGTGCTGTGAATATTCTCGTATACTCTAATGTACTCGAGCTGATTACCAATTACATATCAAAAGATAAACAAATAAATAAATTATAAAAACTGAGGGGTTTCAGATTTTAACAGTGGACAGAAAGAGTTTGTTAAGGTTTTTTTACGCTTTCGCTGAACTCGCAGTCTACTATTCTGCTCTTGCACTTACTCCGGCGAAACCATTTTTTTAGTTATTTTTTTTATGTTTTTAGCTTTATTAAGCTTCGTTTTCTTCGCCCTTAATTTTTAATACAGTTCTTTAATCGTTAGAATTGTCATTTGGAAAATGGTAAAAATTATGGAACGTTAGAGAGCTCTCCTTATGCCTTGATTTAATTTAACTTTGTAGCAGTTTTTAATGTTATTGAAATCTTTGAGATGAGCGACGGGAATAACAACCTTACATGCAAATACCTTTAGCTAAATACTGAAAGGAAATTTTATATTTGATTCATAATCTAATATGATTTTTTTAACATTTATCATGAATTTATGGGTGACGATTCAGGTTATTAAGAATGCCTATATTTGTGCATAGTTTATTATCAGCATCAAAAATGTATTCAAGAGCTTAATGAGAATACGTGGAAATGAACATGCCAATTTGAAATTAAAAATTTAGAAACATTTTGAATTTTTATGAGGTATTTTTAATAAATAAGTAAAACGAAAAAACTGCAACTAATTTATAAACTTATGTAATAAAGTAATATTTTCATCACAGCTACTAAACTATCCTTTAGAATATTTACATTCAATGTAAAGAAATTATTACATAAAGAAATATTTTTTTAGCAGCAGATGTGCTATTTGTCTCGAACATATCCCTTTCCAACTAAAAAAGGATAGGATATTTGTCTCTTAAATTTATTAAAAGAAGTAAGCTACTTAAAAGAAAATGTGTTGCAACTTCTCGATATAAAATATTTTTATCTCCTACATGCCAATTGGTTGTCATTTAAAGAAACATAAGGTATTTAATTTTTTTTATTTAATCTATAATTGACACAAAAGCCATTTGAAATCAATAAAAGCGATTCCTTACCTTTGTCACTAATTATTAGTTGGACTGGTGAAATTATACTCATAGGATTTATTAAAAGCATTATTTACTTTTTTAATAATAATAATTTAGGTGGCTGGATGCGCCAGCGGTCAGTTATTAGAAAAGTGGAATGAGCAACAAAAGTGGTTCGACGCAGAAATAAAGACCAATAGCCCTTCTGGGGCAAAACATTTATGGCAAAACTATATCGAGAATTTAAAAGAGATGCTGTTTTTAAAATTTTCTTGATTTTGCTGTTGAATTTTATGTGGCTTAAGGGTGGAGAAAGTGATATTTAAAAATAGAGGTGAACAACCAAAAAACAAATTGTATAGATCTTCTTGTTAAATAAAAGAGTACGTGAATATGATGAACCGAGGACAGATTTTAAAACATAGAAAAATTTATGGCAAAACTTAAGAATCTATCTGGAATTCTAAAGACATTTGTAAGCCCCGATTCTTTAACAAATCGAACAAGCGAACGTTTGAAACTCGCTACCGTCTGAATTCTATGGGAATGAGAATAGTTACAACAAAATCTTGCTCTATTATCCAAGATATTATGCCACTGCTATCTCTGGAAATAACGTCTAAAATAACTAAATAATAACTAAATTAAGCAATAACTAAAGTACTCATACATTAAAGCCCATTCTCATATGTCATTCATCTCACATTTTTAAACTAACACCAAAACAGTTGACAGAATATAAATAAAAATTTGGATAATCATACGGCTTATAACAACCTATTTATTGCATTATTGAAATCTTAATATTCATGATTTTGAATATCTAAAAGTAACATCTTACCTGTTTCTAAAATAAAAGTAATAAAACTTGGCCTTCCCTTTTAAACCACTTTACATATTGCTAACATTTTCGTGGTTTCCCCCATGTGTAACGTGTATACGAGCCAGTTTCTCTTAGAAAGTCCTCCACAAAGACATTCCTCCCATTAGGCAGATAGCCCTCGAGGCTTTGCCATAATAACACACACACATATTGCTACCATCCTCAGCTTCAAAATAAAAAATAATTAGGAATTTTGATATTTTTCATTGTTTTCAAATATTCAGTTAGGTATAGTGTTGTTATATGTTAATAGTTCGCATAAACGTTTTGAATAAATATGCCAGAAGAGGAAAAATTATTACCAAACATTTTGAGCAGTACCAAGTAGTAACAATTTTTACATATGAAAATATCCTGAAAAAATCTGGATATCTTCAACAATTGACATAACAGATATAAATAGTATAGCAAATATTGAAAAAACGTATGGCAACATTGAATATTCTGTAAACGTAAATATTAATATAAATTGTATAGTGCATAAACACTACACATATTTTTTTTCTCTTTTCTAATATATTCATTTCATCCGACTTTTCTAATATAAGATAATAAGATTAGAAATCTTAATAAGAAGTTAATAATCAAGTCATATTTGAATAATAATCAACCTTTGAATTAATATCAACTCATATTCTTTTGCTAGACAGCATAAAATTTAAATATTAAAATAATTTAACTCCAAAAGTTCCAAGTTGTCTGCACAAATTTTTCTAAGGAAAATTGAAATCAACTGTAATAATAGAAATTGGGATTAGAAGTTTGGTTAATTAATTATCTGGAAGCTTTCAAAGGCAACCTGTTAAAAAGAGATTACCACTTGTGAGGGATCTTATGTCAGAAAAAGTGTATGCCGTGGATGCAGTCAGCTGATTAATGTTCATGTTTACATAGTGTTAAAGGTTAATATGCTTTTTTATATATTCACTGTACTACTTATATTTCAAATGTAAATTGATGAAATTATGCGGATGAAGTTATCCGAATTTGCTTTGGCTATCTTTACTTGTGAAAATTGTTACTGCTTGGAGTTGTAAAATAGATTCCAAATTTTTGGTGAATATTTTGCTCTTATGGCCCATTTATTTACAAAGTTTATACGAACTATTAACGCTCAAAAAACGAAACTAAGTATTTGAAAATACGGTTTAGGTTAATTGATTAAGACAAAGCAACTCGAGGGCTATTTACCTATGGGGTGGAATATCCCTCGGGGAAGACTTTTTAAAGAACTGGCTCGTGTGCATGTTACACAGGGAAAAAACCACGAACATCAATCATGCATTGCCGGGATTAGATCCCAGGTCGAACTGCCAGTGTTCAGCGCTATTACATCTCGGCCACTGGCGGGTTCAAATTACTGAAAATTTCAAAATGTTTAATTTAGCTATTCTTTGTATTGAAGCTGTGGGTGACAGTAATTTATAATGAAATACTGAGTTTTAAACGTTTTCCCTTGGAAAACAGGTATGAAGATGTTGCTTTATATTATAATTGTGAATTTAAAGATTTCAGTAATGCAATCAATAGGATGTTATAAGCCTTGTTATTAAGGTCCAGTTTCATGATTTGCATTCTGCGAGCTGTTTTGATGTCAGTTTTAAAATATTATGAAATAAATTAGCTTTAAGGTGCGAATTGTTTATTATTGTTTATTTCAATTACTATTTATTGTTACTTTAATTATTATTTCAATTTTTAGCATTGACATCGGCATCTTGGTTAAATCTTTCCGTAAGGCAAAAAGAAAAACCTGTGCATGGCGTGGATACACTCTGATCGTCTATGTTTGTGTTCGTAAATAATTTGTTTGAAAATGATCAAAATCCTCAAAACTAATCTGTGAGAAACCATTCAGCAATAAAAAAATCGTTTCCTTCTTGCACTCAACGAACACTTTCAATATTCTCAAAGTTTTTTGTTAACTCTACTTCTAGCTCCACGTTTTCCACAAAGTCTACCACCAGGCTTGCACAAGTAAAGGCAGCCCTAATAAAATACATAACAAAGCACTAAAATCATACCAAAGCACTAAAAATAAAAAAAAAAAATTAAATTAAAAATAAATTTAAAAAAAATAAAAAGTAAAATAAAAATAAATAAATAAAATCTGAAAGGTTTCAGATTTTAAATTACGTCCAAAGGGGTGTTTTGTAACATTTTATGTGTTACTTTTATTTATTAAATATCATATTCTTCTCACTTAAACCATAAAATTCCGTTCAAGAGCAATATCGCAAAATAAATTTAAAATGAGCATATCTTTAAAATTTCTGATGCATAGTCTCCCTGGAGATAAGAAAGTTTTTTTATCTGTACTACATTGCCATTCCTGTCTTTGAAATCCTTGAGTTTGTTAATCAAAAATTCGTTGAAGTTTTACAAAACATGAAATCGATAATAAAGCAAATTCCAAATTTCAAATGAGGGCTTCCAGATGTCTATATTCTCAGGAGGATTACGCTATTCAAAATTGGATGGCTCTAAGTACTGCAGTTTTATCACAATGCGAGAAACATGCATATATTTATGTAGATTCTTCACTGTTTAATTTCTTTAAATATAATACAGGGCGATACTATTTGGAAGCAACAATTTGAAAAGTGAAGCAACTTGATGTGATTGTAGTGAATCAACGCAAAATGCCGAAATGAAATTAATAGTCCTTCTGGACAAATTGCCCCTTTGGACTAATAAAATAAAAAAAAGGTTACGACAAAAAAGTAACAATTCCGAAACACAAAAATTGTATTTTGGTCCAAAAACGATCAGAAATGGTCCAAAAACGTTCAGAAAAAATTGGTGGCCAAGATCAGACAGGTGCTTCAAAATTGCCTGATGTATCTTCCTGTGCTGGACATTATGAAAGCGCACGCAAGGAAAATATGCTTAACATCATCACCACTACCGCAGCTACATGCACTTGAAGCAAATGCTCATCGCTTTAAATAGCTCTTAAAATTGCCACGTCTAGCCCAAAATTCAGATAATTTAAATTCTGTTGAAACCTGATCCACTTTTATTCTGTGAAAAATAGCAAGAAAAAAACCTTTTGGTCCATTGTGCTTTAGTACAGCAAAGAAATAATTCGAAACAGATCATTAGAGGTTAAATACAAGGGTTGAACATTCGATGGGGCACAGGTTTTTTAATTAATTTTTTTGGAACTCTAATTTTAACTTCTCGAGTTCGACAAAGTATGACACGAGGCTTAGAAGTAAGTTGTATCACTAACAAAATAAACAAATATACAGTAATACTGCAAATGGGAAAAATCATTTAAAAACAATAAATAAATTTAAATAATAAACAAATAAAGAAAAGTAAGATAGAATAGAAAGTAATAAAATGATGATAATTCAATAATCAAAATTTAGAATGAAATTTCGAAAAGCAGAAATTGTATCTTTCAGTCCAGATTGCTTTAAAGAGCTTTTAAAATTGGCATGTCCGGCCGAATATTTAATTTAAAATCAGTTGAAAACTGATCAGATTTCTCCTGTGAAAAATTGCAGGAAAACAAAAAATTTGTTCCATTTACTTTTTTGAAGCAAGATATTCCCTGTTCCAAATACAGATAGCATTATTTTTATAAAAACGTTTACAATGAGATATAGGATCACGGAGATTTAAATCAATGTAATTTTTCGTGGTTAGCTCTGTTAGAGCATCATCTCTCTCATTTCCCAAATTTCGGCAGTATCCACGAAAGAAAGCAAAATGTATGTCGATATCAAGGTATTAATAAATTCCTTGTACAATATTAAGGCTAATTGAGGCAGTAGATGCTGAAAATGAGCAATGGCTCCTCCGGGACTCCAACCTGGGCCTCTCAAATACTCGTCTAGTGTGCTATCAAAACATTAAGAAAGCATGCTGGAAGGAGGGAGAAAACTTCGCCCTTTTAAACATCGACTAAGGATTAGAGGACCCAGGCGGTCGTGTAGAATCATTAGGCTATTTTGAATTGGGAGACATGAAAAACGGAGTAATGCCCTCTTCGGGACTCGAACATGGACCTCTCGAATACGCACGGAGTGTGCTGCCATTATACCACGAAGGCACGCTGGAAGGAGGGAGAAAATACTTTATATGCTGAATTTTAACTGCAAGTTTCTCTGAAACGCTAAGTTTCTGTATTACTTGTAGCGAAGGAAGAGAATTACTGCATATTCAAAGACGCATTGAACTCAAACCACTGCAAGAATTTTGAATCCCTTTCACAATTTCAAGTTTTGATAGCAACTCAGCCTGAAAAACATTATCATTAATTCTATGCTGTTTGAACTCTCGTGTTTATATTAGTAAACAACAAAAGTAAGACCAACCATTTTAATGAAAACATTATTGATTCGTTAAAGGATCAAAGCTTACTAATTTCAAAAGACACTCGGTTCATATTTGCACCTCCTGTGGGAAATGTTCACTTTCTCTGCATTTGATAATTTAATTCTAGGAACACACCAACGCTTTAATCGGTGGATTATCAGAAAGTTAAGCTATTAATAACAGTCAAGTATTTGATTAAAGGATATTTGCAGTGGGAAAGCAGGTAGTTAGAAAATGGCATTTTCTTTCTCCTTTTAATTGTTAAACGGAAGCATGATGCTTAATTACTTTTCCGCTTTTTTCTCCAAAGAATGCATTTTCCATCAACTTTATAAGGTATTTTCTCCCTGGCTTCAGCATGCCTTCGTGGTGTAACGGTCACTTAGCGCGTTTCGAGAAGTCCAGGTTCGAGTTCCGCGGAGGGCATTGCTCATTTTTCCTGTTTCAGAATAACTTAATGACTCTACAACTTGTTTCTCAAAGTTTCTCTAAATGCACTAAATTGCATGATCATTGTCGGAAAGCTTATTTAGTAAAACCTTATTAAATTAATTTCCTCGGATTGTTTCACCTCACACATCTAAAGAGTTTTTAAAACTTTATCCGAGGTTTATTTTCTGAACCGCTGTTGCCAGATAAATGATATCGATGTTGAAAATTTTATAAATAATGTAAGGAATTATATTATGTGGAAAGAAAACGTTTGCGGCAGGTATTTTCATGATTTAAATTTTGCATGAATACTGTCGTAATATTTTGATTATATATATAATCAAATATTACGAAAAATTATAAGGGGTATGCTTTTTAGCAACATTATAAAATTAGAAGCTCGTTTAAAGATTTTTCGAATTGCTGATTACTTGGTTATTGAAGCAAATCGTTAAAATTTGTACAAAGAAATTTTAAATGTTCATGTTACTTTTCGGTTGAAAGTTATTTAGGTGTCCGACTGCGTTCTAATTGTCAATTTTGTTGAAATTTCTCAAATGGTTTTTATGATTTAATTTTAAATCTTATACAGTAAACTTTCCAGAATTACTTTTTTTTTGTCTGTCCGATCGTTAAAAGCAGAATTATGGGTGTTTTTGTTCTACGCCGTGAACCGAACCATTCTGTTTAAGAGCTTGAGAGCCTGGAAGTTGATGTTTGAAGGTGAACAGACTACTCTAAATAATTTTAAAATGAAAATATTTCATTTAAATACTTTGGGGGATGTTCAAAAGATAATTTTTAACCTTTCTACTTGTTAATAAGAACTCGGAAGCAAGATAAGTTTTGCAATTTAATTTTCATGTTTAGCAACATTTTCTTTTCCTTCTGCTTGTGTTTGCATTATTTGTTTGGAAAACGTGATTTTGTTGAACTTTTCTGTCGTGTAAAAACTTAAAATATTACTATTATAATTTTATGGAACGTTCCACAAATACGCTATGAAAAATTGTGAATCAAATGGGCAAAACGTTTAGGATTATGTACATAAGCAAAATATTTTAGGTCATTTTATAAAAGAAAAAGAAAAGTTTTTCGAAAAGTAGCTGGTAATTGTACTCAAACAGGTATATTCAATAAACATTTTGTTTCATCAATTATATTTTAGTCTTTTTAATTCCTTAAACTGTAATACATGTAAGTGACGAAAAAATAAAAATCTGATAAATATTTTTGTGGAAACATATATAGTAATTCTGAAATTCGACAAATTTTAACACAAATATAAGGAAAAAACCAACAATTTTACTTTAATAATATGTTTATCATCCGTTTGTATCACTTTAAGTAGTATTCCGCCAAATAAAATGAATAATAGATTTATTTGTACCATTTTCCAAAATTTGAGTGTTCGAATGTAGTCGTATCTAACTACGATGACTCACTTATTACTTTCCCAATTTCTTGTAGTGTAAATTTGCCATAACTGTAGATAATTTAACATAAATATTTTAGAAAATTTAATAGGTTAGAAATCGTTACTTCAAGAAAGCAACTTTTAAATAAAAATTTGAATTGCAAATTATACTTACCTAAGAATAATATCAAGATTATACTGAAATTTCACGCGTTTTGCTTTTTAATTTTAAAGTTTATGAAAACACATACATAGTTGTAAATAAAGTTATACACACGAAGTTAGCACAAAATTTATAATTTATGCATAAAAGGTAACAACTTTAAAACTGGAAATAAGGGCTTCCAGTCTCCTAAACGCAATCTGCATTGTTATGGGTATTCTACAGAATTACTCAATGACTTTTATAAACTATTTCTTCGAAAATACATAATTTATTCTTCTATAATCCAATATTTATATAAAAATTATCTCGAAACTATAGAAAAAACTTAATTGTCGAATTACAAAACAAATAAAATTATTGTCCTAAGAAGCAAATAATAAAAGAATAAGAGTATAAATTGGCAACAATTTCATAATTTGGCTATTGCGTGTATGCAGCATTTGCTGCTAATACACGAAAAAAGGATGAGTTGCATTAACATATTTTACTTTACCAGTTGTTTTTACTTAAAAAAAAGAAAGAAAATTAGTTTAAGAAGAAAGTAGCTATTAGTCCATTACTTCAGTCAGAAGTATAAAAAATTACAAAAAATTGCCTCTCTTAGGTTTAAGTAAATATGAATAATGTATCCGTCCAACATAACCTGACGCGTGCAGATTCGTTAATGATATTTACAAGAAATGGTGGTTTTAAAAGCTAAAAGAGATTCCACCATGCAATCTTGCGCGCTTTTCCTTCCATGCGTGATTGTTTAACTTTTAATGGGACTTCTTATGATTTTTATGTGTGTTAGTGGCCTTTTTTTATTTATGCCAGGCTTCTAGACTGCTTTTTTAATGGTCTATTAGTGGAGATGTAACTCCTCGTTCCTATCTCACTTAGTGGTCCATTCTTTGATGGTTCATCACGCGAAGCTCCTTTCCGTACCTCTTCAAAAGTGGTAAATAGGAGAGCGTGCCTCAGGGTAAATTGAGCAAAATAAAAGCTCATCTGGAAAGCTAGAAAAGAACGGGATGCCCTCCCATTTCGAAATAAAAGCGAACGTTTTTGTGAGATTTAATAGGATTATAGCGTTCGGATTTATTTATTAACGCGAAAAGAAGTGGTGTGCCACACATTTAAAATCATGCAAAGTGTCTCAACGACCCGAAGCATTTATAGTCTCTTCATTAATACTGGTTTCTAACTAACCCTTTCATTTTGGAAGGGATCATTTTACCGTTTAAAGAATTGAAATTTTTTTATTACAATATGTATCAAAATAATGTCTTAAAACTAAATAGAGTGGAGAAATATGAAATTTTATAAGATAGTTAAGGCATGAAATAGTGATTAGGCTTTTATGAGGCAATTCAAATGAAATTTTTTTCTTCAAGCAATTTCAGGCAGCGTGAGTTAAATTGCAGTCTCTGCGTATGATAAATTTCAGAGTACAATTGATCACACTTTTTGTTGCACTTTTTTCATAGCCTGCTGTTGTGCACTTTTTTCGTAACATGGCTTGTGATCAAATCTAGCTCCGTACTATCACTTAATGAAATGCCGCCCAACCGGGATAGTGATTAGCCACGCTGGCTGCCGTACCGAAAGTTTCCTGACTTCGGATAGCGAAGAAAGAATGGATTTGTAAATGTAGAGTGTCTGTGAGGCATGCGTGCACTCTAAACACGTGGCGAGCCGCAAGTTCTCTCGAGATAATGGGAAGAGGAATGGAAGACACTCGGAGCCGTGGATTAATTCTGGTTGGCTTCTACTGAATTCACAGCCATGATTCATAGTACGCTACCTTGCAGCAAACAGTTTGTAAATACGTATTTTCTCGACTGACTCACCGTCATTAACTGTTTTGTAATTATTAATAATTACCCGAAGTATTCTTCAATAATTGTTGTGTTACTAGCACAGCTGTGAATTTTTTCTATTGCATTTATGTTTAAATTAGCTCTAAGTTCATGTGAGAGCTACATTGGTGTTCAAAATTAAGATAATTTACACATTTGGTCTATTATTTTCCAGAACGGATTTCAATGACATTTAGTACAAACACTGTTTATATAAAATAAAAATTACACTGTATAACAGTGATGTTAAAAAACCCATAATCGGGGTAGAAGATCAGGAAGTTCTAGCTGAGGTTATCTCCTCTAATAATTATACAGCTCCTCACAACATGATATGCTGTAAATGAAGCATCTATTAGTCCCTGCAACACTTGGCCCAAATCTTGTAGAACGTCACAGCCATGATCTGTTCGGTAGCAAGGTTGCTATTTTAAACTAAACAGTTATTAAAATTTGGTGACACAACTAATTTATATTGTGGTGAGCAATACTACTTCTTCTTTACGTATTGCTCACCACAATATAAATTAGTTGGTAGCATATTTAAGCTGAGGTTTTTGTATCTGGAGAGAAGAGAGTGTTTCTGGTATGTGTGTTGCATGGTTAGATTCTGCCAGCGCTGAGCTTTGTATTCTCTGGTCCCCCATTCTTTAAATTTTACGCGCCGTTAAATTATTCAACTAGCCTGTACCTTAGCATTCAACTATGTAGTCTTAGATAAGGTATCAACTTTTAATTTGTATTGGTTGTTCTTGTTTAATTTCATTTCTACAAGATGTGCTTATTTATAGCAAAGTCGTGCTATGTTCAAAGTTCAGAATTATGTTTAAATAGAAAGGTTGCCGTGAAACTTTGTCGTAATTTCCAAGACATGCTGATAACTCGCTACATGCCTTTTAAGTTTACAGGACTGAAGCTCTTTGCTAGACCAAATATAGTCTTATGAAGTTTAAAATCTGGAGATCTAGATCACCAATTCATCTGGTCAATATACTCATTTAAAAAAGATCGGTCAAGTTAGCCCTAGGTGGACGAGCGTTGACGTCCATAAAAATGAACTTTGACTAACTACACTCCTGAAAAAGAACTTATTTCCTGACTAGAGATTCATTTTTATGATTTTTATTCATAAAAAAACAAATTAAGGTTATGATTTTAATGATAATTCCCCCAATGTTTCCTCGCTTCACGATTTAATAGGTGTCCGCCGATAATATCGCGGCAAAAACATCGCGGACGAAAAGGTCGCGGAGAAAACAACGCAAAGAGAAAACGTCGTGCTACCAAACGTCGTGGGAGAAAACATCGCAAAGAGAAAACATCGCAGTTCTAAAACATCGTGATACAAAACATCGTCGTCGAAAATGAAGCGGTTCAAAAACTTCGCAGTTTAAAAACATCATTGTCGAAAATATCGTGGTAAAAAATAAAGTATCTACAAATCATCGTATGACGATAACATCGCAGACATGCTTTTTTTCAGGTTTTAATAATTGTAAACGGATATTCCAATAATGATTTGTGAGCGCAAGATGTAAAGAAGGATAATTTTTACTTTCACATTTTTTTTATTAACTAATAAATTTTTGCTGAAAAAGTAAGAAGGAAACTTAAGCATAAAAAATTAAACGCAACTTATAGATTATATTTTTCGTGAAAAATTACCAGTAAAAACTTTATAAAAAATTATTTATTAATGGCCTTTGTTAGTTAACTATGTCGGTTTAAAATTCTATTAAGTGCTATAAGTTGCATTAATTTTCTATGCTTCAGTTTCCTTCTTATTTTCACCACAAAAATTTATTAGTTAATAAAAAATGTGAAAGTACAAATTATCGTTCTTTACATCTTGCGCTCACAAATCATTATTGGAATATCCGCTTACAATTATTAAAACCTGAAAAAAAGCATGTCTGCGATGTTATCGTCATGCGATGATTTGTAGATACTTTATTTTTTACCACGGTATTTTCGACGACGATGTTTTTAAACTGCGAAGTTTTTGAGCCGCTTTATTTTTAAAGACGATGTTTTGTACCACGATGTTTTAGAACTGCGATGTTTTCTCTTTGTGATGTAGCACGACGTTTTCGCCTTGCGTTGTTTTTTCCGCGACGTTTTCGTCCGCGATGTTTTTGCCGCGATGTTTTCGGCTGTAACCACCTGAAATTGCTTGCGATAAATATAATCTATACAAAATCAAAATTATTATATTTAAGGACTTTTCCCAGTATTTACCTTTTGTAAAATGATTCAGAATTATTTAAAAATGTGTTTTATTCTAAGATAAGGACATTTAATGCAATGTTTGGTTCTGACAGAAGGGCGTTAAATTTTACAAGCTAATGATCTTGCTGTATATTTCGGCTTGATAAAGTCGCCGGCATAATTAAAAGGTGTTTCACCATCAAGCTATTGAAACATCTTCAAGTCGCAATAATCTCATTTAAGAAAGTATAATTGAAGGGACAAAATTAGAAAACTTTACATGAAAAACATATATTGATTAAAAAAAGCATGCGGGATGAATTCGAGACCATCATTTTCGCATGCACATTTTAATGCACCCAGATTTCAAGAATTCTATGAAACACAGGTCCCTAGGCAATGCAACACTGTAAAACAATATAAGATGATATGCAAAAAATCGATTTTGTTAATTTGACAGTAAGCACTTAAATGAAGCAGGATGGCTGGAAATTTTTATTACCGTTTGCAATCATAGACTTTGTAGGGATTTATATTTATTTTAACTAACAAGTTTAATTTTAAACTTTCGTATAATCCTTCATTCCTCTAATTGTCAATGCCAGATTATTTCAATTTCGTAGAGCGCGTGAAGGAATGCAAATTCTACTTGTAGGAAAAATTTTTTAAATATTGGGTTCCAGAAGGAAAGATAGAGAGAGTTAGGCTACTGACGTCACCTCTGTAGCGTGAGCTTGTACTCCCGGAGTTATTGCTGATTTACGTGGCATAACAGCATTTTACTTTGCTGCCACTTGTTTCAACGTGGTTTTAAGAAAAAGGAGTATCTGAGTCTTGTAGCTTAGTTCTACTGTGATGTTGCATGGCCCCAATTTGTCCGCAACAGTAGTAGTGACTGCTATGAACTGGAAATTACACAAACTCGTAAGAAGCGTTTAATCCCTTTTTATTTCACTTTAGAAATTACAGTTGCGTTCACTTGACGCTCACAAACTACGCCGACCCGGCGGTGTAACAAAAAATAGAAAAGTACAACTAAAAATAAATAACAGGATGCATAACTAACGAAGTCACTATCTACGAGGCTCTATAATTGTAACTATCTTAACCGCTTTCTAAGATACAGCTGAGATTCAGCAAACTTTCTGATTAAAAGTTGAAAGATTCAACGAACTGCCGAAGTAGGCACACAGGCCGAAACACGCGGTTCTTAAACTTTCTACCAAGCAACCTTCACGCTCGTGATTCAAGAAGCACACTTAAAATCTCGCTTCCCTTCTATTTAAAGTCAATTACTTCTGCTAAAAATTTGAATACTCTGCGCGTTCTACTACGATTTACATACTCTGGCATTGGCAATTCTAGGGGAAAGTAAAGGCTTGACAGGAAAGACAGCTTAAACTTAAAATAAATGTTAGTTAAAATAAATACAAACCCTACATTTGCCGCTGCCAGAATTTGGTAAACTTCGAAGCAGGTCCTAGAAACGACCTGTTGAAAAAGTTTCCACATTCTGATCTAAAACTCAAGAGCCCCGTTTACATAAAGCAAACTGTTTTCTCAAAAATTAGAATCATTTCTGTAGATACATAAAAATTACCATCTCTTCTTACAGGATCCTTTCTGGTCTTCAGCAATCAATCTTTTCTCTTCCTTCCAGCATTTGGAAGGAATAAGTATCAGTATCTTCTAAATACATTATGATTTACACTTTCTTAACACTGGATAACGTTTTCGTTTTCGATCCTTTTATTTTCCTTAATTAACTGCTTAATTCACATTCATTCAAGTATTCAAACATGAATTTAACTTTATCCTGGTTCTCCACCATGTGTGGTGTCAAACGGGAATTTTCGTGTTTTTGTATTACAACACTTCCCCTAACCATAATGATTTGTTAGAATTCAACGACCAAATAGACACACCTTAATCGACATACTGAAACTCGATGAGCTATGTTTAATATTCTTAAAATTCAAGTGTAGGTGGAGAACCCTACAAAACACATTCATTCTAATTCCACCTCATTCATCTTTAGACATGCAGGCTTTCGCTCTAAAGCATGATTTTATCTACAGTTTAATACTTAAATTTGAATTCATTTCTTTCGAGTATTTACTTTTAGCACCTGAAATTTTATGCTTCTAGACTAAATTCTACTTTTACATAACTTTCAAGTATTTACGTATATCTACAAAATTCCAATACATATGATTTTTACAATTTACCATAAAATGAATAAGATAAAAGTAAAATTTTACTTCACGCTTTCTTCGCAAAGCTGGCGGCACTGAAACTAAATTTTTCATTAATACAAGAATACGAAGTTATTTTACTTTCAGCCAAATTTTGGCTTTAACATAACAGAATTAGTCTTTCGACCAACAGGAACTGCTTGCTGCTAGATTTTATACTTAAAGAAAATAATACTTTTGCCTTAGCTAAATAAAGTAAAACAAAACTAAGTCTCAACCGAGACAAATTGACTTCCGTCAAAACACAGAACTTCGTATTTACGCATAACATTTCAGAACAAAAGAAAAATTTATAGAAGATTTTAACTTATCTTTGAGTTTTCGATGCTTGGAACTCCGACATCCTCTTCTGGCAGAATTGATCCCAAGTTATGGAATTCATAGAAGTGAATCTTCGCCTTTGGGTTCTTCGAGTTTCGTCCATGGTGATATTTCTTTTTCGCCCTCTGTACGCCGGCCTCTTGGAGTAGTAGTCTTCGGGTTCCTGTCTTTTCCGTTTTGCCCCTGGACGGCTGGTCTTGGCGGCCTCCGGTCTGGAATCTTGCTTGAATTTCTTCTGTTGGTGCCAATCTTTTCGTTCCTCCTTCTGTCTTTTTCTTGTCGTGAACGGCGGCCTTGTTTGCTCCTGACTATCTGACCCTCGAAGGGATTTCCTTGACGCAGAATTTCTACTGCGAGACGTTGTAACTGGTCTGTTCCTATTTACCAAGGATTCTTTACGCCTCGGCCTTGATTTCTTGAATTACTTGAATGCTGGAGTCTGACCATTTTCCATCCTTCTTTTCGGGACCCTAGAATGACTTGTAGAAGGGGTAGGTTCCTCTTCTGTTCTCTGCTTCTTGGGTGGTGGAGCGGGTGGCGTTACTTCTGACCTTCCACTTCTTTTGCGCTTGAGTACTGCAAGAAACTTTTAAGGATTTCAAAATCATTTTGATTATAATATTTTTTCACCTGGACGGGACTTGCTTTACAGATTTCCCCTCTCTCGTTCTTAAGGTACAATACGACTCCCTTGATTTCCTGAATTACATAGGGGCCTTCAAATTTTGAAGCCAACTTTGCAGTGAAATTGTCTGGGGCACTTGATAAAGAAAATTTCCGCTTTAACACTTTATCCCCAACTTTAAAATCTGCTTCACGGCGTTTTCCATCATAGTTCAGTTTCTGTCTATTTCTTGCCGTATCCGAACTTTTAACCACCTGAACAATGAGTTTCTGTATATCGTTTTGTTTGAATTCTTCCTCTCTTTGTTGCAAAAAGAATAATTTATCTAGTGGCGTAAGTAACTTCCGTCCTAAAAATAATTCTGCTGGAGTTTTTCCCGTAGTATCATGATTTGCTGTTCTTAAAGCATAAGCTAACTCATTTATGTAGCCATCTCAGCGCTTCTGATGTGGGCTAACCTAACTTCGAATTATTTTTACAATATTTTTATTAACTCTTTCTGCGATGCTTGCCTGTGGTTTATACGGAACCATTTTGATATGGCGTATGCAAAGTCCAGTGCAAATGTTTTAAAAAATTTGGCTAACGAACTGTTTACCGTTATCGCTAATGACTTTTATCGGTGCACTGTAAATCGGTGTTTAAAATGTATCTGTGTAAGAATGCATCTGCGACTGTTATGGCTGACGCGCATTTAAGTGGAACAGTTTCTGTCCATTTTGAAAAATGATCTACAATTACGAAAAGAAAACGATTTTTATTTAACTCACTCTGGGGGAAAGGACCAAGAAGATCTATGCCTAAAATTTCATTCGGAAATGTAGCGCGAATGCTATTTAAGTACCCGGCCGGGCTGTAATTAATATCATTTATTAATTGCCATTGATTGCAGGACCTGACATACGCAGTTACTATTTTGTATAATTGCGGGAAGTATACCGCCTCGCGTACCCTTTTTAAAGTCTTTCTGACCCCTAAATGACCCGCTGTTTTCGCGTCGTGTAATTGCTTCAAAATTCTTATTCGAAGCGAGGCTGGGATGACTGTTTTGTACTCAAGATTTTAATTTGTTGTTTTCGTATAAAATAATAAATTACCTATTATTTCATAGTTTTCTGCTCTATTTCTTATCGCATCGATATCTGTGTGCTCAAAGCTTTCGGGGTCTTTCAAATACGCATAGATACTTCCAAATTCAGGATCAGCTTTCAATTCAGCAATAACTGTTTCTCTAGAATCTAATATTTTTGAAGTCAACACAGCGCATTTGAGTTCATTGCCTTCATCATCCAGTTTCATACGAGATAGTGAGTCAGCAACATTGTTTTCCTTACCCGGTTTATATTTAATTATTAGGTTATACTCTTGAAGTTTTAAAGCCCATCTTATTAACCTGAGCGTTAGATTTTCCCCGAGTAAAGTCTACCAATAGCAGCATGATCAGAAAAGACTGTGACTGGCGCTTTACCGAAATAAACTCGAAATTTGTGTACAGCCATTAATACGGCTAATGTTTCTCTCTCTGTAGCTGTATAATTCCTTTGCGTAGAGTTTAAAGTTTTACTAAAAAATGCCAAAGGATGGCCATTATGCATGAGAACCGCACCTAAGGCATAGTCCGACGCATCTGCTGCAATTTCCAGGTTTTCGTTCCCTTCCGGGAATTTCAAAACAGGGGCATTGATGAGTGCTTCTTTTAACCTTTCAAATGTAGTATTTGCCTCTGCTGTCCACGTAAACTTACTTTTCTTTCTTTGAATTACTAACAATGGTTCAACAATGTTCACAAAATCTTTTATGAACGACCGATAATAAGAACATAACCCAAGGAAAGAAGAAAGTTTCTTGGAGGTGTTGGGAGGTGGGAAATTCTTGATGGCTTTTATTTTTGAATCCTGTGTTTCTATACCCTTTTGCGAAATTTTATAACCCAGATATTTAAGTTCTTTAGTCGCGAACTTGCATTTTGATGCATTAGTTGTAAGACCGGCCTCTTTTAATAATTTAAAAACCTCTTCTAAATCTTTAATATGTTGTTCCAACGTACTACTCGTTATAATTATATCATCTAGATAGATTAAAGTCGATTTTCCTAGGACAGGCTTTAGAACAATGTCCATAGCTTTCTGGAATGTTGACGGGGCCCCACACAACCCAAAGGGCATGCGTAAAAATGCATAAGTACCCGATTTTGTGATAAATGCGGTTTCATTTATGTCTTCGGGTCTCATAGCTATTTGATAGTAGCCAGACGTTAAGTCCAACGTAGTCATGTATCTCGTAGACTTAATCTTTCTAATAATTTCCTCTATAACCGGCAAAGGGTAAACTGGGAACTTAGTAACACTATTAAGCTTTCTGTAATCGATAGCAAACCTCCAAGCCCTTTTATCCGAAGGAGCGAAATCATTATTTTTCCTACATTGTACGACTAGACTCGCGTACTCACTATTTATGGGCGTTATTATCTGGTTCTTCAACATTTCCTGAATGTGTTCTTCAATTATTTGTTCTTTCTGTTTATCATACCGGTAAGGTTTAGTCCTACAGGGTTTGTCGGCAGTTAATTGTATATCATGCGTAACAATTTGACAATTACCAGGCCGTTCTGAAAACAAGTTTGAAAAAGTACTCACCACTTGCTGGATGGCTTGGCTTTCATGGTCATTCAAATGGCTAAGGTCCACTTGCGGTTTTTTAACTGGCTCCACCACTCTCCGATCCATTT
Organism: Stegodyphus dumicola; assembly: GCF_044657685.1. NCBI lineage: Eukaryota > Metazoa > Arthropoda > Arachnida > Araneae > Eresidae > Stegodyphus > Stegodyphus dumicola. The sequence continues at coordinate 228,901,884 of NC_140768.1, read as the reverse complement.
CCAGCATAATCGAATTTTCCTGAAAATTCATTTTGTCCTTCGCGGCTTTTAAAAACTCCATGCCTAAAATAACTGAACTCTGCAAATTTTTGACAACAAATATTAATACTTTGAGGCTTTCATCTTTTACCTGTATTTCTAATGATAATTTCCCACTGCATTGACAGGTTTTTCTCTGCGCCACTATAATTTCTGTGTTTTTATTTTTAAATAATCGTAACCTATTAAAATTCTTCTTAAAAAATGTATCACTCATAAAATTACCTTCTGCCCCTGTATCTATGAGGGCTTCTACTGGTACATCGCCAACCAGGACTTGTATAATCGGTATTTGTGAGTTCTTTACCACCACCGTATTTAGGTATCTTCTTGAGGGTTTTTTTTGAAACTTCCGGGGTCTGGACCCTCGCTTTTACAGGCCCCTCTACTCGTTTAAAGCTTTCCTTTCATCTTCTGTCTTCTGGGTACGCGGACGGTTGTTTTCAAATTTCCTTTTTGGGCCTTGACCTTCCAGCTTCGATGAGTTAGCTTGATAGCTCTTTCCCCCATAAGAGCGATTTGTGTTTCTGGTCTGTTGATTTGAGGATTGCCTTCGGAGACCTTGAAAATACGATGCCCCTCTAGCTTTTTCCGTTATTCTGCTATTTTGGAACGTGACCGCCAACTCTAAGAGTTCCTGCAAGGTGCTTGGGTTTCGGATTTCGACGTAATCTTGGAAAGCAGGTAGTAATCTTGGTAAGATTATTTCAATAATATCTGCGTTGGGTTTCTTCCCATACAACATGTTTATCAGCTTAACTTTTCGCAGAATGAAGTCCGTCAAATCTTCTCTATTACGTTGATAAAAACTATACAGGTAAAGGTAAAGGTATGGGGGACACCAGCGATGTACCATAGGTCAACTGGTAATGCCTTCCCATACTAACTCTTTGAGAGAAAAAAAAGGGGGGGTAATTGCAAGTTTTATAAGAATTTGCATAGACTGAAGCTTTTCGAAAGGTCTAAAGTTTGCCTATTATGGTACATCGTGCAATTCCACAGTACGCCCCGCATCCAGTATTTATTAAAAATAATGGTGTAGGGCATAAGTGGATTACAAAATAGTAGGAATACAATTTGAGATTCACAAGATAAATTGAACATCTGATTTGGTGCAACAAAAATAGGAGATAAACATAATTAATAAACAAATAAACATAATGAGATAATTATAATTAGTACTGGCAACACAATGTTAAATGAATTGTTATAATAATGCTAAAGAGGTAGGTGTCCATGGGTTATTTCAGATATATTGGTTTATTGCAGTTTATAAAGTTCACGAGCGGATCCATTTTGTCCATAATCACAGCATGTAAAAGTTCACTAAGTTTAAACTGTATGTGGACTTACACTTGAAAGAGATCTAGGCCGTAGGAAGAGAGTCATTGCATAATTTTCTGAAACTTTGGATATTGATGTTTATCTTCAATTAAAAATCTTTGGAATGCCAGGAGGTCAGTTCTTGGGGATTTTATGTGAATATCCTCAGTTAAGGGGCATAAGAAAACGTAGTGATCAGGAGTTCCCTGTTCCCCACATATGCAGATTTCAGAATTTGCCAAATTTCTTGCGTAGAAATATGTGGGGAAGGGTCCATGTCCTGTTATAAAGTAATTTAGGGAAGGATTCGAGTTCAGAGATGCTTACATTTGGCATCAAGTTATATGTGCGTCTTCCCTGTGGAGCATTGTTCCACAAATCTTGCCAAGATTTTGAAGCAAGTTGTTTTAGTTGGTACTTGAAATTCGAGCGAGGCCACGGAATGATGATTTCAGTACCATCTTGATTAATAGCTACTTCTTTGGCTAATTCATCTGCCTGATCATTACCAAAATGGCCACTATGTCCTTTGATCCATGAGATTTGAATTTTGTAGTTTGGGATTTTTCCAAGAAGAGAATTTATGTCGGATATCAATGGAAGGTAAGGGATTTTTAATAGCTAGAATAGCTGCTTGGGAGTCAGATTTTATGCTAAATTCGTTGAGATTTTTGAGAATGGCTATTTCAATCGCTGCTTTTATAGCTGACAATTCCGCTTGGAAAACATTATTATTATTATGGAGATGGCCTTTTCATTTGATGATATTTGAGGGGTTAATTTGAAAAAAGACTGCGGAACCAACTTTTCCTTCAATTTTTGATCCATCAGTATAAGCAATTGGAGATGAACTTGAATTTTCTTCAGACGTGGGGAATATTATTTTGCTGAAGCGAAGGATAAAAACTATACAGTTCGGCTTCTAGATTTGCTAGGTCTTTCACTATGGGGAAGGCCTTTAATAATGATATTTTGAAATTTTCAAAGATATATGTTTGACCTCCGAATTCCCCTAATAAAAATTTCTCTATATTTTTCCACCATAGTGAGGCCTGTCCTCTTAGTGCAGACGTGGCAATGGCAACTTTTTGTCTTTCAGGCACAGGGTATAGCTAGAAATGATTTTCTAGGCCTTCTAAATCGCCACCGAATTTTTTCCGTCGACATTGATCGATGCTCTCATCGTCTGGACCAGGTATCCAAATCCTTCTAATTGATTCGCCATTTCTTGTTGTTGATATTGTACAGGAGCTTCCATCCAGTTTTCGGCCATTTCAGTTCGTAAAGTGTTCGGGAGCCAATGTGATGTTGCGTGTCCCCAACTTGTCCGCAACAGTAGTAGTGACTGCTATGAACTGGAAATAACACAAACTCGTAAGAAGGGTTTAATCCCTTTTTATTTCACTTTAGAAATTACAGTTGCGTTCACTTGACGCTCACAAACTACGCCGACCCGGCGGTGTAACAAAAAATAGAAAAGTACAACTAAAAATAAATAACAGGATGCATAACTAACGAAGTCACTATCTACGGGGCTTTATAATTGTAACTATCTTAACCGCGTTCTAAGATACAGCTGAGATTCAGCAAACTTTCTGATTAAAAAGTTGAAAGATTCAACGAACTGCCGAAGTAGGCACACAGGTCGAAACACGCGGTTCTTAAACTTTCTACCAAGCAACCTTCACGCTCGTGATTCAAGAAGCACACTTAAAATCTCGCTTCCCTTCTATTTAAAGTCAATTACTTGTGCTAAAAATTTGAATACTCTGCGCGTTCTACTACGATTTACATACTCTGGCATTGGCAATTGTAGGGTAACGTAAAAGCTTGACAGGAAAGATAGCTTAAAATAAATGTTAGTTAAAATAAATACAAACCCTACACTACTATCTTTGAACACCTTCGAACTTTTAGTTTAGTTGTGTGATTTCAGTTTCCGCCCAAGGGAGGAGTAATGTGTTAGCGTCGAGTTGACGCATAGTAAATTTTAAAGATTTTAATAAAGGGTACTTTTAACCCTTCTCCTGTGTAGTTCCTGCAAGAACTTGCTACACCTACAATTGTCACTTAGAAACCGTCAGATTTTGTGTATGTATAAAAGACGTATTAGTCCTTTGCTTACCGTCCAACCAGGCCGTAGTTACTAAAAATAGCTCGAGATGATTTCATCTATATTGGAGATTCTGAAGTGGCTCGCTATTTAATAAAATGGCTCGCTATGTAATGTGTAGTGCTATAAAAATCCTTTTCTATATCGTAGAACATGATTATCCATTCATGATTCCGAAACCCACGTGACGAGAAAAGTTGCGATCAATGATCCAACATTCACGGCTTATACTATTTTCAGTAACTCTCCAGCATATTATGGGCTCCATGTCGCAGCACGTTATGACTTTTTCTAAAATTAAAGGGGAACTTACGGAGTATTTATTATAAGTAGCTGTAACTAAGCTTGTACATAATGAAATGAATTTTAAATGCAGATTCTGAAGTGGCTCGCCATGTTTGCAGAGTTAAACTCCCTAAAAGCTCTTTTGGATGCAATAGAACATGATTTCCATTCATGATTCCGAAACCCACGTATTGAGATTAGTTGCGATCAATGATCCCATATTCATGGTTTATAGTAGTTTCAGCAACTCTGCATGATATTGGCTCGATGCCTAGCACGTTATGCTCATTTCTGTAATTAAAGAAGATCCTACAGTGTATTAAGTAGTTGTATCTAATGCTTGTACACAATGAGCTCAATTTGCAGATTCTCATGTGTTTTGCAATGTTTACAGCGTTAAATCCCATAAATGTCCATTTGGATGCCACAGAATATGATTATCCAGTCATGATTCCGAAACCCACGTGTTAAAAAGGGTTGCTATTAGTGATACAACATTCATGGCTTACGATATATTGAACAACCCTCCAGGATCTCAATGCCGCAGCACGTTATGGCTCTTTCTAGAACTAGAGGAGAACCTACATAGTATTAGATAATGGTACGTAAAGCTTGTATAGAATGAGGTTTTACACTTAAAATACTGAGATTGTCTCTCATGAATAGTTAAATGACAGAATTCTCATTACTAGACAGGAATTCCTTTTCATTTAGAAAAGAAAATGAAATTTTAGCATTAATAAAGAATGGAAAAATGGCCATATGCTGAGATCCCTGTAGTAAATTAATAAAATTAAATAACAAAATAAAGGTAATAATAATAAATAAAACTCAAAACAGCAAGCAATTTGGTCTTCAAAGATCTGTAAAAATGTAATTTCTTTAAACGAGTTCCAAATTCAGTTTTCATGGCTCTGGTTAAAAACCGACTGTTTTAAACCAAAAAACTGAAGATTTTTTTTTCCTTTCCAGTGCGTATTTCAAATTAGAAGATTTTTATATATTTCATATCTACCTAAAGTGATATTATCCGTATATGATGGTGTAAAGAACTGTCGTGTTTACATTTCGAATGGCAATGTTCATGGAAAGAATCTTGTATGAGAATTAAATCAAGAGGTCATATTTCTAGTGCAGAACAAGAGTATTTCTAAGATATTCTTTTTTATAATATAAGATGATTAAATTGTGGAAATTTAATGTCATTAATTTTTTCTTTGTACCTATTTAATGTCCGTTACACAATAAGTCGCATTTTAATTAACAGGCTCAAATACAGTTGTAAGAGTTTCTTTAGAAAGATGTTATTAAGGTGCAGAAGTGCAATGCGGGTCTCGACCAAATAGAAAATTGTTAACAAGAAATGGCAAATCAAAGAGAGATTCAGAATTTTATATTACTTCATGTCTTATATGTCTTTATATGCTTATGCAGTATTTTACACCACTGACACAGTATTTTGCATTTCTTATCATAAAGTCGTTCTTACCTTTCATATTTATGATATATATTAACTTACTACGCTGTCCGATAAATCACATACTCAACAGTAAAGAACATAGTGTGAAGGTGTGAATGTTTAGCCCTTAATTAGATTTATAAGATATTTTCTCCCTCCTTTCAGCATGCCTTCGTAGTGTAACGGTAGCACACTCGGCGCGCATTCGAGAGGCCCAGGTTTCGAGTCCCGGCAAGGACACTCCGCATTTTTCAAATCTCCTGCTTCAGAAATCCTATTGACCTTATAAAGGCACCCGAACTAAAAGGTTGTGGACAGTAATTCGTCTCCCCCAGGATTTGGCGATTGGGTCCCCTGATCCCCAGTCGCCCTTTAAAAGCAGGAGTATATAAGGTATTTTCTTCCTCCTTTCAGTATAACTTCGTGGTGTAACGGTAGCACATTCGGCGCATATTCGAGAGGTCCTGGACTCGAGTCCTGGGGAGAGGGCATTGCAGACTGCGAGGATATTTCACGTCTCTTGATTCAAAATTCCTAAGGACTCTACAGGTTGTGCAAATTAGTTTTGAGATTTAACATGATAAATTCGTAACTTATTCGCTTATCTTAATGAAATCTGTCTTTCATATGAAAGTTTTAAAATATCTACTTTTAGGACATTCTCATTTTAATTAACTAAAAGATAATGACCTAAGTAATTTAAGTGACAGTATATAAGTGACAGTATTCTGTAATCATTGAGAGTTACAGGTCTTATCATAATCGTTATAAATCTTAATATAAGAAGTCGTTCCTGCTGTTTTCCAAGCATAAAAATTTAAATATACTGGAACATTCAGTGTATTCATGAAGTAATGATCGCCTAAAATATTTAGAAATTACAGCAGTGTCCAGGTTAGCCATTAGCAGCACATGCCGTTGCTCTCATAATTTCACTCTCAGAAACCTCTGTTGTCATTTTGCAATTGGGGCACATTTAAACATTTTTATTTTATTTTTTCACTTTTTCTCTTATTTTACGTTGTTTATTTTTTGCCCTTCACAAAAAGATAATGATAAAGCGGACCTAAGAGACAACTTTACTTAATGATTGCGTACTTCTTTTTATATACTTTTAGCTGGGGTTGTCGAAAGTTATGGTACTTAACTGCATCCTCTCTTTGAGCTCAGTTTCTTTTTTATTATTATTATTTGAAAAGTCCATCATTTCCTTTTTTAAGGTCCCCATCTGTCGTATGTGCTATAATGACTAGAAAAGATTCCCCTCCCCTCTTTCAATCGTCTAAAAGATTGGAACAGGGCGATGCAGTGATCATTATGTACAGTGTTCAACCTGTTACGTACAAGGCTATATCATTACTCTGAGCAAAGGAGAACTGCGCTAACGGCATGCTCACTTTCAAGTGTCTTCTTTTTTTACTTTTCTCCTATTCTTTTACTACTTTATTTTTGTTGTCCTTTTAACTCTAGCCCCTCTTCTTTTGATACTCTATCCCTGTCATAAGTATTTTTCTTCTCTTTTTATTTGAAGTAAAAATCGATGTGAAAGTAGTTTATCGATTACCAGCAATCAGTGATGATATACGCTCTAATTAGTTCCCAAAATTTATTTATTGTTGCTAAAACTATTGTTTGGAGGCAAAAGATGTACGAAACACTAAGCTTTTAAGTATAGTGCAACTGAAATCAGGTTTCAAAAATTAACGTAAGTTAGTGCTGATCTCAACGAAAAATAATTTTGTCATATAATATGAATTTAGCCCATTGTGATTCGTAAATAATCACTCAAAATACTTTTTTAAACTTCAGTGTATAAATGGCTCTAGCTTCATTGGAATTACCAAAATTCAATGGAATTGCCTCCTTAAAATTCATGTTAGTTAAAGACGTTATTAATTCTTCATTTTCTTTTATTTTATCATTTATTAAAAGGTTGACATGCTTAAAATAGTTCTTTATTATCTTTTCTGAGACGAGGTTCCAAGACTCTTTTAAAGAAAAATGTTGGTGCTTGGAGACATAATTCCTTACTTGGGACAAGCTCAGTCAGTTGGTGATTTTTTGCTCTTTTTACGTTATTTGACGATTTTTCCTTCTATGTAGTGACATTACTTCAATTTAAAACATTATTTGGCAATATTTTGATAACATTAATCGACAGTAAGCGATATATTTTCCATAGTTTCGTATAGAAATGGATAATTCTATTACAATATCCAAATTATAACATAACAGCGATCACATTAAGCGGTCCATAATGTAATCCAGTGAGCTGTGTCTCTAAATCCCGATGTGATAAGCAAGAATGAAATGTAATTACATTTACAGACTATTTCTAACATGGAAAATTTAAAGAAAAATTTATGAAAAAGAAATGTTTCAAAGTTATTTAATGGAGAAAAAAATTTCTCCATTAAAGGTGCATACTTCCAAAAAAATACATCCGCACTTATATACAAATTAGGTACAATAATACAAACAAATTTTCTATTTTTAATAAGTCTTTTATTTTTATATTTAGACTTATTTTTATTTTAATATTTTAAATTTCTACTTTCAATGTATATAACCTCATTTCAAGATTCAAAAAATTAAAATCTCTTAAAACCATATAAGGGCTGTGGTGATTTATTTAAGTTATTTAACAGTTCATTTTATTTTGAAGCGATTTTCCTTTTAGTCTTGCTTTCTTGCCAGTATGTAAATGAGGTAACATGCGTGTGTTCATATGAAGTAGAAAGAAATTATTATTTAAGAGAGGGTTTTGGAAGGTGAATTCACAGAGAGAGAAAAAGAGAGAGTGTGTGTGTGATCTGCCTGCCTGAAGGCCACGTTGTTATTCTTAATTTACCAGAGATTAGATTTCTGTGCCGTTGAGCGCGTCTAGCCATAAAGCTTTTTTACGCTGACTTTGACGAGTCAGAGCCTGCATGCGCCTTAATTGACCTGTAAAAACCGGTAGGCTGTTTTAATTCTATTCTATTTTAAATTACTTGTTACCTTTTAAGTTAAGTATTGGCTTTAGAAAGCACGATTCGGTGCCATATGTGAATATATTCAATTAATGACGGGTCCTTTACACGCTTTCTCTGGACTTTCTTGTACTTGAGGATGATTCCTTACACATTATGTTAACGTCTAATTAGTTTATGGTCGTTAAGAATACTAGTTATTACAAGGTATCTAATGTCTTCCTTTGTACCCGATAGCTACATTTGTACTTATTGTGTCATTTGAGAGATAAATGTGAAATTCAGATGTTGATAAATTTTGGTGGCACTTAACGCATTTATATTTTTAGGGAATTAAATTTTAATAAGTATTTTAAATGATAATTGGTTTCTAATTTTAGAGCTCGAAGAAGCAGGTTTTGAGAGTGTCACTCAAATTTAAAAAAGGCTAATTTAGTGATGATTCGACTTTCGATACTTTAACTCAAAGTAAATTTGTAAAATAAAAAAATCTTTGTTTTAATCTGTGTTTATGTATGGATCACTAATAAAATTTATATCATTATTAGAAAGCTTATAAATTTCAATGTATTCTAACAGTCATTGTTCATATAATAGAGAAGAAGCATATACAGGGATAGTTTTTTTATGCGGCATATTCCTATTAAGTAAGAGATTACTAGTTCTGAAATTTAATATACCGCGTTAAGAAAAGCGATTTCTTCAAGCGGAAAAAGTTTGATTCCTCAAGTGGAAAAGTGCTTTTCCTTCGAGTGGAAAAAAAATGATTTCTTCATGCGATAAATATCAGTGCAGTAGATAGCCTGTGCAAAAGAGATGAATGAGGAGACTTTGCTGTAGTTCTGTTTTTTAGAAATAGGAAGCAGTCATCTGTGTTTCTGCAACCATTTTAATGATCAGTATCTTTCAAATGACAAATATATTTGAAATGCGAAACGCAAATATTTCATTAGACACAAGCTGACGATGTGGTACGATTATCTTTATCAAAATGTTACACATACACAGATCTACAAAATATATATTTAAATTTCTATTCCACAATTTCGAAACTTAAAACTATTTTTAGTTTCTCATTTTATAAACTACAAATTGGAAATGTGAAATATATGTTATTGAAATTGCAGAATAAAAAATAGAATAAAATTTCAACAACGCTCGTCTTTTTTCATTCTCTCCATATTTCATGTTACCTGTGGGTGCCTTCTGCATTCCCGATACACACAGTTTAATTCGTGGTGCTCCCTAGTCTTTGTATTTTTTACGTACTATTTCTATAAAAATAATACCTGCGGATAACATCTGCCTTTACAGTTTGTTTCAGTTTCTATAGAATTTCGTATATGACTTTATTCGGAGAAATTAATTTAATGGGAGATACTATTCTTTAAAATATATTTTCCTGACAAAATGGCTGTATTATTCAATGGGTTCGACTGTATAACTATCATGGCGTTTTTAGATGGAAGTAGTGATCATATTGGTAATTCAATTTTCTTCATTTTCGCAACACAATCAGCAAACTAAATAATCATCCTTGATTCATCTTGAGAAAGAATTTTTTATTTCCATCAAAGAAATTTACTTAAACTATTATTTGCTCCTAGTTTCGCCTTTTCATTGCTGTTGGCAATTAGAAATCTTAGAAACCTAGAAATATGTCCATTAGCGCACTAAACTTTCTGTTACAAATATATAAAGTGATGTGACAAATTAATGGCAGCTCATGATATGGGAAACCCTGCCATTTTAAACAGATTAAAGCTCACTGAGAAGTCTAAGGATAATAGCTAAAATCTTGCAGAAAACCGACATACACTTTTGGAGAGAGAGGGGTATAATTTTAAAACGGAAAATTTTCAAATGTCTGTATAATCATATTCATCTTTTTTCGTAGATTTAATTAGATTAAAAAAATTAAATTGCTCTGTATCAATGTAGCCATATATAAGGTGATTTTCCCACAAGTGACAAGGGTCTACTGACTCAGACTACATGGACAAATATAGAGTACCAAAGTGAAACAAATTAACGCATAGGTACTTGTTTTACTTAATGCTTTAGCTGATTTAGTTTCGTAAAAGAAACTTCACATTCTGACAGGTGACAGGTGATAGGTAAAAACAGGCGGGATTTCCCAAACTGTACGAATGGTTAACGAGTTGTGTCCACCACCAGGGAAATTAATTGATGAAATAATTACATCTCTCTTCGAAGTCCCGGATATTTCTGAATATGCAAAGAAGCTAGCTAAAATGGAACAACAGACGATTTCTTTCAAGAAACTGTGGAAAAACTATAAGCAGACAGTTATGCAGTAAAACAAATACATCAAAACCTATTGATTGTATACGAACCTATTGATATATTATAATTATAGATATATATACTTATACACTGCAGGGTTTCACAGCAATAATTTGTAGAAAATGTGCATGTAGTATTATTACAAGATGATTGACTTAAACAAAAGCAGTTAATTAAGTGCATGATCGTCATGAACTGATACATAAGCATCACAAACTTTTTCTATGGATACAGCTAGGATATGAGTAGTCTTCTGAAGGAAATATATTCGTTTTTCTTAAGAGAAACTTAAGTTTATTTGGCTCCAGAATAGTTTTAGGAGGATTCAGTAGGACAAAATTAACGAAAATATCCTGTTCCAGATCTGTCAGGAAACCAGCGAATGGGCTGACTGCATGGGTGTTTTCATGGTTTTCTCCATATGTAACGTGTATACGAGCCAGTTTCTCTTTGAAAGGCCTTCACGAAGGTGTTATCGATCAGTTGAGGAACCACTTTGGAATACTTGCAGATCCGGGTAGACATTTATCATCATTACCTTTTCAGACTAACAAATTGTCACTTTGTAAAGTGGGTCTTTTAAGGATATTTTATATAAAGTTGCTTATCCAAGTCATCTGCAGAGAAAAATTTGTTGAAAATACGTATTTGAACTGAATCCTGACAGAAGGTAAAATAGTGATGTGGAATAAGTTCAACTTGCAATACAGATACTAATCATCCTGCTTTCGCAAGCGATGCATGCAACAGCATCCCCAAAAAGGAGATTATCTTTCGTCTTCAATATTAGTTAAATTGATGTTGTCTACTGTTAATAATAGTCCTTCTTATTCTTGTATCAATAGTTATTTGTAAATTCACCTGAAGTTGCTTTGAAATTGCACGACGATTCTTCTCTTCAACAGGTAAAGCAAGTAGTTTTGGGGTGGCATATATGCTCTGTCTTTCCAGCAACTGATATTTCCAAAGCTAGGTGCTAGTTTCTAAATCCTCTAGCTGACGTATGGGAACAAATTATCAATTTGTGGAGTCATCCGCCTGCAGCTCTTCAGCTTATATTCCATCAACACTGCTCGCTTGCGTTTTCTTACATGTAAAATCTATGCCTTAAGAAATTTATGTACTCGTATTTACATCTCCAGTATTTTCAATCTAGCATACACATCTTAATTCATAGACTCTTTATTTCGTAAATTTAATTAAATATAATTTTCTTTCTTGTACTAAAATGACTTAAAAAGTGTAACTCTTGCAGTTTCTCTACTAGTAGTGAAAACTTGTGAAAAATAACAATGATGTTAGCTATAAGTAGTGAACTTGGGAAAAATAACAATGGAAGTTGGTCGTAAGTAGTGGACTTGGAGAGTTGAATTTATTGAGAATTTTCTCCAAAAACTCAATTCTAAGATTTTTTTCTCGTCTATTAGTAAAATTCATTGTTTGATTTATAAAAACCTCATCCCTAATTTTAGCTCTTGGGAAATCTATATTATACCTTGTCAATGTAGTTTGAGATACAGCGGAAAATTAAAAAAACAGAAAACATAAAAATTTCGTAACAAAGAACTCGAAACCGATTTTCGAAAAACAGAAATAAACAAATCTTTCATATTTAATAATAGTTGGCGTCTTAATCACAATTTCGAATAGTTTTATGCTTGTAAAATGGATTTCTTTGAAGTCTTCGCACTCATAATAATTTAACTTCTTTAGTTAATGGCATAAATCCAGTTCTTCCAACACGTTTGCAATTCGAATACTTTAATTTTTTAGCATTTCATTACTATTTTCTTTGATAGACGGCACTACTCTCGTTTTAGCTCTGCTCGTCCGATTTCCATATAGATATGATTGCTGCTTCTCCTACGTTTGGACTTTTTTTTGGTTTTGTTGTGCGTGTGTCTCCTAAAGAAAAAAAAAACCTATGCGTGACATTTATAAATCTATAGTTTTGTTCAAAATCTATGCCAATCAAAGGTTGCCTTTCATTTAACTTAAATTTTTTTATTGTAAAATTTGCATCAGATATCTATGCAGGCATTTGATTGTAAGACTTGCTATTCTCAGGCATTTTATTATCTTTTAAATTTTGAGACATTCGCAAAGCCATTAACTTTGCTTCTGCACTTATCTGACACTAGAACTAACTAAACACTTAAAAATGTTTAGCTCCAAAAACGAAAAAAAAATAAAATAAAAAACAAGTGTGCTATATGCTTGCAGTTGACATAAATGAGATCGATGTTTTCTTGTGTAGACATGACTGGAATGCTTTCCGACGATCCCATAAATTCTTCCTGAAATTTTATAATAGTAATCTTAAAATAACAATTAATTTCCCTAATTAGCTTCAAAATGCATATGTTTATGTTATGTAGAGAATGCATATGTTTCGCAAACTTTTCAAAACAAAATCGTGTATATGCGCGTTATACTTTTCACTGCTTCGAATTATATTTATGGCGAATGAATTGAATTTATTTGAATTTTATTTCGTACCAAAGACATATTTTGACGTTCTTGTCTGTTCTTTGGTTTTCTGATGCTTCTTTTCAAAAGGCAATTTTTAAACATATCTCCAATCTGCCTATGAGTAGAAGGAAGGATAGAAACTGGTTGACTCGTTTTTCGAATGCTTTTTAACCGGGATGCAATTTAACTATTCCATGGCATGACGTTACAGGAAAAGGAATGTTGCGTAAGTACCTTAGTATTTTTTAATGTACCTCTCCGTATAATAAAAATTAACATAAAAGTATAAAATCCATTTTAATATGCAATTGATTTCTTTTTCAAAGGAATATAATGAACTGCCATATTAAGAAAAACTCAATATTATTTTCGAATTTTAGGGAACACATCGACCGAACATTTTGTGAAATATTTATAAGGTATTTCTTCCGCTTTCCTTGCGTGCCTTCGTGGTGTAGTGGTCAGTACACTGAGCCGGTATTTCAGAGGTCCGTAGTTTGATTCCCGGCGAAGGCGTTGTTAATTTTTCATCTCTCTGGCTTTTCAATTAAACCTAATGTCTCTACATATTAATCGGAATATCTTACTCTAAGATTAGCTTCTTTCAATACTAAATTATTAATCAGCAATCACATGCAGTTTCTGGAAAATACATGTCATTTAACAGGCAAATAAAAACAGAAAGTATTATTTCTTATGGCTGCAAATTTATAATGTTCATCGTTCCTTTCAGTCCTAAACTGTCCCTTACACTAATAACTTGACTAAAATTATGTTGTTTCAATTATTAAATGACAACAAATTTATATAAAACATTCATGAGCATCTTCTGAACAATTTTTAGTATAAAATCTAACAAGTCGGTCCTGGTTCCGATGATACAAGAAAAAGTTACATATAATACGTATTACAATTTTAATTATTATTAATTAAGGTATTATCTCATTTCCCCTCGCATACTCTTCTAGTAACTGATTAGCACGTTCAACCTTATTTTGGATGATCCGGGGTTCAGTACCGGTAAAACTGAATTTTCGGAACTGTCGGAATTCCAACAATCTCGGCTATCTTGGTAAATGAATCTATGCCCTAACAGAGCGTAATTAATTCTTAATATAGCAATAATCTCTGCATAATCGTAGTCTTAGAATTCAGGTAAGCTTTTCAAATCGTTGTAACAGTTAAATGAATCAATTTTCAAGATATACACTGGTCTGATTACAAAGTATCTGCTGCTGATACTTTGTAATCAGTAAGTAAGTAATTAAAAAGCTGCTGTTTTTTTTTACTTTTAAATTAAAAAGCCTAAAAGAACATTTAGGAATCCCATAATAATAATAATAGAAGAAGATACCGTTTATTTTTAGATCTTGGATTACATCAAAGGTAATTTATCCCTCTTAGGAATATTTCGAGACGTGTAGCATTTATTTCCCAATTTGAATATTCGTTTTCAATTGCATGTGTAGGAAGCATTATCCTCGTTTCTTCAAACCTGTCATCAGCGAAACCTTCTACGGGTACCTGCCTGCAGGAAAAACAAAATCATTGCTCGAGCTATTTCTCAAAGCAATACATAGTTCCTTGTCAGATACAACTGCGAAATAAAACAGCAGAAAGAACTGCCACGGGATATAAAACGCGAGATAAGGAAAAAAATGCCGAAAAGATAGCTTCTTTATCAGCCTGTGGGACGTATCAGACCAACTAAGTGATAAAACGGGCCGTTTTACCTGATCTTAACCCCAAACCGTGTTACAGGTAAGCCAGCCGATAGGGGACTTAGAGGAAAAAAACCTTTTTTTCGGAGTGAGGGATGGTTGTTGGAAGGGGCGAGGATAAACTATCTATTTCTGAGATAAATTGCTCTTCTTGTAGCTGCGGCCAACCGGCAAAACTGTTTCCACGATACTCAGTTTTTTCTTATGAGAAACCGAAGTTGAAGTTGTACTCTGATAGAGATGGATATGCTCTTGATGATTTCAAACGCGTGATTCGGTTGATTTTATTTATGTATTATTTCTTCCATTTATTTTATGAAGGGATAATAAATCAGCTTTGAACTTAATGTTGCGGAAAATATGTAATATAAAATAATAAAAAATAGATATCATCTATTTATATTTCTTATTATTTTATACTACGCATTTTCCAAAGCATTAGGTTAATATTAAGAGCAAACTAATATTTACTCTAAGCACGCTTAATTTATGACATGCTGTATTCCTAATGCTTCGCACTTATTTGCTTCTAGTTTTAACTTAACTTTATTTAAAATTTTTACTGCAATCGATTTCTAAAATACAAACTATACTTTGATTATATTCTAAAATTGTTATTTTTTTCTGTGATGAAATTTAGTTGGCATTGGAAAATAATATAATTTATCTGAGATTAAATCGCAGTGCGTGAAATTTGTCCTAAAGAGCACATACGGTAAAAATGCAAATATATTAGGTTATACGACAGAAACTGTTGTAAAAGTTGCTGAACATTGGTAGTTCTGTCCGGGGTGCATATCAAAACTGAATTTTACTTTTTCAGACTGATTATAAATATTTTGAATTTATTGTGCACTATGTTAGGCCCCCAACGTCGTTTTAGCTATTTTCGAAAGTCCATGCTTTCGGAAAGTTGCTTTCGGAGATTGTATCTGCAGAGAATGGACATATCATGAACATAAAATAATGAATTCATAAACATAACACCTTTAATGTGAAGGGTTTTAAAACATTAAAAAATTATTAAAACATTTAAACGTTTTAAATTACACATTTATTAAAATTTTCTGCACTTAATACACATTTAAGGAGTTAGCACAAGGAAGAATAACATTTTTTCTCTCTAGGAAAACAAAAACCGCTACATTTTTTATGTGTTGTAAGAAGTGTAATCTCATAGCAACAAAAATACAACGCACGTAATTATCTTTTCGGTACTGCTATCAAAATGTAAATAAATGGTATGGAGGTGTACCCTCGAGCATAAGAAAATAAGCGTAGAGGAAATGATGTGATCGGAAGCCATATCCAATCACGAAAAAGGATTTTTCTCTATGTGCGTGGCGAGGTACAGAATGCTTATATGTCTCCGGGGTTCGAATGCCGGTGCAATATAAGCGAAATGTATATTGCTAGATCAACCACTTGAAACCGACCAGTGACATATCAAGTAAGCATCACCTATTAACACCGCTTGCAATTATAATGTCATATTAAAGGACGGTTGCCTTCTGTTGTTAGCAGAAAATACTTCAAACCAGCTGGCGAAAAATGGCTCATTTGCCATATGGCATGATGCACAAGAAACCGATTTATATAAAGAGGTGAGTCATGATGTCTGTTGTGAATAGAATTTCTTAGCTGTCAAAATAAATCTAGTAATTTTTTAATGTAAAAAACTTCAGGCCTTGTGACATCATCGTTGTGGATGGAGTTGATGGTGAAGCTTATCTAAACTGCCACTGGTTAAATTCAAGTGGTTGTTCTAACAGTGTACAGTTGCCTCTGTGCGAACGGACTAGCTGCATGGGCGTTTTCCTGGTTTCCCCCATGTGTAACGTGGACACGAGCCAGTATCCTTTATAAAATTCTCCACAATGCATCCTTCCCTTGCCGCCTACTAAAGGAGGGTACATAATGAATAAATAAATATGACAGAAATTGCATATAAATATTCAAAAATTCATGCTTTAAAAATTATTCGCACAAACGCAAAGGTCCGTCAGATGAATAAATCAAGAAAAATGACTCAAGCAGTCAATAATTTAATGATATTTAAAGTGGTGCTACCAAAGTGCTTAAAATATGGAAGTTTGTTTATTTTTTAATTTTTTTTTATAATTTTAAGATTTGTGTTTCTTTTAGGATTAGCAAACGTGCTAACGCAGTTTTAAAATTTCTTACAGGGAAATCTAATATTAATGTATTTGTGAAAACACTACTCAGAGATAAAGTTTGAATTATAAATTTTAAAATTACAACTTTTAAAATAAAGAAATTAAAATACTCAAATGTAGAGAAAAGGAAATTTAATAGTTAGTTTTAAATACCCGTTTATTATGAATTACTTATAACTTTATGGAAAGTAACAGTGAAGAGGATTATCGAATCGGCTAAGTAAAAACAAGAAAATAAACAGAGGAGTTTAATAAAGTAGCCTGTACGTATGTCAGTTTCTTTGGGAAGGCTAAGCCTATTAAAATAAGCCTAGTCTTAAATCCAAAAATTATAAATAAATATTTTTTTCTGTACCTTGAAAATTAATTTAGATTCGAATGATTTGTAGCAAAATTACACTGTGTACATTATTAAACATATATATACGCACACCCACTTATTCGGCATTTATTTCCGCATACATTGGTAGTAGTCATATACACTGAACTGTCATTAATTAGGGATAGACATGGCTGTGCAAATTGTGTTGCTCTTCGCCGTCTTTATGCTGACGTGAGGGCGTTGTGGTAACTGCATATACAGCTTGTACTGTGGTTGTTGTTAATCAGCCCTTTTAATTGCTAGCATTGGTAAAACTTTTTATTTAGATACCTTTGATCGCGAACAAATAGTAAGCGCTCGACGCATGGGCCATTCAATATCCGAACTCGTCAAAGGGCTAGAATTTTCAAGGTCAAAAGTTTAAGGGTATACCAAGAATACACGGATGATGGGAGGAAATGGCGATCGGGAAAATTGCAAAGAACAATTAGCCTTGAACGAGCGTTGTGTGAGACGGTTCAGCAGTCCTGTATTTAGCCAGAGAAGCCAAACATTAGCTCAAATTATCACCATGCTAGATTGGAATCAGGACGCCAGGCGTATAGTCAGTAAACAGACTGTGTAATGCTTGCTTCACCATATGGGGCCATGAGAGTACCACTGTTCAACGCGTGCCACTGAGCTGCACGTCTTGCCTGGGCAAAAGAGCCCAGCGAATTGGCGCTAGAGGAGTGGAAATGAGTAGCATGCAGTCACGAATCTTGATTCTGTCTAATAACACCGACGGGAGGCTGAGAATATGGCGTCAGGTTCACGAAGTACAGTACATGAAGTACCTTGTACAGTTCTTGGAACTGTACAAGGCCACGGCAGCTCAATCATGGTCTGGAGTGTTTTCTCTTGGCTATCTAGTGTTTGGAATCTATCGGACTTGTACCAACCTCCATAAATATGATTCCGTACGTAGAGTTTCTGGGCGATCATTTCCATCCATTTATATTTTCAAAATGGAGTATTCCAGAAATATAACTGTACCTTTCACAGGTCTCGGCTGACTGCTTGGTTGACTGCTCGGTTGACTACTGCTTCTGAGCATTTCTCTAAATTTCTCGGTCATAAAATAACTACCTAGAAGCCTTGACTTGAGCACCTCTGATATGTTTTGGAGAAAGGAGTGAAACGACATCACACAACACTAACCACCCTTCCTGAATTATGGATAGCTCTATCCGATGTTCGGCAAGCCATTCCGGTAGAATGCTTCCGCAAACATTTTGAATCTATGCCTCGTCTTGTGGCAGCCAGTATCAAGACCAGAGGAGGCCCAATTCGTTATTCTCTCATTCAGTGGCACTTCAGTGTACTTCCAGTTAAAGAAGTGTTTTAAATTACGAAAATATTCACGTTTTCGCAAAGGTAAAAAAAAAATTCTTTTTACTAATAGCGAAGGTTAACTCTTAATATGGTTTCCTGGTTTCTACACTTATATTTGGGAAAGATTTTTACTCATTATGAAAAATTAAAATTAGAAAAAATTTGACTCACGAATAAAATTGACCGGGATATCTAATTTCGAAATCTGCAGTTTTTGATGTCAATTTCAATTTGCTCTAAGAGATCGGTTAATTAAGTTATACTCTTTCAAGGAAAAAAGCTTAAATGAAGTGCAACAAAAATATGTATAATTTAATAGGCCATATAATGAAGTCGTGTGGTGTCCTGATCAGATTTCTATGTTTTAGTTAAAATCTAAATTGCACATTCTTAATAAGGTTTCACATTAAAATTAATTTAAGAATGAACTAATGAATAATTATATTCAATAATTTAAGATAAAAAGGCATAAAAAATTCTGTTACTTTTTCAACAAAACACATGTGCTTAAATAATTTAATAATCAGTGGAACAAGTTAAACTTATCTAACTAGCACTGTAAGGATTATCTTAATTTATCTAACAGTTAAATTATAACAGTAACTTTAACTAAATTACTTTCCTATTCTTTCTTGATTTAAAGCTTACAACTTCCGGCCAGAACGTATTTTTAGCATCGCGTTTGAATGCAAATGAGAAGTATTTAACTGTGAAATTCTACTGACTTCGTTAGAGAGCCAGTGATTCTGAATAGCACGCGTTCGCCTTTTCAGGCTACTCTGTCTCTTAAGCTATTACTATGCTCGGCCGTACTTTATTCCCTTGATAACATCGCCGTTATTTAGCATTAAGGGGCCAATTCTTGATAGCTTCGGATATATAGTTTTAGTTAAAATTAGTTTAGTTCTTAGCTTCCTAAGTTCAAGCCCGAGTGGAGGCTTTATTGTAAACTGCAAAAAAGGAGTCTTCTGTTAAAACATTATTGGAATAATAAAGGGTAATTTCATCCTTCTCACGTTTGTTCTCTATCTCACGAACTCAAGCGTTTATTCGCTTACCAGTTCTTAAGATTCCGCAACTTTAGCTATAGATTAAAACACTTAGGAATCTTACAGATATGTCAAATAATATAGAATATAGCACATTAGTATAAAATTGTCTGTCATAATAATTCTTCTGCTCTCCTATAATATATATTTTCAATAGAAATGATTTGATTCCGAAAACAGTATTTTTGAATTTAATAAAATTCGATATGTGCATTAATTTTAATAAAATGTATAAATTATTGATTTTCGAAATGAATACCTATGATCAAGAATCAGGAGAAGGCATTGACAATATAATCTTCAGTCTGGTTAGAAAGATAACTATTCTGTGAATCTCAATTTCTACTAATCTTGAAAACCAACAACGTAAAGGACGTTTTTTAAAAATACATTTTCCGTTTACGCTATCTTCTTAAATGTCTCCTTTCGCATTTTTCCTGTCAGTTATATGCTTGATTTTTTTCTTGTACTTACCTTTCCCCTTCTTCCCTCAAGACGCACAATTCCACATTTTGCTTTGTTTACCTCTTTCCTAAATTTCCCAAGCTCATTCACCTTCCACTTTTCATGGTACTGTTTTGAATTCTTTTACATATGCTCATAAAATGCATTGTCTGGGAAAAGCTCTTATGTAAATGCAACAAAAATTATTATACATTACTGTGTAACATGCTAATATGAAGTTGGTCTATAACTGTAAAGACAGAATGGTCTGCATTCTTCTCGAAAGGCTTTCAAAATTTTTGAAACGTTATTGATGGAAATGTATTCTTTTCTACCTCAAACCATTAAAATGGATCATACCTTGACAATGGGATTTATTTGTAGTCGACATTCGCTTTTGTCCTTAACACATTCGATGGAGTTAATATCAGTCTCTTCTAATACATTTTACATTCTTCAATATACATCTCAGAGAAGTTAATGAAGCTTAACTGTTTCCACGATCTATACTATACCTTCTCCTTCCGCTGCAGAAGTGCGAATTATGAAACAGAAGCCCATGATAAGATAAGTTTAGGGGATAAGAATGAGAGGACGGAAGTCACGCATATTTGAAATTGTCGTTGTTGTTTATGACTTTATCAAGAAATCAGTCCATCTACATCATGCCACTTGCCAAAACAAAACATTAAGTTCAAACTTTCATCACTAAAATATTAAAAACACTTTAAAATTACAGCACGAAAGTTCAAGTCTTTACAACACAAAAATTTAAGACATAAAAATTTCACAATTAAAATCTTAAAAATCTTCATTGAATAGAGGAGCAGCAACCGTGTGCTCAGGACATAAGATCCCTGATCATCCAACACAGCAGAACCCCAACACTATGTTGTAACTTAGGCTCCAGGTCCGGACAGTAGAACAAATGTTATTTATTCATGGTTTCTATTTTACAAATAAGGCATTGGCTATCAGCCAATATGCCTATTCTGCTGAGGTGTTCGGCTAAGCAGTCTTTCCCTGTGCCCAGTCTGAAATTAGCTGCAGCCTCACTACGTGGCCTACGGCTGAACTCATTCCACTCATTTCTGATATTTTTACAGAGATTACCCTTCGATTTAATTGATAGTTCTGTGTTGTAAGCTGACATAAGATTATCTATAATACTTTTTCAAAGGAATCCAAAGAGAATTCTGTTCAGTAAATAACTCTGTACTCTTTTCCAAGAGATCTGCTTTTTCATTACCATCAATATCTACGTGAAATAGTATCGACTGAAATTCTACAGTTTTACCGTTTCCATTTAGTTCCTGATATCTCATTTTATTTTTGACACAAGAGGAGGCTCAGAGTGGTGCTGAAGAGATATTGCCTCTATGGTCGACTTAGAATGAACAAGAATAACGACCTTTGTAAAATACACAATTCCATATTAAAAATTAGACGCAGCTAAATAACAGCATAAACTTCTGCATCAAAGTTTGAAAAATGTTGACTCACTGGGCTCACTGTAATGCTGTGAAAACAGTTTAAGATATACACCTGTATCAGCATTATTCATTAGAGATATCTGTAAATACACGGATCCATTCTGGTTCGGGATAATTATTGCATAATAGTGACAATGCATTTGTTTTAATATCTACTTTTTTTCTCTATTTTCATCCAGTTTTAAATTATAGTTTATTTCCAAAACCTCCAGTGATCTTCAAGTACATTAGTATTTCCGACAGGAATACTGAGTTTTAAATCATCCAAAAGGCCTTCACAAATCTCGACTGGAGAAATTTGTGTTGCGAGGATGTCCACTTGTCTATTTCGCGTCCAATTTGACCGCCGAGATGCTTTCAGTCTAGCATTTGTATAAACTGCCTGTTCCTTTATCTCAACGACAATTGGAGTATTTGAAGTATAGCAAATATGAAATCATTTCCTTAAAAGCTGAGAATAAAGACGAAATGAATTGGAATCGTTAATTAGAACTGAAATATTTTTGTGAACGTCTCTAAAAAATCTAATTTACCAACGGAAGATTTTTTTTTTAACTATTAGCTGCAGAAACTGTAATTTTTAATTTAATGTTGGGCAACAGATGATTTATGCGTTTCCGTTTTCTTAACATATATCTCGTGTTCATTAGCGTGAAATTGTAAGGCCTTCTTCGTTTGGTAAATGTAAATTAAAACACACTGACAGGGAATAAACTGCTATGGAACTGAGAATTTCATTGAAAGAAGAGAAAACGATCCGAAAGTTGAATGTTTATCAAATAAGTGCAGTTTAGCTAACAGACGGAAAGTAAGGAATAACAACAGATTTCTTAAAATATCCCAAAATGAGAAGGTGCTTTCTGATGTGTTGAGATGAGAATTTCAACAGTTTGGTCAATACTGTTAGGTGAAAAGCCTCTGTCAATAGCAACTGCTTTTAAGTAATTTAATTCTTGATCAAGAGCCGATCATACTTAAAGACCACATTCCGGATATTAACTCTTGGGGTATATACAAGATCCCCTGCCAATGTGTTTTACATTTGACAGAAAAATCACAATTTCTATTTCTCTGCAAGTCGAAATGTTCAAAACCTCTTCCGTTAGCAAATGAGATCGCATGCACAAAAATATTTTAGTTCTGATTAACTATCCCAATTACAATGTATCTTTATCTTCAGCTTTTTGTAAAATTATTTCATAGTTGTTTCAATTTTCCATAAGCAGAGGGCATCAATAGCGTGACTTTCTTCCTCTCATTCTTATCGCCTTATCTTATTTCATCACTGGCTTCTATTTCGTCATTCTCATTTCTGCAGCTCAAAAAGAGGGTTCTATTATATTGAAGCCTTCAAAACTAGCCCTGCAAATTTATGAATATTAAGCTGATTTTTATTGCTGTAAAACCTTCAATAATCGTTATTCGTCATATTATTTTATTTCAAGTGAAAAAGGCTTAAAAATTCTCGGGAGCATTTCAACTTGTCTGAAGTTAACGGCAGTTAAACTGTTGATCATTCTGGTGTTTCTGCGTCTTTTCGTAAGCTCAAGTTTACTTATTCATTAAAAGCTACATTTTGTAACTTTCGATGAAAAATCCAGAAGCTTTCTTCATCAGAAATTTGTTATTTGCTTAGACGGTCATTTAAGTAGTTAAAAAATTGATGTAAAGAACGCTGTTTTCAAACTATGCATTTCAATTTGCAAAGTTAACTTGATTGTCCCACTACATCGTTTTTGAATTATTGTTTCTTCTAAATGCCTTCATAATAAAAGAGGGCCTTTTCCCTTTCTTTTTCTAATAAATTCTTCAAAGGTGGTAGCTTGTCAATTGTATTTAAGTCAATTGTATTTAGAATGAGATAATTTCTGAATTCGGGCGAAATAAGTTGCTATTAAAAAGAGATGACCATTCATTTGCTAAACAATTTTAATTATAGTAAAATATTTGAATTTTGAAGAAGAAATAATACCAAAATCCACTGAGATTTAAATTTTTCAACTGTTACAGAATTTACGGTTCATTTGAAATTAAAGAAAAGATTTTATATTTTAAAAAATAATATTCTTCCCTAACTTCATATTTAAAATCGTCTTTTTCTTCTCTTCAACCCATCTCACTTCCATTGTGTTTAATAAAGAATGGAAAGCTGCCTTTGATTTTCGGTTTGAAATCTTCTGAAGTACGTAATTCAACAGCTACACAAATTACTAAAACCCTTATTGCATACGATATTTGTTGCTGGAACAAAACGTTTGCAGCAACAGTTCTGAGAAACCCTCTTTGGCGAAATAGGGTTACCATCTTCACTTGGTAAACAGGCTGAAAGCCAAACAAGAATCAGTTATGGCTCAGATTGGCGAAAGTGACGTTTCCTTTCAAGTGACATTCCCTTCTTCGTGTTGTTTTGTATCGCTCACACACTTTTCGTTTTAAACTTTATTGTTAGTAATGGAAGATAATAGAAAGATGATTGCTATCAAGTTAATCACTTTGATCTCCACTCTGGCACTTCAAGTAAGAGATAAACACACTTCTGGTTATAGTAATGAATTACATCAGTAACAGCCAAATTCTGTATACACTAAAAATAGTTTATAACGTGTGCTGGATAAGTCTATTTATCAGACATTATTTATATGTATTTTCTGTTGTCTGCATTGCAATGAAAATTTGATGGCTCACTGGAAAATTTGTGACTTGGTGACCACCTTCTGACCTTGACTAACTTTATGGCTCATAATTACTGTTCTGTCCATTCAAACAAACAGACAAAAAAAAAAAAAAAAAAAAAAAAAAGACTTTTTATGACAAAAGTCTATATGGCTGATATTTACATCCTCACAGCCAGTAGATACTATTTAGCAAAATGAAGATCAAATAAAGCATATGAATACATGAGCAATCAAACATGTGCGAGTTGTTTACTGTCCCATAGAACACTCGGTAATACACCTAAAACGCATTAATTATACCAACTCTAGAAATTAGGTGGTGCACATCATGAGTTTATTTCATGTGATTACGGCAAAGCCTCGAGGGATATCTGCCTAACAGGAGGGATCCTTTTGTAGAAGATTTTTTAACACTGGCTCGTATACCAGTCACAAATGGAACAAAGCGAGGAAACGTCATGTAGCCAGCCCGTTCGCGGCATTCTGACCTGAGACAGAACTACCAGTGTTCAACGACACTTCGGCCACTAGTAGGCCCGTGCACTTAATTGGAAAGTACAATTCATTATGTAAACAGACATGAAAGTGATAATCAGTTGAGCACTGTTTTAAGTAATCAAATGTTATAAATGCACTGCTGTTACATTTCTTATTATTTATTAGTCATGTTTTTATTACGTAGATCATACATATGACATAATTATGAATTAACCCAATAACAAAATGTGTACACTCTTTAGTACTCAAATACTCATCAATCATTTTTCAACTGATTATTACATTTAAGAAATAAAATGCTATTATATAACAGTAATAATACACGATCAGTACGAAATACGACAAATTTGGCGAACTTTTGGCGACGAACAATTTGTAAACAAATCCGAACTGCAAGAAAGTCGTAAAATACTATCAACTCTGAAATTTCCACGATTATATATTTAATGAATATATACACATTTAAAAAATGACTCATGCAGTTGTATTACAACAAAACAGCAATAATTAAATCGGCCTCTATTTCCACCGTCCATGACTTCACAGTGAGAGCCATCGCCATATTGAAAGTTACCCGTTATCTTTCAGAAGCAGAACTTTCGTCTGATTGGTTGAACGTTCGAGGAACACGTCTCCAGCCGGAACATTTTCGGACAAGTTTTAAAATGTTGCTCGTATCCGGGATATGTTCCTCCTAGCTAGACGAAACATTTCTCGGAAGCCTCCCGCTTAAAGCAGTGCTACTGGAATCTCGTTTCTCGGAATTGTCCAGGGTAAGCGCGCGCGTCCCTAGAAGTGATAGGGCCATAAGATGTACTGCAGACATGGCTAAGTTAAAAATGCCGAGCACTAACGACACACATAACATTTTGCCTGAGTGCTTCATCATGACTCTGATGAAGAAGGATTGTGCTCTTCTCGTGAAGTTTTACTATCAGAATGGTGACTGTGCGTTAACAGCTAACAGGAAGTTGCGAACATTAAAAAGCATAAAATCTTGCCCAATGACCACATATGGCCTGCGGACAATGATAGATAAATTTAATCCTGCTGACCTGGAAACACGTGAATCGTTTGCACTAGAGTTTCTTGCCCACATGGAAGTGGCTAATGAATGGCCTTGGAACATTCTGTGATCTGACGAAGTTCATTTCCATTTGCAAGGTTTTGTAAATATGCAAAATTGCAGGATATGGGTGGCCGAGAATCCGTTCCCTTTACAGCCATAACTCTCCATTCTGACAAGGACAAGGTCACTGTGTGGTGCGGAATAATGGCAGCGTTTGTCGTCGGTCTTCGAGGAGATCATACCTGAGGGTCTCGTTACCTGCACAGTTACTGCAAGCGTATGAAGCACTTTTGCGTAACCATGTCCTTCCGGCACTTCAGCAACGTCAATGTATGGATTGCATTATATTCATGCAAGATGGCGCTCCTCCGAACATTGTTACTCATGTGAAGCAACTGCTGATCGCTCATTTCGGAGATGATTGAATCATAAGCTGCCATTTTCCAACAGCGTGGCCTCCACGCTTTTCCGACTTAAACCCGTGTAACGTTTGGCTTTAGGGATATCTGAAGAATGTTGTTTACAGTGGGCGGATTGCGAATCTGGCTGACTTCAAGGCATGCATCACGCCCCACATTCATAGCAATATCACAGATACCTTCCGATCTGTTGCGAAACATGCAGTTATGCTCTTCTAATTAGCAGCGGAACAAATAGAAGGTTATATCGAACAACTTATGCGTTAATCATCCGTAAGGTGTTTGTTTCGTGAAGCTTCTCTTGTCACTATCGCTGTTTTCTCTGTAAATGCGTATTCTTGTCTTTTTGCTAATAAAATTGTCGTAAACCCTTGGAGTCTATTCTTTCGTTTTGGCTTTTACATCCACAACAGCAATGTGAACACTGTCAGCGCCATCTATGGATACATTTTTAACTATTTTTTTTCCTTCGCCAAACAAAATTCCATTACCTCAGGACTGTTCTTGTAAAATATCAAGTCATTCTGACCTGTAGTTTTAAAGTTAGAGCGGTTTGAAATCGCAACTTTAATTATAATCACCCTGTACTTCTCTAAAGCTTTAAGGACATTGTATGTATAACAAGAGAGAGAATGCGTCTGGAAATCAATGAAATACATCAAATTATTAGGCCAGCTACTGTAAAAAAAGCATTTTGACTAATGTAAGGCTTGATTAATAGTAACAGAACACATGGTGAATACAAATGACAAAACAATTCTTCAGATTCTAAGCTTCAAGTTTCAGACTGTTCTTATCAGCATTCCAGAAGAGTTGGGCAAGAATGTTACCAAGATGTGGGTTGAAAATTTGATAAACAGTACACGAATGTAAACTTTTCTCAGCTTCTTTGGCAAATATCAGGAAGTCCAAGGAAGGATAAAATGTGATTATGGGGACCGTGATTACCAATGATCTGCCATGAATACATTTTACTATACTTGAAACTAAGAATAATCGAAATATTTTCCATCGCTTCCACCAAAATAGTTAAAGGCATATTCCTCAGCTGTAACGCTAGCGCCATAGTACATCCGGATAGCCATGGATACATGCTCAGTGAATAACTGGAGCCTGACGAACAACCATTATGCAGTTTCTGTCAAAATTGAGAGAAATAAAATTTAACTGTTACTTTTGAATTAAGATTAAAAATAACTTTTACGAAAACTATTTTACGAATATTACTATGTTTGGCAATTGATTCGTTTCAAAATATTCAATTTAAATTCATATTTATGAAAATCTAAATACAATGGTGAAATGATTTTCTCAGTTTTGAAACAAACCTTTCTTTAAGTAATATTTGGTAACTTATATTGCTTATATTATTAAATATATGGTAGCATGCTGTTTCTCTGAAAGTTCCCTTTCACGATCCTTGAGAGTCCGGAAAGGCATTTGGCGAGCTGCGATTCGGAGGCCAAGATATCCTACAGTTGCCCAAATAAATTTAAATCTGATGAGTAAGCTGGCCTATCCATCTGAGTAGTATCTTCTGTTTCCAAGTATTTTGTTTCGAGATATACGTAATGCGGACGGGTATTTTCATCCATTAACAAAACATTTGGATCAACAGGCATCCTTGAATATCCTTACATGAGGTCTGAGACCTCGACGATATGTTTTTAGCCGCCTTCAGAACATTTATAAAAAATATGCAGCTCGGTGATTTTTGGTGATTGCATCTCGAACCAAGAAATCGTTTCTGATGAAACAGAATCTTTCATGAATAAAGAAACAAAAGGTGCATTTCCTTCCTTCTTGGTCAAATCCAAACATGTCTAGACTCGTAGTTCAGGCTACATTTGGATTCGCCAATAAATATGCGCGGTCCTGTTTATCTTGGTTTCATCGGATAGGATACCAACGCCCCCGTAAACGAACCCGTTTTGAAGACTGAATGAGTGGAAAACAAGTCATTGGATTTCTAGCATAAATTCCAATCTCGTGAATCATTCGTGAAGCAGTAAAATGGTTAATTAGAGGTAAACTGTGACAACCAGGAAGCATAAAATCAACTGTTTTTTATTCATTTCACGATTTGTTTTAGCTGACAATACAGAAAACGGTTTTCTGGTGCAGTTATTGATTCTGACTGCCCTTTACGAGGTTCTTTATTAATTGGTTCTCTGCTTCGGTTTCGTGTTGTATGTATATTTAGATACGTTACAGAAGATACGGTAAGATTTTTCAGATCAGGTACTTTGAGGGATATTCAAATATTGAATGACTTTCTCAAATGTTTGCCCACTGATGCTAAGACTACCAATTTAATACCAATTTTAATTAAATGATGCCTTTGAGCAGCAATCTCTAAGGAGTACTGATCAGCTTCGAAACACGAATGAACTTAAACAATTCTACATGCATCCATTGCGGAACATGTTATCAATTGCCTAATTTGCATATTACATGAGCTAATCTGTAAATAGAAATTATATTTTATTTTGAGTTGCACATAATTAACAAAAATAACTACACAATCGAATACTAGTTGAAAATTTGAATGAGCATAATTATTTTAAGGTTATCATTTAATTTTCACCAGCTGTATAGAAATATATTAAGCTTAAGCAAAAGGTTAAATTCATCAAACTAAAATATATTTATACGTGAGTTGACATTTCTTGAGAAATCTGAGTACGTGAGTTGACATTTGAGAAATCTGAGGAACTAAGAGGTTATCGACGATAATGCGTCACCTCCAAGGTTGGGGACTGCATCCTGACCTGTCAATCGCCCTTTTAGCGGGGTGGGGAGAAGGAAATATAAGGTCTTTCTCACTTTTTATCGCGTACTTTCGTGCTTTAATTAGAAAGTATGTCTAGACAGTAATCAGAAGGTCTGTATTTCGAGTCCCAGCAAGGTCACTGCACAATTTTCACATCTCTTGCTCTAAAATAAAATACCTAATAGTCTTTGCAGAGTTACTAGATAAACTTCAGCTATTTGTTTTGCAAAATATTCTTAATTATTCGATTTATAATCTCAGTCTATGCCTTCAAATTTTCACTTATTTATATAAGTCTTAAAACGAAAGACATCCATTTTTCTAATAATACTGCTGTAATATATTCATAATTAGGGAAAACACTAAGAGATTAATAAATTTACGGTAATCCTTCAAAATACTGTGGCCAAAACATCGGGAAAAAATATCACGACCGTAATCTCGGGGATCTAGAATACCGAGTATACAGAAATTTGCAAGCACAAAATGGCGCGGGCCATGGTAATGCGGTTATGAATTCATTATTTCAAAAGGACATGTGGATGAATATTTGTATAGAGTAAATGAGGTTTGGTCAAATGGTTTCCCTGCTAAAGATGCCCCATAGAAACCAGTAAAACTTTTTATGGGTACCCATAACATTTTATGGGTTTATATTGACTTCTACTGGTTTCTGTTAGTCTCTGTGCGTTTTTTTTACTGGTATCAATTGACACCCATACAACCAACATCAATGTCAGAACTTTTTACTGGTTTGTATTGGTTTATATTGACTTTTACTGGTTTTCTAACTGGTATCAATAATAATAAATCTTCTGTTGGTTTATATGGGTTTATGCTATTTTTCTATCTGACGTTAATAGACTTCTTGTAAACAATAAAATAAACAGAATGAAAATATGATCTCTTTAAGACCATCAGAGTAACCTGGAAACGCAGGTGGTCGTTTTAGATAGGGTTTTTACTAAATATGCTTATTTATTTGATTAATTCTTTAATTCCCGATAAGTAAACCTTTGTTTGATTTTGACTTTTGTTTATTTATAATTTTATATCTATATCAAGCAGATGGACTGTACCAATCGCCATAAAATCTCGAATTATTTTTTCTATACAAGAGAATGTATCTTTAGATAATTAAAGTCATATTTCTCAATTGGAAGCCTAAGTGCATTCTTCCAGACCAAATACTTCTTATTATCTTAATCCGTAATTAAATAGTAAATTCTTTCTTGTCAAACTGTCAATTCAAATTAGGCAGACGGTTTGAAATCTGATTAAGTAATTTGACGTAACAGTATAAAATTTCTTTTCAAACTACCAGATAAAATAATTAATTTTATCGTTTTAAGCTAGCTTCAAGTTTTAAAGTTGCTGAAAAAAAAGACATGTAAACGATGAAGCTATTTCTTCCTACTGTCAGAAACTTTAAAAACGGTAAACAGATATTTGTGTACATTTGTACTAAAATAAAATTTCATACATTCCCTTTATATTTATAATCACGATTGTTTGAATACCTTTGTATTAAAATCAAATAATAAATTTAAATTAATACTGAGTATTTTTGTATGAATTTTTTTTATTTTGTAACGGCTTGCAAATTACGTCTAACAGAACTAGTTATTTCCAAATTTTAAAGGTGTTTGAGAATTATCCTTTCTTGTGGTAAAATTACCATTGAAATATCATTATATTTATATTCGCACTTGTCGAGTCTTTAAGTTATATCGACGCAGAAACGTGAAAAATGTATAATGCCCTCGCCAGGATTTGAACCCGAATACACCCGAATGCCCTCCGGAATACACGTTGAACGTGCTTGTAGTTACACCACGAAGGCATGCTGAGAGGATGGAGAGAATACCCCTTTTAAAAGGCGACAGGGGATTAGGGAACCCCTTCTTCAAGTCCTGGTTGTGACGAATTTTCATTCATTACCTTTTGGTTCGGACGCCACTTCTAGAGTCTAGCAGAATTTTTTTGATGTCAGGAAACTGAAGAAATCCAAAATGTATTCGTCAGGATTCGAACTCCTGACTTTCCGAATACGGGTCGACCATATGCACTTTTAGATTTACGATATTTACCTATATAAATTTATGTCTGAGATGTAGCCTTTGCGAAAATTTGTAGGAGTCTCTGTATTTGTCTCTAACCTATATGAACACAAACGAAAGTTTTAGTGATACCCCCTAAATTGGAATTAGAGGAAGAAGATACCGTTCAGATGGACCTCGTTTACATTGTTGGATAATGCTTAGGTATTTAGAAGCATTGTGTTTGTGTGAAGAGGTATACATAAGATTTATCCGTGAATAAGCACCGTGATGTATTTGCTTTCAGGAGAAGCAGGATACGTGGCTCTCTGATAATATTTCCCCGAATACTTTCGGTCTAGTTGGGATGGTGTTTAATAGCTGTATAAAATACGTTGTATTATTATAGGTGGATAAATAATATGGTTTGGTTTATTTTATTATGGCAAAGCACACTAGAGCTTTCTGCCTAAGTGGAGTGATGCTTTCGTGGAGGACTTTCTAAGGAAAACTGGCTCGTATGCACGTTACACATAAGGAAAACCCAGAAAACGCCCATGTAGCTAGTCCGTACGCGGGATTCGAACCTCGGACCGAGCTACCAGTGTTCAGCGACTTCACCGCTCGGCCGCTGGTGGTCCTAGGTGGATAAAGATAAAATGCCCTTTCACATCTTTCATATTTCTTTCGGCCTTGAGTTAATTCTTCTTTATTGAAACAGCCTGCTTTCTCACTATGCTGTATTAGTGCAACATTACCGGTGCAATATTCACAGTAAGTATATTCGAGGGATTCTGCATTTGAGATTCCAGGCTTAAAGGTTTTAAGATTAAATAGAGATAACATTTTTTCAGTCATGTCTACAGTAATATTCGAGCTATCCCTTATTTCGAGGTTATATTTGTAATTTTGTATCATTTTGAAGCTTAATAAATGTCCAGCTTTCATATAATCGAGTTATACGAGGAAATCAGTGCAATTGCAACAAAACTTCAATTATGTGAATATCTGATATCTCTAGATATCTGAATTTCCAATAACATATTAATCTGCACTTTGACGAACAATCGGGATGGTGGTTAGTGACTCTGATAGCCGTATCGAAGGGCTCAGGTTCGAATCCTGAAAAAAGCATGGATGTTTCCAACCGTATAGTATCTGTGCGGCATGGGAACACTCTAATTATGCGGCGAGCGAAAAGCCGACTCGAGAGGTTAGTGGTATGAGCAAAGGGGTGGGATACCCTCAAGCCCGTCCCCCCACGGAGTGCTTTCTCTCAAAATTGGGGATGGAAGAGGTAACGTCGAGTTGTAACCTATATGGTGCTCAAGGCTCTTGTCAACAAGAGACGCATTTGCCACGATGAATGTCGTGAGTATACACTGACCTTTGTCAGACAAGTGAGATTGGTAACAATAACAGCAACAAATTTCTCTTTAAGTAAAAATTTAAGTAACCTCTAAGTAAAATTAAATTCATAGTTAATATGCTTTCGTTTTTATTAGTTCTTTATTCCTATTTAAGTAACTGATTAAAATAGATTTCATTTATTTATTATAAAATAAGATTTATTATGAAATATAACAACGAAAATTTAACAATTTACGCTATAATGTTTATTTTATTACTTTATGTTTACAAAAATATCTTAACTTGACTTTAGGATGTAAATGGAAACTTAACTTGACTTTATGTATGTAAATGGAAACTTTATGTAAATAGAAATAAATTATGAGTTTTATGTACATAATTTTTGCAAATAAAAAAAGTAATTTATTAGTTTATGTTGGGCCAGAAAAAATAAAACCATGTTTTTTTTTTTGTGTGTGTGCCTATGGGTAAATAAAATTGTAAATGTTATTGTTTTATTTTAATTTCGCAAAAACATGTCTGTGCGTCTACTTGCTCAAAAAAATTAGTTCATTGTTTAATTTTGTTAAAAAGAAGATTTTTTGTTTCATCTTATAAAACAAAAGCATTTTATCACTCATTTGTTTAATCATTCCTGAAATAAAGCGTGATAAAATCTAGAATTTTTTAACATGTAGGTCCATTTAGTTTGAATATTTTAGATTGCTCTGAATATTCATATTCCTAACCATATTGGATGCATGATCTAGTTTTAGATTTAATTAACGTTAAATTGAAATAATATTGTTTTAGAAGGATTTGAAATGTTTGCTAAAAGGTCTGGCTTGGTTTGGTTTATTTGGTTATGGCAAAAACCGTGAGAGCTACCTGCCTAAAGATCCTCCACGGATGTCTTCGTGGAGGGCCTTTCTAAGTGAAACAGGCTCGTATCCTCCGTGAACATGAGAAAAACAACAAAAAAAAACCATAAACCATGCAGCTATCCCATTCAGCTGGAATTCAGCTGAGTAGAACTAGCAGTCTTCAGTGGATTCAACACTCTGCCAGTTTTGAGCGGTTATATACTGAAAGGAAAAATAATGTAAACTGTAAATTATTTCATTGAAGCAGTGTGATTCTGTAGATCATGTAACATTTAAATAATGTAAGAGAAAAAATTTTTTATACTGACTTTCTGTAATATACATAGTAATTAAATTAAATCTTCCTTTTTTTTTCTAAAATGGGAAGCTTGAGCTGAATACTATTCTAATAAATACTCTTGACAAGACATTTGATATAAAGAAAATGTTTCTCGATTTTGTTACTACGAAATTTCATATATAGAAATAAAGTTGTTTTGTACCCAAAATTGTTTTATCTGATTTCTGAAAAATATGGAAATTTATTAAATTTACTACAGCAAGTTCATGTAACATAATATGTAGATTCCTCTTTTTGACTAACATTTTGAGTAGGAAAAGTAAAGCAAAATGAAGAATAACAGTTAAGGTCCATCGGATAAAAAGAAATTAAAAAATTATTTAAAATCATATAGTATATGTAATTGCCTTATGGATATCTCAGTCTTCTTACAAAAGGAATTTTCTTATATTTCTTAAAATATATATATCTTGATTGATAGGCGACTTAAAGTATGGGCTGTAAAGGCCAACTTTAGTTCAAAAGCTGCATAAAGTGCTTAGGAGATCCTTTGTCTGCTCTAACCATTTTCCTCCTTTTCTTCCTAAGATTATAAAAGTGCTTTCGGATCGCAGAAAGCACTTTCAAAATCTTATGGTACCTCTCATCTTTGTCTTCCGTACCATGCTTAAAATTTTTGTTTGAGAGACCATCAAAGACTCAATTCCTTTATCAGGATTATCCCTTAGCCGTCAGTCTAGTAAAAAAGCCGATTTCCCTAGTGTTTTCTGCTTGCTATATAACCAAAAACAGTCTGCAGTGTCTTATATGTCTTGATAATTGCGTTTCATTGCATAATAAAAATTATTAACATCTGAGGAAAATGCAGTTTGAGGACACAATTTATAAAAGTTTGTACTCAGTATTTTCAGTGCATTGAATGTTTCAGCTTGCTGCATAATAAAAATAGTCTGCAATGTCTTGTATGCCTTGATAATTGCGTTTTAATGCCTAACAAAAATTATTAAAATCCGAGGAAAATGCACACAATTAAGAACAGTCCGCATTCAGTATGGCTAGTGTAGTCAGGGTTTTCTGCTTGCTACATGAGAACCTATTAGTCTGCAGTTTTTTATATGTCTTGATAATTGTGTTTTATTGTATAACAAAAATTTTTACTATCCGAAGAAAATGCAGTTTTGAAAACACAATTACGATAAGTCTGCATTCGGTATTTTCTATGTTTTGCCTTGCTACATAATAAAACATAATCTGCGCTTTCTTGTATGTCTTGAAAATTGCGTTTTATTGCGTAACAAAAATTATTAACAAAAACAAATGCAGTTTTGAGATACAATTAAGGAAAGTTCGTGTTCTGTATGGACAGTGTACTCAGTGTTTTCTGCTTGCTAAATAACAAAAATATAGTCTGCACTTTCTTGTATGTCTTGATAATTGCGTTTTGTTGAGTAAAAAAAAATTATTAACATCCGAGGAAATTGCAGTTTCGAGGACACACAAATAAGAATTTCTTTATTTCAGTATTTTCAGTGTATTCATTACTTTCTGCTTGCGACATAACAAAAAATATAACAAACAACAATAACATAACAAAACATAGTCTGCAGTTCCTTGCATATCTTGCATAATTACGTTTTATTGCATTTTAACGCAGAATATTTGATGTTACAGGAATTTATTTAATTGAGTATTAATGCACGTGCTTCGACAGTGGTTATGTTATTGTTATTGTTGTGCCTATGCTCATATTTGGACGTCCATGTTTACCATCCTCTCTTGTAGAACGACTTTATGAATAATTACCAATAGCATTGAAAGCTCCTGTCATAGGCATGAAATCCTGGGCACCTGTGGTGAAAGAATAGCTTTGCGAAACTATGTCCATATTTCAGTCAAGAACCCTTTAGAGGAAGAATTCAAAGTCCACCACACATCTCTTACCTACCACACATCTCTTACCTACCACACATCTCTTAAGGAGATTTTCATCATTAGATGTTCCTGTGAAGCAAAGCATCTCACATTTAGGAAAATTCATGTGTTCCCTGAAATTCAAACTAAGAAATGGCTAAAATATTTTGCTTTTGCTAACATAGTTTTCTAACTGATGACAAATTTCTCCGCATTTCAATGAAACTTCGCAAAAGTTTTACATGGCTGAGAGCTTTCAGTATTTTATTAATTACTTCTTCACCTTTTCATTTAAATTTAAATTTATTTATTTCATTGATATCCTACGTTAATTTATAACAATTTAATTTCTTATCAGGTAAACATTTTCAACATAAATTTTTGTTTCATACTAAACCACTATCAAAGCCAAAATTTCCAACAATCATACGATTATATGACCTATCTTTAACGTACTTGCTAATTTTTAAAAGTTTGATATTAGTTTTTTTCCTGTTCAGAAACTCACATAAATTTTATAAATTTAAATCTTTAAAAGAGGTTTTCAATGCACATAAAAAGCTTTGTCAAACTAAAAATTGCCAATACCGATATCCTTATATTTTTTCTAACAAAAAAAAACAACTTTCATTATTAATGAGAGTTCATTAGTGAGTGAATATGATTCTAAGGTAATGAGGAAACGTTTCTTCCTTGTACATATGAATGGTACCTGCTTAAGAATGTTTGAAACTGAAATCTCATTTGATGCAAATTTTTTTTTTTTTTTTTTTTTTTGTGTGTGTGTGTGTGTGTGTGTGTGTGCTAAAGCCAAATGAATACTTAATAAGAGTTAAATTCAAATTATTCTAAAGCTAAATATGTACCCAATTTTGTTGTGATTACTTGTCTATAAAATTATTGTGACGATTATATACGTATCTCTTTATATTTAGCTTTTTCGGCTGGTTTGATTTATTTGATTATGAGAAAGAACTCGAGGCTTATATGTCTAAGGAAAGAGATGCTTTCGTTGAGGACTTTCTAAGAGAAACTGAAGCCAACCCGTTCTCCGGGATTCCATATCCGGACCAAACTACACGTGTTCAGCGACTTTATCGCACGGTCGCTTGCATTAACTGGGAACTGACTATCCTCTCGGCCCACAATCCCCAACCCTATAGCCATCAATTTCAAATGGCCGCTAAATCATCTTATAATTGCTTTTAACTCTGTTTTTTCCTCACAAAATCACGAAAAGTATAGTTCGCATTCACCAAAAAGAATGCTGCGTCTACGGCCTCATAATTGGACTTTGAAATTAATACCAAATACATGTATCATGCATATTAAATGCAATGCATTGTAGTACGATTGAAATAAACCTTCATTTGAAATTCATTTTGTGTAAAGTTTTAATGAAATCTGATTTGTTTAATAATATTTTGCCGTTTAAAATCACATTATAATAAAAATGATTTTTCGTAAATTCGTAATGATTTCGTAAATTTCGTACCTTCTTACATCGCATTTAAAGTAAACTGACACGAAGACACCAATTACTATTTATGGCTAATTTTATTATGGCAATTAGCTCAATTATCAATTAGGTTTTTGCATTTAAAAATACCTATACATCTTTTTACCTTAAATAGTTTAATTGTACATTTAAGCTAATGCTGTTATTACCAATCTCACTTGTCTGACAATGGTCAGCAAAAACCCAGGACATTCATCGTGGCAAGAAGTCAAATGCGGCTGTGGTTGGCAAGAGCCTTGAGTATATATAGATTACAGCCAGCTTAGTCCCACTGCAAATTTGCAGACATAGCACGCTGGAAGGACGGCTCCGAAAGTCACCCAAGTTAGAAAAATTTAATTCTGTGTTTCAGGCTGAACTTGCTGCTATTTATTTTGCTATGAAATGGATTAAGAAAAACCTATCTAAGAGTTATAGTATTGTAGTTTATAGTGATTGTTTATCTGGATTACAGGCTTTGAAAAGCTACGATTGTAATAACTCTTTAGTTATGGATATTAAGTGTTTATATAAAGAAATTGAAGGTTTGCATGATATTAAATTTAGATGGGTTAAGTCCCATGTGGGTATTGAAGGTAACGAGAGGGCCGACGTGTTGGCCAAAGAGGCGACTTTGGATGTTTCCGGGGAGTGTTCCGTTATCCAGCCTTCAAGAAAAATGGTTATTACTAGAATCAAACAGTATTATATTGATTTGTGGTATGATAATTGGAATAATTCGAATAGAAGAAAAGAATATGCCTATTATTTAAAACCTAAGTTTAATAAAAGTATTTCTTGTCATTTGGATTTTAATCAAATTGTTACTGGACATGGGCGCTTCCTGGTGTATCTGAAAAGATTTGGCATACAAGAGAATGAATATTGTCATAATTGTGGAGTTGTCGGATCGGTAAGGCACTATGTGGAAGAATGTACACTTACTTATGACATACGAAAAAAATATAATTTTATTAAGATTTTTACAGGTGCTGAAAAAGAATTTAAATTTGCAAGGGAACTTATGTGTTTTCTAAATAATAATCGCTCTGATGTTGGTATTTTTATTTAATAAAAGTTTTTTTTTTTAATTTTGTGTTACAATAATTTAAATTGAGATATTGGTGTTTATATGGAATTTTAACATAACTTTATTCAGTGCGTTATGTGGTGTATTTTATGCGTTTATATAATTATGTATTTTATATGTATTTCATGTAATATGTAATTTCATGCATAATTATGTATTTTATATATATATATATATATATATTTTTTTTTTTTTTTTTTTTTTTTTTTTGCTTGGCGCAGCCCTTGTTTGTCATAAAATCTTGTCGATTAGGTGGATGGGGCTGCGCCCTATTTGTACCATCCACCTCTTAAAAGGACACTTGGCTCACCGCATATATAGAGTTTCCCCAAGAACTACACATTTACAAATATCCATGCCTTCTCCGGACCTTCTTCTTCAGCCAGAGTCACTAGCCACAATTCCGGTTGGATGGCAAGCAAAATATTACAGGTAATTTTATAAAGTTTCTTCATCGGCCAATAATCGAAAATTCATTTAACGGTCTAACTTCCTGTTCGGCTAAGTCAGAGGTTTTAAACTGTCTGTTCGCGGGCCACATGCTTCTCCCGAATCATTTTATGCGACCTGAGAGCACATTTCATGTAAATTAATTATTGAAAGGATTTGAAATAAAATTTTAAGATTTGAATGGTCTGCAGTGCAATTGCACATTATTTTCATTA
Source organism: Stegodyphus dumicola (assembly GCF_044657685.1). Classification (NCBI taxonomy): domain Eukaryota; kingdom Metazoa; phylum Arthropoda; class Arachnida; order Araneae; family Eresidae; genus Stegodyphus; species Stegodyphus dumicola. Next base: position 228,863,183 of record NC_140768.1, on the reverse strand, counting down.
CCAAAAAAACGAACGTGAGCAACTATTCAGAAAATCTGGAAAGGAAGTTAATTAACTTTTATTGTGATATAAATTTTATTCAAAGATTTGAAAATACAAATTTTATTAGCACTTGTCAAAATATAAATATCCTAACTGTTGTGAATTTTTGCAATAAGAATAATCGCTTTTCTTGGGTGCACAGGTGTTAATAAATCTACGAAAAGAACGAAATTGCCGATGAGTATCTGCAGTTTGTGACAAAGATATTTCTAGTAACTGACGTCGAAGATTACAAGCCTTATGAATCGAAAAGCCATGAGAGCTTGTAACTGAAAACATCTAAGATGAAACAAAGAAGTTTACTATTATTTTCATAAAATTATTTTATTTTCTGTATGTGTCATAGAAAAATGCAAAAAATAAAAGAAAGAGAATAAATAGGTTGTCGTTATTTATTCCCAAATTTTGTTCTTGGGAAGTTTTCATATATTTCTATTTAGCTTAAGTACGTTATTTAGTGGTTACTTGAGAACATTGCAATCATTTTTAATAAATACCAGTGTGGAAATTTTAATATTGAGCTGTCAATGCATTTGAATGACGAACTAAGAGAAATTTCTTTCAGATACCAACTTTTAGATTTAAGACAGAAAATAAGCATAAATTTGAATTTTTAGCGCTATTTTTATAAGTATATTTTGACAATTATGTAGTAAAAAAGTTTTTAATTTAGTTAACGAATTTTGCTTTGTTAATAAAAAGGTCTCCTTTTTTATATTATTTATTTACGTATTGTCAGCTAGATCTTGCATTTGGCTAGTGTTCATTTGAGTTTGAGACCACTGAACTGAGTGAATTGATAGGTTTTTCACTCTTCTCCCAAAGAGAAGACGAATCATTGTTAGATAAAGAAGTCAAGAAAATCATCTAATTTGAAAAATAAATGAAATATTATTAAAAGTATTTTCAAATATGTATCGAAAATGCTACCTTTCTGCATGAGGTTGAAAAGCAGAAATGAATGTTGTTGGAGATACTAAATAAGAATCAGCTAAAATTGCTTCAATTTTCAGGCCTACTTTTGAAGATTTGAAGAGAATCTTGTTCTTCAGATGTGAAGCAAAAATGATTAAGCCATTTTCACTCTTTCATTGAATAAAAACCTGAAACAGAGTTTATAAATAATGAGAATTATTTACACTTATACAGAGTAAGGTTGCACAAGTGGTACCAAGTGGTCGCTGAAGACGTACTTTTCACACATTAGACGTAATATCACGTCAACTGCGACTCTTCCGGCGAAACGAATTACACACCCCAGTCAACCATTTTTCACATCGTGTTCATCTCTCTGTAATATTTATGAGGAACACCACGAAGAATATAATTCACTGCCTAAAATGCAAATGATGAATACACGACTTATGTGTCGGAGTTGACAAGAAAATGAAAAAAAAAAAAAATCTTTATGATAATTGTTCTAGTTGGATTGAAAAAAGGTAGTTTTATTATAATTATCCAATTTTAAACATAATATTACTCAAGCCATATGTGATACGACTTAGAAAACTGGTTGTCTAAGTATTATTAAGTTCGTGTTCATAAATTTCATTAATTTAATCCAAAAGAGTAGTCTGTATGGAATTTTTATTGTACGTAATAAATATTAGGAACGACAAAGATACTTATACCACACATATTTTTTTATTTTTTTAAATCCTACGAAATATACTTCTTTATTATTAGAGGGTACAACTTACGCAATCTTACCCTACATATAAAATTTAAAGATGAAAGCAGACATTATAGGTTTGTTCATAAATAACATGATTATGTTTATACACCGACATGTTTAACCATTTTGTAAGATATTTTGCATTAAATATATAATCCTTAGGTACATAATACTCCATAATACTTAATTATTTAATGAAAAGCTGGTGCTATGCATAGGTGTACTTTGGCATTAAATACCGTTACTGAGTAGTAAGACTAATGTGTTTTAAGGTTATTGTTTGAAACTAATAAATTATTTATAATTCCAGCATTTACTATCACTTCTCTTTTCCGTTTCCTTACCCGAATGCAAATCAATTATATCATATTTAGGCTGAGATTTTTGGATTGTAAGGCACATGGTGTTTCTGCCTCTCTGGGCCACGTTACGTAATTCCTGCCAGTTCTGATAAATTTGTAATTATTCGGCTATGCGTTATTGCTGCCAATTTGTTAAATGTTCTTCTGGTTACAGTTTTGAACCGACCTTCATTTAAATTTAATAGTGTTTAACTGCTAAGTTTTTAAATTTGAATTTGACTGTTACTGTAGCTGCATCGCCAGAAGTGGTGGTTTAATTTCTTTTAGCATGAGAAGTGCATTTACGTTCTAAGTTCTGTTAACTAAAAAGGTTTTGTTCAAATCTTTTGAAATCTCTGTAGTTGATTTCAGACACTGCGTTGATTTGCTTTACATCAGTTAGCAATTTGACACTAGTTTATCCTCCCAAAACAAATCAAATTCTATATAGTTAGTCTCTACAAGAAGTGAACTAAGAAATATTTTTTCTTTTTTTTTTTCTTTTTGAGTGAATTTATTTAATTAAAACTCCTACTAAGGGTCAATCAAAAAATTTACTAAATTTATCAATTAATTAGTTACATTAATTAAAACAGTAATATATTGCAAAGAAAAGGACGTATTCAAATTATGAAAAATACGAGTATTTTACATTACTTAATAATTTAGCAGAGCAGAAACTAAAACTCCTTATTCAAAAGAAAAGAGAAAGAAAACGAAAATGAGTTTTCCTACATCTCTTACAAAAAATGTGTTCCTGATCTCATTGTAAAATGCAACTCGATTTTGAATAATATTGAAAATATATATATCTAAATTTCAAAATGTCACACACACACGTGTATATATATATATATATGTAAAATGAGACATATATATGTCTTATTATTTGCAATTTTACCGCCTTTAAAATAATTATTTGAGTATTTAAAATCTATGAATTTTGATTTCTGGATTTTGCTGTAGAATTCGCTCTTTTATCTTTTTTGTGAGGAGAACGCTTGTAGCAGATAACTTGATTCTTTCCGAATATTGATAGCTAAAAGAGGTTAATTTGGAAGTAAAACAACAAAAAATAAGCATTATATTTGGAAATTTTCTCAGGCTTAGTTTCGATGATGTTTTTACCAAATCATTATCTTCAGCACCCAAATTGCAAATGAATTTTTTGTTGCTTGACTTCTAAATTAATCTTTATTCGACGTATCATTTTAACCTAAGCTAAAAGAGGATTTGTTCTAAGATAATTCTTTGAATTTTCTCTGCTTATGTAAATTGCCTCAACATTCCATATTTCTATACATGTCCCCTTTATATATTTTTAACTGTTGTAATAACACTTTATCAAATAGAAAAATACTGCTTTCATAAAAGCAATATGTAAACATTTTGCTCAAAAAAGCTTAGATAAGAATAATTTTTCTCTTACACTTTAAGTTAAAATCTGAGCTGAAAATATCCAGATAATTTGTTTTAATTTTGGACCGCCTTAATTTGTTTATAAGCTTATTTACCTTTAACTTAAATCATCCAAGGAGTGCCTTCGTCTATGATTTTCTAAAGGAAAATAGCTCGTATATACGATACACATATAGAAAACGACTATGCAGCCAGCCCCGTTTGCCTGGATTCGTATCCATATAGGAAATACGAATATTCAGCGATTTTTATCGCTCCGCCGCTGCTCGGCTCAATTTGAAACACGGCTACTTATTGATTAAGTATTCTGCTCATTAGCTAAATATTCTAGCTCTTTATTCTGTAGACCATCAATGGGCCAGTTTTCGCTTTAAATTAAGTTAATATTTTTATAGGTTTCTTAATAAAATTCCAAATTTAAATGAAATGTGATATGAAAATGTAACACTGTTCATGTTTTGCTGGTGACTATATTATTCACCTTTTTGGTGACTGTGCGTTTTTGCAGAATGCCAGAACTTTAATTGACTGGCTGAAGTTCTAAAGAAGCTGCTTTCTATTTTCCATTTCGAGTAGGAACTTTTAAATATTTGTAAAAATAGGCGCAATTAGTTTCATATTTAACTGAAAAGACTTGCGACTTCAATTCTAGCTATGAAATGGCTATTATCAGAAGAAGATGTATCAAGCATAATACTTTCTTGCAAGTGCAGTTTTTTTTAGGTACATCTGGATGCAACTAACCTTTGCCTTTACTTAGTGTCTCCTCATACATTTGCTTCTTTCAATGCATATATATTTTGAGAAAACATTTGTGTATTAAGCTACAGAAAATTATAAATCTTAGTTGCAAAGATGATACTTAGCATGTATACAGCACGCTCTGAATCCGAGCACCTCTTACGCAAGGAGGTGAGGGAAAAATGTTCCCAACTTGCACTTTTTGTATTCCCACATTCCCACAAAATAAGATATCAGTTAGATTACGCACTGACACGAAGAAGGCGTCCATTTTATTCATCCAAATAAAGTCCATCAATCAAAAAAAAAAAAAAAAAAAAAAAAAAAAAAAAAAAAGAGAAACTCTGGGGTTTATTAAGAATCGTGATTGAAGCGTTTTTATTTTTACCTTTTCATCATTTCATTCAGGGCGCGGAGGAAAAAGTGTTGGTTATATGGAGAAGATGCAGCTATGTCCCTGATAGATCCGATCCTACCCTGCTTACCCCCCTTCGTTTTCTTCTCCATCCCTCCCAGGTCATCAGTCGTCCAACATCACGTGACCAACACCGACCCCCCACCTTCGTTGGGCAGTCGATTCCCCCTCGCATTTTGGAGAGAGCTGAGAGCTTTCTCAGCTGGCCCTGTTGCCAAGGTGGAAAAGGAAGTGGAAAAATAAGGCACAAAAAATCGATTATATCGATTGGAAATATTTTCTTTTTTCTTTTATGCCCGCCATGTAAATTTGACCACGCGACGGAGCAGTAGTAATGGCCGATGGCTACCCGGCTATTCCTCGTGGCCCTTCTTTCAATCTTTTCCTGCCTCCTCTCTTTCTTTCTCTCACTCTTTTTCTCTGCCCTGCCTTCCCTTTTCATTCTGAGGGGCATTTCTTTTTTGCATATGCCACGGTTGGTACGCTTCATCACCATAATCTTGAATCCACTCTCACCATCTTCTTTCTGCGAGCTCTTTGTCTTTATTGAAGTCCGCCATCTTGGTTATCTTCTAAGGTAAGATGCGTCTATCCATATCCGTCATACCCTATTTGACTTTAATTAGCCCCACGCTGTAGGTCAAACTTATTTCTCCTAATCTGTCTTTTATCATAAGGTTTATGGTATTTATATAAAAGCAGGTATTTATATAAAACTTAGCAGAAATCTGGACCACTTTTGACTTTTTTTTTTTATGCATCTGTAGACATCTGTGACTTTTATGCATCTGTGGACTTGAAAATGAAAGTTGATTATCTGGATTTATTAACAATCTAAGTAATAATTCTTAAATAACAATTCTGCATTAACCTTACGTGGAAGTAATAATTCAAAAGCTATTGCACTTTAGATATTTAAACAGAATATTATTTCGCAAGTCTCTCGTATAGCCTTCCCAATACAGTCTCTTGGGGCACCTTAACCTTCAGAAGTCAAATTTCATTTGATATCTATGCTCTAAATTCTTTATACGTACTTGAGTAAAAATTGATTTTCATTTAAATTAAAGACCGCTGTTCTTATAGTCATAAGTCCTTGACATGACCTCTGTCTTTCTGCATTAGGACTGAGACGACTTAAGCCCCCTAATGTGTCAGCAAAAGCTCAAGAGAATATATTCATAGCGACGAATTTATTAAACTTAAAAACGTGTTTCCCTTATTATTCTCATTGTCTTGAACTAACCTAAGATGCAAGTTTTCACAAGCACACCTTTTCTTGTCAATCTCTGCAGACATTTGATTGCGAAGATTATGCATTCATATGGTATTACATACAAATATATTGCGTACAACAAAAATGCATTAGAGAAAAGTTAAAATTGCGATGAAGTTAATGTTTCCCACATTTTAGCGAAAAAATCGCCAGGCTAAATTGATAAAACTTCTTACAAAATGTTTGGGTTGTGCCCACCTATGTTATTCCCCATCAATACAAAGAAACTTTTTTTCCTTAAAATGATAGAAACTATTTTGGCGGTTATTAAATAAATAGTTTATCACATAGCTGTAACAAAATAAGCAAGTAAATTTTACAAATACTGAAAATAACTTATAGCATATTAATCATGTTTTTTTAAGTATATTCTAAGAAAAATTTGTTAAACTATAATGAAAGAATTTTATATTTTCTGGAATTAAAAAATAGGTTAGCTTTTAAAACTTTCAAAGTCTTATACGAAGGAAAAAGTCAAAGTTTAATGTTATAATTAGAACTTTTACTTAGCAAATATTTATTAATTTTATTTGTGCAACTTCAATTAATTTACAGCAACTTATAAAATATCAAAAATGGGATGTATGTTTTTAAAAATGCATGCAAATTTCATCCTCGTAAGAACAGAAAATTAAATATATTACTGCCTTTAATTCCTTATTTAATTTAATAGTTAAGCTAACAGAAAAGTTCTCAAAACTTTAGTAAATAATAATAATAAAATATGTGAATTATTTTAATATTTTAATGTAATGTGATGATACATATTTTAATTATCTTTTAAAATATAAAATAACTTCTAGAACGAAATTCAAAATAATTGAAAATCTTTTACTTACTCTTTCTTCCCCCCCTCCCCTTTTGGTAACGAATGTAGTGATTACAGATTAAAAAAACAGTTGGATAAGATTGAAAATAAAATCAATCGCTATTAATGTATATTTAAGAATGTTCACAAGCAATCTCAAAAGTCAACTGTCTATACGCAAAATAACCGAAAATAGTCACTGGAAAAATACCTGAAAATAGTTCGGTCTAGGAAATTCGATGTAAAAAACCAGCTGTGTTGAATAGAAGTCGAATAGATAGTCGATTTTTTCCCTGGTCTGTAGAAAGAAAAGAAATATCAGATATAACTAGGATGTTCTTACCTCTTCTCTCCATTTGCTTCAGGATCAGGCAATTTGAGACAATTCAGTTTGCTGCTATCTTTATAAATGCTAGAAAATAATTAAACGTTTAGAATTATCACATTACTAAAGCTATGTATTAAGCTATTTATTATCTATAGCTACTTATTATCTACAGTATATACTATTTATTATCTACAAAAGTAGCTAAAACATTTAATGCTGAAAATATATACTGGACCTACAGAGCCAAAGTGGTAAAGTAGATTAGTAATTCAGTCTAGGGCTCGAATCCCGGTCAGCGGGTTGGCTGCATAAGCGCTTTCGTGGTTATTTCCGTGAGTAACGTCTATGTGAACCAGTTTCCTTTAGAAAGTCCTCCCTGATGGCCCCTTTCCCTTAGGCAGGTAGCTTTTGAGTATTTTGCCAATATCAAATAAACCAAACCAAACGTAAAGGAAATGAATGGAATAAATATTACAGATTTTTGCTTTTTCGAAAAGCAATTAGAAAATGTGTATTGATAAAAAAGCAATTTCTGATTTCGGACACTTTGAAATTTTTTTTGATGAAACTCCAATTTGCAAGACACTTTTTGATAATTTCTGTGCATATTGGTACAACCGATTTCAGTTTTTTAATTTTAAGTAAATAAAATTAAAATTTAATTTACTTGTACTTGAAGTTTTATTGAACTTTCATTGATCATTGTATTTTTTATTTTTAACATTTTAAAATTGGGCTCCTTTAGTTTTCCCGGAACTATTTAAAAAATTTTCATCAATAAATAAAAATAAACTTTTTAACTTTGACCACTAGATACCACTTTCGAACAATTGGTCGATAATATCATTTTCTCATGATAATGATTAATTGATAAGAAATTAAATTGAATCATTAGATAGTACCTGATCTTTTGTTTTACCCTTATATATTTCATGCCAGTAGAAAAATATACCATTTCTTCAGTATGAAACTTCTTTACATATAATTTTTTAGAAATATTCTTTTACGTGTTTGATATTATTTGGTTTCTTTTTTTTTAGCAACATCGCCCCTGAAGAAGTAATACAACTCCAGTTCAATGTCCAATTATTATATAGCATTTTGATAATGGTGCATAATATTTATTAAAACACAATAACGCATGTGTTAGTTTTCTGTACATGGAAGCTAATAAGATAGTTATTTGCAAATGCGACTATACATTTTGTATTTCGAAATATGTTTAAAGCATATGTTTCATAGTTATGCATTTTATGAGACGGCTTATCAGAGTTTTCGATAGTTAAGAAGGTTTAATTCAGATGGTCCAGATGGTGTCCTCGGACATTCTTATTAGAACATTTCCCGCTATGGGATATGAAGTACCTACGTTTAGAGGGAGAAAACTCAACCCTCAGCTAATGGCTTAAATACCCCTTTCTTATCACCTTCTCGCCCCCCAGCAAAATGTGAGGTATCAGTGCGGCAGCTACTCACCTTAATGATCGGCAACCAACCCTTCCATATTTTATGCCGATAGGGGTAGGAGAAAGGGGTTCGGGATCTGAGGCTTCTGATTGGGTGGAATGAAAGTCGTTTGGACGAACCCTTTCCTCTCTCTCACCCCGCGTAATCTGCGTTGCGCGTAATTTTTACCGCACTCGAATTCTGTTGGGAGACTTCAGTGCTCAGTATTGGCTGCGGTGCAAAGGGTTAGGGTGAGACGTATCCGCCCCTTTTTTCTCCCTACCGTAGGGATTTTTTGAATGTGTGCGGGGTGGATTTTCTGCATAGTAATAAGATGCTTTACGGGATTGACGGGGGAGATTCAGCCAGTCAGCGGATTTTTCCAGTTTTTCTTCCTTCTTTCATTTCGGGGTTTTTTGCTTTAATCTTGGCCGGATATTCTCCTTTCGCTGTTCTCCTTCGTTCGCTTTTCCACCCACCCCCTTTTTTATGCGCATACTTAATGGCGTAAAAAAAAAAAAAAAAATTCACCCATTTTTGGGTGAGAGAGAAGTGCGATAATTTAACTCAAGTATACGGCGACAGTTCGGAAGAGGAGCGCTTAAATTTTTCCAGCTATTTCTGGAGATGCTTTCCCCCCTTTTTTTTGAATTTTCCTCTTTTTCGTAAAGAAGGGGATAAATTTCTTCTAATGTAATGGCAGTATTCAGGCTCAGAACTCAGAAATATGATGGAAATCTTCATCTTCCGCACACTTCGCTTATTTTAAAGAAATAATACTCTATTCAAAGCTTGAATACCGCTTAACAGTTTGTCATTTAACTGCTAAAAAGCTACATTTCAATAATGCAATAGATTATAGTAATTTTGAGAGTAGCTGATTTCTGAAAATCTTATATTAATTGAAATATTTATTTAAATAAATTTTAAAATAAATATAATCCTAAATTGAAGTTCTCGGGGTTTTACAAATGCCCTGTAAACGAAATAAATTCATGTTCTGGTCTGTGAACAGATTGTAATTAGTGCCGTATTTCATCCCAAGTTTAGTATACTACAAGGTATGCTCTTGTATGACATCATTGACCCCTAATCTACTCAAAATCAACTTCTTTGGCACTCCATTTATGTTCTCGTTTCTTCCACTTCAAGTAACTTCCTAAGTAAGTGACGTCAAAGTTGGAAAGAGCCTAACTTTTTCATCTACTGACCTTAGTTTATTCTACCTAGTTAATATTCCTCAAAATTTATCCGAACAAAAGTTTCTCTAAGATTACCAAATAGATTTAAAGACTAAATTTATGTAAAAATTTTCTCAGAAAAAGTACTCAAGTCACCATTCATGTCCACCATATGCTTCGAGCTCAAGCAACATTTAATAATGCCTGATAGAAAAAATTAACCGTTATATAATGGTTATAGATTAGAGCAGTGGTTACTTACTTCACTGCATCCGAGAATTTAACCAAGCTGTGTACTGATATCAACGCCGCGACAAGCCATAAAGATCACACATTAAAAATATTTACACTCTCGTATTTTAATGTCTGAAAGTTATTTACGATAAAATACTTTCAACGATAAAGCAGGGCAACAAGACCTCTAGATTGCAATCGCTTTGATGTTGATATTTGCGAGTCTTTGAGAAGATCAAAACACGAAAATATATATACACAACATTCAATGGGGTCCACCGGTGGCCGATCGGTAAAAGCCGCTGAATACAGGTATTTCGGTCAGAGGTTCGAGCCCCGGAGAACGGGCTGGCTACATTAGCGTGGTTTTCCCCATGTGTAACGTGGATAAGAGCCAGTTTTTCTTCAAAACGACCTCCACGCAGCATCTCTCCCTTTCCGTGTAGTGTCTAAGGGCGAAGCACATAAGAAGTAAAAAAAAAAAAAAAAAAAATGCATTTCTATTAAAATTTTGATCCTTTTTACGAAAAATAAATATCGAAAGCTTTTCGCATATCTTTATATGTTATTGCACACTAAGCTTATGTTTCTGAAAAAATATGATGTCCCTAATGGAAAAGGGAAAAAGGTAGGAGTTTGATTTTGGAAATAAATATAAAATGAAGGAAATCTTTGCAACCAAACACGTTCAAATATTTTCTTTTTATGTTAGCCTTTAACATTATGTTAAAGTGTAGCATAATTCTTAAAGAAAATAGTGTCTGCAATTAAACTAAAACGAACAGCTTACTAATAGATTTCATAAAGATATGAAAACACCTTTGTTTTTAAAATTCTCAATATTTGATAAAAACTTCAGTTAAAGAGCAATTGAAACTATTTTAAATATTGGCTTTACTCGAATTTCTCTTCCTGGTAGATATAATTAAGCTATGTAATTAATTTCTAGCTTTAATCATTTGTAATACTCACAGTTAAGACAAACACTTTTTTAAGTCCCTTATGAAATGGCCTTTCCTAAGCACGTTTATGGTACAATTACTTAATCTGTTAATATACCGCATATATATTCCTGCCTTTTCTCTTTAATAAGCTACAGCGAATTCTCTCTTAGGTGATCTCACAAGGTTCAGACAGTTGTAGGCTTTTTAGCGGTTGAGGTAGTCTTACAGACGTGATTATCATTACCGATATTAATTATTATTTTCAGAAATATTACTCACTTTCAGAAGCAATCATCTGATAGAGAGGATTACAGTAATAGTAATAATAAATAGCATAAAATTCATAAAAGTTCACCATATTTTCCGTGTTCTTTTGGATTTGTTTCTCATGGTACAAATTTCAAGATTTTCATAAATACCTTATCGTAGAATTAAGCTAAACACAATTTTCTACACTTAAGTGGGTAATATTAGATTGCAAAAGGGAAAGAGGATCAGATAAATTACGCCTTATCAATTGCTAGTCTTCTTTTAAATGGACGTTCAAATTAATCTCATGAATATAAACCACTTCGGATTGCTAGTGCAGAAGATAATTAAAGAATAAATAAACAAACTAGCCGCATTTGCCAATTCTTTTTCTTTTAAATGGCGGCATTAGCCATTTTAGCCTTTGACCACTGCTAAGGCCAGAAGTTGTGGTTATTTTATTATGGAGGCACGTAATAAGCGATCACCGTTACCTCCTATGAAAGAACAGACAACTCACATCCATGCCTTCTCCGAGATTTGAACTCGAGCCTTTCGGTACGGTAATCAGATCACTTGCCACTTTAGGTCTGGGCGGCATTTGTCAAATCTTTAATACCACAGATGTTAGATTAAAAAAACGCCTTTGTTACCAAAAAGACTTTATTATCAAAAATCTTTATTCAAACGTGACGCATACCATCACATATGAAATAATTAGCTAGGTGCTCAACAATCTAAAGTTATCATATTGTTGCGTTATAATTACAGCAATATTCTATTCAGTGTTATGCCCTATCGGAGTGTAGTTTCGTGCAGAAATGAAAATCATTGGTATTATTCATGAAAAATCATTGGTATTATTCATGAAAAATCATTGGTATTATTCATGAAGTAAGTTGCTTTTCATTTTCTTGCTGCCTTTATTCCGCTGAAAAACAGCGAGGAAGTTTTAAAGAAAAACTTTACTTGCATGTTACTGTCTGAGAATTTTTAACCTTTTTTTGAAGGTTTTGCCGAAAAGCAATTCACAGTTACTGATGCCTTGAAAATGGGCTCTTCAAATATTCTGATTTTGTCTAAAGTTCTAAAGTTCTATGTATGACGGAGAAAACATAACAAAAGAGACACGTAATATTTTCCAGCATGAACACGACCGCGTCGTTGTCTTCTACCACAGACACACCGTTAAAACATGTCCAAAAATGTTTGAACGCCATATTGGATTTCTCCCTTAAAAATCGGCCTATGTTGAGTTTTAGGCAGATAAGCTTCGAAAAGGAATATTTGCAAATAGCAATTGCAGTTGACATGCTGACTTTCATGGACTTCTCAAAAGACGTGTTGTAAAAATTTTGGAAGTCTATTTATTCCAAGAAAATAGCCAAGGGCTATATGTATATTCGGCTTCTTTCAGAACTTTTCACCGTAGATTTACTTTTGTGCATGTACTGGCTATGGAATTTGGTCAAAGAGGCTGACAGTTTATGCACATCACAAGTTAAGAATCTTAAAGTGTCAGGGATGTTTATGCCCTAAGAACGGAACAGGTTTTCTGTCACATTTTATAGATTTTACTGCTACCGGTGCGAACACTAAATGGCGTGTTTTGAAAAGCATGGAAAATGCTCGCAACAAACTCGTCAAACTTTTCTCCGTTTTTAAAGAGTTGGAAGAACATGAAACGGAGTATTCAGCGAATTGCATCAATCATCACTTCGGTCTTTTAAAAGACGGCTGTGCCTACACTTGTATAATATTGAAAATAAAGTTTGTCTCATTTCAGTAGTGTTAAGGAAACGGAGAATAAGATATTCTTTTCAACTGCTGTTGAAATTTAATTCTTTTTGCTCGAAAAAATTTCATTTTATTACTCAAAGGAATTATTAAATTAAAATGTAACACTTCTAAATGTCTAAAATTCTAACTGAGCAAAATATGCTCAATTATAGTTCATCTCGTCATCTTTTGCACCTAATGGAAAAAATAAATGAATTTTCAGTTAGAAATAAAGATTCTTCATATTAGAACTGTTATATAAGTTATGTATTATGAATCAGTTATAAAAATTATTGCAATTGTTATAAAAGTGTGTAATGGAGAAACGATTAAAGGATACAAAATTAATAATAATGCACATAAAATAACAAGCAGTAATAAAAATGATGATTTCAATAACTGTGTTTATTAAGACCTTTTTTATTTTTTTTGTAAAGTCCATGAAGTGACCAAATGCTTAAATGTTTTTATCATGATATGATTGAAGAAAGTTAAATGATTTATTTACTTGCAATTTTAATAATTTCCTTTTGCGTAAATACATAAGTGCTTGCATCTAAAATAATTTATACTTCATATGCACCCGCAACTCGCAACTTTATACTTCATATGTTCTTTTCACTAGCAGTTATAAAATATTAAGAAAATATTTTAAGTTCTCCATATTTTCCTTCTATTGAAGAAAAAAATTGTAATGAAGACAGAGAAAAAAACTAAAGATTTTTTCCTTGATTTTTTATAATTAACTTCGGTGTTCTATTTTTTATTATATTTCTTTCGGTTATTTTATTGTCATTCAACTATTGCTATACACTTATTTTAGTACGCAATGATTAAATACAACATCATACTGAAAAATTATTACTTTTAAAAAAAGATCTGAATATCAATATTTATTTTTCAAATAAAGTAACTTTGCGAAAGGAACGCATAATTAATTGATTAAGAAAAGGCAACAAAGGATCTGATTTTGTATTTCATCTACGAGTGAAAAATTTCAGAAATAGTACCGAACCTCATATCACAAGGCCAAATTGTTTGAGTCAGAACTTCAGAGAAACACTCCCTGTGGCGATCCCCAAAAATAAATAAATAAACAAATAACTAAAATCTGAAAGCTTTCAAATTTTAACAGTCGCCCAAAAGGTTTTGTTAAGGTTTTTTATGCTCTCGCTGAGCCTCCATTCTACCAGATTGCTGCTACTACTACTAACTCTTTTTTTTTTATCTTTTTAACTTTATTATTAAGCATCATTTTCTTTGCACCAAGGCCACGTACAATTCAACAACAAAATGATACAAATTTTAAAAGTAGCATAGCAGCACACGTTTCGAATTCCCGATGCAGCCTTAAGTATTGGCATACATTTTTCAATTTTTTTTACGTCTTTTCTCACTTCATCGTATCACTGTTCAGTTTTATTACTAAGATAGCTTTACACAACTTTTTTTGTCTTTTTATCATTAACGTTTTGTGTGTTAACTTTATTTATTAAACATCACTTTCTCGGAGCTTACGCCACATAAAATTCGATTCAACAGCAAAATCACAAACTATTTAAAAACAGCCTATCTTTAGAATTTCAGATAGACAGTCTTGCGCGCTGGAGATAAAAATATTTTATTCCGTACAGTATTGCCTCTGTTCACTTTGAAATCGCTAAGTTAGTTAACCAAAAATTCGTTACAGTTTTATAAAATATGAAACAGATAATAAAAAAATTCAAACTGGGTTTTAAGGTGCCCATGTTCGGGTGGAGAACTACGTTATTCAAAATTTGACTGTTCTATGTACCGTTGTTTATTTACAATACAAGAAATATGCATACATTCATGGAAATTCTTCATTATTAAATTTCTTTAAATATAATGCATGGCGATAATTTTGGTGACAAAAATTTGAAAAGGGATTCGACGCAAAATGCCATTTCGAGACTAATAGCTCTTTTGGGCTAAAAATTAAAATTAAAGTTAAATTTTGGAAGTGTATCCTGCCGTTGTACAAATATTGCTTAACAATCTTTTCTCATGTTACATTTCTACGGGGTAAAGAGTTGCTTCGATTTTCAAAGAAATAAAAATTCGTTCGGTCTTTCAAACTGGTGAGGCTAAAGAGACTCTGATTAAGTGAAATAGTTGCATAAATAATTTTGGCAGAACAGGTAAGAGGATTGCCAAGTTATGCGATTCCAAATTTCGTCTCCTTTGTTAATCCTACAAGGAAAAAATTTCTGAAATAGTTGTTGTTATTAGTGTTGACTAATTCTTCCCTGTATGACATATAGTCAGCCCAAGCCAACGAAAATCCTTGTGGCAAGGAGCTCAAGATTACGTCTGTCGTTGGCAAGAGCCTTAAGCACCTAACAGGTGACACGGCGAGTTAGCTCACTTCTGCCCCAATTTTGATAGAGAGCACCCCGGGGGGGGACCTGTTCGACAATTTCCCACTCGTCTTTCCCTACCACCAACCTCTCGAGAGGACTTTCGGTTCGCCGATTATTTAGAGTGTCCCATGCCGCAAGGACATTATACATTTACAAACACCTATGCCTTCTCCGAGATTCGAACCCGGGCCCTTCGGCACGGCAATCAGCGATGCTAACCACTATACCAGTCGGACGGCTCTAAAAGAGTACTAGCCTCATATCACAGCACTAAACAGATTGCTCGAGTCCAAACTTCAAAGATGACTGGAAATAAAACGGAAAGGAGAAATAAAATGAAGGATAAGCTCCAAACTGTAAATGTAAATATATCAGGAAGTCAAATAAACAATGCAATCTAGAAGTATAACAAAGGAAAGAAGCTTAACAATTACTTTTTTAATCAGGTTTGACTCTGAAAAACTGCAGCAATAATGCTCCTTTGTGTGTCACCTACCGCTGTGAATTAATGCAGCTAAAGCATTCTCAAACGCGTATCCTTTAAAGCTAAATATTTTATTAAAGATCTGAGTTCCATTGAGATGTTAACCAAGAAATCATCTGAAGCTAGTAAATCATCTTGGATATTTTCTACTCGATAGTAAGACTTGGATTACATGGCTTGACTGAAGGATTCGATAATAATCTGAAGTAGTTTGCTCTTTATAGAGCACTTTTTGTTCAACCCTTTAGACAAATAATAGTTTTTATGATTAAATTTGATTTTTTAAGTATGGCTAAAGGCAATAATTTTAAATCCAGAAATGTAGTAAATTAAAACAAAAAATTAAACATTTTGAAGGAAATAATGTATGACTTTTTAAAATTGAATCTCTAAATTTTGTCAGCAATAGGAAAAAATAAAGATAGCCGCTTTTTTATCGTGGCAGGTGTTGAGATCTTTCTTGCTGGTCTTGTTCGAAGCAAAAACTCTGCGACCCTTTCACAGTTTAAAAGAACAGTCTCAATGCTCGTATTTTGTAAATAAATCTGCTTTGCTGTTATCACTATTATTGTTTTTTAAATGTAAAAAGCAAGTCTTCTTTTACTACTTCTTTACAACCCCATTCTGAATCATATCTTCTCCTTTTTATTCTTATTTATTTTGGGTCATTACTCTATTTTATATAAAAGATGCGTGAAATGAACGAATCAATTAAGTCTTCATTCCAAATAAGGTTGACATAAATACTCATTTAAAAATGTTTTTGGATCATTTCAACATAATTTACTATGAAGTTGTATGAAAATATTTTTAAATAATGGATGATTGGTTTATTGAGATTACGGCAAAGTCTCGAGAGCTATCTGCCTAAGGAAAGGGTTGCCTTTGTTGAGGACTTTCTAAGGGAAACTACCTCGTATACATGTTACACACAGGGAAAACCACGAAAATATTCATGCAGCCAGCCCGTTTGCGGGATTCGAACATCGGACTGAACTACCAGTGTTCAGCGACCTTACCGCTCGGCCTATGGTGTGCTAAGTAATGGATGGAATCCTATACAGTCAAAATATTCGATGATTCAGTAATTCATATATATAAGAGAAACTACATAAGGGTAATCGTATTTTCCTCCCTATCCGATGCGTTTAAGAGAAGTTTCATAATGCTCCGCTGCTCTTTTTAACCCTTCTTAAAAGTTTTCAAGCGTAATAAATACCATTAAAATCTCTCTAAAGCCATCATACATCCTATCACTCTGAATCTCTGAAATTCGTCTATCTTTGAAGAGCTGCAATTAATATTTCATAACTTTCTTGTGATCTCATGCACATGAAAACATTAATTATTTTAAAGCTCTTAAATCATATATCTTAATGCATTCTTAATATGACTTGTAATTACTTTACTGCATCAAGACATGAAAGGAACATAATCTTCCGTTATTCTATTGATAATATCAATAAAATTTTAAACTTCAATTAAATAGGATAGAAATGTACGTGCGACTCATAACTTCAAACACATTATGTTTGCTCGAATTCTGCGAAATTAATTCATTTAGTAACTAGATACAAATGGGATAAAATTCTCGATACGACGTAGACACAACAGATATAGACAAACTAGTCCATGGTTATCAGTCAATAGTTCAAACATTAAATAGTTCTTGAACCAAAATATTTATCAAATTTATTAAATTTATAAAATTTTATCAAATTTATACAATAGTATTTATTAAATTTATAAAATTTTATCAAATTTATACAATAGTATTTATAAAATTTTGTTAAATTAAATATTGGCCTAAAAATTTTGTTGAAAAAATTACTAAGCATATTTGTACGATCATAACCTTAAACTTTTGTTAACTGAATGAGAATTTTATTCCCAAATATTATTGGCAAAGTGATTGCCTCGGCTTCAGGAATCACGAATTTGAATCAACCACCAAGTTTGTTTGCGGACGTTTAAAGTAATTCATATAACAAATCGCTCTTCGAGGATGTACTATCCCAAATGCTCATGTTTTGAAGAGCGATTCCATTTTACGAGCATTTTCTCTTTTTAATCACGGCATGTTCATGCCCCATCGGCATCATCTATTACTCCCTATAATCTAAAACACCAATACAATTTTCCTCCACGTTAAAAACGAATCCGCTGTAAATTCAAAACCCGGCTCCGCTAAACCCACTACAACATTCCATCACAGGGTAAAGAATGGGAAAAAAATGCTATTTATACTTGCGCAAAATGACACCCTCTGGGGTACCATAAAATATACCCCAGAATAACCCCGCTGGCCAGGGAAAAAACAAACAAACAAACCCCCAACCTCAAGACATATCGAATAAACAAAGGGTAGTTGCTTGTAAAGGAAGGCTGTTAAAATGAAACTCGGGGCCTTAGAGGGATTAAGGAGCTCCGGAGCTGCTTCACAAAATGTGATAAAACTTCCCATTTAGATAAGTATGTACGGATGTAGCTAGAGTTTATGTAGTGGAGGAGGTTGGTTTATTAGATGGCGTTTCAAAAAAAAAAGTGGCAGCAAAATTTCGGTTTGAAGTAGTATCTATACAATAAAGATATGGACTTGTTACTTAAAGATGAAGCACTACTAAGGAAAATTATTGTGCCCGAGAGGTTAGAAACAGTTCAAAAATACGAGTCCTACACGCAAGACTTTTAACATAAATCATGCATTAAATGTAACGTTTTTGTCAGTAGTTTTATGGTGTAGTTTAAAAAAGAAACTGGCAAAAGATGTCTTAAATCTCATTTGCATATAATCTATTTATGTAATGGACAATATGAGTGTATATTAAATCAGTCTGCGATCTGGTAATTACAGGACAACCTGTAGTAGGAAAAAACAGATATGTTTAAATGACCTTTATTACATTTATAGGAACCATATGGAAAACTATGTATTGCTGAGTAGAAAATGTAAAGCGCTTTCAAACTGAAAGGAAAAACAGAAACCATTTGTTTCCTCTGCTCGGAAAAAGAAATCAAAATACACTACTGAGATTTTAAAAGGAAGCTTAGTTTGAAATGACAGCCAGGATTTACATTTATAAATGGGATAATATAATTTATAATATTTCTGCTTTAAAACCTTTTTAAAAAAAAATTATCTGAAAGCTAGCTGAGTTCGCAATCTACAAGTCTGCTGTTACACTCGCTCCTGCTAGCCTTTATTTATTTATTTATTTTATTTTGTGTGTGCGTGTGTGTGTGTGTGTCTTTTTAGCTTTATTATTACGCATCCTTTTCTTCGCACCTACGCCATATACATTTCAACAGTAAAATTACAAAACTTTTAAAAGCAACATAACAGATTATGTTTAGAATTTCCGATACCGCATTAAGTGTTGGCACATATTTTTCTTTCCCCCCCCCCAGTGTTTTCGCAGTTCATATACTAATGTTCAGTTTTCATACTAAGATGGCTTTGTAAAAGTTTTTTTGTCTTTTTATTACTAGCGTTTTGTGCGTTTACTTTATTTATTAAATATTCCGCTCTTCGCAATTGCGCCACATCAAATTCGATTCAACAGCAAAATTACAAAATATTTAAAAACAGCATGTCTTTGGAATTTCCAATAGACAGTCCCGAGAGCTGGAGATAAAAATATTTCATTTCATGTAGTGTTGATATTGCCCGCTTTGAAATCATTGAGTTTGTTAACTATGTCACTATCTTTATACGCAAATATACTCCTTAGATTAAAAATTAATATTTTTATCGGTATTTATTAAATTTTACGTTTGCTAGTCTCAACTTTGAAAGCTTAAGCTAGATTAATACATATTTTAAATATAAAATAACACAAACATAATTAAAGAGTATAATATACACATTCCAAGTATTATGTAGAAATGTTACAATCAAGATATAAAAGGGATAATTTAAAACCTTATGTAATATCTTCTTCAGATAGCCATGTAACGGATTCATTCTAATTCCATTTAACAAGATGGCGCTTTTGATAATATAAAAACCTTACACAATACATCCTGCGGATAGCAACGTGAAGGATTCATTCTCATTTCATTTAACAAGATTGTTTTTAATGTAATACACATAACATATAGACCTTTAATTAATCAATTTAAACATTAAATTAAGAAAAATAGCATCCCATAATTACATAGCAAAATATTAGCAAACTTTTAATTAAATAAAAAATTTTCAGCGTAGAAATGCTACAAGCATCAGCATTTGAAATACAATTATTCAGCAGGGAATATTTTTTTCTTAATGTACACAGAATGGCACTAGTTGTCTAGCGGTTGTGCGGATAGATAGAGTAAGTGCGCAGACGTGTCACACAGCTATTGAAATAACAACACGATTAGAGAAGTGGTCTCGCTTCGAGATGCGAATCGTAATTATTTAAGCTAAGCGAGTATCTGGAAATTTATCGTGCCGTTAATGCCGATTGTTATTGCGCCGCTTTGACAAGGTTACGTGAAATCATCCGACCAAAGTGCCCTGGAATGTTGAATGATGATGTCATTCTCCTGCATGACAATCCCCGGTTCCGTACTGCTCTCCAAACTCAAAAATTGCTCAAAAGTTTAAGTGGGAAG
Source organism: Stegodyphus dumicola (assembly GCF_044657685.1). Lineage (NCBI taxonomy): Eukaryota > Metazoa > Arthropoda > Arachnida > Araneae > Eresidae > Stegodyphus > Stegodyphus dumicola. The sequence goes on along the minus strand of NC_140768.1, from coordinate 228,842,838 downwards.
TCTGGAATCACCCCTTCCCACATATATCCTAAATTTAACATCCAGTGATTATTTCTTTTTATCGAAATTGAAAGAACATCTATCTGGAAAAAAGTTCTCTTTAGATAGTGATGTGAAAACAATTACCAAGCCTCAATGGGCAGGCACGCAATTTCTACCAAACCATATTCAACAAGTCCCTGCTTTCAGATAAGTGCCTAAATAGATTTAATGATTATGTGGAAAATGGTAGGCAAGTATGCCTCTTAATTCTCTTTTGTATGTTCTATATATTGTTAATAAATATTTTTAATAACCCATGTAAAATTTTTTTTGGATCCACCTTCGTAGCTGTAATGCTAAAAGATTAATAAATACAGTTAAGAAAGACTAGAAAGTCTATCGTAAACCTTCGAAATCTGAAAAGGAATTTACCTTCTGATCAAAACCAATACGAGAATGCATTTTGCTATAGAACTTTACTACAGCACTTCAAAAATATTAAACCTTTTTCTTTTTCTTTAAATAGAAAGTATTAAACAACGTGCAGAACTTGTGTGCTAATGATAGTATAGTAGTATTAATAAAGACATTTATTAAAGAGCCTTAATTTTAAAACTTACAAATAAGTTTATAAGTAAATTTTAAAGATGAATCCTCAAGAAGATATCGAAATGAGACTAATTTAGACTTTCAAAATCATTTAACTTAACAGCAAAAGTCTATGTTTGAAAATAAAGATAATTTTTAGGGAATTTTCCGATATGAATATCGTATTACCATAACCTAAAATAATAATTTTGAAATTATTGAGTTTAAGCAACATTATATTATCTTTTTAACATCAGATCTTTAATTGGAAAACAACAGTGAATCGCTTCACTTCATTGTTGACCATTAAACAGTTAACAGCAGCATCAATGTCGACCATTTAAGAAAGCAGTAAAAATACTGATTGCTGATATAAAAATATTTCACCTATGTATTTTATAGAATTCTTGTCTCTTTGATATTTCATATAAAATCTGGAACATATTTATTTATTTTTAAATAATAACAAATATGAATCAGAACTAAATAAATACCGATTAGAACTAATTACATTAACCTGAATTACAAAGCTGATAATTAGAAATATTTTTTTTACGATTAAAGTTAAATATAGCGAATGCTAGATATATAATTTGAACCATTTCTTTTTGCGAGCATAATGATTTTGGAAAATATTATGGTCCGCTCGCTGGTTTTCTGAAAAACAGGAAAAGCTTCGAGTAATATTGGTAATATAACACAATTCCAAAAATATATTTTTACTTACACATCAAAAACTACGTGTATTATATATCCGTAACTCTGGTGCTTGATGTAATCTCTGCAGAAACTGTTTGGCCATGACTTCACTTTGGACACAAAGCTACAGCCTAAAAATTCGTTTTTAGTTTTTGCTTTAATATTGCTGGTTGGAAAAACTAAATAAATAAGCGTGAGATTGCAAAAAGAAACTTTCCCTAGGAAATTACTTTCTCAAAGTTTCGCAGAATCGTTAAGATTCGGGATACAAGTGTAAGGAGGAAATGTTACCTCCTGAGAAACAATATTTGGGATAGTGAAATAATGTAATTTTTTTTCTTCCTTGCTTGAAATATTTGGAGGAATTTCCGAGTTTCTTTCCAAAGCACTGATAAAAAATATTCATTCTGAATCGAAAAACTTTGCGAGAAATTATGTTTATATTAAAAAATGGAAAACTAGACTTTAAGAAATGAGACTAGTTTTTAAAGTACAGTCAGATTATACACGTAAGAAGAGAGGTATTATGCAAGAGCGAATGCTTTACGATGTACTGTTGAATGTCTTAATGTTTTTAATTTAGCGTACTAGGTAGTTTTAATAATCTGTTGAATATCTTCTTTAGTGTATAAAATTTTGAAACGAATACATGAAACAAAACCGTAGTATACTAGTACCGTCTATATTACACCATACCAATAAATTAAATCTTACAATTATATTTTATTTAACGCTTCGGTTTAATAGAAATTACTAATTTATATCTGTTTGAGCACATGATTATTATTTTTTTTATCTAAGAGAATATATTTAGAAGTAATCTCAAATATTTGAGAATTAAAGTTCAAAGCATTAAAGGATATGTAAATATTTCCAGAAATATTTAGTCAGCAATATAAGGTTTTTGACTTGCATCCGCATGTGTAACATGACAAACAATAAAGTTCCACTTAAAAGCCTTTTGTATATTTCTTTGTTTGTTTAGAAAGGGAAACAATTTCGCTTAATTAATTAATATTCGGTTAATTAATTAATCGCAATGAAGAATGGGAATATTATTTGGCATAGAGAACATCATCTTTTTGAATCTTTAAGCTTGTGTTTGTGCCAATATTTATTTTAACTTAATCAAACCTAGTGCTTTTAGAGCATTTGAGTTATGAGCATTAGTATGTTTAGAGTTACTGGCAATTAGGTAGTTAAGAAATTAAACATATGGTGTTTAATTTAAAAATTGTTGATATTCCTACCAAAATTTTAAAGCTGTATAGATATGTTCACTAACAAATCTTAACAATAATAAATTGTCGAAAGTAAAAAGTGCGTTTTTCTGTTACTGTTTTAATCTAATGACGCGACATTTAAAAAGTTGGGAATTCTTCGACAGTGGCTTAACCCAGCAGTCAGCTATCGTCTCATCATTGACAATGCTGCGATTTCACAATTTTCACGTGTAAGTAAAGGTTACGTATATCCTTACATTTTCCAATATTCTAATCCCATCCCAAAGTTGGGGTAACCAGCTTCCCTACCACCATGCTAAATAAAGCAATTTATTCTCAATTGTTTAGATATCTCGTTTATTAACTTCGAAAATCAATTTAGATTTACTCATTTTCCTTCATGTATGAAAACAAAAGCAATACTATGAGGACACACGAAGTATCAAATATTGAAAAAGGCTTATAAGATATTTAATTTAAGTAATATAACAGAAAAGTTATAACCCAATAGAATGTGGTACATACAATTCTTTGGCATTTATTTACTTGAGTAGGACCTTTAGATTTCTAATAACTTCACGACACAATCCTACGAGAATCTCTCAGAGAGAACCGTGCCTGCCTTTCTTGCATAAATTACACTTGCAGATATTCCGACGAAAGAAATGGTAGAGCTTAATATATGGCTTTTGTTAGCCTTCCATAGTGAACTGCTGTGAACTAATCGACGAGATTTCACACGGAGTTCAAAATATTCTTACATAGAATCAAGAGTTATGATTCGTAAAAAAGTTGATGTTTTCAATCCAAGAATTTCCAGCTCATCGCAGAGCTGAGGTAAAAAAGTTGTGGATTTCTTGATTGAAAATTTTAAATTCCACGTGATGTCCCAACGATATGCAGTATGTTCGAAGGGCAGATACTGCAACAAAGTTCCGGTGTCAATCCCTACGACCTCTTTCTTTGAGGATATCGACAAATGCACTATAATTAAAACAGCCATCATGATTTTCTTCCATGAATTGAATATGTGTTATAAAATTATTAGAAATGTGAAATTTCTTCTCCGTGAAGCCATAGAGGAGGAAAAGGGGAAGATATTGAATATATTGAACACATTCTGTATAGTGATAGTCACGTATAGTTATTGAGAATTTCAGTATTAATCTTTGTCCAGTTTTTCTATATACTAAAATTTCAAGGGTACTATATTTCTCGTTTCACTCTGTACTTATCTTGACGTTTCCTTTATTATCGATTTATCTTTATAGATTCTTTATTATTATTATTAATTATTTCATATAGTCTTTATTATTATTATTAATTGTTTTATGTATTCTTTATTATTATTACAAATTATTTTATATATTCTTTATTATTATTAAAATTATTTTAAGTATTCTTTATTATTATTAGAATTATTTTAAATACTCTTAATTATTCTTATATAGATACTACATTCTATACAATATGTATATTTCTTTATACATCAGTTTTGATTACTTTACAATAGTCTCTTTTGCTTCTGTATTTCTTTTGTATAAGATATAATTCTAAAACAGAACAATTGCTTCGACAGCATACTTTCAATTAATGAAATATACTTCAGAATAAAGCCATCGAGATGCGTATGCATGCAGTTATACTGATTTTTTGACATAGTTAAAGTATAGTAATGTTAATTATTATAGCAAAGCATTAATCAAACAAGTATAAAACTGCAGCACTGTTCCAGGTTGCAAAATAGACCTATTCTCACCTACATATTAAGGAGATATTTTTAGTATTAAGGTTTCGGGAGCTGAATATGCTACAAACATTTTCTTCGGAACTAGGACTTTCGAAATATCCTGTGACGTTTTACAGTAATTAAAGACAACGGCAGGCACAATAAAGAAGATACATACATCTTTCACAAGAAAGAATCGGACAGGCTTCATTCATAACCATAATTTTTGCTTCAGTAAACTCGTCATTCATATTTTTTTTATTAGATAAGGCAAAGATATTGAGCAAATTACATTAAATTTTTAAAGACTATCTTTAATTATTGTAGTTGTGATATTTTTTTAAGTTGCATTAATATAATAGATAATAACTCATACTTGATTAAAACCTACTTCAATTTTATAATTGAAGTCTCTATGAGGGAAAATGCTCTAAGAATATTAATAAAATTATTTATAAAATTTAAAACTATATTGTGAGGAACTTTGTTTAAAAATTATATTCCGGTTTCAGTATCTTATTAGACGAGGTTTTAAAATACGCACCGATAAAATATATGAGCCAGCTTAAATTAGCATTTTATATGTAGTCTGTGTTTTTACATTTGAATTTAACTTTGCTATGTTACTATAAATATCCACAAATAGCGGAAGTTTCTTCTGTAGCACAAGCTGTACCTGTTATGTTATGTTTAAGACTAAAAAAAAGCTTATTCTAACCTTCTTTAGTATTTTGCGGGTTGTTTAAGACGTAGCGATAACTCGCTATTGGTAGCAGGATCTGCAGAACTTTAACTCCAACTTCCATTTACAATCTAAATTTTAAAATAACAGATACCCTACAATATTATAAAAGCTAGCAATCTATGTATTACACACAATGAATTATATTCCATAAAATCTTTCGAAAAATAAATAGGTATAAAAATGACACGTTAATGTACTAAATGCAAAACATTTTTGATTGTTGATGCAAGGTAGATAAAATTAAGTATAATTGATCTATAGTAAATAAACGAAAGGATTAAATAATGTTGCGTAACGGAAGCATTCTAAAACTGAATTTCTTCTATGCCAATTTGTTTACGTTTGTGGAATTTCAGACTTTCTCAATAGGTGGAGAGAATATATATTAAATTTTAGCACACGTTCGAAATTGAAATAGATTGCAGCAAATTTATTTCTTATCCAATCAGAGAAAAGCCGTAACTTTCATAGAGCACCGCAACATAATTCTTCGCGTTTTTTTCCTCCTTAAGGAACAAACAAAATTGAAGAGCATCACTCCAAGCGAAGTGATGGATTGCGGCATTTTCTATGGAGAGCAGAATTTTACAAGAAGTAAATAGAAAAACACAGTTTAGAGAGAAGCGCCCAACAAAAGCATTCTCTCCTCGGGTCTTGTGTTATTCTTTGATCAGGCAACATAATTACATTTATTTCATTCCTTCGAAAATCAAATATTTTATTTGGATTCGTAACTTTTCAATTTCAGACTTAGTGTATAAACTGCTGTCGACAAAAAAAAATAAATAAATAAATAAATAAATAAATAAAAATAAAAAAAAAAAAAAATCTGAGGCGGACGAGAACACAACACGTTTGAAAAAAAATAATAAATAGAATGAACTACCCAACAGCGAAGAAGAATTGAAATGGCATTTTTGTAGAAGTGACTGTTACCTTTATTTACTTTATTTTTTATTTCACTTTTCCTGGTTTTTACCGATAAATGTCCAATTTTTGGAAAAAGCTGCGTACAAAAAGACGTTTCTGCTACCTGAAAAACAACCTACAGGGGCAATAAAGTACAGCCAATACTGTACTAACGGTATCAGGTCGTTATATACAGCCAGCCAACGCAGTAATGGATAGCCCGTGGCGATTTTAGACTCTGTGTTGGAATATAGACCACAAAAAATAGCAGCAGACGTTAACAGGTGAAACGATGTAAGTCAAAGCATTTTAAATTTAATTTTTAACACTGATTTTTCACCCGCAACAGTGGTATTTATCCAACTAAAAAACAAAACCTATCTCAGATTTTGAGCAAAACTTTCACCGGAACTAAATTAGACGTTAAAACATAAGGCCTTTAAAACTATAAGCGATGAAATAAATACTAAAAACCTAATATAATATATATACCATTAAACTGACTTGAACGACTTTCTCCAAAAACGGATTTATATATACTTAGTAGCGACAGCAGTTCTAGTTCTTTGAATATAGTGTAAAATCAACACAGTTACGAAAAGACTTCTACGATAACAAAAACGCAACTTCTTTTCTCGGCTGTTTATTTTCTTAGCAGATATGGGATATGGACTAAGAGTTTGGAACGTTAACGACAGTATTAAAGCGATTAAATGTAACATCGTTCTCAAGCAGTATCCGATACAAACAGAAATATCTTTTTATTGCTGTTTTATCGAAGGGTGATCTTTGAAAACTACATTTTTATTTAGAAAGATATTGCTCAGATATGGCTTCTTTTAAGAAATTACTTTGGATGTGTAGCATTTTTTGCCAACTACTCTGTTACGTATATTGATTCCAAAACATTTTCTTAATAATCGCACACTGCAGTTTTATGATCAGTGAAAAAAAGTGATTAATTTAGTTTATAAAATTGGCAAATTAATTAATTTTATAAACTGATGTAACTTAATTTTTAATTTAATTGCTGAAAATTCTAAATAGACTATTATATTTTGGGGGGGAATTCATTCTTATCAGTTTTTAAAATTTTTTGTCATGAAAATACTCATTGTATTATTTTCAGCAAAGCATTTAGATAAAGAAAAATGCATTCTTTCAATCTTTCATGTTATTGACTTATATTTGAATGCGTACGATGAGTTTTTTAATCTTAAATAATAAGTATTACTAGCTGCTTTTTATTTACTATTTACATTTAACTATTTTTAAATATAAAAATTTCAGTCTCAGCCTAATGTTTACTTTTATATGAAAACGTTTAATGCCTTTTAAGAAATAGCGAAGAGAGTCTTTTTCTATTTACAGCTAGTTCGCCTCTTTGGCAAACTTGATAATTTTGAACCTGATCATTTAAAGATAACAAAATTTCTAAACATAATTTTTGCTTATTTAATTTGCACGTGTTGCGCAATAAATTCTCCATGGCTATCTTATTAAAATAACCATAATTTTAAGCAAAATACTAATAATTGTACATTTGCAATGCATATTATTTATAAAAAAAGTTATTTAAGATTAGGTATAAATTTTGTTTATTTTTTAAGATAATAAACTACTCTTTTTTACAATAACTATGGAATATGAATTATACTGCATGCAATAAGTGACAGAAAATGTTATAGCTGCCATCATTGTCTTTCTTCTAGACTTAAATGGTAATTAGGTTTGGTTTATTTGATTACGGCAAAGCACACGACGCCTATCTGCCTAAGGCAAGGGAATGCCTTCGTGGAGGACTTTCTAAGGGAAACTGGCTCGTCAACACGTTATTCATGTCAAAACCCATGAAGACATTCATGATGCCTTTCGCGGGATCTGACCTCGAACCTCGGACCAAACTACCAGTGTCCAGCGACTTTACCGTTCGGCCGCTGGTGGGCCCTAAATAGTAGTTAACTTCTGATTAATGGGGATTGGATTAACCTAGTTAAGAGCTAAACGGAACTTTTCTAAAAATGTAGAGTTAAAATAGTTTATTTCGAATCGCTAGAAAAACTGTTATTATAAACCAACAGAATAAAGCAAATTTTCAGTTTTTAAGTTCTGAAATTCAAATTAGATAGATTAAAAAATAGTACAGCTTGCAAAAAATTACATTGTTTCCTCCACATGTGTTCCTCTGGCGTGAGTGGTGAGAACACCCTCGTTGCAAGTTGAAAATTTGTTGTTCGAATCCTGTTGAAGGCCCAATAGGTTGTTTCGATTTCTTTGTCTAAAATACCTAATGTCTCTACAAATGAATTATTATAAATCAATAAAATTATTTAAAATATTTTCCTGGCATAAAGAGCAATAGAAAAACTGACGAAGCTCTTCCGAAAATTTGGAATATACATTATTTTAGGTTTTAAGCAAATACACATTAAGATAACCATTACAGTTTAATCCTTTCTAGAAAATGCCTGATTATAAATGTGCTAGCAGTCCAAAGTTAAAACAAAAGTGCTTAAAAGTTTAAAACATCACTTCATTTCTTATAAAAGATGCATAACGTTTTAGTTATAACTAAAGGGATATATTAAGGCTTCACATTTATCCTTTAGAATTATTGTAACTAAGATCTTTCAAACTCTTTCATTAAAGCGATGTCTGTTGAGTGACGTGCACATTTATTTTCGCCTCATCTTATCCGTCAGTTTGCCTCTTTGCAATTTATATATACATATATGTTTTTTGAAATATATGCTTCTTTACACTGCGATGTAAATACTTGTTTTCCTGTCATATGTTTGTCCATCTAATTTTTGACATGATTTTCATAAAATTAACATTATTTCTAAATCTTAAAGTATTTAGTCTTCATTTTCATGAATATTTAAGCTCTTTGAGCTTGTTCTGTAATTACTGAACTAAAATAAAATAATTGGTTTGGTTTATTTGACTATCGAAAATCATTCTAGGGTTATCTAGCTAAGGGGAAGAATGCTGCTGCACAGAATTTTTTAAGGAAACCTGACTTATATCCTATGACTTCTTGACGCAGGCTCAAATGCGTAGTAAAACATGTACTACAGTCCACCTAATTTGCCTTGCCCGTTTAAGAGAATATGTAAATAGATACGTTTATTTTCGAGGCTTCTAGAACTTTGATTCTGAATGTAATTAGCCTCCGAGAACCTATATGTATAAGAAAGGGAAATAATGTTTTCTTCCCAAATATTCGACAGTAAGGTTTCAGTGAAGTACGAATTCGGATCTCCAGAACACGGTTTTACAATTTTTCGATGATGTCTGTCTGTGTTTATCTGCTATTTTTCCGTTTACAGCTCTTATGTTAAGCTTTCAAAATTTGTATTTTCCGTATTAAAGCTTTGTGCATTCATGTAAAGAGTTGATCGGATTTCCAGTAAAACTGGACAAACGAAAATGGTATTTACTTCAAGCCCATAGCAGTTTTTAATGGACAGTTGGAATATATTTGAAGTCCATAATCACTTCCTGTTATTATTAGCTTTCTAATCAACTATTATTAAATTTATAGTTTATTATTATTAGCACCAAGCTAAATATCTTACACATATTAGCTGAAATTATAGAGCAAAGAAACTAATTTCGAAACTAATTTCTTTGAGACAATGTAATAGAATTAAGAAAAATCAGAAAAGGGGGTGGGGTTAATTTAGCTTTGACGCAAAAATAATTGCTCAAGATTAAAACTAATTTAGCTTCAAAATATTTTAATTACTGTTTTGAATTCCATACAGATTAAATAACTTATAGATGAAGTTTTGAAATATGCTTACCATTTATTTAGGAATTTTTATGAAACTCCAAAATACTTGAAAAACGATGATTTAATTATTTTTGTGATGTTACTCTATAAGCTAATAAAAATCTCCAGAATACGTTACCTCAAGCAACGTGCAGTAACAGCTCCAGGCGTAAATTGCTGCATTCGTTTGCCCCAGTATCCGACAGCAGATGTAGTCAGAGCTTTAATTAACCACACCGAGTTCACTGATCCATGACACTGGAAAGAGAACTTTACAGGCCATGAAAACACGTCAGTTACAAATAATATTTACAAAACCTACTAAACCATTTTTTTCATTCACATTTGAAATCCAAAGTTCACCCAGATTCAGTGAACTCTTGTACAAACGAACATTTCCTTATTGACTATAAAAAAAGCAGCGTTACTTCCAACGCATATATAAAAAATCTAACAACCAAAGTACCTCGCGAATGCCCTTTTTTTTACAACTACTACTCTATTGTAACTATTCTCGTAAAAAATGTGACACTTCTCCATATAGGGATCGTAAGCTCAGTTCGCCGACCCCAGGGGTAGGCTTTTTTTTTCTATTTGAATTGTAAAACGCGTGGTACTAGTTAGTGTAAGGGGTGCCGAACACCAGATGGGATTTTTGTCGCGTGCCGTCTCCCCCTCAATGGAATGGATACAACGGATATTTTTAAGTCGAAGAAAGGGGCAATAACTTATGTAGGTAAAACGATAACGTAACAGTTAAAGTGGGCAGTTAAAGTAATCGAGCTAGTCGGTATTTGGTTGCGATGAATGTATTGAGGTTTTGGAATATTTTCGCAGGTTTTTGTCGCTGACATTTTGGTATGTACAAATCTGTATCCTCAATTTATAAAACAGCATATAATTTATTCCATTTTTATATTTGTTTAATCTATGCAATTTCAAATTTAAAAAAAAAGTATTATTAAGTGTTAATTAGCAACAGGTAACTATTAACTCTCAAAAATAACACTTTTAATTTTAAGATTACGAAAATGATAATTTTAATGTTTTGTACTATACCTGTGTAATATGAAGGTCTTTCAATGTTTATTTGACGCGTTTTCGAAAAAATATATATTTAAAGCTGATCGTTAAATTAATTATATTCAAATATCTCAAACAAAAGTTTTATTAGAATTGATACTGCAATACATATCTAAATGCATATTAAAGTAATACAATAATTAAATGTTGATTGTATTTTTAATTAGGTAAATTTTGTGGTATAGCATACATAGAAAATACTATTTTCTGTAACGTTTAGCTTGCAATATAGCGTTTGAGATTATATTTTCAAAATTGCCTTCCAGAAGAAAGGATTTCAATAGAAAAATAATTATTAACATAGCAATGAAAATTAATTTTAATTTTCAAAAAATTTATATTTTGTAGTTAACATTTTAATAGAAACATGTGTTGTTACGATAATTTATAACGTTTTCTTTAGAAGAATTAAGGGATTTAGTTGATAGTAATTATATCTACTAGTTTCTATAAAAATGATTGAAAACCATGCATTTGATTTATAAAAGCATAACTTCTAATCCTGTTCTACCTTCCTAGTCACCAAATAACATAAATTTATATCTTTTAAAAAGCTACCTTTTTTACATAAAATAGTTATCCATCTTACACTAAATTTACACTGACACGGTACTTTTAATATAATTCTTTACGTTGCAGAATATTCTGTATAGAGGAAATAGAATTAAGCCTAGTGATTTTATTACAGGTAATGAAGTTGCCTTGAGTGATTTATAAGATTTTAAGAATTTTGATTAAATTAGTTTATCCGGTTGCATTTTTTGTTTTAAACAAATGTCATGTACTTTAATTTTTTAAAATAATGTCTTTCTATTAAAATTGAAATAATAATCTTTGCATAACAATAAATTTGGTTTTGAAGCATCTATGAAAATGAATTTAATAATACGAGTTTTTACAGTAATAACAAAGTTAAATGCGTAAATTAGTAAACTACATTTCTTTTTTTGTTAATTTCAATACATAATTTAATATACTTGATATATAAAGTAAATGTAGAACTGCGTATGTAGGAAGTATATTCTTACAATTAAAGAATCTATCGTAAACCTATTTAATTATTCTATAGTTATATCATAAAAAGAATAGGTTATGTATGCATTTTTTTATCTAAATACATCTTTTATCTAAGTACTAAAATGATTCGCTAGACCTTAGAAAAGAACATGAGATAATCATAACATATAGAAACAATATTATAAAAATGCAACATTGTTAATACACAATAATGAAACAAATACATTTTATAATGTATTTTTTTCATTTAACACACAAAAATTTTAGTTGGGTTTGGTAACAGAAATATATATCAATATTTACACGTCAAAGGCATGAATCTGCAAGATAGCTGTTTTTACAAAAGAGTTTCTAATGACCTTGACTTGGGGTCCCTTTGGAAAAAAATCAATTTATCAGTTTAGTATGATAATTCTTTATGTAAAATTCAGATAATTACTTCGTAAGTATAAAACATTGAAAACATATGGCAGAAAAACAGAAAAAAGTCAGATTCCAGGCTTTGGCATAGTGATAATAGCATATTAATAGATTATAAATAAATCCTTAAAGAGAACAATTTTGTAATAATTTTTTTCAGTTAGAGGTTTTGATAAAAAAAGAGTTCTAATAAATGTAAAAGAGAATTACAAAGGCAAAATTCAGTCAATAACTTATATTCTTTCTTAATTTCTTTAATATTATATTCTAGAAAGATAATGAAAAAAAAAAAAAAAACATGCTTGGAAATTGAATTGCTTGAAAACATTGGGAAAAAAAGTGAAACACAAAATTTATTGTAACCATAAAAAAGAAGCTATTCATCGAAAATAAATTTTGTTTTAATATTTCTTTAATTCTATTCAATCTACAAGCAGTAATTTTAGTGAGCCAAAGTTATTTTTTAGTCTAATAATATTTGTTATCTATTGTAGTCGAATTGGCATTATTTTCTATAAAAGAGAAGCTTTTTGATGCTGGGCATTTGCTTTGGAAAAGTGTAGTTCTGGTTACGTATGTTTATTGATAATAAACGTTAATAACTACAAATACTTCTTTCTAAGGCAAAGGCACAAAAAACACGATGAAACAACATAAAAAATTAGCCGGCAGGTATATATATCTTTTTATTGGCTTCATTAATACTGTTAGTTTCTTCTTCATAGGATACTTGAAAAATATCAATTAAATATCAGTCAATTTATATATAACTAAATTAAATACTTTAAAACACACATGAATAAAATATGGACATTTTTTATGAACAGGAAAATGTAGGTTCATTAATGGTTGAAGAATCGATATTTAAATGTTTTCAGTTTTTAGACCTAATATTCACACGCATGAAATCTTATGGGAAAATTCATTACTCTTAATGTTGCAATAACAACAATTAAATCAATCTGCGAATAATAAAAATGATTTTTAAAACCATCTTAATTTTCATCAAGATCTTATAGTTTCTAAACAGATGATATAGCTCTCATCTAAATTTAATCAAATCTTTGTTAAATCTGAAAATGTCATTTATATTGCTTGAGAAAAGTGTTAAAATATGTGGAAAAGATGGAGAATGATAGTGATTTCATTATTTTTTATCTCATGACGGTAAAAGATAATATTTGCTTACGTCTGCAAAGACGTAAAAATATCGATCAAATTGGTTTCTGAAGGTTATAAAATGTATCGTTTCTATTTATGTTAAACTAAATAAACAACCCTGTTTCGCTGTAGTACACGTAAATTGAGATTTGATTCAGTTTTATGAAATTCCTGTGCCATTGCAGAGTAAACATAATAAACGCAATTTACATAATTCGCAGAAACTGAAATTTGCATTACTGGTTCTGATAAAATAGAATGTTTGCCTACACTGTGTTTTGAAATAATATGTCTGCTTAAAGTGATCTTATGCAATCATTTTAATGTTTTATTGCTTACTTATATGTGGGTTTATTTCTTCATGAGATAGATCAGAGTGTATAGTGTATAATTACTGATAACATAATTATTCATTAGAATAAATATAAAGCAAAGGTATGCAGATTAATTAAAAAGCAAAAGTATAATTATTAATAATATAATTATTCAATACAATAATTATAAAGCTTCATAGAAATATATTTGATAAATGAATGCTTTCTTATATGCAGAGAAATTATCTAGCAATTACTTGATTAAACTGCTTCTGAAATGAAAATCGCAGTAAAGAAATATCGTGAAAATTGAGTGTCACCAAATAGTTCCCGAGATTTTGTAGATATGAAATACATCTTTGGAAAAAATAACATTTTAAATTTATCAGACAAGAAGACTTCAAAATGTTTATAATAACAATAAATAAAAAATCTGAAAGCTTTCAGATTTTAGATTACGCTCAAAGGAGCGTTTTTTTAACATTTTGTCTGTTACCTTTATTTATTAAATATCATGTTCTTCGCATTTAAACCATAAAATTCAATTCAACAGTATTATCGCAATATAATTTTAAAATAAGCATATCTTTGGAATTTCCGATACACAGTCTCACGCGCTGGAGATAAAAAATGTCTTTTTTTTTTTTTTTTTTTTTTTTTTTTTTTCTCGTACAGTGTTGCCAATGCTCGCTTTGAAACGGTTGATCAGAAATTCGTTAAAGTGTTGTAAAATATGAAATCGATAATAAAAAAATTCAAAATTCAATATTAGGGCTTCCAGATCCCCATATTCAGTACAGGATTACGGTATTCAAAATTGGATGGCTCTAGGTACCGTTGTTTTATCACAATGCGAGAAAACTACATGCATTCATGCAAATTCGTAATTATTTAATTTCTTTAAATATAACACGGGACGATAATATTTTGTGGCAACGATTTGAAAAGTGAAACGGGCATTTAAAGGTTTCAGCGTAAAATGCCAAAACGAAATTAATAGCCCTTCTGGGCTAATAATTAGCAATAGTTTTAATGAAGGAAAATCTCTTTTCTGCAGTTCAGAATATGAATTTATTAAAATTGTCGAAGGCGAATACTTCCATTTGTAATAAAAATATAAAACTTATTTGATTTATGAAGTTAAATAATCAATATATAGCTTTCAATCAAAAATAAACAACGTGTAACAAATATTCATTTCTAATACTTTTACACATTATTTTTATCACTATATATTCTGTGGCTATTAACGTCGTTTGAATAATGAAGCTCTTGATTTAATGAACAGTAAGATAAAATGTGTCTGTATATACATGCAAATGTCATTGATCAGGCTACAGCACTGCGTGAAGCGCATATTATTAAATTTGCCTAGTGAATTGAAAACTATCTGCCTTCTCGGATCTAGAGTCGCAAGTGTGTAGTCATTGCTAAGGAAAGAAGAATGGGAGAAGGCAAGCTGATGCATATCTTAGGCATGACCAAAGATGCATGCGTAAAATTCTAGTTAATACATCTTAATATGATTGAAGCATTACAAGATCAAGTTATATGCTATTGCAAACATTACAAGATCAAGTTATATGCTATTTTCAAAAGATATTGTATATATGTAATTATGTAATATATACTTAATATATAAACAATTTCGTAATCAAATCATTCCTCACAGTAAAATATCATGTAATCGCATCATTAATGTTACGCCGAAATGACAGCGGAATAATAATATACTGTGAAGTAATGTTGCCTGTAATTGTTTTCCATGTAAAGCAATATATGAAGCTGCAGACCCTTAAATTGTACTTTTGAGAAGTTTAAAGAAACATAAGTGTTTTCAGTCAAGTTCAACAGTGCTTTTTGTTTGAATTTGCAGATCACAGATTTCGAAGCCTGTTCCAACTGCTGTTTTGGATGTCGCTTCAAAGTTTAAATGGCAAGTAAGTGTTATTTATTTTTTAACAATGTACAGGAATACTCACCCCAAAATAGTTATTTTTATTAATATCTTAATGTTAATATAATTAGTATTATCAATTAGGTTTTGTTTTATACTGTTAGTTTACGTAAACTAAAAAGGCGTTAATGGTACTCAGTTTTGAGACTTATTATGCCAGAGTCCCCCTGCAGATCAAAACAGTATGAATCTCCTTTTTATTAAGTAATTTTCTAAGATAGTATTAGTTAACCATTTAATTTAATTGGAGACAATAAAAAAGAATACAAAATTGAAAAGATTTATTTCTAAAACAAAAAACATGGATAAATACGTTAAAGAATTAAAATTACGAATAAAAAATAAATGAAGCCAAAAGAACTTTTTAGAAGGCAAAAAAGCAAATTTGAGGGAGATTATAATGCTAGGTTTAGCACATTGTTGCTTAAATGTTGAAATTAATTTTCAAATTTATGATGAAAGGAATTAAATGGGTGTCTTGGATTCTATGCACGACGAGACTTGATTGTTTTTTTTTTTTTTTTTAGATTCCTACTCCCATGAAACCTAATGACTCTAAAAAATTAGCTGTGTTTGTAACAAAATTTGAGTTAATTTTATGCGTATTTTGTTAAGACAAAATCACTTACTTTTTCATATTTTCCTTAACATTTAACACTTAGTGATGAACTTCTAAATAACATTTTCGGGATGTAAATTTACACTATTAACAGAGCAACATTAATAGTTTTACACTAATAACAGAGTAGCATTAATGTATGAATCCCGAATCTCTATTTAAAAAGGCACAGAAGAGATAAATTAATCATCTCTGAAGTGCAAGCCATTAATGGTATTTATTTGCTGACAAACTACAAATCACTACCAGTAATATATTATCTTGCAACACTTTTATAATATTAGCAGTAATTGTTTTGTGTAACAAATGCACTTCAACGCCAAAACGAAAGCTTCACTTCTTCAAAAACAAGTTCAAAGGTCATATATTAAGCATTCAGCTAATGTACAGTACTTCTTTCAAGTGCCAAGCTAATTCCAAAAATACATCTATCAGGAAAAAAAAAAAAACTTTTAAATATTCAAACCACAAATCACGCTTTGTCAGAGTAAACCCCATACTTTAAGTCGTGGCATACAGTTACAAATACAGTTTGTCCAATCCTAATCTTGACCATCAGTTCTCTTTTTACCCTGAACACAAACGCCATTCAACGTACGCCCCACAGTAAAAAAAAAATGAATATAAGACAACATTTATTTATTGTCTAGCGGACACTACTTCCTCATATCAATATTATATACGCCTGGATTTCTCGAAGGAAGAAAAAAATATATATCCACCCCATTTCTTTCCCTTTAATACTCGAAAGAAATCTTAGTTATAGGGGACGTTGGTGGTTGATGACCAACAGTTCCCCCTTTTCCAATCAGAGTAAAGTTAGCCGCCAACATAGTGACAGATTTATATACGTGCGCGGTACCAGATTTTTGCGTGCTAAGCTTGTTTTTTTCCTGCTTTTTACTATATATTTATTTTTGTACTTGTGTCCTAACTTGAAATCGTACTTACGAACCTCTTGTCAGGCAAGAACTGGCAGTTCATTTATTTGAGTTGAAAAAAAAATCCATGATAAATTTAAGAAGGATCTCTTTTTCGTTAGGATTTTATATTTATTTTGTTTCTTAGTTTCCCACCCTCCTCTTCTTAAGAGATGTGAAGGAATGAAGAAATAAATAAATAGGATTTTGTGACGAACGACTTTTTATCAGACCTTTTTTTCCTCCGTTCTTTTCCGCGTCATTTCTAATTCATCAATCCCTGGAGATTCGTAGATGACGTTATTAATAAGTTGTCCCTTATTGGTTTCTCTTATTTTTTATTTATTTATTTTTTTATTATTGTTTTATGGTCCGAAGTGGTTCGTTAATATATATGAAAGCCTTAAATTGGATTGATTTGTAAACGTACTTTTTTGTTCATTCATTTGATTTTTTAGGTGCCAACTCTTAAAAATTTAACTATAGAAATAATCACACAGAATAAGATTTCAAGCAAGAATTGCTTTCAGTCCAGTTTACTTACTAATAAAGAAAATAATTTTAAAAAGCATGTATAAACTACTATTATTTAAGTAAAATTTAGATTATATGAAATAAGAAACGTGCAAAAATATGCAGCAGTTCCACTTTTAGCTTATACCAAAAGAATTAAATGTTTAATAATATTTTATAAAAATAAGTCTTTATATGAACAATTTTGCTAATTACGATTTATGTTGGATTTAATAAATTATACGAATCCGCAAAATAACAAATCATGTAATTTTATGGATAGAGCTCAAGTTAGTTCACAAGAAAGACTGAAAAATTAGGTTTGTTAACAAATGCAATTATGCATTTCTATTAATAACTTTAGAAAAATATTTTACTCTATGATTATACCTTATTTTTGTTATAATATTAGCTAGTATGTAATTCTAAAAGTTCTATAAGCTAAATAAATGTAATAATATACCTAATGATAAACCTAATGATGATTCAGTCATCTAATGAATCTAATAAACATTTTTGGTTATCCTTTTTGTGCAATCTGTTTATTATTCACCGAATAACATAAAAATCTACTTTTAGAGTGCAAATTAATACTTAAAAATAATATCTACATCTACTTACAAACTGCAATTTAATACTTTTAAATAATAATGTCTACTTATAACGTGTAATTTATTAATTATAAGACAATTTTTAATAATAATAGCTACTTATAAAGTGTAATTTATCAATTTAAAAACAATTTTAAATACCAGAATAATTTAAAATAAATATATTTTCACATGGATAAAACTTGAATTTAACAGATGCACCAATTTTGTGAATTAAAATTTTTTTTGAATAAAAATTTTGAACTTGAGGCTATGTAATATAAAAGCATTTTAGAATAAAATAACATTTCCTGAATATTTTGAGTAGTAAGATTTTGTTACCAAATTCCTTCAGTTCACTTGATTAGAATATTTATGAAAATAAACAGATCATTTACGATGCAATGTAAATATATCTCATAGCATGAAATTCCTACCTTTGTACGCAATTTACAGCAGAATTATTTAAAAAAAAATTATATATTTTATAATTAAGGAAAAAAGCTATACTATTATATCATATAATGCACTGATAACTTATATATCAAGCCAGAAAGACAGAAATTCATTTTTAACTGTTACAGTTATCTTGATTTCAAATTTCATTATTCTTTTAATAAATTTCAGACTAGAATTGCAATGGCTAGGTATTATTAAAACATTTTATTTAGGTATCGCTGAATATTGATACAATTACTGAGTAT
This sequence comes from Stegodyphus dumicola, assembly GCF_044657685.1. Classification (NCBI taxonomy): domain Eukaryota; kingdom Metazoa; phylum Arthropoda; class Arachnida; order Araneae; family Eresidae; genus Stegodyphus; species Stegodyphus dumicola. The sequence goes on along the minus strand of NC_140768.1, from coordinate 228,823,887 downwards.
CATATACCTATAGTTATTTCTGACTTACTAAATTTAGTATCAAGATCTAAAGAATAAAAGTTTGATTCAAAACATTTCACTTCTTGTTATTATTAGCATTTAAAACCACATGAATTATTAAGCAATTGTATAAAGTATCATTATATGTGATTTACTTATTTTGATTTGCTTGTATGCATATTACTACTTTTAAAGATTAAGTAAAGTGCTCATATTTAACATTATTAATTAAATCAATGGATGCGAGAATAAAAATCAAGAATTCCTAAATTTAAATACCGGAAAGTAACAACAAACACAGTAATTATTTTTACTTTATAAACATAATATAAAACAGACTGCTCTCTTTATTAATAAAATTCATATTCTTGACGTAATTATTAAATTATTTCTTCCATGAAATGTATTCGTTCAAAAAACTCTATTTGACATATGATTAAAAACAGTTCATTTTTCTGAACTTACATCTGTATGGACAAGGACATAGGTGGGAGAAGATAATACAAAGCAGAGTTATTCATTATTTACATTAATTAGTACTGAAAATATGCAGTCCTTCAATAAATATATAACAATTAACTTTTTTCTTGCGTAACAATGAAAAGTAAAATATTATTCACATCAAACTTATTACAGTTATTATTTCTTCACTAATAATAATCTGCTATTTAATTTATCTTAGCTATTACAAGATAGGAAGTGACATATTTAACGTGTTCGTTTATTTGTAGGAGATTATAATATTAATAAAAGATTTCCTCGATTCAAGCAATAAAATCTAAACAAAGCTAATAAAAAATCCGTTACATACTGAACTCTGTTTTCTAATTAGAGTAATATTCTAATCATCATTTCAAATTTCTACTCATAAAGTCATATTGGACAAAGATGTTTTTCTCCCCATTGCAAAGATAAACTAAAGAATTTATGCTGATATAAAAGACACACTAAGAAAGATTTAATGCATGACGTAATAAGACATTTAGAACCAATATTTGTTTTCAAGGAAAAGACTTTCAATCAAAGGTTTTAATCATAAACTAATAATATATAGTAGTATTCTGCTCAGTTCTAAAAAAGTATAAAATTTACAGCAAATCTGTTACGTGATCATGCTATATGTAACAAATGCATACAAAACGAAATTAAAATCATTTCTAAGGATAAAATTTGTAGCTAGTCAAGAATCCTTCCTATTTCTGTTGTCAGATCGTTTTGGTGATAAGATGAACACTTAAGGAAATTTCAGAACAAGTTAAAGAAATAAATCTTCAGAGTGATGGTTAATTAATTTTGAGCAGGTAATTACTTTTAAGAAAAATAATGAAAGAATCCTTAGGTGGATTCATTTCACAGCGACATAAAGGTAAACCCTGGGAATTAGTTCTTTACGAGCAGTTGGGTTTCTTCTTTCCTTTCGCCTAATCCTAAGTAGGTACGATCCATCTAATTACCGATAATCGGCCAAAATATCATCACATAATAAAAAACCTCAAATCTCGCCCACGATTTCTACGAGGCCTTCCAAATCCGGTGCGAAATAAGACCGCCGGCTCGTTAGAAAAAGGAAGAATAGGCCACTAGCACGGAAATAAGAAAAGAAAAGAAAAGATATATGAGCGACTTACGAGAGGACTTCACGCCTTAACGATGTTAGTCAGTGGTTTAGATTCCTATCCAATTTACTTTCTTCGCAGCGGCGTTGTTGTATAGGACGCCACTGACCGCACAAAATGTTAGGGGGGTGGGATGTCTTCCACGCTGCGGGAAGGGAGAGTGAGGGGGGAGGAAGGGCGGCAGCGAGCTCGCATTTATCACGAAGGGTTCTAGGAATGGTGTTACACAATAAACTGGACCTGGAGTACTATTTTTAAGGGTGGGACGTAGGGGTGCTTGTTTGTAGCGTGCTTTATGTTCGCAGAGGGATAAATTATCGCGGAGGCTCATCAAGGCAGAAGATGAATTCTGAGGTCATTTGAAAGGCACTAACTTTCTTCGAATTATTGAGCATATAATACAATTTGTTGTAAAAAATTAAAAAAATTATTTTTCATTTAAAAAATTTAACAAAGGTAAAATTTTGTAGTAATTTTAAATTTTAACTGATTTTCAGAATGTTAGAAGATGATTTTTAACTTTCAATTTTTTAATCTGTCTATTCCATTTATAAGTTAAAAATATTTAGTTTAATTAAAATAATAGTTTTTAAAGCATCAAATATTCATTATCTAGAAAATGATCAAAATCATATTACTTATATCTTGTTATGGACTGTTATATTCGGTATATGATTGATAGTACTGTAGTGCAATTGTTTTAAAATTGTTACAAAATGGTTATACTCAGTGTATGCTGGTTATTTGTTATTTTATTACATTAGGCTAACTTTTGTTTTACACATTTTTGGTAATATCAAGGCTAACCTTTGTTTTATACATTTTTGATGACCTGATTTTGATGGGAAAGATTGCTATCCTGTAATCATTGTGTAATTTTTTTTCCTGATGTTAATTTCTGACTTCGGCTTAGTAGATGATAGCTATGTAATAATGAATGAAGCTATGTAATAACCATTTTTCACTCTCTAGATTGGAGCTGCTTCTAAAAATTTATTTATTACTATTACTAAAATAACAATCCGTTAAGAATAAAAATAACAGCCAAAAATAGTCAAATATTGTGAATAAATAAATAAATAAAAAGATTTAATCTGAATTAAAAACAAAAAATATGAAGTTATTGAAATATATTTTACATAAGATTTGTTCGCATGAAATCGTCATTTTACTTACAATGTAATAAAACAAGCAGCTGACGAATCATGCATACATTTATAAATATATTAAAATTTTTGTTATATTAAGCACAAAAAATTAAATTATATCTACGAAATATTACTTATTTTTGAAAATAATGAAAACACTAATTTCGAAACATCAGACCCGTAAATTAAAATAAAGTTAATACTAGTTACCCCGAAAATTTGTTAATACTCCATAATTTCTTTTCAAAAATAATAAAAGTAACACTTGTAATGTTATATGCCGTAATTATAGAACAAAGAAAGCAAGAACTAGCACTGTTTTCAATAAACCTGATAATTGTAAATTCTTATCTGATTTTATGAATCATTATTTGCCATTGAAGATATCAAGTGACTTTTTCGGAAACAAAACTTATAATGCATTTTTTCTTGCGCACATCCTTAGCTCAAATTTGAAATCTTGCATAAATAATAAGCAATTTTATATGGCAAAATATGGCAAAATATGTATGGAAGTTATGAGTAAATATACATATTTTATAATCAAATTTAAATGATTAGTTCGTTTGCAAAATGCAACATGCTTCGTGTCACAAATAAAGGCTATTAATTATTATAGCTTACATTTAAATACACGTTTTATCTGTAAAAGTAAGCATTATGTATAAATTATATGACTGGGCTCTATTTCATGTGTAGATCGATGCAGTTCTTAAATCAGCGGGGTGTTTCAGTCACTGTGAATAATGCAAACAATAAATGATAAAATGACAGAAATGTAGTTTTATTTTAAACACTTGTCATAGTTGCTAAAAAGGCTTATCATAAGAAATGATTGAATAAAAGTTGTATATTTGGGGTATTTTACGCACTTTTTGTAATATATAAAACTATGCATGTATTTGTAACTGCGGATACTAACTCGAAATATAGCGTAAAGTAATATAGCAATAAATCAATAAAGCATATAAAACAGGAAGAACAATTTTTCGGTATTTTAATGTCTATTTCCCAGTTAGAATACTAATAGCAGTGAACAAGTTACTAAATTACGAAAAATTGCATCACGAGAGGGAAAATTTATATGCAAGGATCAGAATTACTGATTGCAGATTCATAAAAATCGGAGCTATTGAGGGTGTTATCATATGATGCAACAAAAGAAGTTCATAACCCTCAAAGGATACTATATGTAGCTAAATTTCCAGCATTTTTGAATTATGTTTTGAAACTGTGATAACACAGAAGGTGAATATGCAGATGAAAGGTTCAAAAAATTAGCGAAGAAACGAAAAAATGTGTGCCGTAAACTCCCGGCTTCTCCACGGCATGCTTCGGCGCAGACACCGCCTCTGAGGCAGTTAGGTTTAGCGCGTTCGCAAAATATGCAAATTTAAAGTTATTTAGCATTTCGTACAGTAATGCTTTTTTTTTTATCAAACTCAAAATAATCAACTTCCGTTCCGCTTAGATACAGAGAGAGAGGGGGGAAAGATATTACGCAGTTATTTATACAATATAAATCTCTTTATATTATATATAAATTTAATCACTGATAATAAATAAAATACAAAATGAACTAGAAATTAATTTTAATACCTTTATTTTACCAATTTATCAGCTCTATTTTATTACTTGTTTTTCCAATATGTATATATATATATATATATTTGATAGGCAAAAATTGTTATCAGGATTGAGTATTTAAACGTAATTAACACCATATTCCTTCACTTTCTTTTTAATTTTTCGCTTTTAGTTATGCACGAAAAATTATGGAGTAATATGTCTCGTTGTTGAATGCGCTTATTGTTAGCAAACTCAATATTTATAGCGCCTGTAATGGTGGCATTTTGGTACGATTTGTTATTGGTGGGAAAAACACTTTGCCAGGCATATGTTAAACCAAGCATAGACGAATTTTGCTTCTCAGAGTACTTATTTTAATTAAATATTTGTTAAACAGCGGGTGAAAAAATTTGATACGTCATGCTAAAAAAGTGCATATTCATTAATTATTTTTTTATTATTGTAATAAATTGAATTGAAACCTTGCAAAAACTCCAATCTTGATAGTTAATTTCACACAAGGAGCGGATATTTAAAAACAACTGAATTTTGTAAAAAAACAACCATCTAATAAATCATCTTAATAATACCAGTACGCCGTTAAGTTATTCATGAAATCTGAAATTGGAAATTCTTATTTAAAACTTAGATGAGGATTTTCGTCCGCAATGTATTATTCTAAAAATCTTTTGAAATGTTACGTTTGTGGATGTGTTTCAAAACAATACTAATTTTTTATAAGTAGGTAATATGAAATTTTTTTCTACTTTCTTAATTTTGAATTAAATTGAAACTTGAAACAACTTGCCATTTTATCTGTCTCTTATATGCATGGTTTCAGTTTTTAAAGGCTAATTTTCACATGTGACATGATTCAATAAGTGCGTAAATTTGCGCAATTACTATATTCATCAATAACTTACTCAAAACTTAATTAAGCAATTTGAGTTAATATTTCCAGTTTAAAAGAGCTTTAAAATCAGCCATCTCCCAGCATATTCAATCATGGGACATACTCAGAAAAGTTTGGAATAAATTAAATTTAATTTTGTTTCCTCTTTTCACTTATTCAGAAATAAAGTTCAAATTGCATGTGTATATTAATCTGCTACCCTTTTATATGTATGTATGACTCCATGAAGCTACGTCTACCAAATTACTTATTTTAGCTACTCATAAAATTGCATATTAAAATATTTCACATTGTGTATATTGTGCAAATGTCCAAGAAATTTAACAGATGCTTAAATAAGTTAATTTGAAGTGTAAAAGGGAGGGGAGAAGTATGCTTTTAGTAATTTTATATATAAACTGTTTTTATTCGTAAAATATGAGATGCAGTTCTCATTCGTTTAACACAAGGTAGATTAAATAGCTTCTAGAAGGACGATTGTTTTCATCGTATCTGTTTGGTAATTTATATAGATGCAAGAAACCAAAGAACAAAATAAAAAGGCCTTGCAACTGCACAAATGCCTTCCGGATTGAAGACAATTAATGAATTGCGTGACTGAACTGAGGAAATGATAGCGAATCATTATACCTCCAGTTTGACTTCTCTTTTCATTATTTAGTGTCTACACTAATGGAAGTCACCCAGCTTTCCTTCTGTCTACTGCCAAACACAATTATCTGAACAATATGGATATCTATCCTTCTGCTGGGTTAATTATATCAATAAATGATTTCTTGATTACAAAAAATGATCTCTGATTACGAATTTACCATTAGTTCGAAATTTAGAGTAAATATATATTGATGATATATTTAATAGCAGTTCATAGATTGATATTTAATAATATGTAATGACTGTATCAAATATTTATATTTAACAGACTAAAAAAATTTCGTTATTGATTTAACAATCATATATCATTTACTTAGAAGTTTATATATAAGATAAAATATCCGAATAAAGGCATTAAAGTACGTATATTGACTACTATAATGTCTTATAAATCCGAAGTATATGATGCTATCCGAAATTTATGTCATCAGTAAAATGTAAAGTACATATTTTATAGATTAGAAAAGATTTTGATGAAGTATAATTTGTTTTGAAAATTTTATTTAATTTCCTGTAAAATTAATTGATTCTCCAAGAAACACTAACGAACCATTCAAGAGTATGAGAAGTACTCTACTTCTCAAAACTCAGTGAACAGTAGCAAATGAACTAGATGTTTGTATCACTTATAAAAATAAATTATAACAATGTAACCAGTTTTGTAAACAGTAAATTATAACAATTTACTTTTCTGTGATTAATCCAAGAAATAACCTGGTCTTCTTTTTCTCTGCCCCCTTTTTGATTTATTTGCAATAACAAAATTTTCAAGAAGATTAAATACATTCATTGTGCAAATTTTGCTAGCATACATGTTATTGCACTCTTTTACGTTACATTGAAAATACTAATAATTGCATGAAAAGTAGATTCTATAACCTTACTCTAATTAGTTTTTCTTAGGTTTTATTTCACTATATACTATGTTGGCTAATATGAAAGGATTCTCATTGATAACAAGGAAAACCTACGACAATACTGTACATAAAACAACGTTATACAATGACTGAATGATTGTTTAATTAGTTATGCAAACTATTTGCATTTTTTCAATGTGACTCAAAATATATATAGAACAAGCAATTACATAAAGAGTTGTAATGGGAACACAATCACATACATTGCATAACTCTATATTACGCATAGAGAGGAATATTTGAAATGACATCAACATAATTAAGCCTTGTAAATTGATTAATCAATGAACACAATAATAATAATATTAGTTTAAAAGAATCGAACTGAATTTAAAAAAAGATTTCAAATTCAAAATTTAAAAATAAAATAAGCAATAAAATAGATACTACATTCTACAAAATTATGTTCAATTTATTAATTGCAATATTTTTCGCTTTTATGCCAGCCACCTTCAAATAAATTTCAAACAATGGCCTAACATAATCTTTTTGAACAATCATATTAACGCCAATTTACACTAAGATTACCATCTACTAATGTGCGTTCCATTTGTTTTCATTGAAAGAATTCGAAAGAATGTTAGCTTGTAAAAAAAATAAAGAGATGTTTTAGCGATTTTTATTGCATTTATGTTTTATTTAAAAACCTTTAATCAATACAAATTAGAATAAATATTCGAATTATAAAATAGCATGAAATAATAAATATATTACAAATATCATGAAATTATGCCTTTCATGACATATAACGAAACACATTTTCTAAGTAACTCAAGAAGTGAATAATACAATAAGTGAAAAATAAAATTATCACTTACAAAAAGTATGAAGCAAAGGAAAAATGAGAGTATACCCTTTTGTTTCAGTTATATTGAATGCAACTTCTAACTATTATTTCATTTTCTTTTTTTCCCATAGAAGGCTTTCTGTCTTTTCAGATGTTTTGTTCTGTTATTTCACAAAATGTTCTTGCAATGAATAATAATATATTGTTATGTGTTAATAATTATTCCCAATGCATAAATATTAATTTATGTTTAGTTTTTCACAAAAGGTAAGAATATATGTCCTACATATTCCACTACAGCTTATTAATATTAAAATAAGGGTCTTCAGACAAAAGCAGTTTATGCGTAACTGAAAACTTAAGAGAAGTAAGGTATGTTTAAGGTAGCTTTTCTTGCACATATATGCCTTTAAATCGAATTCAAAAATCAGTTTTATTTCTGTTGAGTTCATCTTCCCATATTTTGTATTTGATGTCATATAATTATATTTTGTAAATCTAATATTTTTAGCTATTTTATATGTCATCTAGAGAGAAAAAAAAACATTCACTGTTTGTTACTAAATATCATTGTCTCATCGATATTTCGTTTCTATCGTTGTCATAAAGTTTATTTTTAACTATCATTTAATAGAAAGGGAAAATAAATTTTGTATTCATAAAAAGGATGTACTCCAGTATTTCAGATAATAATAAGATTACAGCTAATGCTTTCTTATGTATTATATTAACAAGAAAAGGATTTTCATTTGATTATTTTACACTAAATCTATTAAGACTGCAAAAAATAGACCTCTGATTTACCTGTTAAAGTTTATCTGAGCTTTGTTGTCACTGAATTAAATAACACCAGTTATATAAAATTTTAGATTTAAAATTAATTTAAGACGAATTTGTATTTTATCTGCAATGAACTGCTATATGTTTTAAATGCAATTCATGTGGACATCATTCAAATTCTATTGAAAAGCATAACTATATATATATATATAGTTATGGTTTTCAATAGAATTTGAATCACATATATTGGCGCATGAACGTGAAAACTGTATAATACGTTTTATCTCTCTAATCTCTCTCTCTCTCTCTCTATATATATATATACATATATGTATAAAGAGAGAGATATGTATTATTCAATTGAACGCTCGTTAGAACCTTTGAAAATTCTGAAAAAAATTAGTCACAGAATGCTTTTTTTTATAGTATTATAAAAAGTGTTGTTTACTTGGCAACCGTCTGTTTTACATTGATTTTAGATTTTAATAAATGTCATTCCTATTCAATGCAACTAGTATTTTATATATTATAACCCTACTGTGAATTTTCTTATTCTCTCGTCTTTTACGATGTACTGCCATTTTACAGATACAAAAAAGAAAGAATGTTTCTATCGTTAAAAATAAATCAATGAGAATATTTCTATTGCAGAAAATATTGAGGTTTTTCCGCAGTGCTGAAACTTATTATCCATCTTATTGACACAATTTCAGGAAAATGGCTTTAAAATATAGGTGGAATAATTTTAATATCTATCCATCAACTACACATATTAACCCTTAACTTCCCAATTTTTTAAATTTCTATGAAAAAATTATATCAGCTACTTCTTAAGTAATAATAAAAGGGAAAAATATTTTTAAAAAAAATAAGCAGTTTTAAATTGAATTTCAGTCATTTTTTTTTGTTTGTTGCAGAAGTGCAACATTGCGCAGTAGTGCTGTAAAATTACAAAACTTTTTTTTATATGAGGATTTTATTATTCATTGTTATAAATTGCTTTAGCCTTACATACAATGAAAATTTTTAAAGCAGTTATTGACTTTGTTGTAAAAAGTCCCCTACTTTACACTTTTCGCACTCAGTTTGAGTGTAGCTCTTGCAGTTTGAAAACTTGCACCGTATTCTTTTCTGACCATATTGGCCAATGATTTATACCATTTCTACGAATGTCCTTACATGGAACGGATTGGGCAGTCCTTTTGCATCTTTTAGTCTAAGACATTTGTTCTATTGAAGTATTACTAGGTCTTCCTCTTTTAGCATTTCGATCGTACCCCATTTTGCATAAGCCTAATGCAACTTGAGATTTGAATTTTTGTAAATTCATTAGATTTTTTTTTTTTTTTTAATTTTCAGATTTCTTCATTGTTTCTTTAATTTGATCAAATCCAAGCTCTTCTGACCAGTATGCTCTATTAGTTTGGCAGGTGAACTAGAGATGCATAAATGCAAATACCCAAATATTAATTTATTTCATTCTCTGATATAGTCAAAGGCTTACTTGGATTCTTTTGAATAGCATATCGTTTGCTGTCTTCATAAATGTTGCTTATGATCTCTTCCGTCCATAAATATTTAAAAAATTGGTACGTAGTGTCCAAATCCGTAATTTCTCTTGGGAGCGTGTCATCTCCATGGAATTTTATTACTTCTTCAATCAATGAAATGGTTTGATTTTTCCATAAAATATTCTTTGACAATGTTTTATTATTCTTAACAGTTAGATTTAAAAAAGGTCCTCTGACTGAAATATACCATCCGCCGAGCGGTAAAGTCGCTGAACACTGGTAGTTCGTTTTCGTGGTTTTTCCCATGTGTAACTTGTATACAAGCCAGTTTCCCTTAGAAAATCCTCCACAAAGGCATCCCTTCCCGTAGGCAGAAAGCTCTCGAAGCTTTGCCATAATCACACACACACACACACTGACTGAACTATTTCTATCAAATTTATTATCATCATCATTGGATGTTTTTTAAATTCTGAATTGTATTTTGTGAAACAACACTATTTTCACAGTCACAGGGCTGTTTGTGCTCCGGGGAAACCCCGAAATTCCGGGGATTTTGAACTTCGACCCCCCGGGGATCGTCTTTCAAAAGGAAGTAGGAATAATAATGAATTATTTATTTTGATCTGGGTAATTTTGTTTGCTTTGAAAGCAGAAAACGCAAAGTCAATGTGTGTGGTGAAAACGTTTCCTTTCTTTCTCCAAAGGCAGTGATAATGCGTGAAAAGGGGGAAAAAACGTCTTTTCTGTTCTTTCCTTATTGCGAGTTATGACTCATTCCCCCGGTTCTTGGACATTCTCTTCTGGATTCTTTTCGGCAAGTAGGCGCGGCAGAAAAAAAAGGGAGAGACTTCGTTCGACCAGATGTGCGATCACGTGACTCTGGGTTCAAAGGTCTTACCTCTCCTGGCGTGGCGCCAATAAGTAGAGAAGGGGGATTTTTCGCCGTATTAGCTATTTGTCATTGATCGCTTCTCAACTTTTTTTCTCCGCTGTATAAAATTTTCGTTTCATTTATTGATGCACGTGTAAATTTTTCGTTTCGTTTATTGAAATATTTTTTTATTTATGTACGCAAGAGAATCTCACTATGAAATTTCTCGATATAAACAGTGATATTATACAATTAGAAGAAGGTGTCCGGAATGCATTTAGGTGGAATTGGATTGAACGGAGAGATGGTAATGCGGATACCTTCGGCACATGGTGCAAGAAAATAAATGTGTCTGGACAAGCATATTGTGTTTTTTGTAACTCACTGCTGAAGTATGTTGGGAAGGATTCAAGGCTTTCACAAATCATTCTAAAACTGTGACGCACATAAAATATTCAAAGTGCATTAGACATTCAATGACTAATGTAATTATGCTAATTCAAAAAATACTGATGACTTACTGGAGACTGATGCTCGGCCATTGGATATAGTGACAAGAAAAGCACGCCAAGAGGTATTAATAACTTCGTTTATCGCCGAGAATTCTCTTTCTTTCAATGTAGCTCCCAATTTAATTGAAATCTGCAAACAGTTCAGCCGCGATCAGGCGGCACTAAACTCGTTGGAAATGTCCAGGACTACTGCATGTTATAAGATGAAATATGGGCTCGCAAAAACTATTAAGGGAAATATCATTAAAACTTTAAAGGAGACTCCATTTTCTCTAAATTTGGATGAATGTACTAGCAATGCTCAAGAAAGTATACTGGCAATATTGGTGCAGTTTTATGACAACAATCAAAATGAAGTTGTAGTTCATCACTTTGCATCTCTAAAGATGGAATCTTGCAATTCAGAAGCTGTTTTTAAAGCAGTTGTTAATACTATTGAAGATAATAATAATTCATGGGCAAACTTAATTAGTGTATTAATGGACTCATGTAACACCATGCGTGGAAAAAAAGGGTGTTGAAACCAGACTACGATCAAACAAAGCACCCCACTTATTAGATATTGATGGTGACACGTGTCACACAGCTAATAACTGTGCAAAAAAATTTGCTTCATGTTTTGATAGATACTTAGAAGATTTGTTTGATGACATCTATTTTGATATGAAAAGCTGCAGTAAAAGAGAAATTTTTTTCAAAATCTGTGAATCCCTTGCCATTAAAAACCTTAAGCCCTTGAAGAGACCAGACCATAGGTGGGTGTACATTTTATGTGTTTTAGAAAGAATCAAAGATCTGTGGGATGCTCTTATTGCATTTTATTTTCACTACTTGGATAAAACTGATAAAGGGGATTATTTTTCTTATGTTGAAACTGTATACAATAAAAGAAATATTTCTGCAGCTCAGAAAAAATTGTTGAAGGAGGGTATTCTTGCTTGCATTCCCAACAACTCACAAAGGATGCTTTAGCTCGGAAAAAAAGAACACTTAATGGGTTATTTGTTATGCAAAACAAAACTTGCATATGGCATTATATTCAGCAGTATTAACAGAGTTCAACACATATATTAAATTATTTGAAACAAAAAAAATCAATGCTTCATTTAATACATTCCAGTATTTATAAATTGATGGCAAAATTTTTCTCTTTTTTTATGAAGCCAGAAAATATAGAGTGCACATCTTATAATGATTTATTAAAGATTGATGTCACAAATCCAGAATTCTATCTACCTAGCAAAGTAATATTTACTGGTGCAGAAGCTTCCACTCTCCTGAAGAAATTATCAAAAAATCATCCAATAGCAAAAGAATTCCAAATTTCTCTGATGAAAGCTTATACTAATACAGCACAGCATATGAAACAGAAATTGCCCCTTAAAAATTCATATCTAATTAGTTTTACAGCATTAGATGCAGAGCTAAGAGGTAAAACCAGTACAATATTAGCTTTTGAAAAATTATCCTCTTTTATGTCCCATATTTTTAGTGATAATGAAAAGTCTAAAGTAGAAGCTGAAATAAGGTTATACCAGGGTGATATTGATATCACCCAAGAAATGCTCTACACATCTGATGAAAGTCAAGTGTACAATTCATAAATATTGATCTTAAGTTTTTAATTTAAAAGATGATTTCACAAATGATTATAAGTATCCTACATTGGCTAAATTGGTCAAAGCCTGCCTTAGCTACTTTCATGGCCCGTTAGTGGAAAGTGCATTCAACTTAATGGATACACTTGTCACTGACTACAGAACCTCTCTTAAGATAGATTCCCTAGATGCAGTGCAGACTATTAAATATGATTTAATGGCTTCTAAAGAAACCTCATGTGAACAATATGGCTCAAAAAATCCAATGACTGATCCAATTCACAAAGATCTCTTACTGAATATGAAAAGAAGTTGGAAAACATATCAAGAGGACTTAAAGACATGTATTTCAGATGAGTCACCTATAAAAGTCTCTGAAAAACCTTCTACATTAGCAGAAAAGCAAATTGCTTCTACCTCTGCAGGTGCAGTTCTCGAAGAAATTTCTTCAACTGTAAATGAGGAAAATAAAAGTCAACCTTCCTACAATTATGAAGTTCACCACAAAAGAAAGACAAGCCCACAAACATCAGAAAATACAAAAAGCAGCAGAAATTAGATAATTTTTTTAAAGAATTAATTCAGGTAATTTAAAATATTTACATAAAATGTAGTAGTTTATATGTTTGAAAATTTATGGTTATTAATTTTAAAAAAAAGTAATTTATTGAACTTTTATAATTAGGTCATTCAATACTTCATAATTGTAATTTTTCATTTCTCTCCCCCCCTTCTCGAAACTCCAAAATGTCGGTAGTAAGTCCGTAAAAGTTTCAGGGGATTTTTTGGGGTCCCACAAACACCCCTGCAGTCACTATCCGAATCATCATTAGATGACACACAATCAGGTAAAAAAGGAACATCAGAATATTCAAGACTATCCTCACTTAAATCACTCAATTCGCCCAAATTATTCATACATCTAGCAATTTCATCTTGGGTTAGTATACACTTTTTGGCCATGTCAAAATGGTAACCAAAGACCAATGTTGTAGACCTGCAACATACAATTAAAATCAAATTTCTTTCAAACTTTTTCCATTAGAAAAATCAAAATTATTTTTAAATGAACATAAAATGTTTAAATTTCTTACCTGGTAATTGTTTTCGTCAATAAACAAGAGGAAGCATAAAATATAATGGATTCTTTTTATAGCAAAAACACAGTTCTTGAGGCATCAGAGATTTTTATAATTGTTGTGATTTCTGGAAAAAATATGCTGCTATCTAGTGACAAATTTAGCATGTATTTCATTGCAGTAACCTTTTTTTTCTCAGATAAGTGATTTGTAGGTAATTAAAAAAATATTGAGTCTGTTAAATTAAAATAAATCATATGTTGCAGAAATGCAACAGTGGGAAGTTAAGGGTTAAAACACAAAATTACAATCAATCCAAGCCATTTTCACACACAATCTTCAGAGATATTATTTCCTTTTTAAACCTAATTGAAATTTGTACATAAGACTCCATAAAAGACATAAATAATTTTATATTTTAAAAGGGTAAAATGATTGAATCTCTTCTAGTTATATTCAAAAAGATTTTGACTTAAAATCAGTTCATAATTTAGTATTTACAGAAAAGAGTAGTTAATACATTAATGAGGTAAAAGAAATTATTTCAATTGTTAAAAGCAGAGATACGTAGTTTTCGTATTTACGAAATACAAGTGAATAAATGCAAAATTTACAAGCATTAGCGATTAAATGAGACATAGCGCTCAAAAAGAGAAAAACGGACGAATTTGGCTTAATTTGATTACAAAGTAGGGCTATCTGCCTAAGGGAGGAATGCCTTCGCGGAGGATTTTACAAGGAATACTGGCTCGCATGGACGTCGCACACAGGGAAAACTACTAAAACGACCAAGCAGGCAGTCCGGTCGTCTGGAATCGAACTCAGTATGTTTACAGGAACTACCAGTTTCAGCGATTTAACTGCTTGGCCGCTGGTGTGCCGGTAAGAAATAAGCATTTAACACAGTTTGTCTAATTCACAGGCACCCAAAGTCCATAGCCTTCTCATTGTTTGGAATCGGTATCCTTTCTACACGCATCATACATCCACCTCTCTCCTGCATGAGGCCCATCAGCGGTCAAGCCATAAAATTGCTGAACACTGGTAGCTTCGACTTGGGTTCGATTCCAAGCAAAAGAGCTGGCTGCGAGGTGTTTTCGGAATTTTCCCCGTACGTAAGGTGTATACGCTAGTTTTCTTCAGAAAGTCCTCCCCGATGACATTCCTCCTCTTAGGCAGATAGCCCTAGTGTACTTTGCCATAATTAACTTTGCAATAATTAAACCGGAGCCCTCCTATACGAACCTACTCACTCATTCACCTCGTGCTAGTCGTCTCACTCAGGCAGTTCAGCCGTATCTTAAACTGTGTAATATGAAACAAGAAGAGATAGAAAGAAGAACTTTCGCTTTCTTTTCGAAATATATATTTGAAATTAGGGATCATACATTTTCTTCAAAATGGGTCACCACGAAAGGGGAATAATCGACAGAATAAAGAATTCCGCATTAGAGTATTTAGAATTAAGCGACGCATCTATCATTATGTGTAACGTTCGCTTAGAAAGTCAGGGAAAAGGCACTCTAAGCTGCATACGACTAAGGCTGGTTGTTTAAAGAATAAAAAATGTACCCATCTTAAGCCAATACCGGGTTAAGCAGCAAATGCCAATTATCGGTGCTTTTCATGTGCTAAATTGGAAAATAAAAAAGATTTTGTTGAGGATTCGGACACCAAGGAGTCAAGGCTTTTGTCAAAAACAATTTTCTAGACAATAGCAATTATTCTACTTGCTTTCAAAAATAGAAGACGTGTTAAAGAAATGCGCAAAAGAATATTCTATAACAAAAGTCCTAATATCAGACTCTGCGCTCTGCATATTTCACCCTACTGAAAATGCGTTTCAGAGACCACATTTTCTCCTCCCAATGCTGGAAGCATAAAGTGAACATAATTAGTGACTAATATGTAAACGTATTCAAAGAATTTAGTACCTCTTAGCTGAAACAAGAACAGCTTTTCAGCATTTGAAAAGAAAATTGTGAACTTAAGATTATAGTACTTAAAAGAAAAAGGCATGCAATTAAATAAGTATTTAAAAGAAAGACACGTATATGTAAGGTAAGTACTCAAAATATAAGTATTTAAAGGAAAAGGCATCTCAACTAGATAAGTACTTAAAAGAAAGAAAATAAGTACATAAAGACATCCAACTAAATAAGTACTTAAAAGAAATATATGTAAAATAATAAGTACTTAAAAGAAAACTTATCTCATCTGGCAGCAAAACTTTATCCTGCAACTGTTACACAGTTTGGCTTAGTTTATTTGATTATGGCAAAAAGGCTATCTGCCTAAGGAAAGGGATGCCTCCATGGAGGGCTTTCGAAGGTAAACTGGCTTGTTCATGCATTACACATGGTGAAAAAACGAAACGCCCATACAGCCAGCCCGTTTGCCGGAATTTGAACCCCGAACCGAACTAGCAGTGTTCAGCGACTTCACCGCTCGGCCGCTGGCGGGCCTCTGTAACTATTATAACTTAGACCGTTTTTTGGTTTGAGGCTGTCCTTTATTTTATCGAATATAAGACACATATTGCTGCTTTTCTATATGAATGTGAAACTGACAATTCAAGCATCAGTTTCTTAAAAGACGGTTCTGTAAATGAAAATCTTCCTCCTAAAATATTCCTTCCGTTTCTGTATTCCGAATATTACATTCAGAAATTATGAAACCGACTAAGAATTTAGAAGCAGCAAACTGTGCATTCAGCAAACATAGAGCATCCTCGATTTTTAGGCGAGTTAAAAATTATAATACCTGCTCTGAAGTGTTGCAGAGAAGTTAAGGGAAGCATAGTTTTTTCCTCCATGTGTAACGTTTTCCTTAGAACGTTCTCCATGAAGGCATTCCTTCCCTTAAGCAAATATCCCATGTTGGTTTGGACATAATACTGCAACCTAACCTGTGAAGAATTATATGCAACTCTAGCAGGTATGCAAATAGGTTGGCTCTGATTCAAATATTTTAAATAGAATTTAAAATGTCACGTGAACTATGAAATGAACACTGATGAATATTGTTATAGTTGTTAAACTCTAGAAAAAATATTCTGAAATTTTCAAATTGAATGTTTGTAAGAAAGTAAAAATTCTAAACTATTTTTTTCTTTTGTGGGAGTATTTGTAATTCATTTTAATAAAACTGAATTTGTATAATATTTTGATGCTGCAAATATAGTGCTAATTTACAAAAATCCGTAACGTAAAAAGCTAACAAAGTAATACCTTTCAATATATGTAAACTGTTAGTGATTTTGTTTATATGCCAATGGCTTTAATGAAATTGTAGCATTTTTTGCACAATATGACATGAAATTCTTGAAAGAGACGATCTTCTGCCGAAAAAATAAGATCAGAGGGGACAAATTTATTTAGCATTAAGTGGCTGGCTATCTTGCTTAATTGGCGAGACATCGCCAAGCTGGAGACTAATTTTTAGTCACTATATATTTGGCGAGAAATTGCCAAAATTCGCCAAAAAAATTCCATTTGGCGATATTTTGGTTCAGTTCCTGTATAACTGTATTTGGTATTGTAATTGATCCCTGTATGTAACTATAACTATATCCGGTCCTTAGATGTAACTTTAGCCGTATATGTCTTCCAGTAATTTCAAGAAATGGAAGGTTCTAGAGATTTCTCGAAGATTGGCTGAAAACTGTATAATAACAGACAAAGCATCTGCTGTCAGTTGACAGCTGAGAATTTAGCTAAAAATTAGCTGAGTATTGAGATATCCCAGAGATCTTCGCCTTTTTAGATGAGTTACGCATTGCGCTGTCTCTAACTTTCTTACTAGTTTGAAGTGTAACTACTGATTAGTGGAAACAAATTTTATTAAGCTATCTTCAGTTCTGTGTTCATTCAATCTATTACGAACCCATACGTATTCAACAATATTTATTGTGAATTTTTTCGGCCTTTTTATTACCGAATAGAATATTGTTACATATTTTACTGTTATTGACTTCTGTTCTTCATAAAAGAAATCTTCATCTCTGTTTAAAATTACTAGTTATATCTAGAAACTCGAACAATATACATGAGAGAATATATGTACTTAAACTATTGCATAATCCTATAAGTTAAACATAAAAAATATCCCTTTTTTCAATTCTTACACTGTTTTCAAATTTGAAACAGATGGAGAATTCGAACATGACTAACATCTCCTGAAATTCAAGGGGAATAATAACATAAAATTATTCTTGCAGTTTTTTCCAACAAATGAGCTTTGCCGTTATTACTTACTTATGTTTTTTTGCTTGCTTTTTGAAATGCAACGAAGCTTCGAGCTTAACTGAATTACCTCCTGATGTTATGATAGCACAAGTATCATAATGACGAAGAGAAGAATTCAAGCCCCATTTTAATCAAATAACAACCAGTCGTCAGACTTTTATGTATTTGGGATGAAATTAAAATTGATTTCTTCTCCTGTGGCAGCTGGTGCGTATTCGCTTTCCAAGCAAATGTTATCGATTCTTTTTTTTGCGTTGAACTCCATTAAAATATTATGAAATTCATCAATAATTTAATATCAGGATTACTTTATAAATTACATGTTCTACTTCATATATATTAAAACTGGTATTCAATAAAGGGTATTCGGTTATTATTTTATTTTACGTTTTCCCAGTATTCATTCTATTTTTATTTAATGTAAAACGGATTTTATTGCTTTATGTTATTTGATCCTGGAAAAATATTTATATCAAAATAAGCACTTTAATAAAACTCTAGTACAGAATTTAGATATTTGTACCCTATCTTTTAAAATACATTGCACCTTCTCATGGCACCAACACGCCTAAGAGGCCAATATTTGAAAATATTAAGTATTTATAATAGCATTGTTCATTTAAAGTAAAAATATTTTAACACAACTTTTCTAAGACGATCACCTGTACCAAAGAGAAAAATCGCCTGATGAAAGCATAGGTTATCATCTTAGAAAAGATGTACCCGAATTAAATCTTAATGCAAATTAATATAGATTTATTTTATTGCTAGTGTATCGAACACTTTATTTGAAACTGAAAACAATTATTTTACTCATATGTCTAAAGTATATTTAGAGCTTTTGTTCAAATTTCTAGTCACTGAAATTGTTTCTTAGTACTTGCTTAACAAAGAGTCAAATAAATTCGATTTTAAATTTTTATGTATGTTATTTCAAAAGAATTCCTTTTAACAAATTTTATATGTAATTATATAAAAGTGTAATGTAATTAGGTTAATTTGAGTGTAGGAAACGTGAAAAATCTGGCTCTAGCCGGTATTCCAACTTCGCCCTTCCTACTGCTGGACGAACTTGTTTCCAGTTACACCACGAAAGTACGCGATAAAGAAGGAAACAGTTTTTTTCAAAGGAAACGTTAAATAGACAAAGGAAAATTAGGAAGCGAGAGATAGTGACTTCAGCTTAATATCCATAGCATTCATTTATGGATATTTGAGTATGTCCACGCAAAAGCCTATCATTACAACTGTTAAACATAGTTTTAACTTACAAAAAACCTCGAATACTCTTTCAAAATATTTAGTTCTTTTCTATATAACAATAAATGTTTAAAAAAAGTATCATTTTTTTTTTTATTCTGCACATGAAGGCCTTACATTAAATTCATATCGCAGAATCAAACTTATCTTCAGTAAATTTAGGCTGGATGTGTCAAATGCAAGTAAACAGCTAAATACAAAATATAACTATCTAATACTTATTGATACAAATTTATTAAAACAGATGTCTTGTCTATTAAATGCATTTGATATTTAAATACATCTTGTCATTTGATTTGTTACAAAACATTATTTATTTATAAGTTTGCTTCAAGTTCACATTCTACAATCATAAATTCAAATGAATAAATCAATAATATTAAGAGTTCGAATGCATTTAACGTGATCTTGAATACTTTGAAATAACTTTGAAATTTTTAAAGCGTTCATATGTGAGTCTGAAGTCTCTTCGCTTTAAGAGGAACAAAATTAGATTCCATATGCACACTTGAAAAAAATCGATAAATATAGTTTTTATTTCCAAGAATTATTTACCATAATAAAATTATAACACTTTATGTTTTGAAATCTGCTGCCTTATATTTTCCCATTTATGGATAAAAATTTAAAAGAAATAAAAACTTTCAATTTTTTGCAAACTTTGAATTTGTTGGACAGACTTGGAAGATGACTTCTTTTAAAGAAAGAGGAACATTCTTAAATAATAAAAAATATTTTAGGAAATAACTTGTCGTATATTATTATATTATCATAGAATGCAGTACTACCCAAATGAATTGCATTATAGGTAATACTTGCCTAGAAAAGAACACAAAAATTCAGCTATTAAAGTGTTGCAAAATAAGGGTGTATATAGAAAAAGAAAGACCTATCTCAGTGACAGACCACCGGTAGTCATTTTTAAGCATAAATCCTAAAATTTAAACTCGATAAATAATGAATCATAAATATTTATCTATATTTTTATTAGTTCATTTATGCTACAATACTATTATCTGCAGTTTGAAAAAATAACTGAAAGTTATTTCAAGGACTCCTCTATTTTAAATTTGGTTAATCGATTGTCAACAATAACAGCAGTAAACTGGAATAATCGATTCTCATCTGTAACAATATTAAACTGTAATAATAGTTGTCAACAGTAAGAAGAGTAAGCAGTAATAATCGATTGTTAATAGTAACAGCAGAAAACTAGAATAATCAATTGTCAACAGTCACGTTACAGAGATTCTATCAGATATTTCTGTACTTATTTCTTTCCGGTAGGTCAATTCATATGGAATTCACTACTGTATGCTACCTAACCACTTGCAACAATTCCATCATCCCAGCTTGACTGAGTAATGAAGAATGAAGGCTTAGAACCATCTAAAAGCAAGTAATTTGTTTTTGAGAATTGTGAAAAAAGTATAAAATTTTATATGTAATAAAATTCCATCAATGACCAGAAATCAAACGCAGAACGCACTGTTTTTATCTGAATGAATATAGATTCATATATAATTTTATATTAAAATCTTTCGAAATTGGATGAAAAATAAATCACGCCATAAACAAGTTATAAAAGATTCATTAAGCACTTTTCTTTAAAGAGAAATAGAATAAGTAAAGGAATATCATTTATCTGAAATGCAATTTTAGGAAAATAACTGAAAACAGTAGAAAATCATTTTAAATAAAAAATTAAGCCCTTGATGCCTCAGCCTATAGACAAGAGTTGAAATTATTAAGCTAATCTATTATAATCTTTTTATTTTCTTCTTACCGGAAAAAATAATATTACTTCAAAATTATTTAAATTTTTTGAAAACTTTCCTCAAATAAAATACGTTAAAAACATTTTTTTTAAATATAATTACCTCAGGTATACATTAGTATTTTAAAAATAAATGGAATGATTTTGACTTGATCATTTTTTCATTAATTTAAACGAAAATTAACACCTAATTAATTTTCGTTTATTGAAAGTGCCAAAAAAAAAACTCTTTGCATTTACGATTTACCTTCAAAAACGTTATTTCCGATCGTTTACGGTGTTTAAAAAATACTTTAAGTCTGCCATTAAAATAGATATTTCTCTCAAATTCTAAATGAACGTATGAGATAATTTTTATTTCCCTATGTAAAAAGTTAATGATATGGTATAATTCTGCACATTTGCATTTCAAAAGAAGGTATTAATAATTTAAAATACTAAAATTAATTTTGGAGCTTCATAAAGCTTTAAAGCATATCATACAAGATAAAGACAATTTGAAGTGATTCTCATAGGTGGAAAAAAAAACAAATTTTAGAAATATTTCAGAAACAAGCAATACCGCCATAAGTAAAAATGTAGCTTCTTTCTACGATAAAGGTTAAGTATTATGTTGCTTTTTCCCAATGTAGCAAAAGTTTTGTAACATGAAAAATTTTCATTTAAAATAATCGTAAACACAATATATCAAATTAAAAATCTAAAATAAAATGCGATTACAAATATAATTTGAAATTGTTTGCAATAATGGTATCTAAATTTCCAGTGCGAAAACAAATTATCAAATTTAACATTAAAAAAGTGTCAAAAGCTGATGCTAATAAATTGCTCATTGACTGTCTGGAAGAGGCATTGGCAACCTATGACCTGCGGACATACTTCATAATTTCAAGTGACCATCTTGTGTCTTGGATAATATCTTTACTGCTGGTTTTAGCTACTAGGAGCTCTTACCAGTGTATTATCATTATAGCATAGGCCATAAAGTTAAAAATTTAAGAGGTGTATTTAAAAATACACCGCGCCCGAAGGCGACATCAATAAATGAGAGAACATATAAAATAAGTTTTGCTAAATTGCATATCATGGCATATCATGGGTGGTTATATCAATGGCCGCGAGAGGCGAAATGAAAGTCTAAACTTCTGGGTGAGCCTAGAAGAGCAGAAAAACGTGATCAGCGTCCGGCATTAAGATTGGCCGAGGAGTCAGAGTTCAAAAAATGAAGTTTTTTGTAGTTTTTGGAAATAAATAAAGTTCGAACATAGTAAAAGCAACATCTATCTGTGCATTTAAGAGTCCTATAACTTTTGAAACACTTGAAAATCATCTAAACTTGCGATATAATCATTAAACGAATAGGAAACTGTAAAAGGAGAAAATGAGGTCATGTGGCTCACTAGGGCTAGAGTAAGAGTAAGCACTTGGTGTTGACCACGAACTTTGATTTTAAAACAGACGATACGAAATAGTAAAAATAAAAAGTAAAAGTAAAAATCTTGGTTAAATAAGTAGTAAAACGAAGAATTCATCGATGAAAAATAAAGTTCATCTTTCTTGAATAGTAACTGAAGAGTAATAGTAAAATAATTTTTTTTTACAATATATTCACTACCACCACTTAGAATCAAGTGATCAACAAAATAAGTATCTTATATATATAAGCGGCTTAAATGTTTTTCACCGATAGTTCATTGTTGCCACACGCAAAAAAATGAGCGTGAAAATTAACGTTTTCGCAGTTTTTAATTAATATCTCGGCCGATTAAAGTCTTACGAAGATGAGAACGGTATCGATGGATTCGGAGAATTTTTTGAATTTCGAGAGTACGCGTCTCGAATTTCAACTCGGCGCCGTTCCGTAGCTATTCGAGAAAAAATAATTTGGCATGGAGCCAAATTCCTTTAATAGGGAGAACTCAAGAAAGAAAGTGGAAAATGTAGGGTAAATTAGTTTTTAATTACTGTCTCGGCTAATTAAAGTCCCATGAAGACGCAAATCGTCAAAATGGCATGCCACGGACCTGCGGAACGATGTGCTTCGCTAAGCCCGGGAGCCAGCCATTTCGGAGGAGATGACGTTACTTCACCCCATATATATATGCGGCTTAAGTGTCTGTTTGTCGTCGATAGTCTATTGGTTGCTTGCGTAACTGTACTAGCCAATGCGGTGAAGTTGCCACGGCACAGGGTTGCCGTTCCAATTGAGACGCAGACAATTTCCTGTAAATCTTGCTTTTGCTATGACCATCAATAAGTCTCAGGGCCAAACGCTTAAGCGTGTTGGCATTTTTTTACCTGAGCCTGCATTTAGACACGGTCAACTTTATGTTATCTGTTCAAGAGTTCGTGAAAGAACGGACGTAAAATTAAAAATAATTGATGGTCCTCTGCAAGGCGAGCTTAAAAATGCTGGAAAGATCTACACAAGAAATGTTGTGCACAAAGAAATCTTTGACATGTGAATTAACATTTTTTAATTTAAATCACCTTTATTTATTGAGCTAGCGGTGGCTGTTAAGAAATGTATCGCCAGTGGTTTACTTCATTGCTCTCTACTTTAAGCAATTAAGCAAGTAGAAGGGGAAAACGCCGGGGGGCAGCAAGCAAACGGGCGTCTTCACCGCCTGCCCTGGGTAGTTCAGTTTGAATTAGCAGACACCTTTGCACAATCATTTTAATTACAATTTATAATATCTAGAACAGCGGTCATTTCGTATGACCGCCGGACGTTCTAGTAGTTTATAAAAATATATTATAAATGTAAGTATGAAATGAACGCTTAAGTAACATAAAAAATAAATTTAAAATAAATAATAAGAATAAAATTTTTTGTTTGATTACAAAGTTGCTATAGCGAACATGCATTTTCGTTTTTAAAATGAATGCAACATAATTTCAAAAACAAATCGATAGGTTGGGCAACGCCGTTTCATAATTCCTTGACAGACATTTGGCAGCACTAATGTCATTATCTCAGTTCGCTTACTTCAGTCTCAGTTGTAGTAGATTCTGTAGCGAAACAAAAGTCGTTTTGGCATTCAATTCAACTAATAAATGCTCGCAAATATTTTCACGCATGAAATATATGTTCAGTAAGATCAGGAGGAGTTTAAGTACCTAAAATTCAGATGATTTTGTTTGTCTTAAAACGACTAATTAAAAGAGCTACACTAAATTCAAATCACAAATTCAGCATCAAGACAGCAGTTGATATCGAAAGAAATAAAATTGATTCAGTTACATTTGTTTTTATAATAATCCGAATTATAATGTTAAATTTTATGTTTAAAGAGTACTGTAATCATTTTCTCAAGAAAATATATCTTATTATTCATCAAAAAAGACCTTTTAAAATGTAAATAACACCGATCCGAAACATTTGTTTCATTTTGACTTTTGATACACACATTTTGCTTGATTTTGACCCTCAGCCAAAATAAATGTTTTTGACGCCTGGTCTAGGTATTATAACAAGCCTTGAATTGGTATATTTTTTTTATATAAAACATGTGGGGGTTATACTCATGAAAGATTCTCCACTTTCACAACGGAAAGAATCCGAAGATCTCACCTCCTTTAACCTTACGAAAAAACACTCAAGAGAACTTTCGGCTCGAGTTTAAGTATTCTCATACTTATAGTCTCAAATGTCCTTACATTACCCAGGATTCGAACCCGAGCAATATGCCTGAAATATTGTTAGCCTGGTGTGACCACCAAACAAGTCCAGGGTGAACATAAGCAGTCTAGGATGCACTTTTAATAACAGAAAAAATATAATCTGAAATATAATCTAAAATGCAATCAAAAAGCTATCAAATTTTGATAAAATTATTTATTGCTAGGTTTTGTTTAGATGTCAACTATGATTTTGCGACTATGTCTTACAGAAAGAAAGAATGACCCTGTATGTCATTTTATCGCATCCAATAAAGCATAGCTGTATCAAAGAGAAGAGAAATATCTAAATTAAGAAAAGAAGTCCCGTTCTCATCCTTCAAAATATAACTACCGCTCTGACGGATAAAGTACAGTCCATCCACTCTAGGCACTCCAAGTAATTCAAGAATCTAGACAAAGCCCTTGCATTAGAAACTGGATATAACACTTCACCGCCCTGTCTTAGTTAACTTTAAAGACTTCCTTTCTCTTTCATATAAGTTCCATATAAATCTTCTTTCTTCTCCGCTTTGTCCTGGAAGAGTCGATGGTGAAGGGGAAATTGACAAGGATGAACTATCCGCTATTCTTCTGGAGAAGTTTATCTTTTTCTTTCGTTGAAAAAAACCTTATTGTGATTGGCAAAGTAATTCTCTTGTCGTAGGGCTAAATGGACAGCGAGGTATGAGAGAAGTGTCAACACTGGGCCTCAAAAGAAAGGAAGTTGAAATATGAGAATGTTGAAGGGGGAGGGAGCGTATTATTAAATAGCTTAAATTTTTTGCTTCTATTCTTCAATGGATGCGGTCATTCAGGAGATTAAAGTTGGGCCTCGAAAGCAATTTTCTTCGATCAGAAACTCTGACGTGCAATAGAGCTTGAAAGGGTATGACCTATGGAGAGAGGGGAATTGCAAATTCCGAATTACGTACTGTAGAAGAATTGTAGCGAGTATGAAACATTTATAACATATTTGTGGTTTCTATATTGTTTATAAATTTATGTATGTGTTACCGGTAAAGTATGTAACTTCGACATTCTCTAGAAGATCGACACACTTTATAGAATGACTTGCTTTTTTAGGCAAACTATCAAATATGAGAATTATTATATAATTTACCTAGATTTTGTGTGTAATGCCTAGGCATTGTATAGAATGACAAATGCTTTTTAGGCACAGTATGGGATCCTGATTAAGCTATTATTTAAAAAACGTCATTCCTCATAAATACAAATGTTGTTTTGAAAAAATAATAAAGGACTGTCATTGAAAAAATTTTATTTCAAGAAATAAAGACAAATAAAAGCTGTGCTAAACAAAATTTAGGCCTTTCTTAACAAAGGAAAAAATTCATATAAAAACAAGGAATTTAAATTAAATTATTTGTTGGAACATCAATAAAGTTTAAATGACATATTGGATTCCTTTCATTGTTTTTTATTTTTTCAAACAAAGGCATTTCCTACTATAAAGTATTTCTCTCTCCTTCTTAGCAAGCCTTCGTGGTGTAGTCGTCTGCACGCTCAGATTCTAATAGAGAGGTCTGTGGTTCGATTCCCGGAGAAGGCGTTGTTAAGTTTTCATCTTACCTGCTTCCAAAATACCTAATGTCTCCACAGTGGCGTCCGAACTAAAAGGGTGGGCGATTGGGTCCCTTAAAAAACCCCAGCCGCCCTTTACAAGGGGAAGTATATAAGGTATTTCTCTCCCCTTCTTACTGAGCCTTCGTGATGTAGTGGTCTGTACGCTTAGCGCGTAATAGAAAGGTCCGCGGTTCGATTCCCGGCGAAGGCATTGATATCTTTTTATCTTTCCTACTTCCAAAATACGTAATGTCTCTACAATATTCCGACGCTTTATTTTATAAATATAATTGAGGAATCCTTGGCCACTTCCGTTGGAGTGAGTCACTTCAACTGAAGAGGAATTTCGTGGTTAGGAATATTTTCAATTCTAAGCGAGTTCTTAGTACATAAACTAAACTGCGATCATTCTATAGAATGCCTAGGCAATGAGTGAAATGTTTACTCGTTTCATACATTGGTGGCTAATTTTCGGCATTTTATAAAATACTTAGGTATTCTATAGAATGTCGGATTTCATACTATAATGGTAACAGACACATCAAATATGTCTGAGTCTTCTCTTTTCGCTAATAGATGAAGCTGAAATAAAATGAAATGCATACTAATAAGTGTTTTGACTTGATACCTGATTATTACAAATTTAATTTCATATAATTAAAATAAATATTATTATAGAACAATTACTAGTATGTAACATTTGAAAATGAGTGTGAACCAGGCATTTCCATAGTTCATGACGTTTCCATTATTATGGCATCAATTATTTCATTAAACAATAAAATTCAATAATTTTTCATAAATAATTTTTAATTAATAGACAAAAGCTAGAGTACATTAGAATTTTATAATAATAGATATAAAGCTTGTTTTGTTAATCGTGTCATTTAATATCTTAGAGTTTTTGCTGTTAAAAATTTCCTTTCATTTTGCTATGAATGATAAACTGTACTTTAATCATCTGCAATTTAGAGTTATGTTTTATGCATGTCTGTTCTTTTAGGAAGCACTGATGTGAGCACAGGTTGTTAGATGAATAAATGATTGTTATGAAATAAATTATTCGTATGAAAAATCACGTTTTTCTCATCAATTTTGATCAGTTGAAACAATGTGCGAAAATGTTTCACGTAATAAAATTTTATACAAATCAAAATAAGATAATTTAAAAATCATTAATTAATTAATTAATTCAAGTATCTTGCTTAGTTCCCATCGGAAAACAAAATTGAATATTCTTAATTGTTTTACGGAATCCAGCTTCTCTACAGGTATAATTTTTTGCATATATTTTAAGCAGCCACTGGAGAGAATTCATATGTGAGTTAACTTTGTGTGTTCCTATATATTTGCTCATTCAAAATGGTTATGAAGACATGCTGAACATGTGGAACATAACTATTGATTTGCAGTAGTAGCATATGTCTAATTTTACCTATTTAGGATGCTGTGGACATTTAAATCGTTATGTATTATTCTACTCAATAACAAGGTTTTAAAACGGTTTCAAGTTTAATTTTAAATGGCCTAGATGAAGGAAAAGCGATTCGAATTGAAGTTCCAGGTAAATGGAATCCAAAGAACTGGAGGTTCAATATATATATATATATCTTGCCGCCCATGCAACATTTTATTTTTTTTTAGCAAGCAAGAAAACCCAAATTGAGGCTTTGGTTGCATTGTAAATACTTCATTTTTATAATTAAGCAGAATAGATGCCGAAAGTACGCGATGTCACGCAGAATCTTCACGAATAAAAATGCCATTCAATTGAAAGACCATTCACATAAAAGCGGGGTCCTAAAATTTCATTTTGTGAAGCATATTGAAAAGACAAGATAATCAGACATGTTTTAGGCTTTCGGTCGTATTACAACTGCCTTTTATACATCGTTTTCTCCCATGCGAGCAATCAGAGAAGTACCCGAATGCATACGCGGTATGATATGATCTGAAGCCCTTCTGAAAATATGATTATGTAAAACCGACACTGCATAAAAATGTGCATAGAAGGCGAATACCATCTCATTTTCGTACGCCAAAAACAGCTGCAAAAAGTCTTTATGAAGAGCGAGAGCAAATAATTCCCTGTTCTGCCTTTCTGCAAACAACAAAGGGAGCCAACCACTCAGAAGCAAGGAATTTTGGATCCAACAAGTAATCCTATTGGTTGAGAAGACGGCAAAACTCTAAAAAATTCTCCGGATTGACTCATATGCCCCAGGTGTCCATTTTATGCAAGAATAACAAGAACAGGGAATTTTCGACTTTCTTCATTTTGCATTCGACTTTCGGTTCTGGCTTAAATTTTCTACTACTGTGGATTCGAAATAATCTTGCTGAAGTCATATCTTCCACCCCGCACTTGCCTTACGAATCTCATTACGCGTGTGTATTCAGACGGTATTTTTGCGGCGTAAATTTACGGTTCCCTTGTCGTTGCGTATGCAAAGCAGACGAGAGGCGGGAAGACTCTCACTGAGTCAACAACGAGGAAAGGGGCGGGTTCTTGTATGAGATGATGATATTCAAGTTTGGCAAAAATTGTCTGTCAATAGGAGGAACACGGAAACAAGCGTACAGAAAGGCAAAAAAATTACAACAAAACGAATCAACAGATACGAATATTTATTCAAAATTTCTCGCCGTATGTTTCTTATCCAGTAGCTACAGAATTCTTATTTTATAAAACATGAATTTCTGACACATGTTTGTGTGCTTTAATTTGTGAGGTTTATCTATCTATTTATAACTAATAGTTAATTTTAAGTTGCAAGACTTTTCTATCACTCGCGTTTCATACCAGAATGTAAGTGAGATAGCGAGCGTTTATTGAGATAGAAAGAAGTGCTATTTAAGCAAGAGTTTAGGGAGTTAGCGTGAGAGCGTGTTTGCTTATTCCAGGCCATGTTGTGCCGTGATTACCAGTGCTTTGATTTTGTGGTGTTGAGTGCTTCTAGCCATTCGGCTTATTGGGCCTATTCGGCCGGTTTTTCTACAAACCAGAGCCTTTCCTGCGCATTAAATTATTCTGTGAGCCGTTAGGCTTATCTACCCCATTTGATTTCGTTCAACATAACCTATTTCTGTTAAGCCAGAAATGCTTGGCTTGTGTAATCTCAAGTTAGGTAACTGCTAATTTTGCGTTCGAATAAATTTATGCCCTTCTTCTGACTTTGTCTGTCTGCAGTTTAAGACAAGAGGATTATTCTTACGCAGTTTTTCTAGAGTTCACCATTTTATGTTTCCGAAGAAGGTGAAGAGTGTACAACTTAATTGCAAGTGCTATTGCACTTGCAACTCTGATGCTTATGCTGATTCGGTAGAAAAATGTACAAGCCAACTCATGCTACTATTCACTGCTGAAATATACCTTTTTATTGGTCTCTCCATTTTCCTTTATAGATGTCAAAAACTATAATGTACCATTAAGCTAATTTTCATAGAAATCTGCCATTATTGCTGATTCATACGCTAAATGAAAGGTAAATGAATAATGCCAAGAGTGGTTTCATTAACATTTAGAAACTTCAATTCATATACAAAGGCTAGAAGCAAAGGATTGTGCAAGTCGGAACACTTACGCATATAAATAAACATTTATTTATATTACGCATATAAATATAAATAAAAATTGATCAGCACATTATTATTAAAAAATTAGAAAGTCAAGAGAATGATGTCTCCTTCCTGCTCCCTTAATTATAGAGCAAAAAAAAAAAAAGTGAAAGGTTTCAGATTTTAAATTACGTCCAAAGGGGCGTTTTTTTTAACGTTTTGTGTGTTACTTTTATTTATTAAATATCATGTTCTTTGCACTTAAATGATAAAATTCAGTTCAATAGCAATGTCGCAAAATAATTTTAAAATGAGCCTATCTTTAGAATTTACGATACACAGTTCCGCGGGCACTGGACATAAAAAGGTGATTTTTCCCCCATAAGAGGTAGAGTGTTGCCATTGCTCGCTTTGAAATCGTTGAGTTTGTTACTCAAAAATTCGTTAAAGTTTTAGAAAATATGAAATCGATCATAAAACAAATTCCAAATTTCAAATTTGGTCTTCCACATGTCCATATTTGTAGGAGGATTACATCATTCAAAATTCGATGGCTCTGTGTACCGTTGTTTTGTCACAATGCGAGAAATATACATACATTTATGCAGATTTTTCATTATTTAATGTCTTCAAATATAATGCTGGACTCTAACATTTGGTGGCAAAAGTTTGAAAAGTTAAACGGACATTTATAAAGATTCAACGCAAAATCGCAAAACGAAAACAATAGTCCTTCAGGGACAAAGCCCCTTCCGACTAAAAATACAAAACTTTTTTCTTTCCTTTTTATTACTAAATGCGCTGTTCTTATATTGTATTTTAAAGTATTTAAATGCAATAGAATTCAATATAAAAATAATTATAAATTAATTATTTGCAGCATAATTTGATCTATTATTGTAATTCACTTAACAGATAAAAATGAAATGGGCATTACGTAGTGCACAAAATGCAAGTAAATGTAATAAAATTTTAAATTTCTGAACTAATTACTAATGAGAAATCTTCTTCTAATCGTTAGAATTTATAATTATACGACACACATTTATA
Source organism: Stegodyphus dumicola (assembly GCF_044657685.1). Classification (NCBI taxonomy): domain Eukaryota; kingdom Metazoa; phylum Arthropoda; class Arachnida; order Araneae; family Eresidae; genus Stegodyphus; species Stegodyphus dumicola. The sequence goes on along the minus strand of NC_140768.1, from coordinate 228,792,790 downwards.
AAACTTTACTCAATTTTTTTATTATTATTTTTTTCGTCTGATAGGAACTAAGAAAGGAAAGGCAAATATAAAAAAATAATTAGTGTCTTTTTATAATACAGCTAATACTAGTTCGCTTTAGCATTGATTAGAAATTCTATCCAATAACATTTAAATAATTCTAGCTAATAAATATGTAAATTATGAACGTTGTTTACGAATGCTTTGAAAAAAACCTAAATTTTAGTTATTAATGTTGCCCACAAATACGTCTCTATTTATAACGTTTTGTACGCTTTAGAAACACAAAATGCACAAAACGTTTGAAAACGAAAAGTGAATTCTCACCATGTTTTGTAAATATCACAGAGACAGGGAAAAAGTGTAAAGGACCCTTTATTTAACTAAGACGGAAGTCAACAGAAGACATCAATCGTGAAAATATAGCCACTAGTTACGGATTAAATCAAACATATTGAAATGGTTTAACTAAGTAGGAATAAGTCAGCCTAACGGCTACACAATTCAAGTAATGAGCAAGCTGGCTCTGATCTAAAAGATCGGCGTGACAAGCCGAATGGCGAGAATAAAGTAACGCCGCAGAATACTACACTAAGGAGTATCGAAATTACCAACATGGCCTTCAACAGGCTTTAATTCTACCCTCTAACATCTTCCTTTAAATACTTCGTTCTTTCTATTTCCTTTGGATATAATGCTGGCTAGAAATGAACATTCTGGCAGGAAAATAGAAATGAGGAGGAGGACAAGGAATCTGATTAACACAAAATAACTGCTAATAATTTAAGAGCGATCTCACAAGTTACCTAGTTATTGCCAAAGCAAATTTGTTTTGGTCTATTATAGCACTGCATTTTCTCCGCTTTAATAATAATAACATTGAACGGAAATAAATATGCCAAAACTATAATACTATTTGACAAGAACGAGATGTAGTCTCTTGGAACACTTTTCGGAAGAGCTTTCACAATATTAAATAAGAGTATGTAAATGCAAAAATTAAAAAAATGAAGGGGAAGTTCATACACTCTGTAGTTGTTTAAAAATATTGCGAATATTATTTACATCCGAAAGATTCTTAAAATTCCCTAATGATTGAATAATCAATCATTTTCAGGAAAACACTTTCCATCATAACTGAATTTCAGTTTTATATTTTCATAAGAGGTTTATTTTAATAAGAGGTTCAGTTTTATTTTTTTATATATTTTTATTATTTTTAGATATTATGATATATTAAAGAGCTAATGTCAAGTAATCGAGTAATTGAGTTTAAGTAATCGAGTAACTGAGTTTACGTAATCGAGGTCGAAAAACTGTGTCCTTGAGTTTCTTTATGTTAATTCCGATTTTGACGACTTTGGCGATAGTATCACATATCTACGTAGTTCGTTTCTGTCTGACGTTTAAAAAGTCCAAAAGTTTAAATAGGTAATTATAAAGACTAATTTTCAGTCTAGTAGTTGAGCTTCTTCATCGTCGTTAAATATGCTCAAAAAATATTCGACCCAAGCAAAATACAACGGTATTCAGACTGCACAAAATTTTACAAATCTTTGCTCAAATCAATGCGATTAAAATGTAGCCTAGACTGACATAATAGATACTATCTTAAGCCCCAAATTGTGAGGTATTTTCCTCTTTCTTAAGGCGTATCTTCTTTGTGTAATTGGAAAACACATCGAATGTTCCGGAGCTCGAGTCCTGACAAGGGCATCGAAAAATCTTAAAAGTCTCTATGTATGTTTTTCTTTTTTGATAAAAATATTCTATCTAACTCTATGGAAATTAACAAAAATATTTTCAATTAATTTCAAAATAAATACATCATTAAATTAACTACCAAGCTAAGACTAAATTATGGTTGGTTTTCATAAACTAAAGTAAAAATATGTTACGTTTTTAAATAAAATTTTATAAATCAAAAAATACTTTCAAATATTTCTGAAATTCTGCAAATTTAACATACGTGCTTTTTATACCAGGGGTGGCCAAAGTGCGGCTCGCGAGTCTGATACGGCTCTCGCAGGCAATTTGTGCGGCTCATGCATATAAAATATATGTATGAAATATGGTAAACTAAAACTATTCGGTGTCCAAAAAGAAGTAATTAATTAGTTTAGACTCTTTTTACAAAGTTATCGGGGATTTCTTTCTATTTAAAACCTCCTATACTACTTGTATAATGATGTAAATATGAACTTGTGGCTTTTAGAAAATCTAGATGTGGCTCTCGAACATTCCTGAATTGCTCTTACTGACGGCTCTTACTGACATGAAGTTTGGCCAACCCTGTTCTATACTGATCTAAAATTTTTAAAGTATATTAGCTTTACTTTTGAGTTGACCTCTTTATGTAAATTAAATTATATAGCTTTTTAGTTTTTTGTTTGTTATCCTAAAAATGTATATTATTAAGAGTACTTTAAGAAAATAAGAATTTGCTGCTTATGAAAATAAGAATGAAATTTTTTATTGTCCTATAATATCTGTCATTTAAAAAAAATAACAAATCATTCTTAAGCATCGAAAGGAGAAAATATTATATTATTTCTAAGCTTAAATATACTTTACATATACAAATACTTTGAACAAAACAAAATTCTATTACAAAACGAGTTTCAAAAATATTTACTGCCAATTAGAGTCACTCCAAAATCAAGATTTTAAATTTTATTTTGAAGTCACTTTTGAATGCAAAATTAAAGGAGACAAAAATAGGTAAAATAATAACATACTTTATAAATAAAAACATTACGTTTTCTATATGTGAAGCGAGTTTAAATAAAAATTAAGTAAACTTAAATAATGTTTAAGGAAAATTTAACAATGCATTGAAAATTATCTTTTGTGAATGTAAATTATTTGTGTTAAACACTATTAACAGTGAATAGTATAATTTCAAGTATCCTAATTAACTAAAACTACCTCTCATCGAGATAACTGAGAACTTTTATTTTGACTGAAATTAAAAAAATGATGATAAAGTTAAAAAAGATAAAACAATAAACGCAATCTTATTTTCACTTTTTATGTGCCAAAATTAGAAAACAAAAATATTTTTGCTTAAAAATGACTGTCGTTTATTCAAGTTAAGCAAAATACTATAAGCCAGTCCCATTTTTCAAGTAAGAGTAATTAGCTAATACTTATTTTATCTTGTGTGTGTGTGTGAGAGAGAGATTATGGCAAAGCCTCGAGGGCTATCTGCCTAAGAGAAGGGATGCCTTCGTGGAGGACTTTCTAAGGGAAACTGACTCGTATATACGTTACACATGGGGAAAACCACGAAAACGCCCATGCAGCCAGCCCGTTCGCGGGATTCGAACCTCGGACCGAACTACCAGAGTTCAGCGACTCGGCCGCTGGTGGGCCTATTTTATCTTGAAAAACACAATGACAAAACTAAAAAATAAAAAAAAATCAGAAAAATTATACACATGTGCATAAATTAATAAGCAGTTTAATTTTATTTAGTTTAAAATCAACGGAATAATGGAAAGATCCTCGAAAGAGTGGGATAATTTAATTCCTGGTATCTAGACTGCAATAATTTGAGATCTACGATTATCATTTCTCATTTTAGGAATGCTAAATTAAAAATAAATTTAAAAATTTATATCAAAATAAACCAAAAATAATTGGTATTAAAGACAGTATTAATGCTTCACATAAATAATTTTATGACAGGCTTTTATATCTTCGATTATTATATTTAAAAATTAAATATAACCATAAAAAATTCTGGATTATAAAAAACATTCAAACTGAAGAAAATATCTTAAAATATACAAAACATTTTCCATATATTCTTACAATGCGTACCTAATCCACCTGTCATACCGAAAATGACAATGAATTAGACTCGACCCCCCCCCCACGTTATTCTCAACAAATTTTTGCACCGTGCATCTCTAATCTTTCCTTTCTTCAACAACGGCAGTCAGAAAGAAATGATCAAAATATCAACTGATAAACCAGACACAAGTGACTGAAAAAGAGAGAAGTTTATGAAGAAGGAGGTAATATAGGGGATCAGAGGGTGAAGAGGGTATCAAAGGGGGCACGTTTTAATTTGATAGGTTCTTTAGAAGGGGGTGACCGCTATTGTGTTGAGGCGTCGGGATGTAAGGGTTACATGATTCTGTTACAGTTGGGGAACAGTTAAAAATTGCTTATCGTAAATACGGGTATAACATTACAAAAATCTAAAAGCAATATAACTGAAGCAAGGAATAAAAGTGTATGTATTATGTTTTGCATCTTAATTTGTGAATATAATCATGATACAAGTTTAACTGTGCGTTTAGAAAAGAAAATTTAAGATGCTGGAGTATTGAGTACTGCAAATTGATATATTCATGTTAGGATATCTTTGGATTGAAATATTGATATATGAGGCATAAAAGCTAAAAACTTCAGAGTTATGACTGATACTTGTGTTTGCTTTTGCATTTGTGATATGCTATCTAGTTCTTAAATTTCCCTCTGATTTCTCCTGTCTGTTTAAGTCCGGTTGTTTCATATCTTACTTCTATAATATAAACGGTTTATTCGTTTAAATTGCTATATTTATATGCAGAATCTTTATTTAGGTTCCGTATTTTAACGTTTCACGTTCCAAATATGTAGTGAATCACTACATTCGTCTTGCGTACTGTTCTGGTGCAAGTAGTTATCACACCCATTTGACAACTGGAAGACCTGAGGTTCGCGTCTTGGTGAAAACATAGTTAAATTTTTAAGTTTCCTGCATCTAAAAACTCAAAAGTCTGTAACGTGATGCCCAAATTCAAATTTATAGTGAAGGATTATCTGAGAATTCTAGTGATTCGAGGGATTTAATTATCTCTAGAATTTGATTAAATGAGTATCATAATTCGCTCTTGTCGAAATGTAGCTTCTCGAGATGTGAACAGTTATCATATATGACTAACAATATGGAGATTATGTTTCGAATTCTGGCAAAGGCTCAGCTGATTTTCATTTTCACTGTTTTGAAAAACCTGCTAATTTCTACAAAAAGTTCACAGTCTGATTACGGTTTTCCAGTACTATCAAATGTTCATTTATTTGACTTTTCTTGTAACAGCTGAATCGGAAGATGCAAAGAGACGTCATGTGACAAAAGTCAAATTGTACAAGAACAAAAAATACTGAATACCCCCCCCCCTCAGAATGTCAAAAAGAAGTTTGAAAAAACGCTGTATTACGAAGATCTTAGCTATATCGATCTCACATTTTTTTTATTGTTGACTTCTGATATTCTTGTGAGAAAGAGGATAAGTTTTTTTTCTCCTGCAAAATTTGACTTTTGTCTCATATACCGTTTATTTGAAATATATTTTTAATATGAGCATACCACTTTGGATAATTTTATAGACTATATTTTAAATTATTGAAATACCTTCTTGTGATTTTAAAATAGAATAATATATGATTTAATACAATGAGCCTATAAAATTAAGCACTTAATATACTCGTAATGTAACGTGCTCATGAAATCAAATATGTTATAAAACTAATAAAAGATCGTATTTCTACCCTTAAATAGTGTAAATTAGCTCCTTCTTGGGCTATACGTGAAAGATTATGCTGTACAGAAATATACAGTGCCTTCTCTTATTGTCCCATAATAATTACAACAAAAATAGATAAAAGTTGCACAAGTAGATGCTTTATTATTTTTATCAATTAGATATATTGTTAAGAAAATATGTAATGAGTTGCATGGTCTATACAGGGGTACGACTTATACATATATTGCGTATAAATCGCTTAGTTTACTATGGAAGAGACAGCTCTTTAATTTGAAAAAAAAAATTATTTGTTTTACGCCACGTGGTTATAACGCTAAGAATTGACAGTTAATCAAGCAAAAAGGAAAAAAAAATAAGAATTTTACGCAACTACATCGGCGTTATTTGCGAGACCGAACGTAAGAAACACCCTGGTAAAACAACGTAACGAGGCACAAAAATACAAAGACTAAACTACAAATGCCTCTGACGTCAAACCTGAGAAAATAATGCCATATAGTTTCGTAATTATAATTTCAAGTCCATTATCTAATAATACGTTACTAGCTTCCCTAAATATTCATGTTTTACTAAAAATTATGAAAAATAACTTTCGAAAATCTCCATTAGATTCAAAGAACATATAGAATTTGTGTGCTACATAAATGGATTAACTCTGCTAAATATTGTTACTCATTTAATATGCGATCGATCCCCGGCAATCAAGCCTTTGCTTCCCTAATCGGAGGTAACTTCAAAGCAGGGATGAGTGGTTTTGCGTTAAAAGGGAGCGTTAGTACTCGAAATGTAGCGACTAATACACAAGCCGCAGAGGGACCTAAAAGGGTTCTGTGAGAAAAGCGATAGTTCAATTAAAATGCACTTACCCTTTTGTGATCCTCCGACTCCGGTAATGGTGGGGATGTCGATAGGAGTAACTGCGGTACAGAAAAGGGTGGCGCGGATAATTTAATTGACGTGCTTGAGGTTTTGAAGTATTAATAAGAGTGAAAGGTAGCAAATTAAAAATTTCGGTGTTATTATTGCTTGAAACGACTTTTTTGGTAAATTCCTCAACAAATGTTATAATAAATGTAAAAAAAAAAAATATTTTTGCCTGTTATAAGAATGTAAAATGATTATTACTTCCTTATATATGAAGTAAAGGCAGTATTGTAACAGCCAAACATTTTGGGGTATCATATTGCAACGGAAATATACATTTTGAGAGCTCTCGTATCCCTTTGAAAGATGGTTTTGCGTGACATCTGTACGTACGATCAGAAAAAGGAATATTCGTTTTTCCCCAACAGATTGTAAAATGGATTTGAAAGGGATTATTTTTGTGAAGTATGTATGTATTTCGCATAACTCAAAAACGGTTAGTCGTAGGACGTTGAGAATTTATACATGAGACTATTATAAAGTCTGTTAGTTGTGAATATATATATATATCCACCCCCATTTCGGGCTTAAAATTCCTTACTCGGCCTTTTTCCGCAGTCGTTGGTCATAGTGATATATTTCTAGTTACAAAAGTGTTTAACATGGCGAAAATATTCATGTTTGGCAATATCAAATTTTTAAAAAACATTTTCACAACTAACGAAATCTAACTACATATATAATAGCAATTTATATAAGTAGTTAGTCCAACAATAAATATCTAACAATGTTTAATGCCAGTTTATTATTGTAAATTTATAATAATATCATTTATTAGTTTATTGTTGTTCTAAAAGAATAGTTAAAAAGGCATTTAAGAAAGTCGTGTGTGTGTTCATATCAGATTTGTTTTAATGTTAAAAACGGGGCTTGGGTAATCCAATTGACATGTTTCGATTTCTGAGCAATATTAGACTGAAAAGCAGGAAATTAAAATATTTTGAATATTTCCTCGAGTAGATTATATATTCTTCGAATAGATTTTTTTCTTTTATTTCCTTAATGAATAAATGGATTTGTGTTTTACTTTTAAACGTAATAGCATACTTTAAATATTACCCTTTTATCGAATACTATTCCAAGCAAAAATATCATGTCATAATTAAGCAAATTTTAATATAAAGTTATACGAAAGGCCCTGAGACCAAACTTTCTACGTTCTTCTGGCCATTATTCTAAGTTAAAACAAAAGAGAAACACTCAAACTTAAATCTTGAAATTAGGCAAAACAGCAACCTTGCGTTTGGTGGAATTTAATTTAAACTCTATCGAATTTTAGGGCAAAGAGGAACAAGTACCTCGTCAGAAGGAGCAAAAATATTTGGTAGACTTTTATTGCTCCTGACAAAACATTCACACAGCAGGATATTTTTGCTCCTGATGAAGAGGGACCTGTACCTGTTTATTCTCGAAATTGTTAGAATTTTGACTAAAATCTAAACCAAACACAAGTTTGCTGTTTTGACTAGTTTCAAAATAGATATAAATTTGGATTTAATCTGAATCTGTTCAGACTGAAATTTTTTAAGAAACAAGTGTAATCTAGAAAACTACAGAGAAAGCAAAATTTTAATTAAATTTTATACCTCGCATTAAATTTTTCGTAAAACACAGTGAGATGTATAACAATTTGTTAATTTTCTTTGTCTTATTGAATGAAGACAAGTCATAGACTGCTTTTATGATAATTTTTTAACATTTTCTGAGACGTTTATACTTTTCTGATTCCTACTTTTCTTTCAGGAATTTTAGATAACGGCAGATATTAAATTTATGACTTAAAATAAACTAGTCGTTCGAATATTGAAATTTTGAAGGAAAGAGATAAGCTAATAAATATCTCTACTACAATTAGGAGATTAGAGAGGTATTCAATCTTTCAGTAAATAAATTATTAGTAGTAGAATTTTGATTTTAAATAGTATTATGAATTTCTTCTGTGATTAAAAGGCGGTTTAGAAATAAAAAATGTAAACAGTTTATGTAGTCTTATTATAGATCACATTTTGTAATCTTATTAGTCCAAAGGGATTTGAATCCCGAAGGACTATTAGTTTCGTTTTGGCATTTTGCGTCGGACTCATAAATGTCGGTTCACTTTTCAAACTGTTGCCACAAAATGTTAGAGTCCTGCATTATATTTGAAGAAATTAAATAATGAAAAATCTGCATAAATGTATGTATATTTCTCGTATTGTGATAAAACAACGGTACATAGAGTCATCGAATTTTGAATAACGTAATCCTCCAACGAATATGAGCATGTGGAAGACCAAATTTGAAATTTGAAATTTGTTTTATGATCGATTTCCTATTTTTTAAAACTTTGACGAATTTTTGATTAACAAACTCAAGGATTTCAAAGCGAGCAATGGCAACGTTGTGCAGAAAAAAACATTTTTATCTCCAGCGCGTGAGTCTCTGTATCGGAAATTCTAAAGATATGCTCGTTTTAAAACTATTTTGCGATATTGCTGTTGCACTGGATCTTATGGTTTAAGTGCGAGGAACATGATATTTAATAAAGAAAGGTAACACGCAAAATGTTAAAAAACGCCCCTTTGGACGTAATTTAAAATCCGAAACATTTCAGATTTTAAAATTTTTTTTTTTTATTTTCAAACTTTTATATAAAAGGAGGTGTAAATTTTTCAATAAAAAGAAAAAATTGACGTAAAAATCAGTCTTAATATAGGAGCTTAATGTTGACTCAATTAATAAAAATAATGTCCCTAGTAAAAACAACTATTAAATGCATTTGTTCATTATCACCTATTCGTATCCTTATTTTTAAAAAATGTTAGGAAAAGATTGGCAGATCCCTTAATTCATTCAATTTTTTTTTTTTTATTTTGCTATACTAAACATAAAATTACTCTGCATATTTGTAAATATTCTAGCTTCATATTTGTCACTTATATTTGAGCTATTACCACTGATCTTTGAAAAGGTTTACAGGAATTAAATTTTTAGATGCTAATAAATTTTAAGTGAAATATTATTATCGCTAATAAAACATTAGTTTTCATCGTTATTGAGTAAAGTGAAAAATTGGACTACAATTAATTATGTTTTAGGAAAATAATAATTCATTAGGCAAGGATAACTACTGTAATGGATATATATATATATATATATATACCCGCCAAAATGAAGCTTAGAAATAATTCTAGTCCCTAAAAATCTCAAAACATGAAAAAAAATCTTAGAAAACTATTCTCATTTTTCAGAAATTGAAAGAGATAAATGACCGCCTGAAAAAAGAAAATCACTCCAACAATAACAAACAAATAAGAAGCGGGCAGATACGAACGAAGGAAGTAAAAGGGAAAATAAAAGAAAAAGATTCGAGCATTTCTTAGCTATCGTTTAGTTCCTGGAGTCTCAGGACACAGCAGAAATCGTTTTCAACTGTCCGTTTCGGTTTGATTGAAAACGTTCCCGCTAGGTGAGAAGGGAAGGAAACGAAGAAGCGATCTGGGTCCGAGGGTATTCCTGGAACCACGTGACAACCACCTATTCTATTTCCGGTTGCTCGCCGGAAATGAAAGGGGGAAGAAATGGCGAGATTTCGGCCGCTTATACACAAAGAATATACATGACTGCTGGCAGTTGTGTGGAACATTTTTCAAGGAAGGCTTTAAAACACTCTATGAGCTGTGGATATGACAGTTTGAGAGATGTCGTGGTCCTACTTTGATGACACTTGTGGTCGAGCTATTAACTTTTCAAATAGATTGGCTATACATGTGTGATAGACGACAAAGGACAATAAGGCACAGCAGTATATTATTGTCAGAAGAATCCCTTTAAATTTGCATATGTCATGTAACGGCAGAATATTCATTATTTTTTCGCTTCATTCAATAAAAATACCAAATTCAGCAAAAGTATTGAGCTTCAGAATACAAAATGCATTTTGAAAAAAACTTATACCTAAATCACTACAATAATATCAAAAGTACCATGCCTGAAGTACCAAAAATTAAAATTTTTAGAACAACACGTTGTAAAATTTTAAAAATCATTTTTAACAACCATTAAGTTATTTGCACGGAACAGGTTAGGTTGATTGAATACAGTAAAACAACTCGAGGGCTAACGGGATCGATGGCTTCGTGAAGGACTTTTTAAGAAAAACTGGCTCGTATCCCATACTGCGTGAAAGAGACTAAAACTGCATGAAAGAGATAATGTTTAATGTTTAATGAAAGAGATAATACAACTGCATGAAAGAGATAATGTTTACAATACTTTTATATCTTAGATAAAAGTCTTGCGAACATTATCTTTATGTGGGAGTTAAGTTAATTAAATTTAATGTGAGATTCTTAGGAATAAAAGTTGATTTTTTTCCTCTCTGGGTGGGGAATCTTAGTTTTTATATTCGAAATTAAGTGTAAAGTCAAATGTTTTCCCTCTTTTATAAGTTGATAATGAGTATTAAACTATGGTAGCAATTATAAGCTGAAATTAAAATTAAATGCGCAGGTGAAATAATATAAGCTTTTCACAGACTTGCATATTTTAAGCAAGTCAATCAAAATGTTTATTCTGAACTTCTTAAAACAAACAACAAGTTCTCTGATAATAAATATTTATGAAGCAGTTTTTAATAAACTTAACATTTTTTGTCCAAGTATAGCCTAGATGTATAATTTTGTATGTGTAATAATACTGTAATCCCAAAACTTCAGATTTCTTCTGATACCTTGAAGACCACTAAAGTTTGAAACCAGTAAAGTTTGTAACCTTCTTTTTAATGGCCGATATCCGCTCGAGAATGGGAGTATCAGTTGATCATTTAATCATCAACAACGCTGTTCAGAATGGTAGAACATATTTTGTTTGAGCATTGGTTGTTTTGGTATCGGTATACTTTGGTTTAGTACTTCGATTAGTTTTGACATCGCAGATTTACACCACGTGGAGACGTTCACTTATTTATTTGCGAAAAGACTTTATTACTTAAAATATACCTGCGCATTTCTTTTACTGCATAATTTGGCACGAGGCTCGCAAAAAAATATTGTCTGCAAGAAGGTTTATTTTGTATTTCTCCAGTGCACAAAAACTTTAAGGAAGATGATAAGAACTTCGAGTGAAAAATCGTTCACATAAGCTTTCATCACTGAAACAATTAATGTAATTTTAGTTAAATAGTAATAAATATAAAACTAAGGCATACAAAACTTTACTGTGAGAAAATTTTTATAGGTCAGGTATCTAAATATTCCATTTCAAATAATACAAAACTCTTTAAAATACTATATTAGGAACTTTTAAAAAGAAAGACAGTATTATGAACACGAATGTACACAAACAAAAAAATTAAGATGTAATACTATATATGTTAAAATATATAATTCTTCGAAATTATTAAGCTCTACCGTTAAAACAGTTTAGCCTATCACAATATCTGTTGCATAATTTTACATAAGGAATGTAAAAATCATTTACAGATGTTGCGAAGATAACTTTTTTGAAAGACTTTTGTTACTCTAATGTTACAGATAAGAACGACTAACTTCTATTTTTATTTTTCATTTTGTTTTTCATTTTTATTTTATAATTTTTAGATCAAACTTTCATTTATTATTTTTTCGCTCACCAGCGACCGAGCGGTTGTGTCGCTGAACACTGGTAGTTCAGTACTAGGTTCGAATCTCGCGAACGGCCTGGCTACATGGGTATTTTCGTAGTTTTCCCCCTGTAATAACGTGTAAACGAGCCAGTTTCCCTTAAAAAGGCCTTCACGAAGGCATCCCTTCCTTAAGGCAGATAGCACTCGAGTGCTTTGCCGTAATCTAATAAAATAAACCAAACCAACCAATTTATTATTTTTTCACATGTTGAATTGTTTCTGCTTTACATGTTTTTTTAACTCGATCCACTTAAAATCATTATTATTAGATTTTTAAACGTGTTTGCTTGTTTATGATTTTGATTCTATGATTTAAAAAAAAAAATTACTCGGCTGTAAGTTTCTAAAATTTATACATGTTTCTATTTTTTTTAAGTATTATATTTGGATGTTTACTTCTTTGGACACGGTCTGATCAAAATAATATTTTTATGCTTTTAAAATTTGTTTATGTCGTTGATGGTATACTTTTAAAAAATTTTTTTAAACTGCTTATTTCGGCATACAGGGGATGGATTGAAAAAATCACTGATAATTTTGATTGTTTTTTTCTGAGATTATTTTAAGCTTTGAACTTTAATTTGTGTCCTTAATGGTTCAAAAACCGGCTCATTTATTTACTTTTTTCTTAACACCAACCCCTTGACGATGAGGCAGCGAAAGATGTCATTTTCTTATTTTATTTTTGGTTTTGGTCTATTTTGCCCCCCTTTTCTTACAGTTTGCTACTGTGTTTCTGGTTTTTTGGTTTTACATGTGGTTTATTCAGAACTGAGTATGGGAGGAATTTTAAAACTTTTATTTATTCTAATTTATTTTGCAGTATATATATTGAATTATCGGTTTATATGGTTTTAAATAAAGTACATAAATTATTCAAAACTTATTTGAGAAATTAAAAAAACATAATTAAAAATTAAAAATATGCACATATAATGATAGACATTATGAAATTTATCGCTCGAAATACGTTTAAAATCTTCCGATTTTTTACGATTTAAAAAATTAAAATGCATTCAACTTTATTAAAATTTTCTCGCATTTGAAATCTTCTGGTTTTTTACTGTTTAATATAAATTATATTTTTAGACAGACTGATGCAACATGAGGATAATTAATTTAAATATGTAGTTAAAACTGTTTCAAACAATATGCATTCTTATTCTGAAGCTTTTGAAACATTTTGCACACTTTCTTCATCAGGTATTTAAATCAGAAAATTGATGAACACAGACAAAAAATATTCCAAGTCTCAAACTTTTTTTAAAAATTTCATCGTGAATTGATCTTTTGAAAGTATCAAAACTAAAAAAATCATCTGCTATATTTGAATATATATATTACACGAACGAACATGCAAAATATTGAAAATTATAAATTTGTATTCTTGAGCAGAATACAAATAGTAAATCCCTTTCTATGTTTATGTAGAAGTAGTGTTTTTTATTCCTATGAATTCAACGAAATATATTAAACTCAGAGAGCATTTGCAGTCCGTATGAGATTGATCCAAATTTCGATTGTTTCATAAAGCATGTTGAAAGCCTGCATGAAAATGAAACTCAGAGATGATAATCTATTTGGTACTTCCTGAAACCAACGCCTTTTAAATTTTCAGTACCTAAAAGTTTAACGAGGCAGAAAATGATTAGCTTCAAATAGGAAGTAATATATCTTCTCATGACCTATAAAGCCAATTTTACCTAAATACCGAGAACACTAAATGCCTGGTATGAAATGATTGATTTCAAGGAAATAAAAAATTAATAACGAATTCGATCATTTATTCCTGTTTTCTCTAGCAGAAAGGTTGGGTGTGATAACTGAAAAAAATTATAATTCAGCATTCGGACTGGGCTTCTGTTATAGTAACAGCATAAGCTCCAATTTATCATTTTAACGGTTGTTCGCATGTATAAAAACTTTCTTTTCATGCTCTTACAAGCATGTGAACTTGTAAACTGTCACTCTTTTTACCTCTTAGCTTGTTGCTTATAACAGGGACGTCAATTAACACCAGAAAAAAAAATCATCCGGAAAATTTCCTATAATTTTACTAATCTGAAAGCAAGCAATACAATCTTAAGGAAACTTTAAAAAGCTGCAATAAAAATAAAGTTTAAAGCATTTCTTACAAGTAAGTAAATGTGATAGGTTTTCGTTTGTTGTTTTATGTTATTCGTCTTTCTTATGCCACTTATAGCTTGAATCGTTAATGCCTTTCTGTTACTTCTATGTAATTTCAGACACTTTATTCCATGTACCCTTGTATAGTCATTAACTTTTCTGATGCTGCAGATGTGAAACGTGTGCAGTGCCCTCTCTGGATCTAAACTCCGTACCTCCCTAATACACGTCGAGTGTGCTTCCGGTTACACCACGAAGGCATATGGAAAGGAGGAAGAAAATACTTTATATACTTCCCCTTTTATAGGGCGACTGGGATGAGCGGACCCAATCGCCAAAACCAGGTGGTGATGAATTATCGTCCACTACCTTTCAGTTCGGGCGCCACTGCAGTGTCATTAGAATTTTTGATGCAGGAGGCGTAAAGAATGTGTAATATTCTTGCCAGGATTTGAACTCCTGCTCTTTCGAATACGCATCGAGTATGCTTCCAGTTACACCCGAAGGCATGCGGAAAGGAGGAAGGAAATGCCTTATAGTACCTTCTCTGAAATTCTCAAAGGTACGGAGCAAAATTGGATTACTTACTTGCCTAACTTAGACCAATCAAATTTGAAAGCCAATTAGGATGGGAAGCCAATTAAGGTTGAAAGCCTACATGAAAATGAAACTCAGAGATGAAATCTGTTGATATTACTTTTATATCATGTTTACAAATTAAACTTTAAGTAATTGAAGAGGGGATTGTGAAAAATTATTTTCTTAATTATTTTTAATCTTCAGAATGTTTATTTATTTATATACTACTATCAAAACATCCATAGATTTCTACATTTATATGAGCTTTACTTTTCTATTTACAAAATAAGGCCCATAAGTGTCAGAGTGGTAAAGACCCTATGTTCAAATCCCAAGCATACAGGTTGGCTACATGAGACTTTTTTGCGGTGTTTCCTATGTGTTACGCAACTATGAGACAATTTTCCTTTAAACTTCCTCCATGAAGGCATCCTTTCGTTTAGGTAAATAACTCTCTCATGTCTTGCTGTTATCCAATAACCCAATCAAATCTTATTTTCATTTGAAGTTTATTTAATTGAATCATGTTACATATGTAGTTACTTATATAAAAAGTACGTTGACTGAATAAGACAAACTAGTGAAAGACGTTTAGACTTATTAAGGAAAAGGAAGCCTTCACTGAAAGATGTAATGGAGATTGCAATGTGTTTAGATTACACTATAAGTATAAATAACTATGAACACAGGAAAATTAAATAACACGAGAAATAAATTAGCTTATTTCTTCAACAACTGTATAACTTGGAAAGAAGAGACCAGAATAATATTGGATGCCACCTTAAGACGGAGTAATTTCTCATGTCTGATTACAGAAATCGTTTTGAAATATGAACTAGAGTTATATATATATTTACGGGTATACTTCACAGTATGCTACATGTTTTATTCATAAATCATGTAATTTCATTTAAACTGATTTTTAAATAAATCTACAGTTGCTTCACAGGTATTCTTATTTTATTAATTAATTTAATTTACACTTAAAGAGAAAATTTCGACAGTTTAAGCAAAACTTGTTTACTTTTTAAAGCTGGCTCTAAACATTATTTTCAAAATTTTTTAAAATTATTAACTAAAATAAAATGTTTAGTAAACATCTATAAAAGAATTTAAGGAATTCATTTTCGAAGGCTAGAATAAGATTTTCAATATTTAGTTTTTGACAAAAAATGACACTGTTATTTGACTAATTTTTATGTTCTAATGTAACAATAATTATTTAATACTTTCACCAAATGTAGAATAAAATTTAGAATTTTATAAAATAATGCATATTATCCATTTTATAAAATTAATCGAAGACTACTTTCACTCTAATTGTGACCATGTACAAGCTTAGTTATTTTAGTAAGTCATCATACATACCTTTTCTTAATTACAATATGTATGATCTATTTTACTCCAATCTAATATGATGCATGGTTTTATTCTACATTATAATTTTATTCTACCAATATGGAAAATGCATCTTATTGGTAACTGTTCTTCAAAAAAATTTTAAACACCTAGAAATTAGTTTATTTCCTAGATTTACTGTCTGTTAAAACAGAAAGGATTGGCACTTCAGAGAAACATTTGTTTCAAATCTCGCACGCAATCGATCTGGTGAAAGCAATGGTAAGAATAATTCAAATTTTTCTTTATGAGTACTTTGATATAATAAATAATACCATGAAAACTTACTTTTATGCTATTTAATTTTGTTACTTTAAGCAATTCATTTTAAACACAAAATTGGTACGTCCTATATCTTTAATTTTTGGAGGACTAACTCTTAAACTCAATCAGTAGCAATTGTATAACTTAAAACTGCTTCAGGTGTTAAACAGAAATATGCATGCCAAGACCAGGTGACAATTTCGCTTAAAAATTTTGATTTTGATAAGATTAATTGTTCACAAAATTATTTTAACAGTAATCTCTTCTAGATGCTAGACTGTAATTTGAAGTTTACTGTTTGTATTGTTTTATTTCATTTTGAAAAATTTTAAGAAAAGTAATAGAAACATATTCTGCCTTCAACGGACTCACCTTTTTCATAGTTAAAAGAGCTTCATCTCTATAAAGCAAAACATTGTTTAGACATTAGGTTATTTTGAAGCCGAAGACGTGAAAAATGTACAATGCCTTCTCCGGGACTCGAACCTGGACCTCTCAAATACGCGCCGAGTGTGCTATCGTTACACCACGAAGGCACGCAGAAAGGATGGAGAAAATGCCTTATAACATAAATGTCAGAATTAAAGATATTAAATTCTTTGTAAAGGCAGTGCAGTTTCCTTAAGTGGGAAATTAACAAATATTTACTTACTCCTTTGATACATAATATAGAAATATTATTAAATTACAGATGTCAAATGGTTTTAATAATCATTTCTATATTATTTCATGCTTCATCATGATATCATACCTATGAAGTTAATCTATTGCATTCAACAAGTAGCGAACAATCATAGATGAAACAAAGTGAGACAGAATCAGCCGTCTTACTTGAGTTGTTATATTACTGTCACTTTCAGACAATAAATATTTAAAACCATTCCCTTTTTAATGTTAAATAATAATATTTCTTTTCGGTATCACAAATATCGAAATCGAATACTTTACGTAATTCAAAGGAGAACATTAATGGAATTTTTTAAAGTGGGTTAGAAGTTTACCATTTATGACACCACGCCATTAATGTTAGTGCACACCGGTTCTAAACGAGGAGCATTCCCAGATAAAATCGAATATTTCGGTTGTGGCTAATCCAAAACCAATATTAGAAAGTTCCAAAGCATCGACGAGGCACCAGCCATTAAGAAGAAAAAATGTATATGTGTATACATTGCCACCACACTAATAGCGTGTCTTACATCATAAAATCACAACCGATATATAAAGAAAAAGTCATTTAGAACACCAACAAATTGAATTTTTTTCGCCACCTTCTTTTAACGTTACAAATTATATACCATTAGATTTTCATTCTTTATTTTTTTTTTTTTTTTTTTTTTTTGTCTCGGGGAAAAAGTTACTACATGAGTCAGTGGCAACAGCGATCGAAAGAATTTCTTCTGATGAAGTAGCCAGACGAAGAGGGACCTAAAACCGAGATGAGGGGTCCTGAGGGGAGTAAAAGATGAGGGGGTTAAGAGATAGATGGTAGTACTGGCTAATTTATCTTATACACCGTTACGCTAAGGTGGGTAATCGCAATTTTTTTGTTCTTTTTCTCATGGTGTGATGTAAAATTGGATTCAAGGAAGAGTGGGCGAAGGAAAAATGCAATTACCCGGCCTAGAGGCAACTCCTGACAAACCAACGTTTGGCACGCCAAAGGCTAATATTGAAAATCTTCGATATCGGAAAAAGTCATGTTTCCAGCAGGAAATTAATCTCTGCGCTTGCCTCAATACATCAGCACGGTCGCAGTGAGAGTGGTATGAATCGCGGATAGTTTGCTAGGTGATGAAAGCAAAAGTCATGTGGGAAAGCCAAAATCTTGGAGAGTAACGGTAAATCTGGGGAAATTTGGTTGTTTTTAAGTGTTGTCAAGACGAAGTGATTTGTGTTCGGGATGGAGAAATGAAGATTGATTCCTTGATTGCAATTCGTCACGCAACGACGCTTAAGAATTGTTTACAGTCTGTCACTAAGAAATTAGTGTCGAATCTAAAATTTTTATTGTAATTTAGAAATTAAATCTTTTCCATCATTTAATGATAATTTGTTTTTATTCTGAGCTATAATGCTCGTTTGAATATTTACGCAGTTATTATCCTAATGAGAAACAGTTCAAGCTATGCAGTCAAATCTGGCGCGTAAATTTGATGATTTAAAATAAATTCTGCGCCCTTTTTCTGAAAATACGTCGTTTGAGTAGTTGACAAAAAATTAAAAGAAGAATCTATTTATTATGACCTTTAAATCTGAAATATTTTCTTACATTTTTTTAAATCCTTTTATTTCTGTGTAATTTAAAAGACAAATTTAAAAACTGTACTTTTGTCCCTTCCCTACAATAAGTGCAGCGATCCAGAAAGCAAAACCAATCAAAGCCACGTTTGTTGCTTAAACAATTAATTATAAAGATGATTTTATAATCGCAGTTCGACTCAATCAGAAAACTGTAAAAAGTAATATATCATGCTGCACTATGGGTTGTAGTTTTTTGGTTACCCAGAGCCTGGTATAACGGTTAAAAGGGATGGACGTGTGTTTTTATTACATCAGAGCCTGGTTACCCAGAGCCTGGTATAACGGTTAAAAGGGATGGATGTGTGTTTTTATTACATCAGTCCATGGAATTTTACCACAATGCCAGTTTTATATGCTGTGGAAACGGGTATTCCGTGGTTTGCCTTCGTTGTATGTCATAGACTAGATGGATTAGAGAAGTGACACATTCGATGAAAACAAGAAATATAATTTAAGTGAAAGATGACAGTAAATATGAAAACAGTCTTGAACTTCTCAAATAGTAGTTATTACTGGTCAACGAACTGGAAATGCATAGCAAAAAACAGCGAGACCGAAATCAGTTGACACCATATACTACAATGATAGGAGCTGCACTTTCGAAGTATAAAATGGAACTCAATGTTAACCGTGATATCGCCGGACATGGATGCAAGGATTGTTGTTCTGCGTATAAATTAGGACTGCTTGATCTCTAGGCAGATCATGATTCGTCTGAAAACATGATAAATAATATTTTCGGTCCTTCCTCCACAAGGTAGGCGCCATTGCAATCGCGTACATGTAGTGAAAAGTCAAAAGTAGCCTTAGAAATGGGCACCTTATACTTCAATACTGCAGACAGCAAAAATTCCCAAGTGTGAAGATCAATAGCTGTGCATTGTGCAGTAAGTTAATTACTCATCTAGGATTTGTAACATAGTTGTACAATCCGTAATAGACACGCCTAGAAGACATCTGTACTTACATTTGACTATGAATACGTTGGGGTCATGTCAGTGAATCCTTTCTCTATTCATAGTTTTCATAATTGCATCAGTCTTAGAAGGATAAAATGCAGTTCTCATTGGAAACCTGTTGGTATGATTATTATTGTATTCGTCCGTGAAGTATATTTAAACAAAATATGCATTAAACGGCGAGGAAACATTCATTCCAGAGTTTAATAGAGATTCACGGTTCACCTTTATATTACTTTTAAGAGGCATTACTAGTGAATGTGTTTGCATATGTGCTGCGTGTCTTACCGCTTGTATATTATTGTTGTTGTGGATAGTCTCGCTTTTCTAATATCTGACCAAGCTCACGAAATTTATCGTGAAAAAGAGGCAATATTGCGCCTATCGTTGGCAGGAGCCTTGGTTACAGTACAGGTGACAGTATGAATTTGGCCACTTCCGACCCCAATTTTGAAAGAAAGCACCCATGGTAGATGGGTTCGATGGTCTCTCTCACTTCTTCTCTTACCAACAACCTCCCGCGAGAACTTTCGGCTCGCCGCATATTTTGAGTACCCCCATGCCGCACAATCATCTTTATTTACGGCAGTCATAGTCACTAACCACTATCCCGTTTGGACGGCACCGACTGGATATGTCTTTTCTGGTGTTTCAATTTTAATTGTCGCCAGTAAATTTTAGAAATGTACTAAGTAATAAAATATAATGATCTAGCAAACATTAATTAATGAGGTTTTCCGAAATTCGAGTACTGAATAGGTTTAAAGGAGGTAATGGCGATTGCGTGGTTTTTATTCCTTCATCCAATCTTAATGGAGGAATGCCAAACATACGTATTACCTTATAGCGAAATTATAAGAAATTTTCATTTTCCTCACTTTGCATGCCTTCTTAGTATAAGTGGTAGCCCAAAGACTAGCAGTTGAAAGATGGAAAGATAAAAATCTCAGGGAAATATAGCTCATTTTTTATGTTACTTGTTTGGAAAAGTATAGCAGACACTAAAAGCTCATTAATTGAAATTACTCATATTACGTTTGATAATAGAAATGCTGTTAACTATTAATAATTTCTAAATATGAGTTTTATCCTTTAAGTAACTATGAATTTAAAAGAAATAAAAACAAGTACTTTTAATGAATTAGCGCATTGGTTTGTAAACAAGACGATCCTGTACTTATCAATGCGCTTTTTTAAGTTAGAAAAGACTAGGATTAAAAGGTCCTCCCATATTTTTTTTATATCTTGAACATGGCTTTGCAGGAATTATAATTAAACAAAATGCCCCACTTAAGAGTTTTTTTAATCTGAATGATAAAATTAAAATTTAAGTGATAAATTATCTTCATGTAGGTTTTAACTGTTATTTAAGTGTAGCATGTAAGATGATTATGATGTTTTAAGGAGAAGAAATCATCTTGTATTCAGTCTAATCAGGTACTTTATTTCTATAAATGCGTTGTAAAAGATGCATTTCTGAATTGTTGTCTTTACGTGCCCAAGCGAAGGGATAATTTCTAATTTTACTGCTTATTTTTATTGTTATTACTTCCATGTACGAAGCAAAAGAAGTATTGTAATCACGAAAAATTCCGGGTTCCAAATTTCAAAGAAAATACCCATTTTGACTGCTTTTGAATACAATCTTACAATTATTTCTTTTAAAACAATCGTTATATTGTTCCGTCTGTACGTAAGAACAAAATAAAGGACTCGGGTTTCTTCAAACAAATTATAAAACTGATTTAAAATAGCTTCAGAAGAGCTTTTTTCGTGGTGTCTGTACGTATGTGTGTATATATGTATGCTGAGCTTAGTTTTTTTTTGCATTATATATGTTGGTAAATTGCGGCTTTTTTGCTTTAAAAATGAGGGAATTATGTTGATCTTACTTTCGGTTAAGGTTTTTATGCCTTTAGTCTAACTGCATAACTGCATGCAATAATTATAGAATTATCAACAATTTAAAAGTTGTTTCAGTGCGGCTGAGCCTAATTTTTGTTTATCGTAGCAGCCATATTTGTGTGCATTTGAAACTTAGCATAATAGTGGATTCAGTGCCAGTCTAGAGAAACTAAACTTGGCAACAAAGATAACGTCTTCTTTCCTTATTGCGAATTAAATCGTGCTTAATCCATTCTGGAATTAACATCTAAGTTACTAAATTATCCCATATATTGATTCAGCATAGCGTTTACAACAAATTAAGTCAGTTTCTACGCCTTCAGTCTCTTTTTGCCGAGTGAGACCAAAAGTAAGCTTTCAGTTTCGTGCACCGAAAAATCTGCCTTCTTGCGCGCTGGCCGAATTGCTTGTTTTTGGATAGAAACTCTAATTTTAATTGTAAAAATTTTTCTTTAAATTGCTTTAACTATATTTACATTTTATATTTTTCTATATTTCTCAAATTTTAATAAAAATATTTTGAGGTTTTATATATTTTTTCCTTATCGCAAAGTGAAAACTGAATTATTTGAATGACAAATATATTTCTAATGAAATTACATTTAAATGAATTGCAGGGAATTTAATATTACGTACAAGGAAGTCATGTGGTTGTACACATCAGATTTTTTTCCTAGAATCTTATATGATCTATATACACATCTAAGATTTTTTGCACTACATACTTAAGAGGCGGTAGCTGCATTCGGTCATTAACTGCTTTCTTGAGAGTTATATTGTCTATATTGTCTCTCTTAATTGTTGTTTGTGCTTGAATAGTGCAAATGATTTATTGCACGCACTGTTACACTTGTAGAAATGATAATGTTCTATAAAAATATATCACAAATATTTCAGTTTTTGATAATAATAGCGATACTATATCGCAAGTATTCCAGTTTTTGATGATAATTCTGCGGGTTATGATGAGAATCGTTATGATAATAATGATGGTTAGGAGCGTTAATCAGTCACTCACATATGACCACATTTTGAATTTTAATATTTAATAAAAAATGAAAGAAATTACCAACATCATTTTTATGCAGTTCCCTGCATTTTAACTAATTAAATTTGGTACCAAAAACTACGAACGAAAAATTCACACTGTCATATTCTTTTTCACGTTTGTTTTCAGTAAATACAGAAATGTATCCTAAAGTACAAGGAACTGTACTCAAATGATAGTTTCAATTTTGTTCGTTTAAACTCTTTGAAACATAAAAATACGAATTCATAGTAGTTTTAACGTATTATGCAGACGTAGCTTTTGCCTGCAACATCATCAGAAATTGCAATAAATTGGCAAATTAGGTGTAAAGTAAACAATTCCTGAAAATGAAATCTTGGAAACGGTTGAATACTACTTTTTAGAATATGTGACAAAATTGTACGTTAGATTCCTATTTATGACAGAAAAAGTTAAAAACATTTGGTAATAATTCATGGATCCCAATTCTTGACCCAATTTATAATAAGGACTAACTGTCGTCGTGAGTGTGACTCTCACTGTTTTATAAAGAAGGTGTTCAATTTAAACAAGATACATCTATGAGATATACCTAGAAACAATATCGTGATTATGTAAATTTGTGTTCTATAGCTTAAAAGAATGGATTTTTTTTTTAAATTTCAAACCACATTTAAGCATTTAAGAAATTCTATAAATTAAATTATTAAAGTATTTAGCTTAAGCTGGTGATTCAGCAGCTATTGATATTTTTCTGTTAGCAATGGACACGTTGAAAAGAGCTCTGACTTCTATTTATTCGCTTCAGGACTAATTTTTGGGGGTTTGGGGGACTCATTTTCTAATATTCGAGACTAATTTAATGTATTGGTTTTGTGGAAGAAACTGCGATCCAATGTCGTATAGAAAATCTCCCAGGGGGATATACTTTCCAAGGGGAAGAATTTTCTTTGGGAAAGGATTATTCTCAAGTGGTTTGCGCGAAATATAGCTTTAGTTTGTGATTAATTTCACAACACTTGCTTTGAGCAGACTGCGTTTGGAGGAGACAGAATTTTCATTTGTCTCTTGAAAAGCATTAAATTTTTAAGTTAGACGCAGCAAAGATTTAGTTTTTTGCAGTTAATGGATATTAACATTTGCATCTTTTGTTCATTCGGCTGCCATGTCATCATTAAAGAATATTTAATAGTAAAATATCAATAGTAAAATTTCTTTATAAAGTTACTCCGTCTGCAGTCAGATGCTTATAAATCCTAAACGAGTTTTCGCACATATCTTTATATGGTACAAACTAAATATATCAGAATGTTATTGTTTGCCCCATAGAATTTTTCAATTATTTGAAGTCCTTTAAACACTTTAACTATTCTGAACATTTAAAAATATATCAGATATAAAATTTTGAAATGTTCATAAGTATTAAAAACCTAAAGTTTCACTCTCTTTTAAAACAAGAGTTATAAAAAATTTAATTAAGTGTTTTAATACATTTACTTAAGAAATAGGTTTCAGTCTCAAGCAGAAGCGGGGAAGTCGGTTCTTCAGGCCAACTTGCAGACATATTACTTTCTAGGTTTGTGATTTTATAGCATCATATTATTCTTATTGCTTCTGCACAGATGCCTTTGCATTTACTATCTCAAAAACACCACAGTTCAAGGACTAATTAGCGTTTAAAACTATTTGCAACGAAATATACCCTGTCGATTTTACTTTTTTCCCATTTCCGAATTTTATATAGGTTAAGGTTGCGCAAGTCGTACCCCTTAAGAAAAAAATAGGTGAAAATCGTAGGATCTATGGAAAAAAATGAAACTTAATTGTGGTAATAATATTTTGTGTCGTCGTTTTTGATATCGATTACAATAAAATTCCATACAGTCTACTCTTTTGAATAAAATTGATAACGTTTATGAACGCGAGCTTAATAAAACTTTAAAAATCAGTATTCTAAGTCGTACCACATAGTTTATTCAAATATCTCCCTTATATATATATATATATTACAGTCCTTTTACGTTTAAAATTGGACATTTCTAATAAAACTTTCTTTTTATCAATTAATTTATGTATACAATTAGTTACAACAATGATGACAAAGATTTTTTTTTTTTAAATTTCCTTGTCAACTCCAGCACATAAGTCGTATACCCACCCTTTGCATTTTAGGCACTGAATCACATTGTCTTCGCAGTTACTAATAATCCAGGGAGACGAACACGGTGTGAAACGATATGGCTGATTAGGGGGTCAATCGTTTTGCCAGAAGAAGCGCAGCTGACGTGACATTACGCCTAATATTTGAAAGGTATGACTTGAGCGGTAGTACTACTTGCGCAACTTTGTCGTATATTTTTCTTAGCACTTCCAAGTTGATTTTTTAAATTTTGTTGCAGTACATAATATCTTCTACACATTCTTTTATGTAATTTAAAAATTCTAACATCCAAAGATGTGTAAGTTATAACGTTTTCTAAATTTAAAATGTTACAAATGATTCAGATCCGTCTGCCCTATTTCCTAAATAAAACGCTCCGAATGGGAATGCATGTTTGTGTGGATCGCTGCGTCTTCTGTACTGAAACTATAACAATATGTGAGAACTCATGCGAACTTTATTATTTACAGATGTTCTAAAATGTTACATTTTTCCTAGATTTCGTATTACCGCTTCAATTCATAAATATGTTGCCAAGATTAATAAATATTGTAATGTCATACCACAACTGCTTTTGATAACGTATAATTCAGATGGAAAAACGGAAAATAAAATATAATAATTAGGCAAAATATTTTTATACAGTGAGCTTTTCTTATATATGGTGTTTAATGTACTCAAAATAGAAAAATAATTTCTCGTACAGTTTTAGAAAAACAGGACTTCAATAATTCTCGTTATAAGATTCATCTGCAATTTTATATCACGGTCAATAAAATTGTGCCCTCGATAATAATAAATTATTTCTTAAATATATTTACAATAAGTAAGTGTTTATGCATTATTATACAGGGAACCCCTTGCTCTTATTATTTAATGATATAAAATTGTAGATGAATATTATAGAAAGAATTGTTCCATTTCCTGTTTTCCTAAAACTGTATGGTAAATTATTTTTGTTTTCAGTTCATTAATTATCTCATCCGTTTTAAACAAAAGCTTATTGCATAAAAATCTTTTTTAATTGAATTTTACTTTATTCTAAGTTCAATGTTTTATTACGTCAATTAATTTGGAGAGATTAATAAGAAAGGCAAAATTTTGAAATGAATATTAATTATTATAGAAACTTTATCATTTATTATATTATTTGAAATGACGATTAATTGTTATAGAAGCGTAATTATTTATTATATATTATTTCAAATTAAGATTAATTATTATTGGAGCGTTATCATGATTCAAAAGTTTATACATTTTAGGTAAAAATATATTTCGTTAGACATTTAAACTTTCGAAGCGTTCTCACAGTTTATAATTATAAGCAATATCTAATGAAATAATATTATAGCCATAATTGTTTTGCTATATGTTTGTAGTGTGTAGTAGATATTTATAGGAAACCTTAAGGCAAGAAATGAGAAAATGCCTTGCATATTATACGAGCATATTATATATTATATATTGCCTCGTATATATGAATGAAGTTTTGAAAAAATAGTAATAAAGTGGCAAAAAACTTTCAAAACTAATATCCGAAGCTAAAGCATCTGAGACAGTTAAAAAATGTACCGTATTTGATGGCGTATAAGACGCACTTTTTTCTTTGAAAATAAGTTTGAAGCAGAAGCGTGCGTCTTTACTTCGATACTCAGTTTTTGATTACATTCATTTCTGGGAATTTCTTCTATTCTTGCTTATGTGATTTTTTTCTCTCGTTTCTTTGCGGAGTGTAGGAATATTACAGTTACGTAGAATTCAGTGAATGCGCATGCGCTGTCGTCGACGATCACGGCTGAGTCCGTTTAAACTTTCTAATTTTTGTTAACGACTTTTAAGTGCGTGAAATTTCTATTGTTCGATTTTCGTGAAATTAAATTTGTTCGCAGGTTATGGCTCAAAAACAACGTCAGCATTGCTATAACATAGTATATAAGCCACGTGGGAATTGCGTAACCTAAAAAACATAGAAACAGGGCTGCAAAGAGGCATTTCGGGCCATCCTCAACTGACAAAATGATGAGAAGTTGGTTTAATCAGGAAGAGCAACTCATATTTACAGAAAGTATTACTTTATATTTAAAATACTGTAAATTCATTATAATGAATAGTAATAAAGTTGTATGCTTAAAAAATGTGTATGAAAAAAGGAGTGCGTCTTATACGCCGGCAAATGCAGTAATTAAATAAATAAATAAATACTTTCCAAGAATTACTGTAAAAACCTAAAGAATGCATTAATTTGAATAAAATGTAATTTTACTATGAGAAATTAGAAAAGCCTTTGGCTAAAATTTATTGTAGTTGATGGTATAAAATAATCAAATGAAAAATGAAATGACAAAGAAAAGGGAAACTGAAAGTTTTAGATTTTAACGGTCATCCAAAAGGGCTCCAAAAGTTTTTTACGCTCTCCCTAAGCTTGCAGTCTGCTAGTCTGCTATTACATTCATTCCCCCTAGCCCTTTTGTTTTGTCTTTTTAGCTTTATTGTTAAGCATAATTTTATTCGCCCTTACGCGGTACACAATTCAACTTTCGAGCTAATAATTAATTCTGCTGCTAAATGAACAAGTTCGAATGACACTCATCAAGAAGCTTTATCTGAAGTTCTTCCTTCAGCTAACAACAAGGAGCTCTCCAGAGGGTTTTAGCATTTTGCGTTCTATTTTTCTCACAATAATACTGCATTTCATTCCACTGAGTACATTCTTTAGTTTTTTACATCAAATCCTGGAAAATATTAAATTATTTATTTATTTACATTATGAACAAATTTTTAGTATTATGAAATTTATGACTCCGCATTTTTTCAAATTTACGTATAAGAGTATAGAGTTAAAATTGTATTTTAACGTATTAGCACTTAGGTTTCATAAGCGCAGTAAGTTCATCTAATTTACTGTAATGTATTCTTTACCCTAATGCAAATATCTTATTTACTAAAACAGATAGAAAAATCAAAAACTTTCTTATGCTAATATTCTAAGAACAAAATGTTGGCCCTGCTATGATTTTTTTCCTCGTTCTTGTGAACATTTATGTGCCTTGGACTAAGTATCTACTGGAAGATGCGAAAGAATTCTCCTAAAAATACTCATGCGTTCCTCATCTATTCGAACACAGTGTGCGGGAGATTCCTAATAATGTCACCCCGCATTCCCTAATGACCCTTCTGAGGAGTCGTGTTACACGAAATGGACAAAAAAAGCATGGAACGACGCCATTTTTATGGAGTCCTATATATATTCTTCCACCGTTCGTCTGCAAATCGAAGAAGCACCATCATCATCATCAACATCCGACGTATGCTTTGGCTCATCCGGGAAAAAGCGTGAATAGAGGGGAAAAAAAGCTTCGGGAAAAAGCTGACAGCGAAAACTGATGCCCAGATAAAGATAAAAGGGAAACCCTTTAAAGATAAAGCGTTGGACGGAAAAAAATGGGAAGAGAAAGGTAGGGGAAAAGATTGAAAATACAAAAAAAAAAAAAAAAAAAAAAAGAAAGAAAGAAAGAAATAAAAAAAAGGCAAAAAATATATAAAACCGAAATACGAAATATCTTAGAGAAATAAGAATACTATTTCCAATGCGAAGGATACACTGCACGCAGAGAAATGAAAAAAATAAAAAATAAAAAGAAGAAAAGTAAA
Organism: Stegodyphus dumicola; assembly: GCF_044657685.1. Taxonomy (NCBI): domain Eukaryota; kingdom Metazoa; phylum Arthropoda; class Arachnida; order Araneae; family Eresidae; genus Stegodyphus; species Stegodyphus dumicola. The sequence goes on along the minus strand of NC_140768.1, from coordinate 228,764,325 downwards.
AATGCCCAGGCGCACATCACAGTCATTTTACTTTTTATTCCTGCCCCTACTGTCTCCTAGCCACTGCCACCCCACCCCTTAAAGAATTCTTTTTAGGGAATCTCTTTCTATACATACATATATATAAATTTTGGAATTTCTTCCAGCCTTATACTTATTTCCTCGCTCTGCGACGGGCCGTGTAAATCACGTCACTTGCGCCCCGTCTCGGTCATCGACGAGGCCGAACCGCTAGCGCCGTTTCACTTGCGCCTGTCCGTCACTCGCTGATAGGGAGGTCGAGAAAAGGGGGGGATGCTGAGATAACAAGATGGCGGCCAGCGACCCTCGCTGCAAATCGATGCAAAAGGGGGGAATGTTAGGATGCGTGCGTGAGAAATGAAAGGGCGAATTATTACACACACCCAACCTTCGTTCCCAGCGCGTGTCAAGAAATCGTTCATTTCAATTTAAAAATTTCAATTTGCACGTTTCGAGTTAGAAATTGATTGGAGAAGGGATTTTTTTTATGTAAATTGATTTTCCCTGAGTTGCATGTGGTTTGTAGAACAGTACTTTAGAGTTGATTTAGTTGTCTTACCTGTGCATAGGTAGCAAACCACGAATCTACATTCCTTGTTATTTTCATCTGAATCCGTTTTCTAGATGAGAATAGGTTTTTCACGATATACTGAAAATAGCAGAGATATCCTCTGAAATATGTGCAAAAAAACTTATTATTTAGCAGTTACAATTAGATTTCTCTTAAAAAATTTCCAAAAAGTATTTTTTGTGAGATATAAAAACGTAAGAAGAACGAGAAAGATTTTATCAGTTTTATAGTTAATGCATTCGATGCTTATAGTAAAAAAAACATTTGAAAACAATTCTTCTAAAAAAAATAATAAGATATACTTGTTTGTGTTTGTAGCTTCCCCCCCCCCGATCAAAAGTAACGTCAGATCAGATCTGCAGAGCAAGCCCACGGAATTCATCGTAGCAAGGGGTCAAGATTGCGCCTGACGTTGGCTAAAGCCTATGGGACCATACAGATGACAATACGACTTTGCTCACTTCCTTTCCCAATTCTGACGGAAAGTACCCCGGGAGAACGGTTCCGAGATTCTCCCAAGCCTCTTTCCCTACCACAACCTCTCGAGAGGACTTTCGGCTCGGCGGCATATTTAGAGTGCTAACAGGCGGCACAGACACAATACATTTGCAAATATCCATTATTTCTCCGAGATTCGAACCCGGGCCTTTTCTTTACGGCAGTCGGCTTCACTAACCACTGTCCCATTTTGGCGGCAAAAGAATAAGATACATATTTTTATACATTACTCATATCGAAAAACATATTTTGTTCTAGCCCAAACTTCAATGCAAGTGATTTAAGAAGGTACATGATCAAATCTTTTTTAGAAATATAATCCAAAAATTTAATTAATGCCAAATGTTTTGAAAAAGTTTCAAATTTAATCAAAAAGAAGAATTTTAGAATTTTTTGTTTAATAGAATGTAACAGCTTTCTACAAAGTTAAACGCAATATATCGGTTCACCCTCAGAGCATTCTAGAGTAATAACCTCTCTAGACTTTGAGTAACTTTTCTCTAACACTTTGAGTTGTACTATAAAACTGAAGGCATAAAGTAGGCTGTTAAAAAGTTAACTGAAGGCTGTTTAAAAGAATGGAAATAAATTTGTCAAATATGGTAGCGATTGTATTACGCATCCTTCGAAATCTTGAACAAAAAACAGAACATATTTATGCTCCTGTGTAAGTAAAATACAAGGTGGTTATAATTAAATTTCCACTATGAAATGGTCATAAAAGGAAAACTACTGGACCAAATGTTATCAAACTTAGTTATCGTGTAAAGGAGGTCATGGGAATTTATTTTCCGCGATAAAAAATTTCATCACCAGGGGGAAATGGAGCATATGCAATATTATTAAACGAAATAAGACATTGGTTTAAAATGTGTTTAATCGTTTCTGAAAGGTGTTACAGAGCAAGTTCAACTTGGTATCCACCATTTTCCAAAAACAAGTTGAATCGCATTGCTGCATTCACAACAGCAGCTGACAAGTCGGTGTATCGCATCTTTCAATTCCACCAAATTGTTTAGATTATTTGCATAAATCATTTCTTTCTTCTTGCCGTAAGCCAATTACAAGCCATTGCAGTTTAGCCTAACCCCACAAAAATTTCGTTTTAGAAACGATTAAAAACGTTTTAAACCGTTATTTTTATGTCTTAGGACCGAATTCAGGCTTTCGAAATCACAAATTAGAAAAGGATTTTCAAATTGCGCACGCTTTTGCGAGTGATTTGCGATCTCACATTTTCTGATTGCTAATTTGTGGTTTTCACGGACGGATTTCTCTGTTACAAAGATGGCGCACTGGACGTTTATCACCCGATAACGCTAAATTTGTTTAGGTAATTTTGTTTAGGTCAATATTTCTTAAGGGTATAGAACACGTTAAACCCTTATAACAAAAGATAACAAAACCTTTATTTCGCTTAGCAACATTGCGTACAGAGCCATTTCGTCCTTGGTGAGTTTTGAAATTTTTCATTTTTTCCAGGAAAAAACGTTCCTATGTCACCCTTTACATAATTATGAAATTTGATAACATTTGGTCCAGTAGTTTTCCTTTTACAACCATTTGAAAGTGGAACTTTAATTATACCCACCTGTAGTTTCTTGTTTAGAGCCCAAGAGGAAATGTGTTGCATGATATCTTAATTTGAGTTTCACATAGGTAAAGAAAAGAACTTTACAGTAAAACTGTAGTGAAACACCTACCTAAGATTAAAACAAATGTTTTCATGGAATGCTTTCTAAGCCAAGCTGGTTTATATTTATGTTATATATAGATAAAGCTCTAATACAGGCCTCAACAATAAATGAACCGCGGGTCACCAGATGACCCGTTTCATAATTTCAAGTCAGACACTTAAGTTCCGAAAATAAAGTATAAGGTTATTTTTTCCCTCCTTTCTGCATGCCTTTGTGGTGTAACGGTAGCACACTCGGCTCGTATTCGAGAGGTATAGACTTGAGTCCCGGTGACGGCATTTCTCATTTATGACGTCTCCTTCTTCAAAATAATCTAATGGCTCTACTAAAGTATAATGTATAAAAATGAATTTTAAAGGATAAATATGAAACGAACATTTAAAAATAAAAATTGTAACATAATTTCAAGGAGAAATAGAAACGTTTGGCAACGTCTGTCCATAATTCCTTGACAGACATCTGGCAGCACTAATGTCGTTATCTCGGTTCTCCAATTTCATTCTCAGTCGTAGCACTTGTTCCGTAAAACAAGAATAAATTCAGCAACGAAATAAATCAGCTTTGGCATTTTGTTTGCATTCCGTTAAACTTACAAACGCTCTTAAATATTTTCACGTAGAACATTTATTTTAAATAACAACAGGAGGAGCTTAGTTGCCGAAATTTCAGATGCTTGTGATGGTCTTAAGACGACTCACTATAAGCCAGAGTTGACTAAATTGATGCCACAGTTTCAGCATCAGGAGAGCTATTGATTTCAAAGAGAAGAATAAAGTTCATTCAGTTCTCTTTGTTCTTGTTGTTACCAATTTCAATTATCTGGCAATAGTCAGTATAAGCCCACGACAATCATCGTGGCAGGAAAGCAAATCACCTGTCGTTGCCAAGAGTCTTGAGCCGATACAGATGAGAGCCCAACTTTAGCTCAGTACTGCCCGTTAATTACCCGAGAGAAAGCAACCCGGAGAGATAAGTCCAAGAGTCCCCCATCCCTCTTCTCTTACCTCCAACATCTCGAGAGGACTTTCAGTTCACCCCGTATTTAGAATGCCCCATGCTACGCAGACACAACACATTTACAGACATAAGTGCCTTCTCCGGGATTCCAAGCCAAGCCCTTTGGTATGGTCGACAGAGCCACTAACTATTATCCCTATTAAAACTATAATTATAATTTTTAAAATTTAAAGCATCTTTCAATTATTTTCTCAATAAAATTTGTATTTTTTATTCACCAAAAAAGAATGTTTTAAAAGGAAAATACCCTTGACCGAAACGTTTTCTAAATACACACATTTGGTTGATTTTAACACGCAGTCAGAAAAGGTTGCCGGCGTCTGCTTTAGCATTCTTTTAGGCCTATGGCAGATCTTACTCTGATGATAATCTGCCAAAAGTTTCACAGCTTCAGCCCCTGTTGGATTCGTACGTCAACAAAAGATTCCACTGATTGTTAACAAATTTAAATTTAAAATCGAAAGCTAATCATGAATACCCCTTTATATTTTGTCTTTTACGTACGTACAAATAACAAAAGTTTAATGAAAATAAATACTGAATGATATTTGAAAATTTTTCGACTAATTTTCTTCAGAAATCAGCAAAAATACTTTTATCTGTCTCGGTATCTCACACACAAGGATGTCTTCAACAGTGAGGACTCCGTCGGATTGGCTGTCTTCCAAAGCTTTTCAGGAAAGTCTTCCTTTCAACACTTGAAAAACAACCAAAGAATAAAAAATAAAATAAAACAAATAAACGGACAATAGAAATCGTAAAACAACTACTGAGCTCGGAACACATGAGGAAAAAAATCTACTTTGAGTGACATTTATCCAGTGGCGCGGACGTTTTATCCATTTACCGAGTTGCGCATGCAGAGAGAAACGCTTAGATGTCACGGCAGAGCCCGGACGGACCGGACGCAATTAGGTGTGACAGTCACAGCTCCGGATCCGGAATTGTTCTACGTTAAAGTAAAGTGATAGCAAGAGCGAGAGTGAGTGCAACGATTTTCTAAAAGAGAAACATTGCCTCCGATTTTGTTCTTCTTTCAAACCCTACACCAGAGAAAGAAAAGACTTCATCTTCGTTTCCAAAGCTACTTAGTGAACTTTATAGTGATCTTATCCCACTCTTATTTTCACATGTCCATGATGAGTTTCAATGAATGAGCATCACCACTTTGCTTAAAATGTGATAATCTTTTTATTTCTATGTAATGTTTAGCCCAAATTAGTCTCGAACCCAGCACAGATTAGTCTCGAAACAGGATTTTCGTTGAATCACTATAAACGACAGTATTACTCTTCGGGTTGAATCACTATAAACGACAGTATTACTTTTCAGGTTGTTGCCACCAAATAATATCGCCTTGTATTATTTTAAAAGAAATTAAATAATGAAGAATCTGCATGCATGTATGTGTGCTCTTCGCACTGTAAAATAACGACACGAACCTTGCGCCGTGAAATTTCCAGTCCTCCACCCGGACATGGGTACCTGGAAGCCAAAATCTTAAATTCCGAATTTGTTTTATTACCTTACATATTATATAAAAATTTAATGAATTTTTGACTAATAAGCCCAGTGATTTGAAACCAAGCAGATGCAACACTATACGGAATAAAACACTTTTATCTTCAGTGTGCCAGATAGTCTATCGGAACTCCTAAATTGAATTTTATGTGGCGTAAGTGCAAAGAACGTGGTATTTAATAAATGAGGTCAATACACAAAACGCTAAAAATAAAAATTTAAAAAACAAACATCTGAAAGGTTTCAGATTTTAAATTACGTCCAAAGGATCGTTTTTTAATGTTTTGTGTGTTACCTTTATTTATTAAATATCATGTTCTTTGCACTTGAACCATAAAATTAAGTTTAGTAGCAATGGCGCAAACCAGTTTTAAAATGAGCCTATCTTTAGAATTTCTGATACACAGTTCCGCGCCCGGTAGAGATAAAACGTCCCCCCCCCTTGTAGAGTGTTGCCATAGCTCGCTTTTAAATCAGTGACTTTGTTACTCAAAAATTCCTTAAAGTTTTAAAAAATATGAAACCGATAATAAAACAAATTCCAAATTTCAAATTTGGGCTTCAGCTGACCATATTCGCAGTAGGATTACATCATTCAAAATTCGATGGCTCTATGTACCGTTGTTTTATCACAATGATATAAATATATATACATTTATGCTGATTTTTCATTATTTAATTTCATTAAATTTCATTAATTTCATTAAACCATTTGGATTTACACGAAACGAATCATGTAAGTAAACAACAGCTTCATAAGCAACTCAGGCCCCACCAGCGGCCAAGCTGTAAAATTGCTGAACCCTGGTAGTTCGGTCCAAGGTTCGAATCTCGCGAACGGGCTGGCTGCATGGGCGTTTTCGTGGTTTTCCCCACGTGTAACGTGTATACGAGCCAGGTTTCCTTAGAAAGTCCTCCATGAAGGCATCCCTCCCCTTGGGCAGATAGCTCTAGTGTGCTTTGCCATAATTAAATAAACCAAACCAAACCATAAGCAACTCAGTAGTGAAAAGTGGTCTTTGTGCTTCAACCTGCTATATAAATTCTTTTACATTAAGTTTACGGCAGTTTGTTATTTAAAATTAAAACATATTTCTTGCTTTCAGAATCCTGGTAAACTGGATAAAATTTAATAAAAAATATTTAATTAAAAAATCTGAAAGCTTTCGGATTTTATACTGCGCCTAAAGGGGAGTTTTTAACTTCCTGTGTGCTACTTTTACTCATTAAATATCATATTCTTCACACTTAAACCATAAAAATTCAATTTAACAGCAATATCACAAAATATTTAAAAGAGCATATAAGAATTTCCAGTACGCAGTCTCGCGCGGTGGAGATAAAAATGTTTTTTTTTCATACAGTGTTGCCATTGTTCGCTTTGAAATCATTGAGTTTCTTAGTCAAAAACTCATAAATGCTTTACAAAATATGCAATAGATAATTAAAAAAAATTCCAAATTCCAAATTTGGGCTCCCAAATGCCCATATTCGAGTGGACGCGGACGCGATTCAAAATTTGATGGCTCTAGGTACCGTTGTTTTATCACAATGCGAGAAACATACATACATTTATGCAGACTCTTCATTATTTAATTTCTTTAAATATAATACAGGGCTTAATGTTTGGTGATAACAATTTAAAAAGTGATTCGCCGTTTATAGTTAATCACCGCAAAACGCCAAAATGAAATTAATAGCCTTCTGGGCAAATTGCCCCTTTGGGCTAAAAAAGGGACTACATGAATTTTAGAAAACATAAACTCATTCTTTCCCTTTTCCTTAAGAGTTTGTACGTTAAAAATAGCACTTAAATATTATATGATAGTTTAGTGTAAAGAAACTTTATTATTTGATAGAAAAATTAAGGAAATATTTTTTATATAAATTTGAGTTCTATATTAAAAGAAATTATGTTTTTCACTATATCAAAATATTGTAACTGTACGATTTCTTACAGTTTTACAGTAAAACAAAATTTACAGTGCATTTGATACAGTAAATACTGTTAAAAAGTAACTAATTAGCTAAATATAATTTTATTATTTCGTATGTAAAATACGAAATACAAAGGACATTCTTACATAATTATCAATAACTTTTGTGTATCTAAAAGGATTAGGTTATGTTATTTGGGTACAGCAAAGCACTAAAAAGGCTGTCATTTTAAGAAGTGTGCATTCGTGGATAATATTTTAAGGGAAACTGCCTCGTATTCACATTGTGCATAAGCTAAATTACGAAAAATATCCATGGCGCCACCAGTTCACTGGGATTCTAAGCCCACTGCTAGAAATCTGCGGTCTTAAACACGCAGCCACCGTTGAGGAGCTGCCTAAAAATGGATTATATAAGTTAAACATGCCTATTTTATATTATGCTGTTTGTATACAGCATCTCATGCTGCATCCTAAAATATCTTTTCTCAAAGTTTTAGAACTAAGGCATCAATTTAGGATTTACTGCATTTTGCATTTTTTCGTAAAACTATGTTCTAGTAACATTTCTGGCATTTATGGCCTAAAACAGCCCTTTTACCTCTGCGTTTTCTTTATTGGAAAAAAAATCCATTTTCCTATTCGTCCAATAGAAATGGCCATCCAATTGGACAATGGACATCTCTGAGGAAGGGTCACACAAAATTCAAATATGTTTTTCTTTCTCTTTTTATAAGTTCTTGCTTATTTCTTGCGCCCTTTTCTATCTTTTCTAGAAAGAAAAACTGTTTATTTCGTTTTCAGAAAATTGTCATGATGTTTTCTACTTACTTGTTCATTTATTTTCGCAAAACGTGACGATGTTTTCTTAAGGAAATTGATGATCGATCACAAACTGCAACAAAAGGCTCATGCCCGTTTTCCTCCTTCCTGTGTCATGCATTTTAGAATACGAATTGGAAAACGGATTTCCGCACTGGTGGATGTTATTTAAATATTGAGGTGAAATTCTTTCACATTCCAGGACACAAAAATTCTTATTTCATTGTACATGCGAAGCGTATATTTCATTACAGGCTATCTTTCGACACATAACTCTCAAAAGATTACTACACTTGGAAAATAAATCAAAGTGGAAAGTTTAGAAGTTTGTAAAGTAAAATAAATTGTAATATTTCCTACTCTTCACTGTGAATCTTTGGTATGCAGCTCTTAATTTATTGCCTGTGCTGTTATCAGTATTGCTATATGTGTAGTTGGGCATCAGACTTATTTCTTTGACCGACTGTTTTCTTCGGCATTAAAAAAAATTGTAATAAAACTTCAAAAGAATAGATTATGTCTATAAACACTATTTTGCCTTCAACAGGATTTTGCTCTCAGGAAACCACCATGAGCTGAAAATGTGTCTAATGTAACGAATATTACAATCTTACGTAAATAAAATTAAAGATACAATAACACAGCAAACAAGTATTAATTTAGAAGTCAAACGATCAAAATCAGCGTTTTATTTTCAAATTTTCACATTGAAAAATTGACAATATAAAGCTGATTTTTGTTGTTTGACTTCTAAATTAATACATTAAAGATGCTCAAAATACTTACATTAACCTGAAAGTGATCAGAATAATTTTAAGCAATCTAGAATTTGTGATAAATATTTTAATACTCATGTAATATTCATGTTGTTTGTTCTAAATGAAACTGAGATAGAATATTAAGGGTTTATCATCATTAACCTCCTCAGCTGCAAGGCATTAAGCCTAGAAATGTCTGAAGCATTAGACTCATATTAATTTCTGAATGTTAGTAGGAACTCCTTCGTCTACTGAAACACAAGGAGAATCGCAGAACACATGGTGAAATCGAAATTTCTTGATTTTTTATCAGTGCTATTAAGAAAGACACCCAGTTTTAATTTTGTGTTTTATTTAGTTTCTTTTTTTTTCTTTCTACATAAAAATGATAAGTACTTTCTGTCTGCATATCATATTAATTAAGAACATCACATACTGAACATACCTCTATCCCAGAAAATAATTAAAACTCAAAATTTCATACTCTGGCTTATATTGAATTCGCAGTGCTATGTAGCACCATAAAGCAAAAATATCTGATATGGATACCACATGATTTTCTTGTACGGCCTATTAAATTATATGTATGTTTTGCTGCATTTCATTTCAGCTTATTTCCTCGAACTCCATTATAGGTATATTTCCCATTCAAACAATTTAATCCTCACTTCACGGTAACGCAAAACTACATAAAAACTCAAAGCACCTCCATTAAAAACTGTAAAATATATAAAAACATAAAACACTAAATATAGGTAAAAATAGTTAAAAAAAAGTTTTTTTAAATTAAAAAAAAAAAAAAAAAAAAAACTGAAAAGTTTCAGATTTTAATTTACGTCTAAAGGGGCGTTTCTTTAACGTTTTGTGTGTTACCTTTAATTTATTAAACATCATGTTTGCACTTAAACCATAAAATTCAGTTCAACAGCAATGTCGCAAAATAATTTTAAAATGAGCATATCTTTAGAATTTCCGATACACAGTTCCGCGCGCTGGAGATAAAAAGATAAAAAGGTTTTTACCCCCCCCCCGTAGAGCGTTGCCATTGCTCGCTTTCAAATCGTTGAGTTTGTTACTCAAGAATTTGTTAAAGTTTTACAAAATATGAAATCGATAATAAAACGAATTCCAAATTTCAAATTTGGGTTTCGCATGCCCATATTCGCAGAAGGATTACGTCATTCAAAATTGGACGGCTCTATGTACCGTTATTTTATCACATTGCGAGTAATACACATACATTTATGCAGATTTTTCATTATTTAATTGTTTCAAATATAATGCAGGACTCTAACATTTGGTGGCAACAGTTTGAAAAGTGAAACGGACATTTATAATGATTCAGCGCAAAATCGCAAAACGAAAACAATAGTCCTTTAGGGACAATGCCACTTTGGACTAATAATAAAAAAATTAATTAAAATTAGAGTTTTTAGATAAAAAAAACAAGCAATTCTGCCAGTGGAAAGGAAGACAGATCGGTGCTCAAAACTAAATGTTACATTTCTCTCGGCAAAAAGGGCGGTGCATAAATTGACTTATTTCATTGTTCTACTAAGAGTTTCAAATGCGAACAAATGGCAGCCTCGTTAGGGTTAGCATAATTTAAAGCTTTAAATTGCTCATAATTCTACCACTAATGCATATTACTAAAGGCACAAACCCTTACCCGAAACATAAGAACAACATAATTCAATCACTTTTAAAGCAAAAAAGTGCACAATTTACTAACATATAAGAATAAAAATAAAATGAGCTCAAGATACATACATACGTATAGAAACCATGAAAAAAAAATTTAAAATGTACGTATAGACGCCATGAAAAAAATCTTTAAATGTAGGCATAGACGCCATGAAAAAAGCCCTTAACCGAAACATTAGAACAACAAAATTCAATCACTTTTAAAGCAAAAAAAATGCACAATTTACCAACATATAATAATAAAAATAAAATGAGCTCAAAATGCATATATACGTATAGACGCCAGGGAAAAAATCTCTTTTGATTCACTTATAAATCAGTTTTACAATTCGTTTGGGGGAAAAGAGTCCTTTATTCTGTTCTTATGTGCCGATGTCAAGTAAAACCATCGTTAGATTGCATTGAATAGCGGTCAAAATGGATATTTTCGTTGAAATATGGTACCGGGAATTTTTCGTTATTACAATATTTCCTTTGCTTCATAGAAGGAAGTAATAACAACAATAATAAGCAGTAACGCTAGCAATTGTCCCTTCAGTGGGGCATGTAAAGAGAACAATTTAGAAATGCATCCGAACACGTTTACCGAAATAAATTACCTGATTAGCCTGAAGATAAGATGATTTCCCCTCCTTAAAACGTTATAATCATCTTATATACTACACTTAAATAACAGTTAAAACCTACATGAAGTAATTTAACTCTTAAATTTTAATTTTAGCATTCAGAATTAAAACATTAAGTAGGGCATTTCGTTTAATTATACGAGTACTTCTCGTAAAGCTATCTTCAACATATAAAAATAAAATATGGGAGGACCTTTTAATTCTAGTCTTTTCTAGCTTAAGAAAGCACATTGAAAAGTACAGGATCGTCTTGTTTACAAACCAATGCGCTAATTCATTAAAAGTACTTGTTTTTATTTCTTTTAAATTCATAGTTACTTAAAGGATAAAATTCAGATTTAAAAATTATTAATACTTAACAGCATTTCTATTATCAAACGTAATTGGGAGTAATTTCAATGGTTGTCTGCTATACGTTTCGAAACTGCCGAGCCGGATAGCAGAGTGGTTATATATAAAATTATATATATATATATGTTTAGAACAGTCTATTGCAATCAAAAACGGGGTGCACAACTGCATGTCATAGCAATCCCATATACGAAATTTTAACTTTCTTAAGTTGCTCACTTTAGAGTTACGCAAGACGCATACGTACGTACAGACGTCACGAAAAAAATCTCTTCTGAATCCATTTTAAATGTATTTTATAATAAGTTTTGGAAAACATAGTCCCTTATTATGTCCGTATGTGTAGATATCAAGCAAAAATATCCTTCAAATAGATACGAGAGAGGTCAGAATGTATCATTTTGTTGAAATAAGGATGCGCGAAATTTTTCGCGATTATAATACTTCTTTAACTTCGTACAAGGAAGCAAAAAATCGTTAATCAGAATCTTCATAACCCCGGAAAAACTTAATGTCACATGCAGTTAAGGATTTTATTTATATTTGTCCATTATACATTCATCCTATATTATTAACAATATTATATTATATAACAAAAATTATATCAGGATATATTAAACTGATAGGAAAACTCCTATGTTTATATGTATTAGTAAATGAGATTTAATGCAGAAATAGGAATTTTAATAATACTGAAAGTAATTTTATAATGTTTATAGAAATTTTGAAGTCCTTTTAGAAAAATATTTTAAAACACAAAAAAATTATTTAGCTTTATTTTAATAAACATATTCGTAATACAGTGCTTATTAAAAGTGTCGTAGGAAATTTTATAAATGCGTGTGGAACATAATCTAAGTATGAAATAAAGCTATTGCTAGCAGTTCAAAATCGACTTTCTTGTTGTATGGGTGATGATCTTTTGCAACGGTGGTGCAATACACGTACGCAGAACGCAGCATACAAAGAAATGTATAAAAGAATCCTTTTCATTTCGTAAACATCGGCATCAGAGTTTATATATGTAAGATACGTCAGTAGTAAAATGCTCCACTTAAAAAAACCCGCTCCACCCGAAAAAAAAGCAATTATTTATTTGAAAATTAAGGTTATAAGGTATTTCTCTCGCCTTCCTAGCGTGCCTTCGTGGTGTACTGGTTCTGTACGCTGGGCTGGTATTCCAGAAGTCCGTGGTTTCTTTTCCCGGCGAAGGCGATTGCTCCTTTTTCATCTCTTCTGCTGCGAAATAAATACCTAAAGTCTCTACAGTGGTACCCGAACTAAAAGGGTTGTGGATGATGATTCTCCGCACCCTGGATTTGGCGATTGGGTCCCCTAAACACCCCAGTCGCCTTTTAAAAAGGGGAAGTATATAAGGTATTTCTCTCGCCTTCCTAGCGTGCCTTCGTAGTATAGTATTCAGCCCACTGAGCCAGTATTTCAGAGGTCCGTGGTTCGATTCCCAGCGAAGATGTTTTTTCAATCTCTCTTGCTTCCAAAAATCCTAATGTCTCTACAAGGAAGTTATCATATTTAACTCCAACCGATGCGTAGCAAGGTAAATGGAAATAGTTATATACTCGGTAGTTTGAAAATGAAGAGTCAGGGATCAAGAAGTTAAGAATCATCAGGAAAATCATGAAAATTGCATGGAAAAAAGAGATACTCTCTAAATTATTGGCAGCAAAGCTGTTTAAACAGAATGGCATACATAAGTTATGGAAAAATCTTCTATTTATAAGAAAATGCTCAAAGTTCTTCACCAAGAAAGTCATTAATTTAGCAGTAGTGTGTTATTTGCCTTAGTTTAATTTCCGTTTCATTTCTCAAACACGCATTTCACTCTCGAAATCTCGTCTATTTCTCGCCGGACGGTGGGATGATCTTGGTGGGTAACACAGAACTGAGGGGCAAGGGGGTTAAGAAGTTTGCGAGAGTCCAGGCGAAAATCCCTAGTTATTAAAAGTGCGGTTGCTATTGACAACTTTGACGTTCCTTCGTGTATTACTTCGGATTTGGATTGGTAACCATGGAAACCAACGAAAAGAGTCGCTCTTCAATAGTAACGGACAGTTTCTACTGGAACTACCCGCACTAAAACTAAATAATAATAAGATAAAAAAAAACTTGAAGGAAACGCAGAATATAAAGAATTGAAATGCCCAGGGAAGGAAAAAAAATGCCCCTTCTATAGAAGAACTGCCGAAGTTTAAATTTTTGTCAAAGTAAAAGCTTAATAACTTTAACTTCGTAGCTGCCTATATTTCAGCTTTGCAGTTCGGCTACAAAATCCCAATATATCTGAAGGCCCTAGACAGAGATATTTGCTAGGTATGCCCAGTTTAAGGGACTGACTCTTCATTGCTTCATAACATTTGCAGGTCTGATTATTTTTATTGGGCTTATCAGATAAGTATTTTTAATGCAACCTTCTCTTCTGTATGTAAACCTGAATACTAATAGTATTTTAAAAAAACAAATGTAGTAAAATTTAATTATGACATATTTGAACGTTTAAATTTCAAAGAATCCATTCAATGTTTAAAAAGTGTTTTGTACAATTTTCCTTTAAAACTCTCTTGACTGGCCCGGGGCTTCGTTAAGAAAGAACAAATTTGTCAAAACTACCACGAGAAAAAATATTTTCTTTATTTTAATGCAAAAATACCTTGATTTATGTACTTAAAGTATATTTCCTTAATTTGTTGAACATATTTTAAGATGCACGTATATATAAGTTCTTACAACTATCACAAAAAGCATTCTAAGCGATATATACACGGAACTACCGGTCACAGGGTTAAAACCCTAGAACGTCTTATCAAGAGTAATAGTTTTAGTTAATTATAATAAGTTGCAAACTACTTTCCAAACGTAATTTAAGATAGAACATAAATCTTACTTGTTATTCATCAACACTGATTTGAAGCAGAAATTAGTATAAATATAGAATAATAAATTAAATACTTTGTAAATTATGAATTTCCTGCGAAAACACTTAAAATTTCTTAAACTGGGTAATGAAGTTTTACTATACATTTTATTTTAAGAGTTGCACACTATTGCTTTACTTTATCGAACTGCATTGAGAAAAATTAACTATATTCAAAATATTATTCTTAGGATCGATAATATATTAACTGTCCCCCAGGGGAAGTAAATATATTTGAAAAGCGTTCTGTATAAAAGGAAAATTCCTGACTTGTTAGAATTGAAAGAATTTGTATTTCAGTTTTCAATGTCTAGGAGTTCGGGATCTTGCAGTGGTTTGGGGGCTCTCTCTCCTAAGGGAGATAGTCTAATACTGAACTCCACGAAGTTGATAGAAGTAATGGTTAAAAATGTACACCTTGCACCCCCCTCCAAAATGACAGTTCTATATTTCCCGTTCTACTGGACCAAATGTCGAAGTTCAACTTATGTCTTCTATGTCTCGAAAGCCTGACTTAGAATATATATTAGATTTATATGTAGCATTATTCTAATATAGGTATTTTGATACTAAATCGATTTTTCTGAAATAACTTACCAATAGTTTTCCATATTTAGATTCTACGACTCAAATTATGCCTAGATATTATATTCTGTAATTTTTGATGACAAATTTATGGAGAAATTTAAAAGTTTATCTGGTTCATTTTTTTCAGTTTGCGCCAAGAATAATTCACTCGGCCAACTTCTTAATTTATAGCAACCCATTTTCCTTTTTCTTCATTGTCCACGAACGGAAAAAAGTCATCGTTCATACTTTCAAATAATTTTTAACAAAGTGCGTAAACCACATTTTCGTTGTTATCGCTGATAATAAATATGCTAAGTTTCAAAACTTGCCAAAATGTAAATTCACGTGTATCTTAGGAATTTTGAATAAAAAACTCTAATTTTTTGCAGGTATGCTTAGAAATACGTCTTCTTTTTTTTTGAAAAATTTATGAAAATTATTTTAAAATACACATTTTAAAAATAAATCATAAAAAATGGGCGAATTTTATTTGGAATGAACCTAAATTTCGAAATGTGAAAGGAAGTATCAAATAAGTTTAATAAGAAAAGAGAGATTAATAAATATACACCAAACTCAATTAACATTGAGGAGCTAAAATTTCGAGAGCTTTTTTTTAAAAAAACTACTCGTGCGATTTTTACAAAACTTGGTAGTTTGGCGTAATTTGAGTCGCCGAATTGAAATATGGAAAAACATTGGTATATTATTTCAGAAAAAGTTCGATTTTGTGTCAAAAAATCTATATTAGAACAATGCTATATATAAATCTAATGTATATCGCAGTCACGGTTTCGAGACATGGAAAACGCAAGTTAAATTCGACAATCTGTCCAGTAGAACGGGAGAAACAGAAATGTCCCATTTTTTTTGTGCAAAGTGTACAGACAGAGTCTGTTATTGAAAATACTGAATTGGTTAACAAAGCTCGCATTGTTATAAACGAAATAGAGACAGCAATAGTGAGTCTACTAAGATTAATAAAGAAGAAAATATTAAATGCACAAGAGTTGCTTTTTGGATTGATTGTTTCACAAGCACTAGAAAATAGCTTCTTGATAGGCAAATTAGGAGAGAGAAAACAAGCTTTGAAGGCTCATCAGAAAACTGTTCCGCCATTTTCTGATGCTGTAAAAGAGCATAGAAATTTAGAATAAAAGATGGTTTAAAAGTGAGAAAAGTTAAAAGAAAACGACGAAAACTTTCTTTTAATATATCCGAAAAAGATATATATATATATCTTCTGAAAAAATTAAATCTCGAATTGTGAAAGTTGCGGATCACGTAAAACTAAAAACTGGAATTTCTTATATATGAAAAATTCACAATGGTAGACTTGTTGTGGAATGTTCAAAGAAGAATATATTGATAATCTTGGATGAAGAGATAAGGGTAAAACCTTTACTGAAAGATGATTTGCAAAGTAAATTACCTGTAAAGAAGAAACCAAAGACTATATTGTATTATATATGGTGAGATAAAATCGAATGAGATCATGAAGGCTCTATATAGAAAAATGAGATCTTTAATAATGGGGGTATTAAAGTATTAATTCCCATAAAAAGTTAAAAAGGGTAGATTGCACTGGATTGTTCAGGTTCAACCAGAAGAGTTTTTGGTTGAGCTCGGAATAAGATGGGTTTGAATAACAACTAAAGAATATTTTAAAATTAATTAGATATTTTAACAGTTAAAGGTTATTTTAATGTAATAAGATGCGTTAAGTGTGAAGGACTTGGACATTTTAGTCAAGATACGACAAGCAGCAAATATGTGCTCGTTGTTCAGGATCCGAGCATAATAATAATAGTTATTCTAGAGATACCGTCTGTTTTAATTGGAAAAATGTAAATTTGGCATGTAAGGTTGATTTTCAAATTAGAAATTCTAGTTTGGAGAACCGATTGTAATTCGTAAATAAAATATTTAATTTAGTATGAGTTTAGACAGACTATGAATGTGAACTTTAACATGAAATATTACCATTATTAATGGGTCTAATAAGTAAATTTGAGATACGAATTGTACGAAATAAAAAGGTAAGATAAATTGCATTTGTATTTAATGAACAGATAAAATACACTGTATAATTACTTTTATGGAGCATGAGTACGAGAGCAAGATGTTCTTTATGTATAGAAACGAGATGTTCATGTATTATGTTTTATTATGTATATGTTATTTTATATTATTATATTGTATTGTTAACGTTTATTGACTTTGTATAACTTTTAATTTTAAGTTGATTGTACAGCAAATTGTATGTATGTTATTTGCTATGTAATATTTTGTTAATATTAATATTCTTAAATAAAAAAATGTAGTACCCTACAGGAGGAAACATCATCAAACTTAAATTTAAGCGTAATTAATATATATTTAAGTACAGTTAAAAATAATTTAAATAAATAAATAACGAAAATTTCAGAAAGAGAGAGACTGAAGATAATATTCGATAAATAATATGAATTCTATCAAACGTAATTAAGTTTTGAAAATTTTAATTAATAACCTTTGTTCCTTTTTTAAGTTAATTGTTTAACTTTAGCAGTTTCTATTTCCTTTCACTTTATTCCCAACTGATCACTGCACTGTCCTTAATTCAAAAAAAAAAAAAAAAAAAATTCTTGGAAAAAGAAAAAGAAAAAATCAGGAAGTCTGGGAGAATGAAGAAAGAAGTGGTCGTGGGGTGGACAGGGAAAAGAAAAGAATGAGATAGACTTGCAGAAAAGTCTTGTTGTCCACTAATGGGTTCCGAACCGACTCCCCAAGCGACGGGCCTAACGAGATCACCCCGTAAATGCAACTCAAGTTAATTTTTTTTACTCTTATTTTTCATTTTAAGGACTTTTCTGTAGGGGATGAAGAAAGTCGCAAATAAAAATAAATAAGTAAGAAACTTTTGAAATGAAGGCTGGAGCGCAGGATTTCCCCAGCTCCAAGGGACCAGAAGTAGCCTGGTCAGTTGGAAACGTGCGATAGAATGGGGAATGAGATTTTTTTTATTTGTTATGATTTCAGTGTCCATATTTTATTCCGTTTGTAGAGGGCAGGGAGATTTTTTAACAATATTTTTCTTTTCCTCAACAGATATGGAAATAACAAGTTCGTAAAGTTTTTCCCTGGAACGCAGAACTCCTTTTAAAAGTCTCCAGAATGTCAATTTGGAAAAGGAAAACGAAGGAAAAATCTAACAACAGTCGTGATCCTTTGCAAAGTTTCTTATAAACATGTAAACAAGTAAGTACTTTGAATAAATCATTAGCATGTGTTATTTCTGAAAATATGCGTCCAATTTTAGATGGAGATTAACAGCTACATTAGTCAGAGTTCTACGCAAACGTTTTAAAGCAATTTTCCAAAGGTTTATATAGCACCTTCACTTTCGTTAACAAGTTTATTTGAAAAACGATAACAGTTTTAGATATTGTACTACTTAAAAATTAAAAGAGAAAACCCTATCTGGATTCCAAACACCTGAAATTCCAATTATCCAGGTTACTTGTTTTTCATTCTAGGCCAAAAGGATTAAGCTTTTTATTTATTTACGATTGTGTCTTTACTTGTCTCTTTAATGCTTAAACTGATTTACATATTGTAGAAAAATATTATAAGGTATATTCTCCATCCTTTATGCATGCCTTCGTAGTCTAACAGTAGTATACTTGGCGCGTATTCGAAAGGTGCAGGTTCGAGTCCTGGCGAAGGCACTGCATAATTTTTCAATATCCTTCTTCAAAAACATACTACAGATTCAACAGTGATGCCCGAAATAAAAGGTGATGGATGATTATTCTTTACCACCAGGATTTGGCGACTGGATACCCTAATCCCCAGCCGCTCTTTAAAAGAGGAAGCATATAAGGTACCAGAACCCACCTAACCAAACAAGTTGGTCTTATGGTTATAAAAAGCCACAAAGTATATTTTCTCCCTTCTTTCTGCCTGCCTTCGTGGTGTAACGGTAGCACACTTGGCGCGTATTCGAGAGGTCCTGGTTCGAGTTCTGGGTGAGGGCATTGCTTATTTTTCACGTCTCCAGCATCACGATAACCTAACGACTGTCCAATGTTAAATTTAAGGCATATTTTGTAAACCTTTTTTAACGGTCGAGGTGCATGAAAATTTCATATTTTACCCCGTGTATGAAGCAGTTTTCCGTATGAAAATTTTAAATTTAGTTTGGTTGAAAGGATTACCAAAAATAATATTCAACTAATTAAATAACCAAAACATATTCTATAGATTGAATTTAGTTGCCAGAAATATAGATTACATATTTTGCACTGTGAAAAATGAAATATCAGTCTGTTTAATTTTACAAGAAAAATAATCGAAAATAAGATTATGCGTTTCGTTTTAGGGATTTAAAATAAAAATTAATGTCATAAGTTTACTTCATTTATATGAAAAATGGCCGTCTAGTTTTTTAGAAAAAAGTAATTTTTATGTATATTTTTACAGAAGTAAAAATACTTTTTAATTGTATAATCTTAATGAAATAAAATACGACAAAAGTAATCAGAATATTCTTTTTTACAGTATAATTAAGAAACACAAAAAAGAAAATTAATTGCTTTGAAATTTTGATATGTACGCATTCAGTGAAATTCCGATCAATTTTAATACCTGAAGTTCGATTATATTATGTAAAATAATATTTCGCTTCCCTATGGAAAATAGAGTAACTGACTTGTTTCTCAAAAATTATGAAATATAGGCTTAACTTTTATCTAAACGGTATAATTTGAGATGTCGTATTTTCAGGTTTTGGTTTTATTTATAGTATTAGGCTGTTGTATGGTTTAAATGGATATTCTGTTAAGATTTTTTTCGAAAATTAAAAAAGAGGAGTGAAAATGCTACAGTAAAACTGTCGAGAAGTAAGTTTAATTCTTATTGCTGTAAAGGTGCCGTCAGATATTATTTGAGGAATAACGTGGAGCGTTGTTTTTCTCTCTCAATGGGTTCTGAAAAGATGTGTGATATGATCCATTTCGCAAATGATGGCTCAATTGTTATATAGAGGTAATCGTTTTTAAAATTCGCTTTTCTGTAATGTTGCCAGAGAAGACAGACAAAATCAATAACCTAAGGACACGGCACATAGAAAATAAAATATACTAATGTGAAT
The DNA here is from genome assembly GCF_044657685.1 of Stegodyphus dumicola. Taxonomy (NCBI): domain Eukaryota; kingdom Metazoa; phylum Arthropoda; class Arachnida; order Araneae; family Eresidae; genus Stegodyphus; species Stegodyphus dumicola. The sequence goes on along the minus strand of NC_140768.1, from coordinate 228,744,166 downwards.
ACTGCAAAAGAAAATAAATTATACTATTTCTAAGAAATACTTTAATAAAAACTGTAGATAGCGTCTCAGTTCGGATCAAAAGGATGACCAACATTGTTAGATATTCAGTATAATTTCTTCTAGTAAAGATTGATCTATGACTTCGTGAAATTTGCAGTCAAATACCTCTTTAAATATCAGAGTGAAAGAGGTAAAATTCCGAGGACCAATAAAAAAAAACTGACTCTAGAAAATATACTTATTTTAATAAGATTTGAGAGCAAAAAAAGCTGCATAATTTATTTTACTGTGATGATCAAAGGATATTCCTCTTAAATGTTAAAAATGTATTAAATCAAGTTGATTGCTAAGTATTTTTAGACTCATTAAAAGTAACAAGCTGTACTAAAATACATCTCTGTTTCACTTTTTCATTCTAAAATGAGACAAACAAACATATTAAAAAAATTAAAACATGCTGATCACTTATTCGGAATCATTTCCTCGTAGAACTGCAGAAGTAGTAAAAATATATATTCATAGTTCTTGTCAATTGAAATATATTGTTTTCCCACACTCGAATTCCAATTCCATTTCCAAAATGCATAATCCTGGCGTTAGAGCTGTAAGATAAAGAAAGCTGCAATCTAACGAAATATAGAAAGATAAAGAAAGCTGCAATCTAACGAAATTTAGTAAGATGAAGAAAGCTGTAAGATAAGTCAAGAAGTGTAGAGCATTATTTCTAGTGTTGAAAAGCAGTATTTGAAATCGCGTATTGAAAACAATAACATTTGCTCATAGGAATAGTTAAAATAAAAGAAACAACAGGTTTATTTGAATGACTAATTTTACTATTATAAAATGTGGGTGTTAATAATCTCATATATAGCTTTTTTAGGCATGGTACCTTTCCAAGTGCTATGATTAATATGTTTCAAACTCAATTCTTGGTATCCATTACTAAGCATTTTACTCTTTCCTTTTTCATTGCAATCTTTCCAAATTCAGAAAATTTCCGCCCTCAGATTCGAATGAATTGCGTATTTTATTTATTCTCTGTATACAAGGGAACATTTATTTAATTCCAATAAATGCTACATCGTCGGTTTAGGTTAAATCAGATTACGGTGTCAGATTGAATTTGAAACATTTACAGTGTTAAGGGAATGTTTCAAATGGAAATTTCATAGTGTCAGTTCAAATATGGAAATTTCGGAATAAAGACTTAAATTATTATCAAGTTACTATTTATATTTATGATATGTTTATTGCTATTTAATTATTAATTTTCACTTAATTTCAGATATTTAAATACTCCAAGGGGAAAGCTCAAGCGGTATACACTGTATACATAGAAGTCCTTACCCGTTCTTTATTTTCGCAAACGTTCGTCGTGGATATATACTTCCAATCAGAATTTTTTTTAATGATACAAAGGTTCATATTTTGTTAACTTAAAATTCAAATAAGTCAATTTTGTAAAAATTACGGAATCTAACTTTATAAATGTTCCCAAGGTTCTTATGCTCAAAGGATTTCTGAACTCGTTATTAAAAAAACACGAACAGTTGGATACCCGTATGAAAACATCGACCAAGATATTTGATATAGAAACTGGGAATCGTATTTGGGTGCCGTACACAAATCAAAAAGCGAAGTGTTTGCATTTGTACGTAATTAAATTTAAAATATAGTTTAAAAATCTCTCACAGAGTGTTTATGGTTGTTGACGAGCATTTCTGTCAAATCTATTATAAAACATATTATTAGTCATAACGTTTTCCCTAGAATCTTATATTATTTGCGTTTTGAGAAATGATGGCAAGCTTCTGGCAACCAAACGATGGCGAAATGGATTGGCATGTAACAACTCGTAATACTATTTACATTATTTTAAAATGAAAAACATTTGCACTTTCATGACATTTTGTATGATTATCAAATTACTATTATAAAGTAATAAAACATCCTGAGAATATCAATAATGCAACTTTAGAACTCATATAAATTACTTGTGCGAAATTTATTTCAGCATACCAAATATAATTATAGATAAGGGTGTAGATAAGGGTGTATGCATTCTGTATGCTTTAAAAAGTTACCGTTGGAAGTGAAGAATCTTAAGAACTGATAAGCGAATAATCGCTTGAGTTCGTGTGACAGGAAACAACAAGATAGAAAGGTAAAATAACCCTTTATTATTCGAAATAACATTTAACAGAACTCCGTCTTGGAGTTGTACAATAAAGCCGACACTTGGGCTTGAACTTAAGAGACTAAGAATTGAACTAAACTAATCTTAAATAAAGAAATATAGCCGAAGCTATCAAAATTCTAACAGAGTTTGCCCCTTAACGCTAATTGACTGCGAAGCTATCAAGGGCCTAAAGTACGGCCGAGCATAATAATAGCTTACAAGAGGGTAGCCTAAAAAGGCAGCCTCGAGCAGCCAGAATATCTGGTATCTCTCCACTAATACAGAAGAATTTCGTGGTTAAATACCGCTCTTCCTCATTAGCATTCAGACGTGATTCTAAAACTACGTTCTGGCCGGAAGTGGTAAGCTAAAATTAAGAATCGATAGTAAAGGAAGTTTAACTCAAAATTTAACTGCTAATAAAATTAACATAATCCTTACAAGGGCACTATTTAATGACAGAGGAGTACCATTGAATAGCATTTAAGGGGAAAAACCGACCCCGAATTATCCTAATTTACTAATTAACTGACCTCTCAATGCAAACTGAAAGTAACGTCAGAAATGGCAAAATTTGTAATTAAATACATAGGTCAATTTTGGTTCTACAAAAATCAAACCTTTTGTGTTTTAATTCTTATAAGAAGAGTAAGATTTTCCTACAGTTAAGTATAAAGAGTGAAGAAACGTTTAAAAAGTTTGATTTCGTAATTTTGAAAAAAAAAATGACTTTTTAACTGCAACAGGCAGGTACAGACTTTTGTGGACACGGAGTATAATAGACAAATATAAAATTTTATTAAATTGTACACTAGAGATTATGTTCCTTTCAACAGACTAAATCTACAAATATTACGTTATACTAAAATAATAACTTTTAAATATCTGAAATGATGAAGTAACAAAAATAGCTTATAGCTTAAATAGCAATGAATCAATCAAAATAATATCATTCACACTTTAATATCTTTTAAAACCTCCATGTAAAATATCTGGTTTCTGCAAATTAAAACGGCTAAAACTGATTTTTATCTACTAACGCAAATGATTGAAAGCACTTTATCTGCTACTAAGCAAATTTCTTTTCATCAATTCGCGGAGGTCTGCAGTTGTAGTGACTGTAACCGTGGAATGGTTTTTTTTAACTCAAGTTTCGTTCCTAACGATGATAATAATATGATCGGATTTTAGTAAATGATTATTTTTCAGATCAGAAGTTTAAAGCAAAAGGATTTAAAACGAATGCAATTTTACACCAGACTGAAAAGAATAATTTTTCTGCAGTCATAAAGCAGTTTATGTCCATGTTAAATGTTTGAATTCTGAGGATTAAAACGCATGAAATAAAACATACAAAAAGAGTTTTAAAATTGCACAGTTTTAATCAAATGAAGTAAAAAAATCATTTTTCCGGTATCGTATTATTCATTGGCATGCAGTAAAAATATAAAAATATAGAATTCTCTCATAAGAAATATATACTAACAAAATTTCAAGGAACAACAAAACTGGTACTACCAGTTTTGTTGTTCCTTGAAATTTTGAAAATGAGTCATAAACAATGATTACGTAATGAAGTGAGTCATAATGAGTCATAAACAGAAGAATAAGAAATGAGTCATAAACAATGGTTACTTTCAGCTTACTTAAAAGTTTCTTCGAGAATTTCGCATTAAAATTCATGATTATTAATAGCTTTAGGATTTAATTTTATCCTCACATAGTCATAAAGCATTATGTTAGTTAAAACATTTATTTTTTACTTCTTAGCACATGTGATTAAAATCGTGCAGTAAAAAAAAATTATTTTTGATATGTTTTTATTAGTGAAACTAGGAAAAATTGCTACAGTTGCACATCAAATGTACACTGGTAAATATTTAGTCGAAAGGCGCTATTTGCTCATTTAATTTTGTTGTTTGCTCATTAATTTTGTCGAAAGCGGCTATTTGTTCATTAAATTTGTCCCGTCGATTCACGATAAGCGCTGTTTCACTTTTCAAATTGTTGCCACGAAATATTATCGTCCTGTATTATATTTAAAGAAATTAACTATGAAGAATCTGTATGTATGTTTCTTGCATCATGATAAAACAACGGTACCTAGAGCCATTAAAATTTGAATAACGTAATCTTCCATAGAATATGGGTATATGGAAGCCCTAATTTGAATTCAAAATTTGTTTTATTACCGATTTCATATTTTGCAACACTTCAACGAATTTTTGATTAACAAACTAAACGATTCCAAAGCGAGCAATAGGAACACTGTAAGAAAAAAAAATATCTCCAGCGCGCGAGATTCTGTAACGGAAATTCTAAAGATATGCTCGTTTTAAAATTATTTTACGATATTGTTGTTGAACTGAATTTCGTGGTTTGAATACGTAGAACGTGATATTTACTAAATAAATTTGAAAACTTTAAAGAATCCCCCTTTGGACGTAATTTAAAATCTGAAACCTTTCAGATTTCGTTTTTTTTTATTTATTTATTTACAGCAAACTCTTCCCGAACGCAGAACTGAGGGATGCGATTGTACGTATACACGTTATCTTAATTCCCTTCACTTAATTTATACAACACAAGAATTTCAATTCTAAGAGGTACACTGCAGAGCTTCAGCCGCATTGCGATAGTTCTCTTTAATGACTAGTTGGAAATTTCCTTCATTAAAGAAGTTTTGGAATGGACGATAAGTTCTTTAATTTATTACTCGATTAGTATTTAAAAACGTATTCATTTATTTAGAAGTTGAAAATATCTACATACAGAAAGTAAACTTATTATGAAGATGCAATCTCAAAAATCAAATATAAAAAAATTTGTTGTTCTAAGCTTATCGTTACTATGGCAACTTTCAATGAAGTTTAGTCTGCCACAAAATCAAACAGTACTTAGAACAGCGAAATCTGAATTTTAAAGTTCCGCTAATTCTGGGTAATGCTCCAGGACATGGTACTGAAGTCCTCAACACACTGCATCCAAATGCAGAGGTTTTATTTCTTCCACCGAAAATTTTTCTTAATCCAACCAATGGCTTAAGCAATTATAAATTCATTCAAAGCCTGTTATATCAGGTACATTTACATCTTCATAAATAATGCACTAGATGAAGATAAGCAGAACACAATAAAGGCATTCTGGAAGCAATTCAACTTACGACACTGCATACAAATGAATGAACTATCATGGGAACATGACAATTCTTCAACAAGGGATGCTTGCTGCCATCAGAGCTGACCAGATTTTGTCCAATAGCTTTAAAGGATTTCCGTCAATTAAAAATGAAGCCGAAGAAATTCTGAAGATTGCAAAGGCAATAGTGACGAAGAGTTATAAGAGAAGGCGAAAGGAAAAAAAATCAAAGAATTAGTTGAGAATGAAGATCTTAAAAGGGAGAATGAAGAATTCGATGGTCTTATAACACTATCCGAAGGTGAAAGCAGCTACTTTGAAGAAGGTCATAAGCTTTTGACGGACAAGAAGTTAAACGAATTATTAATAAAAACATAGGAATTGTCCGATTTTGTAATGGACATTGACCGAAATGAAGACAAAATAGGACATTTTAGTGAAAGGTATTTAAAAGCTTTGCACTGCTTACCGCGAAACGTTTAACAAGTTGTGTCAGGCTTTGTTCCAAGCAAAAATAACCGTTTATAAGGTATTTTCTCCCTTGTTTTCGCATGCCTTCATAGTGTAATTGGAAGCATACTTGACGCGTATTCGAGAGGTCCCGTGTTCGAGTCCCGGCAAAGACAAAAAAAATTTTTACGTCTTCTGCTTTCCCCCAAAAAAGCTAATGTCTCTACAGTGGCGCCCAGACTAAAAGGTGGTGGAAAATAACTCGTCACCACCAGGATTTCGCAGGTGGATCCCCTAATTCCCAGTCACCCTTTAAAAGGCGGAGTATATAAGGTATTTTCTTCCTTCTTTCAGCATACCTTCGTGGTGAAATAGTAACCTACTTTCGTGGTAATGGTAGCACACTCGACGCGTATTCTAAAAGTCCCGGTTTGAGTCCCTGCGACGGCACTGCACGTATTTCATGTCTCCTTCTTCAAAAAGATCTAATCACTCTACGACCTGTTTAAAGAATAATTATATCACGTGCCTGCTTTTAAAGTAGTAATAAGAATTATTTGAAGTAACATTTGTTTCATTTTCACTTTTAAATACAATAATATTTAGTTTTAGATAATATTTTACTAAATTTAACTTTTTTTTGCGTTTTGTGTTGTAAGTTGAAGATTGTAAAATTAATATGTTCCATGACTGATTTTTTAGAAATGTTATTTTTTACTTGGTTTTTAAATTCACATTTAGTTTTTTTTTACTTTATAGTACTTTATGTAAATGCTTCTTTACTCTAAAAGAAATGTTAATTTCTTTTCATAACAAATTATTTCCATTTAAAGAAAGAAGTACAAAATTACCTAATAAATGAAATTCAGCTGACGCTTTTCATAAAAGCTATTTCTGCTTTTACGTTAAACGTGTTTTAGCACCTTTTCTCCTAGTTCCTATAATAAAATATCTAATTCTAAGAAAGTCCAAATAGAGATTTTTAGAAACAACTTTTTCCATATTCTTCTTTTAGGCATTATTAGCACTGAAGAGCTATTTTAAATGGAATTATTTCCTAAAAGTCAAATACATTTTTACAATAGACCATACAATTATACCTTATTCTAAAGAAAAAAGAATACAGGAAATATTTCCACTTTTACCAAAAGAAAATGTTTCACTTAACTTCAGCTGCGAAAACCCATGCAGGTTTCGGACAGATTCGCAGAATATTTTCAATTTTAACAAAGTTCTACAGCAACAAAATATTTTTTAAAACAAAAAAATATTGTCTTGGGAAAAACGCGGACAGCTGTATTTAAAGCTTTTCACATTATCCAGATAGGTTGGCAACCGACATTTTAACACTGAGGAGAATCTACAACAGTAGTAGACGTAGTTGTCTAGCGGATGTAAATGGCAATCGGATATTAATCTGTGTCACCTTCATTTCCGCTCTCCTACATGTAGGTCTACTACAACTCTACTGCAATCACTCAGTTCTAGAAGACTCAGTTTAAGGAGCCATCATCATAACATCACATTTAAATACCAGTGTGTTCAATGTGTCTTCAGTTTTGTAACATAAAAAATATTTGTTTATTTGCACATGTGTTACATTTATTTATTAGAGACGCTGACTGTCGTTTCCAAAGACCCAGGTTCAAATCCTAGAGACGGAGACATAGTACCTGTGTGTCATTGTAACTCACAAAATACGCCCCAAGCCGAATGTGCTCTTTAAATATTGGTGGGAGACCTCTGGACTACCATCCGGGATATTCTCCGTCAAGATAAGGGTGAAAGCTTAACAGTTAGCCAGGTTCAGCAATACCTCATTCACATGTGGTACTGCAGGTGTGCTGGCCTAGGATCTACCTGTACCTATAAGAATAATATATTTATGATTATATTTTTGCAGTTTTATTTTGCTGTATTACTTGGTTTTATTTATTGTACGTAACATCTCCCAATGTGTAACTTCAGTATTCCTTTGAAGAGCATACAGTCGACTGAAATCTTCTGGAAAAACATTTATCCCCTCAATCACTTTAGAGTAGCCGTTCGCCCATGGTTTAGACTCATCCAATTTCATTCATCACAGAACATTAGCAGCTTCACAAGGGTGTCAAAATCTAGTTGATTAGTGTACTCAGCAATACCGGCTCGATTCTGTAGGGAAGTCATTGGTGCCCTATGCACTTTTACCTGTTTGCCTATGGCCGGTTTGCCGTGTTTGCTTTTTCGGAGGCAGGGCAGCAGTTCACAAGAAGTTCAAAGTATTGTAGAGTCATTAGGTGTTTTGAAGCAGGAGAGCTGAAAAATGGGCACTGTCCTCGCAAGGACACGAACCCGGATCTTTCGAATACGCGCCGAGTGTGCTATCTTTATACCATGTTGGAAGGAGGGAGAAAATATTTTATAGTATTTTACTATACATTAATAATAAATTCTTCTGAAAGATATGGTAATTTGGTTAATTACAATTTTATGAAAGCATTCTACTTTCGTAAACCGAAAGAAAATTTAAAAAGAAAGTTATACAATTTAGTTATTCGGAAAACATTTTAACTTTCAAATAATTTCAATGATAATTAAATTAGTGTTATTAATTATAATAAAATAAGAGATGATGTAAATAATGTATAAAGGTGTTTTTGCATCTGCATTACAGATATGGATTTCTTTGATTTTGAATAAAAATGCACGTACAAATAATACCATTCTTGAAAATTCTCTGAACGGGACAGTGGCGTGAAATCAAGTATTCTGATTTTCCTTTTATCTTCGAGTCGCATCGCTTTCAAAATCCATCCAATTCAAAAAGATAGCCTTTCTAAAAAGGGAAAAAGGACTAACTTGAGTTAAAGGCGAAACAGTTCCAGGCTTTTATGGATTGAAATATCTCAAGAAAATCGCATTGAGTTTCTTCCGATTGCACCGAAATATATCCCTAACATAATATCCGATTCTAAGAAAGATTAGGGACAAATAGCGGCTTTCGGGAACGATTTTTTCCATCTGCGTCTTCTATGGCATTATTATCATTGAGGAGATATTCCAAGTGAACGATTTTTTAGGGGGAAGGGAGAAGTGAAACGCAATTTTGTGATTAGGTTTTAAAATATAATTCAGTTACAAAAAGCAAATATACTTCAAATATTAGAAAACCAATTGTGCTTTTACAAATAATACATTATTTACTGATGTTGAAAATGTTTATAGTTTATTCTTTGTATATTTGCGTGACATCGCTCTAAGCTACAAAAATATTAATTAGTTACTCAGACTAGCCTATTGTCTGTTCTGAGAAATGCTGTTGCCAGTCCATAGGGAGAGAACTTTACTGTATCCCCGAAACAAGGTTAGAGTCAGAGCCGGTCGGGTCGGGAATTTAATTGCTGCAAATATTTTAAATTTAAGTGAAGCATCGAGCAGCAAAATTAAAGCATGGCAACATGTTTAGAATTTACAACACTCCCTGGCCAGCAGAATTTAGGAGTGGCAAAATTTTAGAATTTAAGGAAGCACCGGACAGTAGAATTTAGGATCTGAAATGACTGCACAGGGCGTCAAAATTCCTATCGCCGGCCCTGCCTCGAAACCTTCATTTTTACAAACCCATGTTTACCAACTGGGAGTAAAAGGCATTTTTAAATCTACGCAGTTAAAAAATAATTTTTTGCTTCTCCCAAAAAATAATTTATTGTATTTTCGATCTAGTCTGGAAGAGCTGTTTAAAACTTATTATTAAAAATCCTTAAATTGCCTTAAACAGCTGTAGCGTTGCGCGCCTCCAACTTGCACGCAACCAAGAGGTGACTGTTGAAACTGGATAAATGACAGAGTCTTGTTAAGGGTTTAAGTCCCTTTTTATTCAACGTAATAAATTACAAGTGCGTGCTCTTGACGCTCACAAACTACGCCAACTCGGCGGTAAAATAAAAATAATAACCTGAAAAGAAACTAATGACAAGACTCTAACTACGAGGCTCTCTAAAAGTAACTAACCTCAGCGCGTTTTACAATACCGCTGCTAATTCAGCAAACTTGAAGATCACTTGAACGATTAACAATTCTTCCAGGCAAGCACACAGGCCGAAACGCGGGGTTCTTCAATTTCTGCCTAACTACCTCCGCGCTCGTGAAGTAAGAACAGCACACCTCGAACTCGTTTCCTTCCTATTTAACTCAGAATATTTCCGCTGATAATTTGAATCCTTGCGCGTTCTACTAAAATTTACATGCTCTGGCATTGGCAGTTCCAGGGAAAAGTAAGGCTTGACAGGAAAGGTAGTTTAAACTTAAAATAAATGTTAGTTAAAATAAATATAAACCCTACATTTGCCGCTGCCAGAATTTGGAAAACTTGGAAACAGGTCCTACAAACGACCTGTTGTAAGTTTCTATAATTCTGAACTAACGCTCGAGAACCTCGTTTACACAAAAAAAAATCTTATGTAACAAATTGTATACTAAATTTCTGTGGATACTTATAACTCTCTCTTCTTACAGCAACTTTTCCTGGACTTCATCAATCAATCTTGTTCTTTTCCTTCCAGCATGTGGAAGGAATAAGTATCAGTATCTTTCTAAATACATTATAATTTACACTTTCTTGACACAATAAATTTTTGTTTTTTTAAACGATTCGTTTTCCTTAGTTATTGCTTAATTCACATTCATTCAATTTTTTCAAGCATTAATTTAACTTTACCCTGGCTCTCCACCATGTGTGGTGTCACACGGAAATATTCGTGTTTTAGTCTTACAACACTTCCCCTAACCACCATGATTTGTTAGAATTCAACGACCAAATAGGCACACCTTACTCGACATTCTACAACTCGATGAGCTACTTTAACATTCTTAAAAATTCAAGTGTAGGTGGAGAACCCTACAAAACACATTCATTCTAACTTCCCCCTCATTCATCTTTAAACATGCAGGCTTTCGCTCTAAAGCATGACTTTATCTACAATTTAATACTTAAATTTTGACTTCATTGCTTTTAAGCATTCACTTTTAGCATCTACAATTTTATGCTTCTAGACTAAATTCTACTTTTACATAACATTCAAGTATTTACGTACATTTACAAAATTTTAATACATATAATTTTTACAATTTACCATAAAATGAATAAGAGAAAATAAATTTTTACTTTACTCATTCTTCACCAAGCTGGCGGCACTGAAACTAAAATTCTTATTAATACAAGAATACGAAGTTATTTTTGTCTTCGGCCACATTTTTGGCTTTAACATAACAGAATTAGTCTTTCGACCAACAGAAAATGCTTGTTCTTAGCTTTTATACTTAAAGAATATAATACCTTTGCCTTAGCTAAATAAAGTAAAACAAAACTCAGTCTCAACCGAGACATATTGACTTTCGTCAAAACATAGAACTTCGTACTTATGCATAACATTTCGGAACAAAAGAGAAAAAAATTTTATAGAAGATTTTAACTTATCTTTGAGTTTTCGATGATTGAAACTCCGTCATTCTTTTCTGGCAATATTGTTCCCAAGTTATAGGTTTCATGGACGTCAATCTTCTCCTTACTGATCTCCGAGTGTCGTCCACATTAGTTTTTCTTTTGCGTCCTCTGCATGCTGGCCTCTTGGCAGAGTAATCGTCGGGCTGTTGTCGTTTCCGTTTTTCCATGGGACGGCTGGTCTTGACGTCCTCCGATCTGGAGTCCTACTTGAATTTTTTCTGTTGTTCCTGGTATTTTTGTTCCTCTTGCTGCCGTTTCAGTTTCCGGAACGGCGGCCTTGCTGGCACCTGACTCTCTGGCCCTGGAAGCGTTTTCCTTGATGTATAATTTCTCCTGCGATACGTTATATGTGGTGTTTTGCTCTTTACCACGGTTTCTTTACGTGGTGCATCTGCTTTCTTGTTTTTCTTAAATGCTGGAGTTTGAAAGTTTTTATTTTTTCTTTTTGGTACCGTCGTCCGGGTTGTAGAAGGGCTAGGTCTCTCTTCAGTTCTCTGCTTCTTGGGTGGTAGAACAGTTGTTGTTATTTCTGAACCTTCTACTTCGTTTAGACTTGAGTCCTGCAAGAAACTTTTAAGGATTTCAAAATAATTTGGATTATAGTATTTTTTCACCTGGTCGGGACTTGCTTTACAGATCTCCCCTCTCTCGTTTTTAAGGTACAATACGACTCCTTTGATTTCCTGAATTACATAGGGGCCTTCAAATTTTGGAGCTAGCTTTGCCGTAAAACTGTCTGGGACACTTGATAAAGAAAATTTCCGCTTCAATACTTTATCCCCAACTTTAAAATCTGCTTCACGGCGTTTTCTATCATAATATGCTTTTTGCTTATTTCTTGCCGTATCCGAGCTTTTAAGCGCCTGATCAATAAGTTTTTGCACATCTTTCTGTTTAAACTCTTGCTCTCTTTGTTGCACAAAGAATAATTTATCTAAAGGCGTAATTAACTTTTGGCCTAAAAATAATTCTGCTGGGGTTTTTCCCGTAGTATCGTGATTTGCCGTTCTTAAAGCATAAGCTAATTTATTTATGTAGCCATCCCAGCGCTTGTGATGTGTGCTCACGTAACTGCGAATTATTTTTACTATGTTTTTATTCACTCTCTCTGCTATGTTTGCCTGTGGTCCATACGGAACCATTTTGATATGGCGTATGTCAAGTCCATTACATATGTTTTCAAATATTTGACTAATGAATTGTTTTCCGTTATCGCTAATGACTTTTATCGGTGCACCGTATTTTAAAATGTATCTGTGTAAGAATGCATCTGCGACTGTTTTGGCTGACGCGCGTTTAAGTGGAACAAGTTCTGTCCATTTTGAAAAATGATCTACTATTACTAAAAGAAAACGATTTTTATTTAACTCGCTCTGGGGGAAGGGACCAAGAAGATCTATGCCTAAAATTTCATTCGGAAATGTAGCGCGAATGCTATTTAAGTACCCGGCCGGGCTGTAATTAATATCATTTATTAACTGACATTGATTGCAGGACCTGACATACGCAGTTACTATTTTGTATAATTGCGTGAAATATACCGCCTCGCGTACCCTTTTTAAAGTCTTTCTGACCCCTAAATGACCCGCTGTTTTTGCGTCGTGTAATTCCTTCAAAATGCTTAATCGAAGCGAGGCTGGGATGACTGGTTTGTACTCAAGATTTTGTTTGTTGTTTTCGTATAAAATAATAAATTACCTATTATTTCATAGTTTTCTGCTCTATTTCTTATCGCATCGATATCTGTGTGCTCAAAGCTTTCGGGGTCTTTCAAATATGTATAGATATTTCCAAATTCAGGATCAGCTTTCAGTTCAGTAATAATCGTATCTCTAGAATCTAAAATTTTTGAAGTCAACACAGCGCATTTAAGTTCATTTCCTTCATCGTCCAGTTTTATACGAGAAAGTGCGTCAGCTACATTGTTTTCCTTACCCGGTTTATATTTTATTCTGATATTATATTCTTGGAGTTTTAAAGCCCAT